>NC_138858.1:45931498-46531498 GCF_965183815.1 Platalea leucorodia
CTTTCATTAATAAGTTTGCAGTTACATTATTTGAACTGTATTTGAATGGGTAGTACAACAGAGGTTTCAGCTGTTTTATACAGACAAAAAGTGGTATCTGATCATGCAATGTTTTTTTCTAACTGGAAGTATTTCACAGAGTAACAATACAGATTATTTTGAAAGTTGGGGTTTTTTTTCCTTAAAATATTACACGAGGGAAGAAGTCCTCTTTATACTTTGGATGTTTTGGTAAAATAGCTTTAAATGAAGTATTTGATCTGTTCATACTGAAAGATAAACTTCTATCATCACATACATTGAATCACTATATTGGTATCAGGGTCTTTCTGAAACTGGGTAATTTGACACCAAAAGATACTCTAAGTCAGAAATTAGGAAAGGGAAATTAAGAGACACTTCTGGAGTTCCTGAGTATATCAACACATCTATGCATAACGGGGAACTCTGAAGTGAGGAAATAGCAGTTGTTGGTGTATTTGTTTGTCTTTGCTTTATAAGTCTGTCTGATTTTCCTCTCTGCTTCCCCTTCCTTGCTGTCCTTGCTCTTTTTGGCTTTGCTGCTTTTCCAAAATATTTCTAAGGAAAGTGTATCAGCATGCATTTTACTGATGGGTATAAATTACAACTTGATTTAAACTCCGTACGTGTTGGAAACGTACTGCACAATTGCATAACGTGTTACTCTTCTGCCTTTGTACTTGAGCACTCTACTATTAATAGTTTCATCGTCAAGTTTAATTAAGTCCTTGTGTTTGCTTTTCTATACTAGTAGTAGTTGGAAAAGACCGGTCCTAACAATGATCTCTGTGGTGCACCATCAGATTTCAGCTGGCTTATTCTCCTGCTTAGTCACTCATATAGCATTTGAGGAGTATTTTCTCTTTAGCTTAAATGCTCTATCACATATAACTCCTCTTTCGCCTCTTTTCTTCAGTACTGCTTTTTTCACGTGTTTCCCAAAGTTACTAATGTTGTGCTATGGCCAGTGTGCCCTTTGCTATAACAAGTGTTGGTGTGCAGCTGAAACATGTTTACGGTGATGAGTAGGCTTCAGGTGCTTGTGGCTCTTTCTCCTACTGAGTAATTAGGTGCTGTGTCTTCATGTTACAGAGTGGTCAAGTACTTTGAGTGCTGCCACTTAGACTCAATGTGGACAGTGAAAATGCATTTCTCCACTATGGACACAAAGCAGACAGCTCCGCTGTCAACTCGGAGATGTGCGTCTGTGTCAGCACTTGAAGTGTAAACTTGTTACTCACATTGAAAACTCTTTTGTCAGAGCTGTTTAAAAAAAAAAAAAAAAGATAAATAGCCTAATCATCTATTCAGGATTCATGTACCCTTCAGATACAGCTGTCCTGCTAAGTTCTCATCTTCATGTTGTTTGCCGTTTCTTTTCAAAGCTCTCCAGTACTTGGAGGGCTTGCAGCTAAACAATAGTTCTGGCATTCTCTGAGCATCTGTGCTAGAGAATTAAACGTTGCAGGGCAAGGGAAGGAGCACAAAAATTGTGAGCACTGTACAAGTATTTCCGACTTTCAGAGCCTAAACAAATATGGTACGACCTTACCAGTCAGTCCTGCATTCATTCCCTATCTGCCTGTACATTTTGGTTGGCTGCAAAATTAAAAACGTGATTTGGGGAGAGGGCCCTTATGTTCCCTAGCATGCGCTCTGCGGGGAAAAGAAAAGATGTGCATGCACACTTAGAGAAACTCCCCCTGGCAAGATACCTTGTTTTAGAGTATCCCGGTTTCTTTATCTGAAGATAAAGATCAATGAAGATTTTTCCTTGTTTTAGAGTATCCCAGTTTCTTTATCTGAAGATAAAGATCAATGAAGATTTTTCCTTGCAGGTGTAATGCTGGTAGCTAGCACTAAAGCTGCTATTCCCTGAAACAGGTTGTCTTTTGAGCGTGGTACACATGAAACGCTACCGCTTCCCAGTCGCATCTGCTTGGAGTGCTCTATTAATCTATTAACCATGGCTTACCCCACCCTGCTAATGCTGATCATAGCTTACCTCCTCAATGGGGTAAGTGTAATGCTTTGTGCTGGTGACTCTCAGCTGAGGTACTATAAGCATTATACACGCAAGAGAGGCTCTCAAGTACCACATAAAGTTTACCATCTTTTGCAAGACCATAAAGAGAGAGAGAGAAAGGAGGGGAAGGAGGTTGCCTCCAATTTGGCACTGCAGCTGAACTGAAAATGTCGGTTTGCTTGATTTAGAAGGTGGAGAGGGACTTAATGTAGCTATAACCCTTCACAGTTCATGGAGAAGTCTTCCTTTCCTTTGGAAGAGACTCAGTTGGGTATTGCTGCCTCACCGGAGGGCTTTGTGAGAGTTAACCTTATTAGCAGAAGCAGCTCAGATGCCCTTGATGACAGGCAGAGGTACGTGGGTGGCGGTGGTGACTGATGGAGCTGAGCGATGCTGAGACACTGCTGAGGGTGGAAATCACCTGCTCAGTCAGCCTTCCCTGCTGCAGATCTCCAAGGAAAGACAGAAGTGTCCGCAGCCTGCTACTTACTTCTGTTGGGGAAAACGAATGGCTGTATGGTTGAGTTGCAGTTTCTTTCATGGTAGGCTAATCTGATAGTATTATGTAAGTCTCTTTCTGTTGGATTAGTATAATTTTAAAAAGGAAAGCAGTCAAACAAATAGTAAAAGCAGTTGGATCTTAATATATTGTATTTGCAGAGTTGAGTAGCGAATACCAAACTTTTAAAATAGAAAAAAAAAATGCCTGTGTCAGAAACGTACCAAGACATCATATTACTCTGATGTCAACATAATGCCTTTTCCTTATTCCTATCCCCTGCTTCCATTAAACTTCATCTTTTGAATGCAGTTCTCAGAAGATGGCACAGAGAATTCCCCCATGCTTGCCCTCTTGTGCCAATAAATACTAGAAAATTGGTCCCTGAGGGTTACTTGAGCATTTCTGTGCCCAGTTTGGACCTGTTTTGCAGGGTTCTTGGGGCAAAAATTTCACTCCTCGCAGAAGGAGCTGGCTGAGAAGAGCTGGTGCAGAAGGCTGGGAGTGAGGAGGAATACAGGGTGTCTGGCACCACTGATGACTGTCATCATCCTTCTGGAAAAAATGAAAGGACTTTTTTTGTTTTTTCCCTTTGATTCTAAAACGTCCGTCTTTGTAGTTAAAACTGTCCATAATTCATGCTAATGAGTAGTTGTTTTGTGATCCCACTAAGCCAGGGCCAATAAAGGGTTGAGTATAGATGCTTTATTGGCGATTCCATCATCTCTCTGCATACCTTCTGCGTGTGTGTGTGTATATCTATATATATATGTATTGTAAAGGGCAATGTGTGTCACCTTATGATGTAAAAAAGATGGAGAAATGTAATGGTTAGGTAATGGGATAAGTACTTGTTCTGAAGCGAGTCTGAAAAATCACTGCATGCGGAGATATCGTGCCAAGTGTCCCAAAAAGAGTAGATTTAGGATAGTAATTAACTGCTGGTTGAGTAAGAATTACAAGATCACAAAACAAATTACTGTTATTAGCAGAAGTATTTGTTCTCACGTCAAGCTGTCATCCTGCTTCACTGTTTAACCTGATTCTGCCATGTGAGAAAAAAATGATGTCAGATACTTTATTAAGTGTGAGTTTGTGATTTACTTCAGGGTTGTTTTTTCAGTGTAATTGTCTCCTGAAATAATTTTTTGACCCCACCCACTTCAAATCAAACCTACAAAAGCAAGGGAACTTAAAAAAACTAAAGGGCTTTTCTGGCTTTGAAGATGCTGTATGAATGAATGCTGGATCTGAAACTGTAGGACCTGTGGGAGAATATTACTGGATATAAATGTGTTAGCCCATACAGAGCTGACTTATAACAGCTTGTTGCTGCAGTTCTACGGGTTAAAGCCCAGTAAATAACCTTTGATTTACACCTCTCCTCTGCTTTTAAAACAGGAGTTTAGAGAGAGTAGTAAAATGGTGTGGCTTGCGGGTCCCAGGCATGAAATAGCCCCTTTGATTGCAGCTTAAGTGTGATCTGCATGTACAGCGTTTAATAACAAACAACTAATTGTCGAGCTACGTGCTGAATACTACAACAGCAACAATAAGAAGGTTATTTGGTGTATAACTGGCACTTACTCTAGATGCCTGCTGGTTGATAACTTCCTTGCAGTCTTGAGCAACGTCAAAGATTTCTGGAGCCTGACATCCTAATAAACCGTGGATGGGACCAATCTGTAAAGTCATGTGATTTTAAAAAATGTATTGGTCTTCTGATAACACTTCTATATTGAATTGTGATAGATCAGGACATCCTTCAAACAGGTGGTTGTAGTTGGGAGAAAAAAGTAAAAGACTGAAAAAATAAAGCTACGTAGCTCAGAAGAAGAGGAGAGAGGTGATCTACTTGTCTTCCCTGGTCCCCTTTGTTTTAATAGGTCAGCCTCATGCTGTAACATCATAGTTGACCCATTGCCAAAATAAGATTAAACAGCCTTAGCCTTAAGGGCATCGGAAGCATGAACTGGCTTTGGGGAATGGCGTAATTCAAATATGAAAAATACTGTGGAAAAATCATCTTTCTTTAGCTTCCAGGTCCACAGCCAGGGCATGTTTAAAAACACTTGCAGAATGTCTTTTTATTTAGAAAGAAGCCTAAAATTCATTACTCTCTTCAGTGAAGAAGCGCTAAAGCAAAAATTCTGTCATGGGCTAAAGATCAGAAATTCAAATACCAGAATTTTCCAAAAGTCAATGATACATGCTTTGCCAGTGAAACATAGATAACTCTTAATCCCAGTCAACTTTTATAATTAAATCTTCTTGGATATCAAAATGTATTTTATGTCCATGTACTTCAGAGTTACTTTTCAGTCCCAGCCTCTCCAGAGCTAATGTTAGCAGTAATTTTGTTTTTTTAGTCTTTTGGGTTTTGTTGCTGTTTGGTTTGTGCTGTGAGGTGGTTTTGTTTGTTTTTTGTTTTTTTGTTTATTTTAATGAAGCAGTAGCTTTTGCCAACCTTACAAGGTGAGCATCAATAAGAAGATGGTTAGCCATGTAGCATTCAAGCCTGTAAAATGAATCATAAGCGGAAATATTTTTCTTCCTGTACCAGGCAGTTCAGGCTTCTAGCCTGAAAGCCAGCCAGGTAGCCAAAAGGCAAGCAATGGCTTTTTACTTCCTTCTGGTCCATGAGCTTGAGTAGCTATTTAGAGTTGCGGTAATGCCTACATTTGTCTACTGCCTGACTTTGCAGTTTCTCTGGAACTGTGAACTTTCTGAAAAGCTGATTGCTTTTTAAATAAAGCTGAGTATCTCTGTGAAGATGTGCATGTTGTGGGGGAGAGAATCACTGCTTCCCCCCCCCCATAAGCAAGGGCCAGAAGACTCTGCTTGCACTTCTCTGCAGCAGTGCGAATGCCTAAGGGCATGGTCAGCACTGTCTGGCTGTCCCGCAGTGCAGGATTGCTCAGACCTTGGAGATCAAACCCAGAGCCACTGTTGCAGGACGAGTTGTTGTGGAGTTGAACTGAACCGAGCAGAGAGGGTTGATGTACCTTGGGGTACCTTGCCTAGCCCTCTGCTGCCAGTTTAGCATGACACAGATCTCCCAGAGATCCTGTGCCTTCTCTGCCAGTCCTATATGAATGTCTTAGATGTCCAAGAGCATCTCAGATAGCACTAGCTGACCAAGCGTAGGCAAGTGAAGCAGGTCTTCCAGCCTACGTGTAATGGGGGAGAGGATATGGTGTGGTCTAAATCACTGCTCTGTCCACTGCGGTTTGTAATAATAATGTGTTGGACCCTGCTGGTAAACCTGGCCCTTGACAACTTTGTGCAGATTTGGGTGAGGGGAGGGGAATTTAAGGGTTTTTTTCCATGCAACATAAAGTCATCTCACAAGTTCATAAACTGATTTTGTGAAGTAATGAAGAATGAAACTTGATTGGTGATCATAACATTGAAATAAAACCAAACCTCAAAACTTAAAAGACTGTTGACTGCTTCTCTCGGAGTTTACTTCTCTCACTGCCCGTGGCTGCATTCAAAGGCTTCCCAGCTGGTGGTGGCTACTCTGGAGTCCCTTTCTAGGAGTTCATAGGAGAGGATCTGTCTCTGCCCTGCCCTCTGCAGGTGACAGTCATTTAGCCTTGCCCAACTCTGAGTCCCAGTTCAAGGCAATTTGTCACTCTGTTCTGTACAGGGTCAGCATAGTAATGGTGGCAGTGGTGATGCAGCAGCAGAAAGTATTCTTAGCTGATAAGCCCTCTAAATTAAAAAATCATGAGTGTGATTTTCTCTTACAGCATTTTATTATCTTTGTTTATTGCATAACACTGTTGCTGATTAGTTATCATCTTCTATTTTCTATCTGTCATGCATTCCTTAATGGCTTAATTACTTTGTCAGTGTATTTGGCACATGTTCATTCTCCAGTAATAAGGTAGTATTGTGCGTTGAGTTCGTGCATGAGATGTGTAGCTTTAAGTGATTCCCACTTGGCACTTTGTCATTATGTGATGCCCTTTTTGTGGGTGATGCATCTTCCTAAAGATCTCTCTGGCAGTTGTAATTAATTAACCACTAGTACAGGTTGGCTCCTCTTCCAGGTACTGGGTGGAATTATACATGCCTCTGTGTTACATCACCGTGTAGACAGTCAAGCCTACTAAGCTTAGCTTTGATTTAACCAGCGCTCTAAGTCTACATTAGGGGACCACTTCTTCAGTTAACTGGGTATGCTAACTTCAAAAAACTTTCTCATTGGTACATTCTGTAATTCTGCGAATTTTTCATACAGTGAATGAAATAAATGAAGAACAGAATTGCTAGAGAATCCTCAGCAAGAGATTAAGAAAATTTAAAAGGAAAACTCAGCAATATCAGAAATCCTGTTCTTGCTTTAACTTAGCCTTAGATTCCTGGAGATTTCGGGTCTGAATCAGTGTGTACATCTAGCAGCAACAGGCTTATACATTAATGATAACATGCTGGAGTCAGCAGCTTCCTGGAGTTACTTCTGGTTTGTAACACAATCACAGGATTTTGTTCCTCAGTGCCTTGGTACTTTTCTCACCTTCAGACTCTTCCTACTTAATAAGATGATACAACTGTAATTCTTGATATTACTCTATTTAGTCAGTGCTTTTAAAACTGAAAACCAAAGCAGTGTCCTGAAACCCAATATTGTTTTAAAAACTTTTAAAAATAAAACTTGAGGATGGAATAAAGTTAATATTGACAGATCATATAGATTGGAGGAAAATAAGGACAGTCTCTCTTGCAGAACAAAAAAAAATTGTCCTCAACGTGCATGTGGAAGGAGAAATACGGAAACCAATACTTTTCCCCAGTAATCCCTGATGCACAAAAATCCAATGATCTACACAAGTGTTATCTTTCACTTAGATATGACAAAACGTGTATGTATGTATGTTTGTGTGATGGAAATGCGGTATCTTAATGTACCTTTTCTGCGTTCTGTAGGGTTTTTTTTTCAGGTATTATTCTAGATTGCATAAAAAGCAGTAATGTGCTTTAGTCGAGTTTGTAATTCAGAGGTACAGCTTACTCTTATCTCTAAACTTCTTTGAACCAAACACTCATCTTCATTCTTTCCTTCCTCTTTTTTTTTTTTTTTTTTTTTTTTTAGCGGGCAGTTTGCTGTAGTGAAAAAATGCCGTGAGAAAAGCACTGGTCAGCAGTTTGCAGCAAAATTCATCAAGAAAAGGAGAACGAAATCCAGCCGGCGTGGAGTGAGCCGGGAAGATATCGAGCGAGAAGTCGGCATACTAAAAGAGATTCGACATCCTAATGTGATCACGCTGCATGATGTTTATGAGAACAAAACAGATGTCATTCTTATTCTGGAACTGTAAGTAGCTCTAGAGACCCGGGGAGCAGTAACAGAATATTTGTTTGTTTGTTTTTAAAAAAATCGACACTTTCTCTGAGAATCACAGTGATTTAACAGATGTTCCTTACCACCCCAAAAGAAGATAGATAATAGCCTGAGAATTCTTTGTTTTTGAGTCAGAGCTGTAGCTTCTTGATTTCTACACATATTTTTAACTGTAAATGCACTACAAAGGTTAAAAAAAAGCCAGCATATTTATCTGCTTGTTGCTTTAATCACTGTTGGTGTTACGAATCCAGAAGAATAGCCTGGAGCTAAATAAACTGATTTGAAGATAAGAGCAGAGGGAAATAGAGATTCGAAGTGGAGGTTAGTTTAGCAAATTTTACTGTGTTTTATGTTGGTGTAAAGTAAAGTAGCATCATTGAATGCTTTTTCTCTTCTTTTTTTTTTAACCCACATAACAGAGAACAGAACTTTCCCAGTTCTGTCCTGTTGAAAAGTAAACTGAGCTTTCATATCCTTGTTTTAGTTCCCATTTTTCATCCAAGGTTATTGCTAATGGATTGAGGTAAATATTTCGGCAGAGAATACTTCTGCATTGTTTCAAATCTGGCTTCAAGTTCCTCAAAGGTTGCAAGTTTAGAAGTTAAGCATTACTCACCCGTTACAGTTTGGCAGTGTCTGCTGGTGGGACGTGCATGCCTTTGCATAGTTTGCATGCCTGACACTGTATTATTGCCACACTTGCTCTGTATCAGTTAAACGTGCTTTAGAATAGGGATTTTGTGCAAGCAAATTATTTGATACCAGAATCTTGGGCAGCGCTTGCATCTTTTCCTTGGCTGTTTGTGTGATTTTTCTTATGTAGCTTATGTCTTCCTGCTTACTAGCTTTGGTAAATGGTATTTCCACTTACCTATAAGGATACTTTAGTGTTGCATGCTTTCAGTAACATATGTGTAGATTTACAGTATAGATATAAAAAGAAAACTGGGAAGTAGCTTTTGGAGTTTCACCTTTTCTATGGTATATAGGTGCATGATACTGCTTTGTTGTGTTAGAACATACTTCTACACTTCCAGTCCAGCATGTGGTGGTTTACTGTAGTACTTGTTGTAGTCTGGGTTAGGTTTTTAGTTCCAGAAGTATACACTTGCATTAGTTTGTCAACTTCGGATAATTTAAGCAAGTATTTTTTTTTAAAAAAAGCTAAATTATAGAATCATTAAGGTTGGAAAAGACCTCCTGAGATCATCAAGTCCAACTGTTAACCTAACTGCCAGGTCCACCTCTAAACCATGTCCCTCTATGAAGTAAAACTTCCTTATATTCCTGTCAGAATATCTACTACTCTTGGGTTGTGTTCAGAACTCTTCAAATGCGTCGTGAATACACAGCAAAGTTAGCATGGTGCTTCCTCCTCTCCCCACGTGGTACTAGCTCTCACGTTCTTCCTCTCTATAACCTTACTGTCAGTGTACCGTTGCTTCTGCAGTGCTTGCTTTCTGCTCTGTAATCTGTCCAGGTGAAATCGGGCCAGTGTCTGGGCTTCAGAGCTCTGAGGAAGACTTGGTAACCACGGACAGTGATTCTGCTCCCCCTCTTTCTACATGGGATGGAAGCTCTTTTGGCAGCAAGGCTGCTGTGTGTGCCTGTGCGTACCCACTAATGTTCATTGAATGGAAGCATATACTGCTTCTGACAATGTGTGTTAATATTTCGTAAGCTTGATAGTGCGAAGCTCATCAAACTATTTGCCTTGCAGTTTAGCAAATTGCTTTGCCTAGTTAACAACCCCCACATAGTTTCAGTTGGAGGCTTTTTTTTTTTTTTTCACTTTTTCAAACTGCTATGTGAGTCTTTCAAGTTGAAGAAGTGCTATTTCGGGTATTACAAAGGTAATGCATTTATTTAGTTAGAGGGTCAAAGAGGAAAAGATAACACGTTAGCGATCCCTTTGTAAACCGAATGTACTAATTGCTGTAAAGTTTTGTAATTCTCAAAATCACTATATTATGTAAAACTATTGAAAAGGCAAAAGATTGTCATTTTAATTGCATCCTTAGACACTTAAATATGTAATCCCTTTCTTCTAATGCTCTAATATTCGCATTTTGCCTAGGGACCTACTCACCCGACATTCTTTGTTCTTAAAGAACAATTTCAAACAAACAGAAACAAAGCTGAAAGCTCAATAAATAACCTGTTCTGCTGTCCTCAGAATCCATCTTAAGTGACCGTTTTCCTGTTTGATAGAACACGGCACTCTTCTTGGGACATGTGTGCCTTTGTGACTACAACATGAGACAATATGCCACATACAGACAGGATTCTGTGTAACTTAATTTTTCTAGAATTTAGAGAGAAACTAAAAAGCAACATTCCAGCTATGTATGAGAAATTCATAACGAAAACAAACAAACAAAAAAAACAGAAGAAACACTGATTTTGTGTTAGTAAGTAAGTGTAATAATGCAAACAGTGACGCGGAAAAGTATCTCTGGTTTCTGTTCTTGGTAGAAGCTGCAGTCCATGGACGTCAAGCCACTACAGCTACTCTTTTGGCGGCTGACAGTAGATGTTAATGTGCGCGGTCTCAGGGCAATACCGTCTGTTGCCTGTTCGCTATTGATTTTTTTAATCTCCTGGTTCAGCAAGAGATCTGCAGTATTGCATGCAGCCTCCTAAATATTTTTCTGCATTATCAGTCAGCTGCTTCTCAGAGGTGAGCAACTGACTGTAGAAGTTTTCATTCCATGCCCGCACAGCGAATATTATGTCAGCCAGCAAAGTATTCAAGGTGGCTATTTGTATGCAGAAGTATGTGGGCAGTTTATTAATTATTGCAGTGGCAAGGTCCTCACAACACTGAATGCAAAACAGAGCTGCATATCAAGAACTTTATCCACGTAGGTGTTTGGAGGTTTTACTCTCAACTACCTTATGGCAGGAAACTGACCTACCAAAAAAAATTTACAAAACATTTAATTTCTGAAACTTTTAAAATCAAATGCTTCCTTAAAAGATTCAGCAGTCGCACACAAGCATGAGATATCCTTGAAGAGCCTTACTTTATTACAGTCTTTTGGTATATTTAGAGAAATTGTGTATATTTTCATATTTCTAGGTCTCACTTAGTGGCAAGTGTCTCCTTGATTTGGAAATAACCTTTGAAATGCCAACTCTGTGGACTCTTCCATCATCTTGTAAGGAGTGCTGTGCATATTACTTAAGAACTCGAAGACACTGTCTCTTCCTCATCTAACTTAAAACTGTAGTAGTTTTTTTTTTCTCCTGTGACACAAATAATTGAATTAGTCAGAATTTTATAATACCTTTTTCTATCCAGCTGCAGCAAATAGTCTCTGTTATATGTTAGCAATACGAAGCTATTTCCAGTGACCTCTGCCGAAGCTGTCATTTTAACAGACTTCACAGACTAGAAAACACAGATGTCTCTGTTGCACAGTGAGAATCATTTTCTTTCCTCAGGCACGTTTTGCACCTACTTGGTTCCCCTTTTGCTGGCCTGCTGGTAACCTTGGATGCATAATCTGTCTATTTTGTGTTTCCTTCCACTTTGTCATGTCTTCATTTAGACTGCAGACCTACAAAATATACTCAGTCTGTGATGCTTTGTAGAGCCTTGGTTATCGTTTCTGGGTACAACTGCAAAGAATAAATACGCTTATCCTGAATTATATAGTAGTTCCTTAGAATGCTCAGGAGTAATGCAGATGGTCTCGCCTTTTAAAATAGCTTGATAGCAATAGCTAACTCTTTTCACTGGGAAGCTATGGATGGAGTTACGTATTAATACTTTTCTCTGCAAAAAAACATAACTTCATTTCTAAATTATAAATCTTAATTTAAGACCTTTAGCTCTTGTAGCATAGTTCTGAGTGACAAATATCTGTTTTTAAAATTCAAAAAAGGAAAAGAAAGCTTTGGAAGTCTTAGCTCAGAGAGGAATGACATTAACTTACAAGTGATTGTGCATTAAATACTAGGTTCTACACTTTTTTAAAAAGTTAGTTCCTGTATACTTTCTTTACAATTTAGTCCTGTGCATCCCAGTGTGTCAGAAAGAGTTGCCACCTTATTGGTACCTTCATAACATTCACCAAAACAGAACAGAGCAAGGAGAGGGCAATAGATCCATGTATAAAAATTCTGATGATGTCAAGAGTTGCTCATTGAAGAGTAAATAAGAGCAAATAGCAATAAGCTCTTTAAATTCCTCTTCTGTCTTATTGGGGAGTTAATTTACCGTGTTAGATGTATAATAGCTTGGCTTCCAGAGAAGCTTGAAGTTTGCACAGAGTTTCTTTAGTTTTTAGTTGTCTTTTGATAGAAATAGCTCAGAGGTTTTTGTTAATTTTACCTGTAAGTCGTAAGAAAGTTGTTCTTGAGTGGCCTTGTACTGAATTTCGAGAGGAGGATTGAATCGTTGGTGCTTACTGTGATGTAACAGCAGGTAAGCAAGCTCTGCACCGCTAATTTGTAGATGTTGTACCACCTTTTGACTTCAAAATCCTGAATTGTAGGCCCACAGATAGATGCACGGAAGATGTGTAGACAGGTAAGAATGAAGGCTTGACAGGGCTGAAAAGAAAGGAGCTAGAGCCAGTGCGGCTCTGCAGTGCACCAAGCGCGCCTGGGAGGGAGAGCACTTGGCTTCTGGGCTCTGCAGTCCCTGAGCAAAATGCATGGCACTCTTGTATGCTGAACCTCAATGCTCTTCATACGTAAAATTTGAATGTCTGAGGCAGGATCAAAATACTAAGGCACTGCGCTGGGCCAGAAAGTCGGCAACCACGTGTGTTATCCAGACTCTGGGCACTTAAGGAAATAAAGTGATGAAAACGTAAATACCAGCCAGGTTTGGGTGCAGGAAAGATTCATAGGAGTGTTCAGGTCTCCCTCTTCGTGGGACTTAACTGCTTAAATCTTAGTCTGGGTTTTGGTGCCTGTGTTCTTCTAGCTGGCCGTTCTCAGGCCAATGCTTCTTCTTCAAAATAATTGAAGAATTTAGGCACACTAAAGAGAGGATTTCATGACAGTTGGTGTCTCTAATAGAAGCTGGACAAATGAAAATAATAAGGCATAGTGATGCAGTAACATGCCTTGACTTTTCTGGTAGCTAGATAAAGAAAAGAAACTAAGTACAATGTTGTTCAGTGGGTAGGTAACGTGACAAGCTAGCAGCCCTGTTCTGCTCTTTCAAAATATTTAGTACTTTATACTTCTGAGGGCTGGGTTGGTAACTGCACAATTCGTAAGGGCTGTGAAATGAAGTGGATGTAAAACTCCTTAACCTTAAATAAAACAGAAGTAGCAATATTTCAGTCTAGTCTTAGGCTGACAACTTCTGTTTTGAAATAATTCAAGGAGCCATACAAGAGACACATGACCACAGAATGCTTAGGGAAAACATTTCTTCTGTAAGTTGGCAGAAGAAATTTTTCCATTAGAGAAGAATTCAGCTAATTTATCAAATTGAATCTTCTTTAAAAAATTGAATAAATTGGTTCTGGAATTCTTCATTAACTTTACTAGATTATGTTGTTTAGAAATCTAAGCAAGGTAAACTAAACCTTGTAAGCTGCAACTTAGTAGGTTGAGTTTCTTCAAACAAAGGGTTTGGGCTTAGGTTTTGGAGTTGGTTTGTGTTTTTTTAACTTTGCCAGAAATCCTTAGATAATCATTAATTATCATTTAGGTGCTATTACAATATGAGCAATGTGATCAACATGGCATGTGACTGCGTCATTATGAGGTGACCATGCTGACTTTGAAGGTTAATTGGCTCTTAGTTCCCTGTGTGGGTTCCCATAATGACTTCCTCTGACATCTTGTGATCCGTTCCATTCCATAGTTAAAGAAAGCCTGGCAACTTGCAAAAGCACTATCCAGAAATCCTTTTTGCACAGGTGTGATGTATTTTCTTTCCCAGAGGGAGATGTGTGGGTTGCAACCTTCCTTCAGGAAGGCTGGGAAATGGTTTTACCACTATTGCATTTTATAAGAAAGAATGCAGTTGACCTGAAGCTTTATTTCACTTGTATCAGTCCGGGAAAGCTAGCACCTCTACCTAGAAATATTGGGGAGGCAACACATAACAGCTTTGCTCTTAGTGAAAATGTTTATACAAAATATTTCTAAAAAGGTGTGCTCTGCTGCTCAGAAACAATATAAAATGTAGTCATGTTACAACAGTGAAGATAGATTTGCTCAGCCCTTATGGCTTTCTGTGTTAAAACACAATCAGTAATATAACCTGTCCTTTAGAATTAAGATGTGACCTCCATCAATCACAAATTCTTATTTTATTGAGCGAAATACTTGAACAACCTATTACGACTGCAAAATTGTGACTTAGTGTAAAGGTAAACAGAAAGGTGTTATACAGGAACATAAAAGAATTAATGCTTTATAGGAAAACAGTATGTGAAGGTGAACATAGAGGCTTTGCAGCCATAAAGGAATTTAGCTGTGACTTGACTGTAATCAAGTTCCTCTGTTAATCTGAAGGGGTATAGGTTGTTGCCCATTGGTTACTTGCTAGCACTTTGGAGATCAGAGTTGTGTTAGGGCACAGATGAACTACTCAGAAAGCTGTCTGGTAATTCCTACCAGCAAACAGAGGAATTGAACGGAGAGAAGCTCTGCACTTCCAGAGGATACAAGGTACAGATACTCTACGGGAAGAAACACAAGTGCTTGGTGAACCTCTTGCCTGTGCTCCCTTCAGGAAGCAGTCTGTATCCACGCGGTGGTTGGCAGCAGTCTCTTAGACGCTGCCTCTGCAGAGCCCCAAAGGCAATCTGGGAGGGAGTTTGCGTGGCCCTGGAAACCCGCACAATGATCTGGTTTCAGCCAGATTTCAACAGGGTGTTCGTGCACCAGCAACCCCAAAGCTAACTTAGAAACAAGGCTGGGGCATTGTAATGGAGGCAGAACCAGTGTACTTCTTGGGAGAAGCTAACATTCAAAAAGAGCAGTCATAGGGGCTGATGCATGGAGTTGTCTGCACCTTTTCCTTTAGATTGACTGCCTCTGTGTGTGGGACGGGATATGCACAGGTCCATTGGTGGAATGGGGCTTTCCGCTTGGCTTCTGGCTGCGCCTCTGAAGGTGACCATGGGATAGTAAAATGTGCGGTGTTTATTTACCGTGGGACTGTGTTATCCTGCCTGAGGCACAGGGCTAGACTTAAGAATCCAACAGCATTTTAGAAGATTTGTGAAGACTGCAATAGCTTACGTAGCCCGTGTCTTTACTGGCTTGTTCTGACCCGTTTCTTGATCTGTGATAACTGGAAGTCCAGTCAAGATCATCTGGTGATTCTAGGTAACTATCTGGTTATGAAATCTGTGAAAGCAGACTCTGCTGATAGAGCTGGGGACTCTGTAATCCAGTGAATTAATTGTGGAAGTGAAACTTGTAATGGATGTTGAGTGTGGACCTGTATTAACCCTCTATGACTTGTTTGAATTAATTGCCTTGCAGTGATACCGTGGTGTTCTGTGGTGGTACAGCTTAATATCAGACTGGCCAGAGTCAGTAGGAAGGTAGGGAATAAGCAGTCTTCTGACGAGCATGAAGAGGAAGCTAAGAAACACGACCTGCATTACTGAGCTCCCGTGGGGACGTGGGTTGCAGCCCTTCACGCATGGGAAGGGCCCCTGGAGGCCACCTGAAGCAGAGGGACCTTTCCGGAAAGCTGGGCTTTTCTGAGCTTCCAGGTCATCTTGTGTGTGCTAGTTTAACGTTTTACTCATCGTTGCTATAAAAGCCCATTTCTCTCATGCCTTATGTCCCTGCCGGTAAAAGTAAGCAGCAGGAGAAGCTGGCTGGGCACCGTACTTGCCAGCGATAGCAGCGGCCAAAGGGACAACACGGGGTACTGAGCTCACCCCCCGCAGCTGAGGAGTTACCAACAGGAGAAGTCGCAATGGCCTGCTCTCTGAGGTGAATCCGTGTAAGATCTCACCCTAGGCATTCAAGGTGAGGTGATTAACGCGAAGGGGCACACTAAAATCCTGCAGACCAGAGGTACAGCTGCTTCTGGAACAAAGCTTTGAGTGCTTACATCCAGTCCCTCCTCACTCACCTATTGCTTAAGCAAGGGCTGCCAAGTCACTTAGGGTGACAGTACTTAAGCATCTAAAGAAACACACACCACTTCGGAAAAATCTACCACTTCTGCTAATTAACTTCCAATTTTAAGGGGAAAAAAAAAATGTAATTTTTTTTTTTTTCCCCCGTTAGCTTCTCTGGACCTCAACTTCAAGGCTTGCAAGCACTAGGTATATTACCTGTGAAATACAGGTAACATTTCATTTCACACTATTATAAGGCTGTCATGGTTTAACCCCAGCCGGCAACTAAGCCCCACACAGCCGCTCGCTCACTCCTTCCCTGTGGGATGGGGGAGAGAATCGGAAGGGTAAAAGTGAGAAAACTCGTGGGCTGAGATAAAGACAGTTTAATAGGTAAAGCAAAAGCCGTGCACACAAGCAAAGCAAAACAAGGAATTGATTCACTCCTTCCCATGGGCAGGCAGGTGTTCAGCCATCCCCATGAAAGCAGGGCTCCATCACATGCAATGGTTACTTGGGAAGACAAACGGCATCACTCCGAGCATCCTCCCCCTTCCTCCTCCTTCCCCCAGCTTTATATGCTGAGCATGATGTCATATGGTATGGAACAGCCCTTTGGTCAGTTGGGGTCAGCTGTCCCAGCTGTGCCCCCTCCCAGCTTCTTGTGCTCCCCCAGCCTGCTCGCTGGTGGGGTGGGGTGAGAAGCAGAAAAGGCCTTGACTCTGTGTAAGCACCGCTCAGCAATAACTAAAACATCCCTGAATTATCAACACTGTTTTCACCACAAATCCAAAACACAGCCCCATACTAGCTACTATGAAGAAAATTAACTCTGTCCCAGTCAAAACCACACAAAGGCCCATGATATATACAGTCATAAAAGAAATATCACTAGAACTAACCTGTGGCAAAGGCAGGAACATAGTACTCAGCAGTGCTAGAGAAGAGCTGTATGCAATCTCATGCAATTAACTATTCACAAACAGTTGGACTCAGTGATCTTAAGGGTCTTTTCCAACCTTAACGATTCTGTGTGACATCTTTCAGACGCATAAAAATGCATGTACATCAAAGTTGTAATTTCATGCAGTCTAAACTTCCAGAATGTGAAATTGCACAAAATGGAATTATTGCACACAAGATGAAGAGGCTCTTTCCATTTTACACAAATAGTTATGTTTCTTTGTTAGATATCTCGAAAACAAGTAAACCTTGGGAATTAAGTCTTTCTTTTGGATCTAAAAGGAACATGCGTAATCAATGCTGCTGTTCATAGATGACTAGTAGGTTTCACAGAGAGTGCGTATCTTTAAAATGCCAACAGGAATAAGAGCGAGCTGTAACAGCCATGAAACACACCCATACCTGTGTGACACTGTCATAGCCTGCTTTAGACTGCAGAGTGGGCAGCACAGTGTTACAAGCTGGCATTGCTGAAAATGCATGCTCAGAGTACTTGTGTTGCATTTGTGACTGCTGATGAATGCTTCAGGCATCAGCAGGCACGTTCACTGTTTCACAGGGCGGGTGATCTACATGAAAAGCAGACTGGATAACGGTGTGTTTGGTGCAGTCTTTCAGCCTCTTCCTCAGCCAAGGGCCCAGCTCTGCTGACTCACCAAAGTGTGATGGTTAGCCCAGTGCCAAACCGTGCTGAGTGCATAAAGGTGCTGGGTTTTGCTGTGGCTGCTGCCACGGCTGGGGAGGTAGCGCCGCGTGGCATGGCTGTGCCTCAGTTAACAGCCTCCCCGCAACGGCAGCAAACATCCACTTGGAAATATGTGGAAACCAGTTCCATGTGATGTGTAGGTCCCTTAGCCCAGCAACTGGAAATGAAGAGAAATGCCAGCACTGTGTCGCCATCCAGGTTTCTGTTCATCATCACAAAGTGCCGCAGAGGTACAGACCTTAGCCTGAAAACCTTTTGCTATTTTTTCAGTCAGAAACAAACAATGAGAGAATATGCATGTGTATCCATTTGTAAGATGTTGCTGACCAGCCTCTGTAAAATAATGAACTGTACTTAATCTTTAGGAATTTCATTTTAATGTCTCTACAGCAACAACAACAAAAAAATACTAAAATGACCTCTCTTCCTTCCAGTCTATAATTCTTATATTTAATAGCATTTTGTTTCAATAATTGCTTTCATGCAGAAAATAGTACAACACAAATAATAACCAAAACAATACTCTCATTATTGTCTAGGCAGCTCAGTGAAAGCTCCAAGAACTCATTAAAATACACTTTTCATGCAATTTGCATTACAATAATGCAGATTAAGTCTCTTGAAAAGTAGACATGATAAAGAAGTCAAATGTATTTCCAGAAATTTGCCCAGACTGTTTAGCTATTGTTATATGTTAATCCCATTATTTTTCATAGTCAAAACTTTAAATTGTGAACAGATTATTTTTTTCCCCACAGAAAGGCAACATAAATTAGGGTGTACTTAATATCAATACAATGCAAAATATAGGGGATAATATGACCATCTTTGTGGTCTCTAAGACATTTCTAGGTAATAATGCTGCTTTTATAAACAGGAAAAAAAATGTGCCACAGTGGACAGTCATCTAAGTATATGTCCTTAAGCTGAAAGGAGATTGGTTGGTTTTTAAGAATAGTTGTAGTTCATGTTTCCTATTCACTTCAGTATCTCTTTTTGTGTTGACAATTATCACAACTCTTGCCAGACTGCTGACTGAGCTGAGAAAAGGGTCACCTTCAGTTTATTTCTCTCCCTTGAATGCAAAAATCTAGCTGTGCTTGTGTAGCCTCCTCACTTCTTACCTCTCTTCTTTCTGCTCGTGCAGCTAAAACACTTGCTGGAAATAGTCCTAAGGGCAGCAGTGGCTTTTCCGTGTAGGAAAGGTGTGGTAATGTTAAAAGTACAAATGCAACATATGTGCTGAATGTAATACACTATTTCAAAGAGTAGAATATATTTTCAAAGAGTTGAATGCTTTGAGGAGTTTAGAAACTGAATAGTAGGACAGCTACCAGTAACTATTTCAAAGTAAGCTTTAGATTTTGTATTTTTCAATGGAGTAGTGGAAATCTGATGTTTTACTGGTAGTGTGAGCCAATTCATGTTTTATTTTCTAGATGTCTCATTACATTAGTATGTTTTGAGTATACTTCACACTTAATTTTGTTCTTTTAAATATGCATACAGAGAGTAGGCGGGTTTTACTTCATTTAAATTTAGATACAGCCAACCATGTTTGTTTGGGTTTTTTACACCTTTTTGGTTTGAAAAGAAGACTCTCTTTATTGTATTCTTTTCAGGGGGAGGAGGGGTAGTTACTAACTGTTTCGGCTATTGAATTAAGTAATTCTCATTATCTTTGCTGATGTTGACAACATTTAAAGTATCTGCATCCTTTTCAAGGCTGGTCTGGGAATAGCTACGCTAAAAGGAACCCGTTGGTTGAAGCAAGCTTGTCAATAACTCTGCTTCTGCTCTCCAAGTGTTGCAGGTGGAGAGCTCTTCGACTTCTTAGCTGAGAAAGAATCTCTCACGGAGGAGGAAGCCACAGAATTTCTCAAACAGATACTTAATGGTGTTCAGTATCTCCACTCTCTGCAGATTGCCCACTTTGATCTTAAGGTGTGTTGAGCAAATAAAAACTTCAACAAATGTAAGCAACATCCAGTAAAAGTCCTCTGTAATATCAGCCACAATTATGCCATCGTGCAGATCTTGGCCGTAGTTTTGTTTTGCTGGTATATGTAGACAGGGGAAAGCTCAGCCATTGAAAAGAAATTACTGAACTGTAAATAGTTCCCATCTGTTTTTAATGTAAGATTCTTCATGGAAAATGGCAACTTCTGACGAAATTAAACCATTCTGAGGAAGCAATCTTGAAATAAAAATGATGATTATGATTTTATGGAATGCGAATGGGATCTGGATGAAACATTCTGAACAGGGTGCCTTTTTCCCAACTTTTTTTTTTCTGTTGTATGCATTTTATGTTCACGTGAACATTATTTGTAGGTACTAAATTGAAACAGTACAGAGTTAAGTACAAAGACTCTTGTGAAGCAGACAGCAGATAATTTCCTGTTCTTTTTTGCTTTTGGGGCTTTTTTGTTTCTTTTTAGAAAAACTGTTAATTGCATCCTTTTAGTAATGAAAAGAGAGCTTTTGTATCTAAGCTCAGTTATTGCTTTTTTAATGTTTCGATTTCAGAATGTTTTCCTCCGTAAGATTTTTTTCAGAGGTAGGCAGCTGAACATTCCCTGAAGTCTGCTGAAGTTGGCAGCTATGTCTATAATAGGAAAAGGAAGCATAATTATTATATTTTAATGTGGTTCTGAAAGAGGTGCTGTGTTCTGGGGATGGGGTAGGGAAGGGAATGGTTTTCAGGGTAAGCATACCTTTTCCAGTCTCATCCTCATTACCTACAGTAATATATTTGGTTTTTGTATGACAATCAGCAAGAGCAAAGAATTGTGAATCTAGTAAGAAATATATTTTTTATAATACGAAATGTAAACTTTTGCCAATGTGCTTGTAATAAAGCATCCTTACACTAGATACCAAGAATATGTGAATTAAAGTATGCAGCAAGAATTAAAGTATGCAGAACAATAAAAGTATGCAATAGAAATGTAGGGAGGGAAGGAAGAAAATCACATTTGCACATATCAGCCTCTGTAACTGGGATAGAGAGGTAAAAGACGGTTGATGATGAAGAGCTGTCCGTAATGACTCCAGAAGTCCTTAACAACGTGAGCAGGATGGATGTAGCTCCAGTAAGTCTTCAGAGCACACCATCTTATGGACACGACAGGATATGGAGACTAAGTAGCTGGTTCTGAATGCTAGTTAAAGTGATGGAGTGCAGAGGCAGGCTCCTTTGATGATAATCTTGACATTTCTAGCTTTGTTTTGGTTTTGCAAATCTTTGTGGTAAAATAATCCAAATTTGGTCCATATTCTACAATATAGCTAGAAAAGACATGAGAACCTGCTCTTTATCCTTTTTTGTAAGTATGTTGAGCCTCAAAATCTGGGAGCTGGACCATTCCTAAAGTTTCTCTTGGAGGTCCAAAGGCAACAAGATATGCCTCCCTGATTGCTTGTGCAGTGTGAAAGAAACCTCTTTCAGGGAGTAATGTTAACCAAGCCCAAATACTAGTTTATAGGACTTTGTTCCTTGCAAGCTCCCAGCACTGCTCGAATGGCTGTAGCACAGGGGCTGCGATCTTTACTGAAGACATCGTGCTTCACTTAGGGTCAGTCCACATGAAAACTGCAGCTATTTTATCTACAAGAGGTAGAATCTTGGCACTGGGGAAATCATAGCACTCTGCATCAATGTGAAATCCAAACTTACTGTAGTTAGTTTTTAGCATATGTTATATTGTAATAGGAAAATACAGGATTTTTCTGCTAAAGATGCAATTCAAGAGGCTGAAGGGGAGGTAAAGAGAAGTGTTCAGTGCTGAAGAATGCTGGTATGTGTCTGACATTTTGTACCTATGTATAATCTCTCTTTCTCTCCCCCTTCCTCTTTCTCAAAGCCTGAAAATATAATGTTGTTGGACAGGAATGTGCCAAAGCCTCGAATCAAGATTATTGACTTTGGTTTAGCACACAAAATTGACTTTGGAAACGAATTCAAAAATATCTTTGGAACGCCAGAGTTTGTTGGTGAGAAAACTGTTGTTTCTTCAAACTATTCTTTCTCAGTCTGTGAAACAGTGTATGTGGCATAGCTTGGTTTGGCTGAGTTACAGATGATGTAATTTGTGTGTAATTCATGACATTTTGAAATTTAAATAAGCACTTTGTAGCATTCAGTTCCAACTTAGACTTGCATTAAGGTGTTTCTATCTATCAGTATCTTAGCTTATTATCTCTGACACATATAGGCTCAGAGTGACATAGATCTGTTCTTTGACTAGGTACTGATCTTCCTGCTTTCTCCTTTAGCTCCTGAAATAGTAAATTATGAGCCTCTTGGTCTTGAAGCAGATATGTGGTAAGTTATTGGATCTTACTTGAAATAAACCTCTCATGATTATTCTTATGTTCTAACCTTTTTTTTTTTCTCTCCTCTCTCTCCCTCCATCTGTTTCTCTCCTCTCTCCCTTATCATCTTTTTTTTTTTGTCCCCTTCCTTCACTCCAGGAGCATTGGTGTAATAACTTACATTCTGTAAGTACCAAAATCTATGAGTGGTTCTTGCAAATGCTGTTTTTTAATTCTGATTCTGTCCTCTGGGGTTTTGGTGGTGTCTATACAAGTCAAATGATTTTGATTGCACATCATGATTCAAGTTGAATGATCATAAAAACAATAGTATAATTACTGAAAGAGTGGCCACTAATCGGCATTGAGATAGCATGGGAAGCTTTCTTCAAATCTGTAGGTGATTTTCCACAGCAGCTTTATCTTAATCAATATTCCCTGAAATTAGAGTAAAGCTTTTTGCCCTGTTAGATCACATCTTACTGAAAGTACATTTGCAGTCCTAAAGCGGAAAAGAAAAATATTCACTTTCTGCTGTTAGTTGATCTCAGAGGGTTGAAACAGCAATGTTAAAACATGTAATGAGAGGAATGTTCTGTCTTTCTTGCAGTCTAAGTGGTGCATCACCATTTCTTGGGGAAACCAAACAGGAAACATTAGCAAATGTGTCTGCTGTGAATTATGAATTTGAAGAAGAGTTCTTCAGTAATACCAGTGCCCTAGCTAAAGATTTTATACGAAGGCTTCTAGTCAAGGATCCAAAGTGAGTTGTTTCTCTTGTGTATGCACTGTTGCAGCCTATGTCTCTAGTATTTCAAATTACATGAAATTTTGAGATGTTAGTTTAATAAACATATAGCAGTATGTATTTTTTACTATCTGAAACAGTTCTGTCTTTTATTCTATTAAAGGAAGAGAATGACTATTCAAGATAGTTTGCTGCATCCTTGGATCAAGGTTAGCCTGTAATTCATTCTCTGTTGTCCTGTTTTTAATCATTCTTCACTACATACTTTGCTTTCTGTTTTCAAGTTCCTTAACAAAGAAAATTGGCATAATCCTTTAATATAACTTACTGTTTTGGAAAGCTGTCTGTATGAAAACTAATACGTGCAGAATGTGGACTTCTTTAACATACCCTCTGTATAAGTTAGCAATAGGGAAGTAGCCCACTATTGAGATTAAAGTCATGCTCAGGCAGAGAAGCTACTCTTCAGGGAGCATTGCAGTGACAAAGACACATTCTATGAATCCAGTCCAATTTCCTCTCACATTTTTCATCTTCTAATCTCCTTATTTAGACTGGGCAAAAAAGAGTTATCTCTCTTCTGTCCTTCCTCTTTAGACTGAAGAAAGCAGTTGATGCAGAGCAGTGGTCCACTTCTTCTTTCAGTGTTCCACAGTGTTTAGTTTGGACCAAGCTGTTGTGGTGCTACTAGGTTGAGAGGGAGAAAATGGGACCTATCATTCTTCTTAACGTGTGTAGAAATACCCGCCACGCAATTTTTTCAATTCCATATCAGATTCTGATTGTGAGTAGTAAACCTCTTCAGTGCCATTGATTTCCCGGGTCTTGGGGATGCACAGTGGATATTTGACCCCATTCCACTTCCCAGAGAACCAGTTAGCAGAATATTCATCTGTGACACAGCTGCTCCAGTTCACAGTTCAGCATCCTAGAGCAGACATTTCTACACCAATACACCAAACTACAGATTTGATTGTGCTTTGCTGACTTTTTGGTGGGGTAATCTTAAACAGTTGAAACATGTTGAAATTATCTTTTAAACTGCTGAAGCAAGCATCGTCTAAGTTTGTCTCTCAGGGACCAAGGTCTCCACTCCTGCAGCAAGGCATGTTGTTCTGTACTTTGTTATGTTCCTTTATATCTTAACTTTCTGGTCATTTTCCCCCCACCCCACTGGTCTTATCCTGTTTTCCCCCCTTCCCATCACTACCTTTACCTGCATTTCTCCATAAAAGTGACTTCAAGTATTGGATCATATAATGCAAAATTTGGTATACTTCATTGGTAACTGGTGCTTAGTATTAGCCTATGAGAAAGTTCAAAGGGTGCAGACTTAGAGCTTGCTGCACAGGTAGGTGGGATGTGATTTTTTTGGGTCCCAGCAGCACGTTACACTGAGACTGGAACAAAGTTTGACTGTATTTAAAATCAACCAGGAAATCTTCTCAGAAGACGAGATTTATCTACGAGATGATATCCAATGCCTCCGTCACAGAGGGAGGTGAAGGATAAAACTGAATGTGCTGTTGGCTGTTGGCTTTTTTTGTTTAAAAGGAAAAAACAAATTTTAGTATTGCATGGAATATTCTTAGGTCTGGGTTTTCTTTACAGCATTTTCTCAAGAAATTCCATCTGCTTGTCCCGCTAGGCTGTGGACGTTAAAATTATGTGCCTACAATTACTTTGTTATTACAGTATGATTACAGTATTATTATAATGTAAGTGGAAGCCATGACTGAAGGACAGAGTCTTACATACAGGAAGGTGCTTTATGAAAGTACTGGTTGTAATTATGGGGTATTTTACAACAGCTTTATTTTCCTTTTGCGCATAGCCTAAAGACACCCAGCAAGCACTTAGTAGAAAAGCATCTGCAGTGAATATGGAGAAATTCAAGAAGTTTGCAGCACGACGAAAATGGAAAGTAAGTCATTCAATAAGTCTTCAAAATGTCGGTGACATACAAATGCAGTAGCATTACCTGCTCCAGGGAAACATCAGTGCCTTTAAGAGTGGAGAAGAAGGAAGAAGAAACCCATTCCTCTGTCACTTGGTATAAATTAGCTGCTTGAGTATGGTGGTATGGGAGAAGACTTCTTTATTAATGATCTTGTGTGTGGATTGTTTGTTTTATGCATCTAGCTGTATGCTGTCATCATCTATCTTGGTAATGTTTTCAGAGAAAAGGCACTTCTAAGTGTAGGTACATGTTTTTGTGACAGTAATACCAGTAAATCAAACATCCCTTAAGCAGGCCTAACAGAAGTAATTATTCCAGTAGTTAAGCCAACACTCAACAGAGTAGGAAGGAAAAACCAGTCTCTTTTGCAAACATTTTTGGTCTGAGACTGCCAACCTGTTTAGAAGGTTGGCATCACTTAATCTTTCCAGAAGTGGGGCAAGCTATTTAGCTGAAAGTGTTGACCTACGCAAGGAGAAGTTCATCAAGACAGTTGTCCTTCCTTCTTCAGCGTGCACACTGGGGAGTTCACACTGGTACTAAGCAAGGGCAGGACTCTGTTGTATGAGAAATCTGTTTATCACAAGGAGAGATGAAACATGAGACAACAGAGGTTGCTATTATTAGAAAAGGAGTTTTTTTCATTGCCACAGAGGCCAAGAAATAGTATGATTTTACTAAGCTATGGACCAAAGGCACAAAACATCCAGCTATGCAGTACAGTTTTTTTGCCACAGTTTAGTGTCTGTGTTAGGTGAACATCTACGGTATTTATAAAATCTAAGTACTAGTCTGCTGCCCTAGAATGAAATGCTGTCAGCTAATTTATACTCAGTTTAGGTTTTCTGTGTGTACATACTTTAAAATATGTCATTTAAATGTTTTCAATGTGAGCAAGAGGACGCAATACAAATCTGTTTTGCTTTGTATTTGAACAACTGGGTAAAATAGTAGCAATCCAAAAATATTATGTAGCTTTGCTTAGTGCTTATGAGTAGCCTATTCGGATTATAAATGTCAAAAGAAACTGAAGGTTCAAATGCAATATAAAATGGAGTTAGGGGGTGTTGAGGTCAAACTCCAGTTTGTTTTGCTAATATGACAGTACTCCTTTAAAATCTCTGCAGTAGCATCTTATCACAAGTATTCTGTTTTGATTTTTTTTACATATAGCTTTTTTCTTCTTATTTTTAAAAAGCAATCAGTGCGCTTAATATCCTTGTGCCAAAGATTATCAAGATCTTTCTTGTCCAGAAGTAACATGAGTGTCGCTAGGAGCGATGATACTCTGGTAAGTGTGTACTTACATACCTAGAATGCTTTACTGCATCTGAAACGTAACATTTTCTGAAATGATTCTAACAGAAATATTGGGCTATTGAAAATGTGCGTAATTAATTAATCTCATATGTAGGAAGAAATAGATTTTAAGGCTACAGAGGTCAGTTATCCATAGTCTGATCTTCTGCATGACATAAACCTTGAAATCTAATTTATTAGTTACCATGGCAAGGTTGATAGCTAGTGCCAGAAATTCATCTGTCTTAGTTTTAAAGTTTGATTCAGGAGGATTTTTTTGTACTGTAGCAATTATAATGTGGAGAAGTTGCATCTGAATTTTTCATGGCAGTGTGTAGAGTAATAATACTGCATTTTTTCAACAGAATAGTCAAAACCATTGCGACCCTCTTGGATCCAATAAATGCTAGACAGCAGTATCAGAACAAGCAGTTATTTAAGGAGGAAACTGTAAAGTCGGACGGTATTCAGTTTGTGGTATTATATATGTCTACTAGATTTAAGTAGTCAGGAGCGATTGCTGTATGGTTTGTAATTACAAATGCTTGTAAATCCAAAAACATTCTTACTTAGCTTCCTCTCCAGGTTTTAATACACACTTCACAAATTCCCTGTGATCACCAACATATAGAGCTGGGTAACCTCATCTTTTCTGTGCATTAATAGGATTAAACTTCAAAAATTCTGCAAAGCCCTTTTTATCCATATTAGCTTCCCTGTATCCCTCCTGTGCAACTCCACACTCTTGTTTCCACTTTTCCTCCTCTTATCTTTCTGCTTCCATGTTCTTTGTTGTCTCAGTCTTGCCCTCCTTTCCCTGCCTCCCCCACCTCAGTTGTCAGTATGCCTTTTAATACGGGATCAGCATTTCAGACCTGTGCTGCAGTAGAAAGGACTGTAGCCTAACGTTAGTATTCTAAAAAATCTGAAACCTCAGGAGAGAGGAGGTAAGAGTGATCCAAATATTGGGCTCAGTGAATTTCAGTTCTTTGACGTTTTGGTGCACGGGAGAAAAATAAAGTTACACCTGCAGAGGCGCCTAGGCTCATTACTTATGCTCTAGACTTTTAACTGATCCATTTGAATAGATGAAAGCTTGGTCCAAAGTACCTCTCCTGTGTCATATTCCTGGGTGGTGTGAAACTTGATACTCCAGCTTGTATTTTTGTACCTCTTCGTTTCTTTAATGTTCACATATATGCGTTGAATTAGTTTCGTTTCATATAAGTGTTGCATCTATTGAAAGTCCTAGGAGGAAAAAGAAAATACACCTAATGAAAGAAACTTGTTTGGAATCTCATTGAGTAACAGGTTCGTGTGTGAAGAAGAAGGCATATCGTACTAGAAAAAATGTGGGGGCTTTTGGTGTGGGTTTTCAAATAACATGCGTACATGTTAGCCATATGCTTCACGAAGGATTACAACTTGCAGCTGAAGCACTCTAAAACACTTTGAAAATTTTAACTGTTTTAAATTTTTTAAATGTCTTGGCAGCTGTTTAGATAGGGATTTTTTTCCTTGAAGCTAACAATTTTTCTTCTTTCTCATCTAATTACAAGGATGAGGAAGATTCTTTTGTGATGAAAGCTATTATTCATGCCATCAATGATGACAATGTTCCTGGATTACAGCACCTTCTGGGATCTCTGACAAATTACGATGTCAATCAACCCAACAAGGTAGTGTGGGTCTGTGTTGAGGTGCGTGGGGAACTAGCTATCACCCTATTGAATAGAGCAACGTGGTTGTAAAATAACAATGTAACATCTGAAATGAAAAGGAAGAGACAAGTGGATGTGAAATAATTCTGCCTTTCTTTAGGAGAAATTTTAATGTGTTCTGTGTTCAGTCTTCTCAAACTACCTGAAAATGGAGCCCAAAATGTTTTTCTTTGCCTAGGCCTTTGAAAAAGTATTAATCAAATCTGTTGTCAAGAGCTGTGGTATATCAGATATCAGCCTTTGCTTTTGTTTGCAGTTGTTGTTTCTTGTGGCAGATGAAGATGGCAGAACATGTAGGAATAACCAGACTGCCAAAACTGACTTTGCAAAGCACTGTTAGAAACAAAAGTCCCATACTGCAGAAACTGGTTATATGAACATAATATTAGATGATGTCGTTCATTTTCAGGAATGAAATTACTTGCCTACCACACTATTTCAGTGCACTGCTGCTGTACTAATGGCAGTATTGGAACTGAGACCAAGAGACCAAAGTTCTGTTGCTGGCTCCGCTGTTTAACCTTGGATAAATCATCTCTGCTCTAATTTTCACTGTTTTGAGTGGTTATACTGACGCTCATTATAAAATACTTAGAGAAATATTCATGAAGAGCACTGTAAAAGTAAAGCATCTGTTATTTTACTGTGATGGGGTCTTGAACCTTTCAAGAAATCACTGTATTTTTTGTTTTAATGGTGCAGTCCCATTTGACTTTCCCATATGTTGCTGGTGGCTTGTGTCTTTGAGGTGGTGTGGCAAACACCTTAGGTAATCTGGCTTAAAAAGTAGATATAAAGGAAGTTGCAAAGGGGAACATCCTTGCCAAATTGGGCTAATGAGAGCTTAACATGATATTTCTAATTTGAAAATCATGCATTTAATGTGTGGTGTATCATTTAGTAAATGCGAATTCATCCCAAAAATATGGAAGATTGCTGTGCAATAAACTTCTTTGGACAAAGGGACAAATTATTTTCTCTACAGTATTCCTTGAAGACTTAATTTGAAACTGGAAATCCAGAGGTGCCGTTCAATAACTGCCTTCTCTTCCACTATCTTTTCTTAATCCTTCAAAAATTAACTATATCGTTCTTGCTTGTATTTCATTGTCAGCATGGAACACCTCCGCTACTGATTGCTGCTGGCTGTGGAAACATTCAGATGCTTCAGTTGCTTTTGAAGCGTGGATCCCGTATTGATGTTCAAGATAAGGTCAGGGCTCTGCTTTGTCACTGTTCTGTATAAGTTTTTCAGTACAGTTAGCAGAGGACAAGCAGTTCAGACCAAGCTGTATTGGAAATGAAAAAATCTGCGCTGTAGAGCCTGTTTTCTGTCTTCTACAGCAAAAAGATAAAAGCGAATCTTTAATAATGTCACTTATTACTAGTGCATATCCTCTGATTTCCATCACTTTATTAGCTGAAGTAATTTGAATGACACTAATCCTAAATTGTAGTTCATGCTTACACAATTGCTTCAATTAGTTCAAATTAGTGATTGCCCTAAAACACAATGGTGAACTTTATTTAATAAATGCACATTTTAGCGTTGAGGAATATTGCAACTAAAACTCGTAGATGATGGAGGGTATGCTTTGCAATAAATTTTTTTTTCAAAATGTGTTATAGCGATCCTGGGTTCATTTAAAGCAAACTTGAAGCACTGTCTTCTTTTCTATCTAATAGATGGTAAAGTAAGCAGCAGCAAAGTTTTTATCTCGTGACTGTTCTTGCCAAAAAACTCCCTTACGTGGGGGAAGAGGATTATCCTTTCAAACAGTCAGTGATCCTGTTAATCATTCTTGCATTAGAGGGCTTTTTGTTGTCATTGTTGGTATGTGGGTTGTTGAACCAATTTGAAGATTTTTTTTTTTTTAAAAAGTAAACATGTTCATATAAGCTTGAATAGCTATTCAGTATATCTGTGTAGATCTAAGTGCATGTGTACCTCAGTTGAAAATCTAGAATTAGGATTCTAAATTGATCAATAACATCTCTAATCAAATATTTTTGACAGGCTGGATCTAACGCAATCTATTGGGCTTCTCGACATGGTCATGTAGAAACGCTGAAATTTCTCAATGATAATAAATGTCCTTTGGATGTTAAGGATAAGGTAAGAAAAAAATTATTTTCATTTTTCATGCAGAGAGCCTTTTTTCCGTAACTTTTATCTTAGCAAAGAGCAAGGTCTTTCAATTGGAATGATTCTCAGCTGTGCCGTAATTCCAAGAATGTGACTGGCTTTTTTAGTGTGGTTTTGTAAGCTGACATATAGGGCTGTGATAACACAGCTTTAAAGTAGCTGGATGTACTGATTATTTTCCTGACAAATGTTAACCAAGCGTGCATATTAAATGTGGTGAGTACATGGTGGGTAGGTGGGGAAGTACAAACCTAAATTAATTTTCGCTTGAAGACTAGATTTCTCATTGGAACTCGGAGTAAAATCGTGATTCTATTTTTCATTCCTCTTGATTGAAAATCACTTTTGTCTGACAAGTAAATTTGACTGTTATTAAGTTGAGTATAATGAAGCCTAACAATTTATAGCTGATGAGCACTTACCTTGTCTCCAGCAGCGTTACTTGAGCAACATTTGCCCTAGAAAGTAGTTGCTGTTAAAATCTGATACCATAGCGATGTTTTTATACTAGCCAAAGCTCCAGTACAGAGGCAATTATACCTGTGAAACACAGTTTGCTTTGTTGAGGGAACTAGTGCAAGGCAGGGCACATTAGCAAAATTAGCGTTCGACTCCTGATAGGACTACTAGGAAAGAGGTTACTCTCTTAATAAAGATAGCATTTCTTTTTCATATAATTTCAACAAAAGGTTGCAAATAATTACATGTAATGACCAAAATATGCCGGGATATACCAAGGCATTAGGCCAACTCCCTACATTTGTATGTACAGGGCAGAGGGGAGGCGTATGGAAATAGTATGAATAGAAATAGGATGTCTGTTTCAACATCAGTTGCACACACAGCTGCCGCCTCGTATTGCTCAGAAATCCCATTGTGGCTGTGACCTGGAACAAACTAAGCAGGAAAATAAGCTCTGAAAAAGGAAGGCCTTTGAAGAAATAACCTGTCAGGTGGTGGTGTATCTGTCACAGTACAACTACAGTTTGTAAGCAGGAGATCTCTGGTGACCGCAGCTGTGCTGCTGGTTTATGGGGAGGGAGGAGTACCCCATGCAGCATACAGACATTCAGGCTGTACATGGCAGTGTATATCTAGGGGTGACATACGAAATTACACTGGCATGTTCTTCTGTAATTGCAGTCTGGGGAGACCGCTCTCCATGTCGCAGCTCGCTACGGGCATGTGGATGTGGTTCAGTTTCTCTGTGGCGTTGGATCCAATCCAAACTTTCAAGACAAGGTGAGTCATGGACACTGTCTGGTATTCTTTAACAAATAAGGCTTTAGTATGAGTGGTCAAAACCCTTAGTCTTGCCTTGCTGTCTCTGTCATGTTTGCATTTGAAAAATATAACAGAATTATGGAGGTTTCAATACCTCTGAATAGATGAAGACTATGCAAAAAACAGTGTGCGTGAACCAACTACTGTTACAAAACACAGGTTCTCTTGAAAATGAAATCTTAACGATGGAGAAAGTCAATATCATGAAGGTATGGGTGGTGGTGTGTGCTCTGTGACTTCAGCTAAAGCTTTTTATTGGTTTTTGCCTTGACTTGAGCTTGCTTTTAGCCGTCATGGGACTTTCCTAAAGTGTCAAGCACTCATTGTTGAAAATGAGAGAAGGGCTCAGGAAGGCTTCATTAGAGCTCTGAACACTTGTGAGAAAACAGGAAAGAAAAGGCTTAATAGAAAAAAACCATCCATTTGACCGAAGTTTAACCGTGTGTGGGAGTTCCACAAGCCTCCCCAGGTGCTGTATCCTCTAGGACTACCTTTATATTGTTTAGGCAGCAGCAGGCCAAGGAACCACAGGACATGCTGTTCGACTGTTTGTTTTTCCTCAGATTTTTACAGAAACCTTGAATACTGTCCAAGTCCTCTAATATCAGCATCAAATGTTTCCTCATTGATATTTGCCAGGTACAGAAAGCATATCCCATTTCTTAGAATTTGATAGAATGACTGGGGTGGGTTTTAATCCTCCCTGCTTTTCAGTAGGCTACTTTCAATAGTGTATTTTTGTAAAACATTTGAGTTTCTTAATGGTGTTCCACATAACTTATGAAGTACACGGAGACTGAAGGTGAATATTTTGAATCTTCCTGGGTTCAAGCAAAAAGCAAATTAGAACTTCAGTCACAACTGAACTCAAAGTGCCTACAGTTTCAAAGGTTTGTTGTGATGCACGTTTAAAGGACTTGGGTTTCTACGTACCCAACTCACTGCCTGCACTCCTAAGTCATTAGGATGTGATTTTTGAACATGGTATGCAGAGTGATCTGCCTCAAACTGCAAGTCTAGTGGGATTTCCATCTCCTTGGTGAGCGATCTGTTTTAAAGACTGGATTAGTCCCTCAGCACACAGGATGTAGAAGTTGCTTATGAACGAGGATCAGTTTTCAAGTGAGAGAACCACGATAGTTAGCTTCAAGAGCATAGAAATATCTAAACTAAGATTGCTGATGTGCAAGTTGTTGTCAGTAGATAGTTTTATGGTGAGAAATAAGTACTCTCAGAATCCAGGTAATGATGAAAATCTCGTGCGTCACCGTAATCACTTGGTATGTCAGCAGAAGTTATTCTTGCTTTGAGAATGTCAGCATTAGAAATTACAACATCTTTTTATAGGGCTTTCTTAGTAGGCAGTCTTTTTTCTTTCGTGTCATCTTCCTGTCTTTCTAAGTTAAGCTGGGGAGATGTTCCTCCTGGCATTTAGTTCAGCTCTGACTTTTTTTTTATTTTCCATGTTGATAGGAAGAAGAAACCCCACTGCATTGTGCTGCTTGGCACGGCTACTACTCTGTTGCCAAAGCACTCTGTGAAGCAGGTTGCAACGTGAACATTAAAAACAAAGAAGGGGAGACTCCGCTCCTGACAGCATCTGCTAGGGGTTACCATGATATTGTGGAATGCTTGGCAGAACATGGGGCTGACCTTGATGCAACAGACAAGGTTAGTTTGAGTTGCTTTGGGTCAGGAATTACATCCAGAGATCACGGGTATCACAGAGCCGTATCTCTGAACTGCTTCATTTGAATGCTGCAAGCCAGCATTGTTTCCATGACGTGGGTTTTCTGAGCAGCTCACACAGAGACTATTGACGACTGCAGTAGTCTTTAAAGTTGCCCACTGATTATTTTTCCATGATTTGGTTTTTGCTGATTCATTATCACCTTATTAATTATCACCTTATGTGTAACAGTCTATGAAAAATGGCAGGAACATTGGGTTCTGTAATTGGCAACAAACTATTCAGTTAAGAGAAAAAAGATGGATTTATCCAACTATGGGTTGGATAAATCACACCTATTTCCAAAAAGATAAATTCCGACAATTTAAAAATATAACTCTATTTGATTCAGAATCAGGTTTTGTCTTTCATGGTGTAATCCCAACAAGTAACTTTTGCATTTCATTGCCTCTAGTTTTGGTATGCTTGTCCTTTTAGCTACCTTTATTGCTGATGCTTTAATAACTATTAGTAACTGAGTTCAGAAAAAATGCTTTTGCCTTTAAAAGAATTAAATTGTTTTTTCCAGTCGCATTGTCTCTTTAAGTTGTTCCACAGAGAGGGAAAGCTCTGTCTCTAAAGGTACTGATCACTATGCAGGCTGCATGACTTTTGCATCACTAACTTCTGTCAGTAAACACTAGAGTGGTTTACAATATGCAGCTGGTTGTTACAGTTGGTCACTCTCCCCTCCTAGGGAAGTCGTCAGTAGAGAATGTGTATTTGCATTTCATGTGTTCCACTGGAAAGCCCAGTGGCTTAATAGAAATTTGCTTTCATCCCATAGCTGATTTGTTCTGACAGATACTGTGCATCTCCCTACCTCCACCTTCAAAACAAAAATAAAAACCATTGTGATTCTTGAGGCAAGGAGATGCACTCAGTTACATGAAATGATTGTGACTGCAAAATGCTTTGATTTTTAGCATTATTAAATCTCACTTACAAGCTGTCTTGTGATTTCAGGATGGTCATATAGCCCTACACCTTGCTGTGAGAAGATGTCAAATAGAAGTAGTTAAAACTCTCATCAGTCAAGGATGTTTTGTGGATTTCCAAGACAGACATGGCAACACTCCCTTGCATGTGGCCTGCAAAGATGGGAATGTTCCTATTGTGATGGCACTCTGTGAAGGAAGTTGTAATTTGGATGTGACTAATAAGGTAAATGGAATATGGGTACTGAACTACTTTGTTTAATAGCTTGCCTATTGCATTAGATGACCTTTTCCAGGTCTCTGATATGAAAAATGTTTTTCCTTTTATTTTTTATCTCTTAAAGTGGCCAAAGGCCAGGAATTAAATGACTTGCCTTGCAAATGTACCTAAGTTTGTTTCAGTTGAATAGATGATAAAAGATCCATGAAGAAAGAGCCCAAGTGAATTATCACAGTGTATTTTGCCACTCAACTCTGATGTTGAAGTATATGCCAACCTTCTTCCCTAGCTGTATAGCTTTGTTTTGTGCAGATTACATGTAGGCACTGAAGAACAGATGAAGTGCATTGCTGCTGGCCTTGATTAGATGTGATTTAATAACAGTAATTTATATAGAGAATTGAAGACTGGTACATTTTTATGAAAAATCTGCTTTGAATTCTCCAAATTGCATTAAAAGATCTGCACTGTCATCTAACAAGGGATTTAACTCAACTGCAGATTCTATTCCCGGTTATAAAAATAAATGCCATATTGGCTGGTTTATGTTTTTCTGCATTTAGTTGTTTTATTAAAATAAATCCTAATCAAACATTTATCTTAGAATAGTTTTAATGTTCCTATTAAACAAATTGTCACTGGCAGGGTACAGGAAATCTCAGAATTAAAATGTTAAATCTAAAATTATTTTTGAAAGTTGAAGTCAGCAGTCTGAGTGAGGAGCTTTAAATGTTGATTCCAGTGCATATCACTGGATTACTGCCAGCTGAAAATGTGAACTGTCCGTAATTGTTGTAAGCGCTTTCCAAAGAGAATGTTTAACAGCCTGTCCCTAAATTCTGAGATACTAGTGCCTTGTTTGCTTCTTCTGTTCTGCTAGTGCTGCAGTGTAATGGGATAACTGAATGTGATGCTTTACAGGTTTAAGATCTGGCTTTCCTCCTAGAGATCTTTTCTCTTAAAGTAAGCTGTTTCAGGAAACTTTTTCTTTGGTTAGTTTAAATAGGTTAAGGTCAGCCATTGGACTCTGCTGCCAGGCTGTGGGGCTTAGGGCTTGGTATTTAACTCTGAACGTCTTTCTCTGCCCTATTTAATTTTTATATGCTACAAAGTTTAAAAGTTATTTGTAGGAGTCTTTGTGTTGGTATCTGCAATTTGTTTGATTCAGGTATTGTAGCTTCTTTGTTTTTCTGGAAAAATACATATTCTGGCGATAACATTTTGCTAGTTAACACTTCCGTTTACTACCAAAGCACTGACCTTCTCTGTATTAGCCAGCTAAAAAAAGTTATGGGCCTTTTGGCCTGGGTTGTCCAGTACAGTCACTTTTGGTTTTAATAATTAAAATCATCAGCTGCCAAGTGAAAAAACTTACAGTAATGAGCTCCCCAGTCCTGCCTCTGAGCTTAAACCTGATTGACTAGGCAATTAAATCCAGATCCACAGCTGAGAATACATTTTGGGGAAGGTGAGTTAATGCAGCACAAGGCTGGATTAGCACCTCTTTTCATAATGGAGAATGCTGAGCTGGCATCAGTGGCCTGGCCGCAAGCACGCTGTGGGAAAAATAATCAGTCTTCAACTTTTCAGTCGGGGTGGGATCATGGCTACAGAAGCTGTGGTTAAAGTTTGTGTCCTGTTATTCTTTTAGGAGTCATGTATACTAGCGTGATTTTTAGAGTGCTCTTTATTTGAAAGGATGGCTTTGGGACTTACCAACTAGCAAATTTTTGTTTCTACTTGTTTTCTTCAGCAGGGAGCCCTGTAATGGGATTGCACTAGCCTAACAACCATTTATCCTTGGTCCTCACATCTGGCATTGTCCCACATGTATGTAATACCGATTGAAGGCACTGTTTGTTTTTTCCACAGACTATGTGCAGTAGAACATCACACATGTTTATTTAAAATCATAGAATCACAGAATCGTTTAAGTTGGAAAAGACCTTCAAGATTGAGTCCAATCGTTAACCTAACGCTGTCAAGTCCACCCCTAAACCATGTCTCTTAAGTGCCACATCTATACATCTTTTACCCTCAGGGATGGGGACTCAACCACTTCCCTGGGCTGCCTGTTCCAGTGCTTGACAACCCTTTAAGTGAAGTTTTTCATAATATCCAACGTAAACCTCCCCTGGCACAGCTTGAGGCCATTTCCTCTTGTCCTGTTGCTTGTTACTTGGGAGAAGAGACCGACCCCCAGGTTGGGGGGTAGAGAGTGATAAGGTCTCCCCTCAGCCTCCTCTTCTCCAGGCTAAACCACCCCAGCTCCCTCAGCTGTTCCTCATAAGACTTGTGCTCCAGACCCTTCACCATCTTCGTTGCCCTTCTTCGGGCACGCTCAGCACCTCGATGTCTGTCTTGTAGTGAGGGGCTGGAGGCCCAAAACTGAACACAGTATTCGAGGTACAGCGTCACCAGTGCTGAGTACAGGGGGACGATCACTTCTCTAGTGCTGCTGGCCACACTTTTCCTGAAACAAGCCAGGATGCTGTTTGAGTTGAGGTATAGGGTTTTGAGGAGCCGGGTGTCTTTTCAGGTTCCAGTTGTCAGAAAGTTAGCTTTGCTTTCAAATACTCTTTCATGAAGTAATTTTGTGAGTTTGTTTCTGAATGTAGGGTTGAAACAGGGAGAACAGTATTGAAAGCATGAAAATATGTGAAGTAATAGTAAGAGGAGTTAGAAGCAGAGAGTACATGGTAGGGATATTTATAACAGTGCCTCTGAACATGAAAGACCAGAAGTGGATGTCATGAGGACTTGTCAGTGGAGAGATTGAGGGGGAAAAGCAAAAATTGGGGAAGCAAAACTTACAGCACTTTCCCTCTGTCACTGAAAGCAGAAATTCCTTCAAGCTGACTTCTTGCATTCATCCCTTTTATTCCTTTGGGTGGAATGGAGGAGACTACAGATATGTAATCTTCAGTAATACCTGGATTTAGATGGAATCCAGAGCTTTAAAGGTTAAGGACTTAGTGTTGCTTAACTGGTTCATATTTAATTAAGCAAAATGCAATTAAATTTACTGGGAATTAGAAAGACATTCTCAAATACAGCCAAAAAAACTCTAAAGGATTCCCCCACAGTTGTGGGGGATTTAGCTATAAAATTGTTTCCCAGTTTTTAAGTAGTCAATCTAGCCTTTGTTTTTAATTGAGCTTTAAGCAGTTGTGCTTAAGCTGCAATCAAAGTACTTTTTCTTACAGTATTTGCAAGACCTTTGCTATGTATCAGTAATTGTACAATATGTTTTATTATTAGTCATAGAATTTGGAGTGAAGTTCTTTGACTAACATAATGACACTCTTTTCCCCATGTTAGTATGGAAGAACACCTCTACATCTGGCAGCAAACAATGGCATTCTTGATGTTGTCCGGTTCCTGTGTCTCACTGGTGCCAATGTAGAAGCTTTAACCTCTGTAAGTATTGAGAGATACTGTTATGCTTCTTGCTTCTTTTATGTATGATACTACAAAACAAATTCATCTCTCGGGGGGAGGGGGAGGGGCGGGAAAGGACAATGGTCTAATATAGTTACATTTTGAAATTTAAAAAAAAAAAAGTTAGGTTGTTGTAACACCACAGCTTGAAAAGCATTCTCTGTTGTCCACTTACTCCTTTCTTACAACTGAATTTGAAACTGATTAAGGTACAGTACAGCTATCACTTCATCTACACCTAAGAATTTCTTCACCTAAGAATTACTTGTAGCATTGTGTTTTCTGTAAGCACAGTGGGCCACTGTCATTAAGATGTACATCATTTCACATCACATACAGTTACCATACAAATCTATATTTCAATTTTCTCAATTTCAATATTTTTCTTGCTTTCAGGGGATTAAAAAGTTTTATTTTCATGGTGGGAGATGTGTGGATGCATGGATGAGTGAACTAGCATGCAACTATCCTTGTAAAACAAATCATTTATGTCAGATCAGTCAGCACCACTGCTTTCAATTAGCACCACTGAAGGTATTTTTCATTCTCACTAAGGTGAGAAACGTCCTCCTAGCTGACATATCCACACCAGGAATGAAGTGTCCTTCATCATGCACTCCTCATATGCATGATACATTATAGACATCATACACACCATTACCTGTGTTTTGAACAAACTAACAATGTTTTATTTTCAGACACATTGGATCAGTTTACGTTGCTACTCACCCTGACCAATGCATTCTGCTCAGAAGTAACTACCACTCTGTTTACTGAAATCATGTTGTGATTAGATTTTAGTTGAGTCCATGTTTTTCAAAGGTCTTCTCCTTATGAAGTATCCCTGAGACGGCTGAAATGGAGGGGAAAAGGAGAAAACTTCTGTTCATTTGCTTTACCCATTTGGTAGAAAATATAAATATTTTTGTTCTTTTCCTGTACATTTAGCAATGAGTTTTGTTTCTCTAATCATGTATCTCAGGTGGCAGGAGGAAGCCTTCAAAAAGCAGTCATGAAAACCAATGAACTTGGAATTGTAGCTTAAACAAGTTTAGCATCTAAAAATGACTTTTTGATAACTACTAGATTGTAGATTACCATGTCCCCTATTAATCAATAATAATGAAATGTGCATGCAATGGACTTTGTGGGGTGTTTTTTCCTTTATCACCTGTTTTTGTCCCTTTTTTTTCTTTTTTTTTTCTTTTTTTTTTTTTTTCCTTTTTTTGGTATGTCCCATTCTGTATCTGTATTTTCACTACTACACACTGTAGAGATAACATAGAACAAAAAGGTGATGGGGGAATTCTTGAGCTGTATCACTTCATTTCTGTCATGACGGCTGTGTTGGTATAATTGCCTGTGTAGACTCTGTCCTTCCAAGATAAAAGTATTTTTTATCTCTTTAGTTTAGATCAGTTTGAAGGAGATAACAAAGTAAATCGTGCTGATCCTAAATCTGGCAGGAGAGGCAGACTGAATATACATAACTATGCATTATTCCAGCAGTGCTGTGGCAGAGAGAAGGGAAAAGGAGGAGAGAAAGGGAGGAACTGCATGTGGTGATTTTAGTAGCATTTCAGTTTTGCATTAGTTTGCTAGGTGGATGTTAAACTGTTCTGAAAAGTCTTACTAACAGCTCTTTCTGAGCCAGTGAAGTAGAATTAATTACGTTTTTCTTCCCTCAGAATGCCATTTCTGAGGAGCATGATCTTGAACTTTGTTCTGTTAATATCTTTTACATGGAAGCAAATGCTTTTTCCACATGTTGTCTCAATCAATAAATTGAGCTTCCAGATCTGAGCCTAAATTTTCAGCAGATAAAATGAACTGAACTGCTAGCATCTGTCAATGTAAACATCTCAAAATGCTTTTTTGGGGTAAATTTGACGTAGAGTTCTTTCTACTGTACTTGGTGCTTGTTGGCAGTGCTCTGGGGTATCCTTCACCTACTCCACAGTCCTTTCTGGCTGTTGCGTTTACTGTGTGGTCTGATGACCATGGACTTCAAAAATGATGCTTGTCTGGTAATGCCCTTGCTAAGGCATTGCTCCATAAGGAAAGGTGACCTAGGAGCCACGAGTAAACAACAAGGCAAGCAGGGACAGTGGCCTCACTAACAAAGGCCCAGTCCCACAGTACCCAAGCAAGGCAAGCAGAGCAGGTCCAGCGATAGCAACCAGCTTCAGCCAAGAGTCCCGGTTGCCAGAAAGGCTGTAACAATGAGGCAGCTCTGAGGTTAAGTCAAGGTCAGGAATTGGGCTGCATGACCATGGTCAGCCAAAGTGATGGCTAGTCCATAGTGAAGAGACAAGTTCAAGGTCAAACCTGGAAGTCAGTGGCCGGGTCAGCGCGATAGATGGCCACACGCAGGCATATTGCTGTAGTGTTGCTCAGGTGAGGACCAAGGGCAAAAGCCTCAGCCCAAAAGCAACACCTGAACAAAAGGTAGCACAAAAGCCCCTGACGGGGCTGCTTTTCAGGCCTTCTTCCTTCACAGCAGTCTGAACCAAGATTAGACAGCTGTATCAGACAGCTGGTCTTGAGCTCAGGAACCGGTTAGGAAGTGGGCAGGGAACTCTGGGTCATGACAGTGCCATCCCACTGTTACAGCTAGGCTTGCTCTGTGCACATCTGCCTAGACTTTTAGCAATTTGAACCATTCCTGTTGCTATTTTTCCAGTTTTGGGAGCAGTCACTTCCATCCCATTATAACCATGCTCACCGATCAGGCTCTGGCTGAGCCACTGCCATCCACACCCCATGCCAAATACTCGCCAGATGGTTATTTCCTTTGTGTTTGTGCCCTAATAGCTCTGACCGAACTCAGCAAAGGATATATCAGAGTACAGCTGTTTAGCCAAAACCAGGCTTGAAGCCAGAACAAACCCCCATGGAGCAATGAGACACAGCAAGCAAGGGTGTCAAGTTAGCCAAGCCATGCCATGGCAGTTGTGGCATATCCCCTGAGAGGTGTGGGACCTGCTCTGATTCAAAGGGACAATGCCCATGCAGGGATCTGTTGCTGCATATGTGCTTGGTGCTGGAGTTTGCCAGGCCATCTCCAGCCTTATATTGCAACAGGAACATAACTGCGCTCTGGAAGAGTGCAGGGCCAGGCTGTAGCAATCCTGCTCTGGACTTAAAAGGGGGCCAAAGATTTGGCGATCGACATAAAATTCACACTTTAGATTGATGAAGGCTGCATCCTGTTACCACAGGGATTCTCAGGAAAAGGGGATCAAGGTTTCCCCTTTATTTGAAGGTTTTGGATTCCCCTGGATGTGCCCAAGACTGAAAAATCAGGAAGCAGTAGAAGTATTGAAGCAGTTCTCCTGATGGCAGGCTAGCTGCCCAGCCACTGGACCACTCTTCCTCTCATACAGCAGGCACTCAGGATTAACTGGGATTGGGAGGGTAGGGTCAGCACAAAGAGATTCTTCCCCGTTGATACATCTTCTCTAAGGAAAATTAATTTTAAAAAATACATTCAGACATTTCTTTACTAAAGTTGCAATTACATGTCAACTATGGAAGGAATTTAAGGGTAAAGTATCGGTTCAAATTTAGTCAGTTCACGCCATGAACTACAATTTTGTCTGTTTCTTGCTAATGTTCTGTTCCTGTTCTCTCTGAATTATCCGAAGTTCTGCAGTACATAGTAACTTTTATGCAAACCTGAAAATGGCTTCTGTAGGTGGACACTCGGTTGTCAAAGATATTTATTTCATATGTAGGGATAATAATTACAGTAACCTCAAGAACTACTTAAGACAATGCAGGTTCCACATGAAAAACTGGTAAAAGCAAAGATAGAAACACAAGAAAGAGATCTTAGTTTTCCAGTACTACTTCTTAATAATTGAAAGCTCTTATCTGAGAAGGAAGCAAAGTGCTCATAAATTAGTCACCTCTTACCAAAATTTAAACCAACGCAATAGCATTAATATAGTTGTAAGAGTGAAAGTAGTGAGCAATTTTTCTTTCGGCCTATATAATATTAAACTGCTGACCTGTGAAACATGGGTAATTAAATGGGAAGACTAGAATGCTGAAGGCAGCTTTGCTTCTTTTAAATTTGCTGATGCATTTTAATCCACATCCCTTACAATTTTCTTGCTTTCTGGAAACCTCCAGTGACTGATATGCCACTGTCATTCTTTATCCATTCATAAACAAAATTTACCTGCTATTCGTGTGAGTGAATATGCTGATGTGTCCTCTCTTTGTGAACTGTTTAAAATTTTAGGTCTGTTCAGTATGTAATATCTAGAAATTGCAGTCATCCTCTAATTGGTGAGAAGAGAAGAGAAATTCAGACAGGGAGTATTGGCATCACTCTCAGGCTCTGAATGCAAAGTATCCTGTTACAGTGGCATCCAGATGCCAATTTGTAAAAGAAGTGCCATTGTTCTGTATTGTACCGTATTTTTTTGGACAATTTAAAAAACAGGGATTCTGGTGGGGGGTGATTGTTACTGGTTGGTTTTGTTTGGTTTTCTTTTCTTCTCCCTATTTCATTTGCATCTGACAGCAATTCTCTTACTGCCTTGACCAGCTGAGCTACGTTGCATGAGATTTTTTTATTGTGGGCAAAAGGAAGGAACTGCTGCTAATAATTTGTGTTTTAACAGGATGGGAAAACAGCAGAAGATCTCGCCAGAGCAGAGCAGCATGACCATGTAGCCAGTCTGCTTGCAAGACTTAAAAAGGTTGGGAATGCATGCATTTTAACTCAGGTTTTCATGTTTTTAAGATACCAAGAAAAGTTTGGCTATGGGAAATCATACGATAAGATATTAATCAGAGCCATTCTAAAAATCTGTTGCAAAAATCCTTACTGGAATGGTGTCTTTTTTTTTTCCTTCCCCTCTTCATTTTTAATTTGAAATGGTGCCCTCAGTTAAAGCTAGTATGTACATATTAAGAAAAATGGCTAAGCTAGTCTGCACCACTGATGTATGTTATCCTGTCTCTGACAGTGCCTAGCAAAGCATTTAAGGTGTTTAGAAGAAACTGGAAAATAAACTATTAAGAATTAGCACATCCCACAAGAGCACTTACTTCCCCACCATCACCATTTTAGTTAGATGAGGGTTATGAAGTATGAGGCGTTTGTGCCCCTTCTGGAAACTCTAATACCATGTGGAATTGTTGCATAAGTTCTCAGTGTCTTTTTTTAATTCTGCAATTTCAGTATCTCCTAATCTCCTGACAACTAGAACACAAAGCTGATCTGGGCTTGTTATATGGCAGGAAGTCTGACACATCTGATATGCATTGATTATTCTGGACAGGCAACATCACTCATGTCGTGAAGGTTCAGGGACCGCTTGCCTGGTGATTCAAGGCAACAGCCAGACCAGTTAAAACAGTTCTGTTTTAAATATGCTGTTGAGTCTGTGGAAAACTGAAATAAAAGACCATTTCAGAGTAGCAATAGAATATGATGTGTACCAGGTGTTGCCAAGGTGGAAGCAGAATCATGTCCTTTAGTCCTGCCAGTAAATCTATACTTGCTAGGATTGTAAAATATCAGAAAGTGCCAAAGTTCAGGCTTCCTTTGCAATGATAGCTTTTGTAAATGTTTGTCATAACAGGATCCATTTTGCATAGTTGCATCCCCACACCGAACCCCTGCCTGCTTCTGCACGCAGGTGGATAAATTTGTGGTTTAGTCATGATGTAAATATGGAACTAACACGAATTGACCTAGAACAAAAGGGAGATCAGATAAATCTCTTCTGAAACAGTTGTTAGTAGCTGTAACTCTTCTTTATAGCAAAGTATACTTAATTATTGAAGGTCTGCCTATATATATGGGGAAAATGTGTGATAATTACATACTTCATCAGAGTATACTTTGCAACAGAGAATTTGATCAACTGAAGTTAATAAACTACATTAAACTACTGAAAATGTTCAAGTACTACTCAAAAAGGTCAATATCATCTACTAGAGAGCATACCTGACACTTGTTTTGTTTTCAGTGCCTGTGGAGGGTTTTGTCCCTAACAGCACACACATGAAGAACCTTCTGTCATAGTGGCTCTTGCAGAGGGTTCAGTATTAGACATGAAGGGGTGCAGTATTTGCATTGTGACTAACTTATTTAATAAATGCCTGTTAGCAAGGAAGGAACTAAATTACATGCACTATTTCTGTCAAATTTCTCAGCTTAATTGCTGCATGCTTATAATTTTGAGGGGCTGTAGGTGCTCATTTAATGACTCATTCTGCATGTTAAACTCAGTACATATGCAGAAAAACAGAGCTGCTCTCTCAGCTTCAGATGGGGGAATGAAGACAGGGAGGTTGAAGCTAGTTCCATTGCCCTTCCACCTTTCTGCTACTCCCCGTTTCCTTAAAACAGATCTTTCTGTGGCGGGAGACGCTTGATAACTATCAAGTGCTGACCTGCGCTGCATCCCCTTGTTGAGTTGATTTTTCAGGCTCAGCTTGTGCAGGAAGTAGAGCATCCATGTCTGATTGGTTCTTGCTGGGCAAAGAGAAAAGGCAGATTTGATTTGTTCATTCCCAACTCTGTCTTCGGCAGGAACAGAAGGAGTATCCTTCAGATAGTACAAGACAAGATACAGTTGGGTAATGGGGGAGCTCAAAGTGGAAAGCTCTTCTGTAGGAGCTGTGATTGGGTTTGAGGAAGGCCTGTGTAGGAGGATGAGATTGCAGCTGTGGAAGAGACCGTGAATGCACACAGAGGGCAAACTGTGAGAGGAGAATTAAGTAGGGAGGCAGATCTATTGAGGCTGGGAGTAAAGAGGGAAACCAGTCTGGAGGATGTACGCTTGCAGTAGAGGGGTAGAAAAATGGAAGGTGAATAGTATGCGAGCGTCTTTTAAGGTAAAGAAGAATAAGAAGTGTGTGGGGAAAGGAGAGATGAGGGGTGTGGGAAAAGCAATACTTACCTTGCAAAGAACTGAAGTGGAAATAAACAGAGAACTGGGTGGGGGGAGGAGGGAGCAGGAAGAAGAGAATTCTCTCAAATAGGAGAAGTACAGAAAAAGTTGATGTAAAGAAGAGGAGAAATGCACTTTGAGTTTTTGGATTGCTCAGGTGGTAGCTGTCACTGCAAAATTCTTCAATGCTGCATGTATATTATATAAGATTATGGATATTGGTTATGCTACTGAGACTGACAGGTAAGGAGAATGGGTGCTGAGAGAGGCTAGTTTTTCCTCCTTTGCCCTCTCCATCAGAGGTCAAAATTATTTCCTTCACTGATGTTGAGCCTGAATTCATGTGTGATTTTCATGAAGACTCAAGGTGGCTGTTGAGAGCAGGCAGTCAGCTGTGGCTTGTCTACCTGTCCCTGCCCTTCTGCCAGTAACTGATGACTTGCATGATGAAGCAGATGGAGGAACTGATCCAGATGAACACCAACCTGGCAAGGAAGCATTACCTAAACCCTGTATTTTGAGTTTGTTGGGAGGCAGTAGTTCCCTGCCACATGCCCTGATTTCTTCTTTATGTTGAATTTTAGGATACGCACCGGGGGCTTTTTATCCAGCAGCTGCGGCACACACAGAATCCGCAGCCCCGGATCAAACTGAAGCTGTTTGGACACTCTGGCGCTGGGAAAACAACCCTCGTGGAGTCTCTCAAGTGTGGCCTGTTACGAAGCTTTTTCCGAAGGCGTAGGCCTAGGCTCTCCTCCACAAACTCAACCAGATTCCCCCCATCCCCTTTGTCTTCCAAACCTTCAGGTATGGCTTCAAAGGTGTAACATTTGAATGAGAAAACATTTTCCTGTGTAGCTCCTAAGGAACAACAGTTGGCTGCACTGCAAAAGACAGGACAGGCCAAGCATGTAAGAAACCAAAGCAAACCGGAGAGGGTATTGACTTCTCTGTGTGCAGGCTCGTACCTAAAGTAAGAGCGAAGAGGAGCAGCGGGTGTGGAGGCTGTAGGAGTAGATAAGGTTTTGTTTACTCAAGCACTGCATAAGTGAACTTGGAGAGTGGAGGACAGGCCTTCTGAACACCTGATGTTTATTTTTCACAAGAAGTCCTAGGCTACAAATGCCAGTGTCGTGACCAGATTCCAGTGTCGTGACCAGATTCCACTGTCGTGGTTTTGGGGATTATGTTTTGTCAGCCTTTTTGTTTGAGTAGCTTCAATAAACACTGTGCAAAATTGAAACGGTTGCTGCATCTTTGTATGATCTTTAAGTAATAATAGAGGATTCAGAACTGCCTCTGATGCTTCGGAGTGCTTTTCCGTAAGGTACAGGAGTGGATTACCCCCGTTAGAGGTGTCTAAAACTGTCTACAAACAAGGTGAAAATGGAGATTTTCTAAACTGAAGTAAATGTGTGCCAATAATAGGGCAACTTTGCCCATGTAGCACCAGTTGGCTTGTGTGAAGTAGGAAGAGCTGCAGGATGTGGAGGAACTAGCTAGGTTTACACTTCAACATGTGCCCGGTTTTGGAAGAACCCACAGTTGTGGCAGAAGGACACTGGACAGAGTAGTAAACTGTTTGTCCAGGTCTCTTTTGTAACACTGAGAGGCTGTGCAACGTGTACAAGCTAAGCGGGCACTTTGAGGAGCTCAAGTTTAAATTGATGTTTAGAAGTAGTCTTACCACATAAGTTTTAAATGGGGTCAGGGTTGCCTTTTTCTTTAAAAACCTTTGGATGATACTTGCAGGATTAGGTTTTATTCATCATTTTTAAGTAATGTTAGAACAGGGCTAGTAGTAGATTTCATCTCTACTTTTTCTCTAGTCACCTGAGGAAGCTATAAGGTACTCACAGAGCAGCTTTAACATGACAAGATACCTGGAACAGAGATTGTTACTGCATTTGCTGTTTACTTAACACAAGGGGCTCACATCTGTGACAAGAGAATAAAGAAATTGCTTAAATGAATCAATCAGAAGTTCTTGATATATTTATCTTAATTTACTGTGTCATACAAGGGGAGATAAGTCACTCAAGGAATATCAGTTCCTGGAGGCAGTGCAGGAAGGTTTTGACTGAAGACAGGTTTTTCGATATTGGTTGGTACCAGAACCAGAGGTTAAGTGTTGTGTGCTCACACCATCATAAAATCAGACAAGACTGCCAGTCACGTTGGCAAATCATTATAGAAATAATGGTGAATTTGAAGCATTCACTTGAAAATAGCTTACCTAGATACAAAGCCAGAAAGTTGTGGAGTGCTATGCACACTTGAAACATGCAGTTCTATGCAAGCAAAGCTACTATGGTGTTGTTTTAATGTTTGGGGTTTTGGGTTTTGCTTGTTTCACTACCTGTTCTTTTTGGATGAAAATCATTATATAACATGCAAATAATGTTATGGGTTGAGTGACGTAATCAGATAAACATTTAAATCAGCACAGTTTGGGTTATACTTGATCACGTGCTTAGGTTTCTTTAAATTCTGTAAAAATAAGTGTGTGAATTCACCGTGTATTTGTTTACAAGAGCCTAAAGATGTAAATATTACACTAGAAGATCAAACATGAAAGTATAGTTTTACAGCTGATAGGTAGTTTCTTTCTATATCAAACTCCAAATATTAGAATTCAGCATCTAGAGGAGGAAAGAAATCTTTACTTTCTCCACTAGATGGTGCAAGTCAGTTAAAAAGCCCTTTTGTTTCTCACGGACTCCAAATGAAGCATGAACTAAACAAATTGCTTATTAGTAAAATAATTTTGGTTAAGGGCCTGCTTTTCTCCCCCACCTCCCCAGAAATAGTTGTTACACAGTGATATCTTTTATCCCTACTTACAGGAATCAAGTATATGAATATGTAGCATTTCCATACCAATATGCAATGGACCATGCTATGAAATTGCAGCCTTTAGCTAAAAAAGCAGTGTATCTTTGCAAGATAGAAGCACTTTAACTATTGAAACCTTTAATTCCCAAATCATTCAGGTTTTTTTCTATGCCTCCCACCCAGCGGTATATCTGCTAAAGGGCAATAAGTGCTATATGAGATCATTCTAGTATTTTCTTCTTCATCATTCAGAATAAAGGTGCAGTTGTGCATGCTTACAGCTTGGTAGTCATCTCCTTTTTTTGAAGAGCAGTTTGGGTTTTTTAATCAGCTTTTATGACTTGCATACTTATTTTGAAGTGATCTGGTTGTGATTTTCACATGGTTTGTAATCTCATTTTCCTTTCCCTGACCCAGTTTCAGTAAGCATTACGAATCTTTATCCTGGTTGTGAGAATGTCAGTGTGAGAAGCCGTAGCATGATGTTTGAGCCGGGCCTGACCAAAGGGGTATTAGAAGCTTTCGTTTCACCTGCTCATCACTCTCACTTCTCTGCTGATGACCAGTCCACCAAGGCCATTGACATTCAAAATGCCTGCTTGCATGGTAAGCAAAGCCCTGGGCTGGCATGCCTTAATGATGCGGGATGGTTAATGCCGTGTTGCTTGTCTTTAAAAACAAAAAGGGAAAAAACAATCTGACTTAGTATGGTAGTGAGTGTGGTTGAGAATCGAACACTGGTGGAGTTTGGTTTGTTTAAGCAGAAAGTAAATCTGCATGAAGTTCTCTACCTGTAATACACTTAGTAATCACATGTGTGAGATCCTTATAGTGTCACATAGAAATGTTTTTGAGATAAGTGGGGCAGGAGGAAGGAGGGATTTGGTATATGAGGAGTGGGTTGGCAGACTGGCTATTAGTGTGAAGGCTCCTTCACCTATACTCTATGTTGTTTGGGGATTTTATCAGATTTAATGTGGTCCCATAGACCCAAGTGTCCTCACCATCTAAGTAGTTCCCAGCTGTATGAAGAACCTGCCATTTTCACCCCATGACAGGATCGGAGCATGTTTGGTGAGTCCTGCAGCTCACCAAACGTGGTGAGCAGAGCTTCTGATTTCTTTTTTTTTTTTTTTTGAAAGGAAGCTAACTGCTCTGCAATTGAAACCAGTTAGCAGTAACAGGGGTTAGTCAGAGAAGATGTTACAAGTACATATATGACTTTTGACTATGAGGACCATATAAATGGTGCATATACACCGCCAGCCATACTAATCGTTATATAGGTGGTAAGATCTCTCCCAGTAGGATCCCTTCTTAATAAGGAAAATGCTTTGCACACCTTAGCAGCTGCAATTTTGAGGCTGAGTTAGGATTAATCAAGATTTTATTTTGGAGAGAGAAACCTATTTATGGATGCAGTATATGCACACTAACACATGCAGTGACAAAACGTTTGTCCTAGATGCTGAAGAGTTTGGCATGTAGCTAAAGCTTGTTCTTTGTCCAGGCTAATTTCCTCTTTCAGTGTAATTTGAAACCAAGTCAAATTCTGCAGTGAAATAGTTGTGCAACACTGTCAGAAGGGGTTTCTTTTCTTTCTCTGTGCTGTCTTGATATAGAAGAAAAGTGTGCACATGGGCGAACTCTGAATAGCTGGACTCATAACAGCAGATTTGAGGTTTCTGGCTTCTTCTAGAAGTTTGAGGTGCATCTTAATCGGCATTTATTTAAATATTATTTAAATATTATTTAAATAAAGGTAGTACAAATGCAGCAGACTGCATCCTAATCGGATGGTGAGTCTGGGAAGTGCCATACAGTGCAACACGCTAATACTTTTCTCACCTGAAGCTAAAGGAGATGGCAGAAAGAAGCACGGTGCTGCTGGGATCCTTAACACGGTGATTCTTCGGTCCTGACTTAACAACACGATGTGAATAGTACAGTTCTGTAAAGCAAAGTGGCTTCTTTGAGAATGGCCTTCAGCTGTTTTTAATACCAGCGGTGGCACATTAAGAAGAAAAATTAATAAAAATGTTGAGCTTTTTGGGGTGAGCAGGAAAAGAATGGGAGCCGTTATTCTTCTTTTTCAAGGGAATTACAAGATCCGTTGCTGTTGTGCAAGGCAAAGGCCAATTTAATCTGTAAGGCTGCATGTGTTTAACACACAGGTGCTGCCACGTGGCACCCAGCTGAATGTCCTAGAGAAGTGAATGTGAGAGAGGAACAGATTGTGAGGACCCAACTTCTCAGCCTCTGAGACTGACTGAAACCCGTTCCCTTTGTTCATGATTGCATTTGCAGTCATGCTTTCTCATGTGCATACGGTTTATCTTTGTGAAAGTTTAAATCAGATTAACTCTTTTGTTTGTCTTTCCATGGCTGAAAGATGCTTTGTGCTTACTGATGAAGTGTGATCTCTTCATCTGTTTGTCTGTTTTTCAGGAGTTGGTGATTTCAGCATCTGGGAATTCTCTGGGAATCCTGTGTATTTCTGCTGTTACGATTATTTTGCTGCGAATGATCCCACTGCAATTCACATAGTGCTTTTTAGTCTCGAGGAGCCTTATGAAATCCAGCTAAACCAAGTGACCTTTTGGCTCAGTTTCCTGAAATCGTTAGTCCCAGTTGAGGAGCCAATAGGTATACTCTTCTACCTGTTAATGAAATATTAGGGGACTATAAGATAAAGCTTCTTGTGTTTCTCTGCAATTTCGTACATCCTCTGTGTTGAGTGTGGTTATGTGTCTTCATCCTCATATATTCAAACAAACTTTACACAAGGTTTCTTAGAGAAAGGGAATTTTATCTGTGGAACAAGAGTGAAGAGTTGTACACACCACTTAGTCCAAATAAAAAGGGTCATGAGGTACAGTGCAGCCTCTTGTGGCACTGGGATGTACATCTGTAAATGGCAGATGAAGTTTTATGTCAGATAAGCTGCATGGAAAAGTGTTTCAGAGGGTTGGAACCATTTAAAACCGGTTTTAGATGCATTGCTTAAATTCCACTTACACCTAACCCCAATTAAGAGTGTTTCCAGCATAACTTGGTCTTGTCAGCGAGAACAGGACAGAGCAACATTGTGGAGTGGCGTTACCTCTCAGTACATGCCACTTTAACATGTTTAACTAGGGTTATACTTGGGCTTCAAATACATTAATCTTTGCATCAGGGTATACAGAAACCAGTACTTCTAGTAAATTTCACATATTCTCAGACTTTGCAGAGGTTTTAAGTAAGTTTACTTGTTCTATATTCAGGCTTTCTAATAAACTGAAAGTTACTTGGCAGGCAAACAAATTAACTTTTTTTTCCCTTAAAGGGTCTGTAGGTCTAGGTGTATATACCATATAACTTGTTCATGTTTGTACCTGACCATTGGTCTGCGGACTGTGACAGTTTCATGGACAAACCAAGCTCTGACATGTATCTTGGTTCTATGAACTGAAATGTTATTCCAGCCAGTGGCTGTAACTCAGCACTCATGGGCATTTATAACAGTGCTAGGGACTCACCAGACAAGCATATCAAATGCTTACATAGTGCACAGAGTATCTCCCCCTTGTTTTTTTTTCTGCGTGATTCTGTATGCATTATCTCAGCCAGATAATGATAATGATGAGCCAAGGCAGACCTTCAGGTTTTGGTTCAGGCATCTGCACGTCTTTCATTTTCCATTTTAGGTCAGATCACAAGGTTAACAATAGGAGCATTTGGATCTAACCGATATGAAATTACTTCTGGAAGTAAAAGCTCAGACATTTGCAGAAAAGTGTCAAAGCTGAAAATACAGTTAATTTGCAATTGCTGAAAGCTTTTCACAGCTCCTCAGTCTAGCAAGAAAACTTAGTTCTTGGTTTGACCAAGTTAGAATTTGAGTTAATCATTTCTTCTTGCTGATCTAATTATCAGCATTATTTAGATACTTTGCTTAAATCAGTGTTTATACTGGTCAGCTCAGTTTGGGTACCCATGCATTTTTGTACTCTTACAACTCTCTCAAGTAATATGTAGTAACTGATGTTAGTAGAAAGCTTAAGCTTTTGGAATCACTTGCCAGTTATTTTGTCTAAGTTCTTCAGCTGCCAAAAAAAAAAAAAACAAAAACATTTATAATTACAAAATACTGACCTTGAAGCGCTATGCAGAGATTTGCGAAAATGTGGCTTTTTCTGAATGAATCGAGATTCTGGAGCTCTTAGTTGATGAAAACTGAGCAGTGATGTAAGCATATTTCTCCCATGTGAAGTTTCGTCAGACTAAAACAGCAGGATTGGATGTACTGTCTTTTTTTAAAAACAGTCTAATGATGTCTCTTCTTTTCTGGAAGATCAGTTTGAGAAAAGATTGAAAACTGTGTGTTCCGTACTGTCACCTCATTCATGCCATTTGTATCTTTCTTTCTCATTCTTTTTCATGGTTTCTGCCAGGCTTTCCTACTTAACTCTCACCTAAGTGAGAGGTCGTTGTTTGTGTAAGTACTGCAAAATAGCATTCATACCAACGTATGAATGTTGTAGACATTTTGTGTTCTACTTATAATCCTCTGCTCTGCACCTGTAGCATTAAGGACCATCCAAAGATTATGAGAAACCCTTTCAAGAAGCTGTTATTTTTAATTATTTTTCCTCACGCTATTATAGTTAGTAGTTAATAAATATATCATTAGTGTTATTGATTAATGTTTTTATTAAAACGAAGTCATGTAATATCAATGTGTATGATGTTATTCAAAGAGTCTATCTATTCAAATTGGACATTATATAGATAATCCTATAGGCAGATAAAAGCCAAAGCACCAGTGGCTTAAGCACCATATGGCTATGCTTAGAGTTGGTAAATCCACTGCAAAAGTGACTGGTATGAAGAATGTAAAATGTATTGCTGCTTTCCCGGCTCAGTAAGACAGCCATCTCCATAGGCATGTCTCATAGTGAGGGAGTGCTCTTGTTTCTCTTCTAGCATTTGGCGGAAAGCTGAAAAGTCCCCTGCGTGTTGTTTTGGTTGCCACACATGCTGACATAGTGAATCTTCCTCGGCCTGTTGGGGGAGAGTTTTGGTATGACAAAGACATGTCATTGTTGAAAGAAATCAGGAACAGGTAAGCGGGGAGTGTATTTATATGTAGTGTTTAAACATGTCAGTTGGAAAGAAAAAATACTAAAATGCATAGGAATATGTAAAAGGTTTTTATGTGGCTTAAGCTTTATGATATTATGATCTTTTGAGTATGTTCAGGAAGCTTATATTGTGCAAAACCTGAAATATTTACCAATATTACAGTGAGTGAGCTGCCTTATGTGAGCTAAAATGAGCCAAGTGCTGCAAAAATGGGTTGAGGCTCAGGAAGTCTCACCCTGTAAACACTGGGATACATGCAAAGGCCTGTATCAGCCATCTGTCCAACATCTTGGTGCTCAGGTTTTGCACCAGTCTCAGAAAAGTGGGCAGTTCTCAGCTACAAACTCTGAGTGCAAAAGAGGAACCTTTACAGGAGAGCCACCCTTTACTCTGAACTGATTTAGGATGGGTAGGAAAAAAACTTAAAACAGGCCTGGAGGTACTTCATACGTAGTTTGTGAAGAGCTGGACATTGTGGAGTCACACAGGTGACAAGGTCATCCAAGAGGTACCTAGAAGTTAGGGAAACTTCTAGCCTTCTTCAATAAATGGAACCATCCATTGCTGTGAGCATAGACCCTTGTCTGGACTGTACAAGAAATAGATGTAGGAATTCCAGCACAATAGTGGCAGGGCAATCTCTTAATCAATTGAAATAAAACAACAGAAAATACCTGTGTGTAATCTTTGATGTTGGAATCCTTTTAAATGCAAATCAGCCCAGAGCTAGGAAAACAAGTATGTGTGGTTGAAGAGTCAAAAGGAAGTGAGAAAGAGAGCTGGTGTCAATGACAACTGAACTATTTAAAGTGAGAAGAAAGGAAACAACCAATATGAAGACCTTAAAAAGAATTAATTCCTGCTATCCCTTCTCTAGTAAACTGTTTTTGTAATTACAAGTCCTGTGATGCAGCTATAATTTTCTTACACATCTTCAGCCTTCTTCCTTAGGAAAGACAACAGTTTTCTCTCAATATCTCTATTTATTGTCAAGAAAATTAGAGAGCAGCTATACTGTCTGTGCTTATAAAATATCTTAGCATAATCAGTACTTAAACTTTTTCATCATTCCTTGAAGAAAAATAACTCTTGTGTAATTTAAGACTGAAATACAACTGGATTAAGAAATAAAACTGGATCTGGGACTAAGTAAATAATTGCTCGCTTTTTCTCTTTCAGATTTGGAAATGATCTGCAAATTTCAGACAAGTTATTTGTCTTGGATGCTGGAGCATCTGGGTCTAAAGATATGAAGCTTCTCCGAAATCACTTGCAAGAAATAAGAAGCCAGATAATTTCTGTAAGTAATGTCTAATGGTCTAGGTTGGGCCAGCCAAAATGTGAAAATCTTGTGTAATAATTTACTGTAAATTTAGTACTTACATTATGAAACCTAAAGAAATCAGTGATGTTTCAATTTTTTAGCAGCATGCATGACAGACCTGGTGATAAACAAACTCCTGACATCAAAGATTCAGTCAGCATTTTCAAAATTGTAGGTGTTTTGTATAGGTCACCAAAATGATCTCTTGAAATGATTTGAGATTTTCAGTTCAAAGTTATAGTGTCATATTTTGAATTGACAGTGATTGGATTCCAGCGTTGACCCTTCTTTTTTGTTTTGTTTTGTTTTTAATCTTTTTTTTATCAGCATAGTATTACAGAGAAACAGAATGTATTTCAGGCAAATAAGTTTTTCATAAAAAAAAAAACACCAGAGTAGAACAGTTTCCTCAACCGTTAGGTAATTCCCAATATAGTTGTGTGAACTGAATATGCATTAACTTTTTACCACACTTTTTTACTGAAAGATACGTGCACGGAGTTGTGTATGTATGTGTAGCTATATGTATATGAGACTAAAGGTAAAATAGCCATGGTCTGATATCATCACCATGAATCCACAGAAACTTCCATGCTGAGGGTGACCAAGTCAAGTTGTTATGTAGCCTGTGCTAAATAGATGTAATTTTCTTCATACCAAAGGCCCTCTTACTTGTGTGACCCACCAACAAGAGTTTCTGCAGCTACTTCTGATAGGTATTTTTTTAAAAATGAATTAAAAGTTAATGCATTACTGAGTTCATTCTGTAGGTCAAGGCAAATGTTTGTTTTTGTGCAAAATTCAGCCTATTTTATATTCCCAGTGGTCTCCTGATTTCATAAGCTTTTTTTCTCTGACAAAACTTTATCATAGCTATGGTCACTAGCTTGAAATCTGGAGGGCTTTGCTACGTAAGAAGTGCATGCTGTGGCTTGAGAGTGTAGGATGAAGGCATCAGTGATGTCCAAGACAACCAATAGATAAAAGTACCATCTTTACTTCTTATCTGGTACTCTGCTGTCTCACCTGTTGAAGTAAATTGGTCCTGTATGGATATTGATGAATACAGATTTTAATTAAATGTTGACAACTTCTGAAATAACGATTAACTTCTAGATGTATGAAGGCAGTTGATAGATCTTGAAGTCACTGTTTCAGGTGGTCAGCACATTTGACAAGGCTGGACTATATAAACCAAACTTTGTTCCATGTGTCAGGATTCCCTTTGTAATCATGGTGATGTTTGGAAAGTTTGCTTATTTTAGTGAAAAAATTGTTTCTGGAATTCACTTTATTAAGAAAAGTTAGATCCTGTGGCAAGTGAATGCCAGATGGAAGAGTAAAGGTCCATCAGAAGGGGAGCTCTTTAGGTGCGAGTATCCATCATGAATGCATTAGACCTTTAAAAAAAAAAAACAAAAAAACCCCAACCAAACAAACAAAAAAAAATAGTATCGTTATTCTCAGCAGAGTAGAATTACAAATGGATGTTTTCTGTGCTTTTGTAAGACTTGCCCACCTATGACTCATCTGTGTGAAAAAATAATCTCCACACTGCCTTCATGGAGAAAAATGAATGGACCCAACCAGCTGATGTCCTTGCAGCAGTTTGTATACGATGTACAGGAACAGCTTAATCCCCTAGCAAGTGAAGAGGACCTACGGCATACTGCACAGCAGTTGCACAGCATAGGAGAAGTAAGTGTTTTTATCTAAATTGCGTATCTTTATTAGCAAGGTACTGCTCTGGTAGAATATTGTTTAATGCGATTTAAGCAAATATCTGTAGTTTGTTGGGGTTTTTTTTCCCCTCCTCCCTCTTATGACATCGTAAGAAGTAGAGACTGCTTAATGATGCTTTTTGTTATCATTATTGTCTTGTGGCTCCTATTGCATTCAACGTTATTTCTTTGAGACGGGAAGAATTACAGTTTATTGCTATAGTTGCAAGAATATAAAATACTCAGAAAGGGTAAGTATGCTATCATCTTAAATGAGGTAGTGCCTAATGTGTTCACTGCATATGAGAAATTTATGTTTATCGATTAGAAATTGTAGGATAGCACCTTTGCATAAATAGCCTGCAGGGCATGGCTAGGCTTTACTGCTGTTGGGCTGTAATGGCTTTGTTACCAGTGGAAATCAAGAATAAGATGCTCTTTGTTTTGAATACTTGCAAGAACTTAAAATGCACTGTTTGTTTTTCTCCTGTCAGCAGTGTTAATTAAATGATTGGGTCTGTAAGTTAAGAAAGAGAGAAAGTGGGGTATCATCTTGTACTTCACAAGATGTAAATAGTAACTTTCATATTTATAAACAGATTAACATTATGCAGAGTGAAACTGTCCAAGACGTTGTGCTTCTGGATCCTCGCTGGCTCTGTTCAAATGTCCTTGGAAAAATCCTGTCGGTGGAGAACCCAAAAGCTCTCCATCACTATAGAGGTCGGTACACTATAGAGGACATCCAGCGTCTGGTGACAGACAGTGATGTGGAAGAACTGATACAGATTTTGGATGCCATGGATATTTGTGCAAGGGACCTTAGCAGTGGAACAATGGTGGATATTCCTGCTCTCATAAAGACTGACAATCTCCACAGGTCTTGGACAGATGAGGAGGATGAGGTGCTGATTTATGGTGGTGTTAGAATCGTTCCTGTGGAACATCTTACCCCATTTCCTTGTGGAATTTTTCATAAAGTTCAGGTGAATCTCTGCAGGTGGATTCATCAGCAAAGCACAGAGGGAGATGCTGATATACGTCTGTGGGTAAACGGATCAAAGATTGTAAATCGTGGAGCTGAGCTTTTAGTGCTGCTGGTAAACCATGGTCAGGGTATAGAGGTTCAAGTTAGAGGACTGGAAACAGAGAAGATCAAGTGCTGTTTACTTCTGGATTCCGTATGCAGCACTATTGATAACTTAATGGCCACAACCTTACCAGGCCTTCTGACCGGGAAATACTACCTAAGTCCTCAGCAGCTGAGGGAACATCATGAACCAGTAATGGTCTACCAGCCTAGAGACTTTTTTCGTGCACAGAGTCAAAAGGAGACATCACTAACTAACACTATGGGGGGATATAAAGAGAGCTTTAGCAGTATACTGTGTTTTGGGTGTCTTGATGTCTACTCCCAGGGAAGCCTAGGAATGGATATTCATGTTTCTGATCTGAATCTACTTACCAGGAGAAAACTAAGTCGACTTTTGGATCCACCAGATCCTATGGGCAAAGATTGGTGCCTTCTGGCCATGAACCTGGGCCTCCCTGATCTTGTTGCAAAGTACAATACAAATAATGGAACACAAAATGACTTTGTCTCAAGCCCAGTCCATGCCCTTCTGCAGGAGTGGAGCAATGCTCCTGAGAGCACTGTAGGTATCCTAATGTCTAAGCTGAGGGAACTAGGTCGCAGAGATGCAGCAGACTTTTTACTGAAGGCATCTTCTGTATTCAAAATAAATTTAGATGCTAATGGTCAAGAGGCTTATGCTTCCAGCTGCAACAGTGGCACATCTTATAACTCGATTAGCTCTGTAGTGTCACGGTAAGAGCAGGTGTTTTGCATGGACATCTTTTCAAACTGCAAAAAGGATAAAAGATACAGTACAAGAGTTTCTGTGCATTTTCATTTATGAGGTTTTACATCAAAGGATCTTTATCCTTCTCCAGCACCACCTTTTTGTGCATAAACTTTCTACTTTTAACTGTGAATTGTTGCTTTTTATCTATCAAAAAGGCCGATGTGCTTCTGGTGTTTCAAAATTATTCCTGATACATAATGTGCTGCTTAATACTGCCATTTTAACTGGAAAGTCTTAACTTTTGGATTATGTACTGCAACTGTTTTATAAAATACTTCGATTCTCCCCATAAAAGGTAAGGGCAGAGGAATAGCACATATTACCTGAAATGTGTATTTCTTACACCTATTTTTTTCCTTTTCATCATGTCCTCTGCTTAACATTTTTTTATATTTGTAAGGAGAGAAATCCACCATTTGTGGTCACTCTGACTGAATTTAAAACCACATTGTTTATAGCTGAAAAAGCGAGTGCCTTTTGCAGAAGGGAGGGTGCAGTTGATTGGAATGACCCTGCTGGAGTTACAAGAACATGCTACCTCTGTTTCACTTAAATTGTCTGCATGCTTATCATTGCAAGTGGTGCTTGCCTTTTAATTTTTCCTGCACTTCGAAGACATTGGTGATGACTCACACAGGGCATTCTTGTGCCAGTACTATGGGTATAGACATGTGAAACCTAATCAACTTCAATTACAGTCAAATCATAATGTGAAAATCTCTTAAACTTGCCAATTATCATGCTTCATTATTTCCATGCACCTCAGGTAAAAGTTTGTATCATTACAGAGTTCAAAAAACAGAAGTGTTGGATACTGCAGAATAATATTGTATAGCTGTCAGTTTTAATTTGTGTATAACAAAGGTTTTCTACTATTAGATCCTGCATTACTTACTTCCTGTACTTGAAAACTTTGATGGGGATAAAAACAAAAAGGAAGCAAGGTTTCTTGCAGTGATAACTTTAAAATTGATATGAGGGAATATGACCCATTCTCTGTTCTAAAAAGCATGTAATTTTAATGGTGCGATGTGTGTTTGTTTATATATATTGTATGTACATATATTAATACTATTTTTTCCTTAATCTTACAGTGTAGTAAAATTTTAAAGGATTTTTCTACAAATAAACTGTTGCTTGTTGCATCCTTGTCGTTCATATTCTGTAGCTGAAAGGGACCGAAACTTCTCTTTTCCTCACAGTTGCAATCCTGGAGAGGCAATGCCTGGCTTCAGAAGTTCTGGGAAGCTCCTGTTTCACTTCAGGGGGGGTTTCTCAGCACGCTGGAGGAATATTTATTTACTTGTTTACTGCAGAGGTGGTCCCTCTGCAGCAGAGGGATTTGCATTCATTTTGACAAATGGCAAGCCAAAGCGGTTTGCTACATAGCTTTTCCTTTGTGGTTTTTTACAATGAAAAACAAAACAGCAGATGCGAGTCTGTCATCGGGAATCCTCCAGACTATGCTGTGTTGCAAAGGGGGAGAACACTGTGTTAGAGCCTGTGCTGTGGTAACGGTCCTTTACATTAAGGATCCTCTCCTCACACGAGGGGCTGTGCTGCTCTTGCTTGTTGAAGCTCTCAGCATCACTCGCCAATAGCTGCACAGCCTCTGTACGGCACTCGGCAGCTCTGTGCAGGCCGCGCTGCGCCATACCTCCTCCCTGTGTGTGCTGCGAAGGAACTGAACGGACTCTTCTTAAAATGCTAGTTTCCATTTCCCATTGCCTTTGTTTACATCTTTTACCCTTGCTTTATTAAATCCTTCCCTGGGCATCGCCGGGCTCCTTTGTTTAGTATTTTTTGAAAGTCCAGTCCTCAGTGAGAAGTACGGTTATAGCAGTCCTGCCCTGAGGTGTCTCTGCTCTGATACTCTGCCTCTGACGAACCGAGTTCAGCATCTCCCACCACTGCTTAAAGTTGCTCAGTGAAGAGCCCAGCCTTCCACAGCCCGTATTTGCCTGTATCACTTCATGGCCACCACCACGCTTCACCTTCCAGCTGTGGACATGTTCAGCACTTCTGTCAGATTCTGGTATGTGGAGGGGTCCTTCTCATCTCATGAGACTTTCTGGTTTTCTAGCTGTTTTCTTTAGGCTTCTTCCTCAGGCATCAAACTTGGAGTTACCTTCACTGAGTCTGTGTGACTGCAGAAGAGTGGGACTTGGTCTCACAAGTCCTGTGAGAGCCGAGACGACTGTGAGATGCTTTCCCCGTGCAGGACTGTCAGTGGTGTCTGTTAGTTTGGGATGTAATTCACCACTGTACTCCTTGTGGTGGAGTGGCAAGATTTTGAGGTAACGGGTGGCTCCTCCCCTGCCTGCCTCCCCGGACGCTTTACATGTGCTCAACATGCATGGTCGACTTACCAACATTGATGCAGTGTTGGGGTTTTTGTTTCGTTTCGTTTTTAACCTCCCAACAGCATGTTTCTGACAATTCTCTGCTTCCATTTACTGTAAAATGCAGCCCTGGGAGTATAAATTACTTAGTAGATCCTATGATGGATCTTTGAATGGCAGTAAGTCTATTGCATAATTTACAGTTTTCATGGTTATAGGTTCAGGAAAGTGAATCACAGTCATAGGATAGCTTTGGATTGCTTTCCTATGAATCACATGCCGCTGACAGTAAAAAAAAAAAATCATTGTTGTCCTAAATGACAATTTCAACAAAAAAAGCTTAGCAAAGTGATGCAAGTGGGCATCCCTTCAGTTGTTTCCCTTTTACTAATTTCCTGTTTTGTTTCGTGAATGCAACGAGGAGCAGAGCTTCGTTCCACGGTTTTTAGAGCTGTGTTTAAAATGCACTGATCCTGCCTGACTCACTCCAGAAATGGAGGAAATGCAAGTCTTTGCAAGACCAAAAAAGTTTAGCCATAAATGTAAATTATGTGTAGTTTGTGCAAGGAACACGCTAAGCTCAGCTCCTGCCGTTGAGATCTCAAGTGAAACTGAGTACTAACGATTAGGAGGCCGTCTTCCTTGCACTTCTTTGTAGCTTCAGGGCAGAGCTGCTGAAACACAACTTTGAGGACAAAGGAGATTAGCCCCAACATCCATTTTGTCTTCAAAATCCGTAATATAGACAAACTCTAAAGCTTGCAACACAGTTGCTCAAGGCCAAGATGTATGACAGATGATCTTGCAGTTTAGAAATGTATGTTGCTGACATCTGGACTCAAATACTGAAGAAATTTTCTGAAGAAGAAGATAGGGAGGAAGTGTGCATTTAGGTGTAAACCATTTTTCCACATAGAGTCTTTTGTCCAGCAGCATGCATAGGATAGGAAAGTACTTCATATTGCTATTTGTATTAGATTTTACTGGTTTTACTCTCTCTGAGAGTTTTGCTGCTGACCTGACCGGTGAGTGTGGAAAGCCACAACAGATGAGTGGCTACATGCAAATGATTTTGAGGGTGGGACAAGAAGGGCATCCAGAGGTGACCCTGGGTAGAGGTGGATATATACAATTCTTCTCGCCTTATGAGGATGTAAACTGGTGACAGCCACAGGTTTTAGGATCTTTGTGATTCAAATGATTAAGAAAGAGTTATGAAACTACAGGGGTTTAGCAACTCCAAAGTGTCAAGAGATTGAGAGAGCCAGGAGGCTTAGAAAGAAGCCAGACCACAGCTCCCTAAATGGTCAGGTCTCCAGAGAGCAACGGTGAAGATGTTACAGCTGGCTGTGCTGGAGCCCATTCCAGGTCCTGAACCTCTGCTGGCTCCATTGCCCGCTCCAAGGAGAAGTTACCTGTTAGTTCATTGCAGCCTTTCTATTCCAAAGATCCTGTGTTGCAGCATCATTGAAACAGGTGCCTCAATTTGAATCACACCACTTATTTCAGCTTTGCCAAAGGAATGGAGGAGTAATGCCCAGGCTGTAACTCCGAACACAGTGAATGAAGCGTGCTGTTGGCTGAAACCTCTCTCTAGGTCGGAGGAGATGGAGCAGTGCAGTTATCTTCTCTGAAGGTGGCCTGAAAGAACTATGTACAATATTAAAATTTACTCCTATTTGATTTTTTGTTTGTTAAACTCAGTCCAGCGGGTCACAAAAAACATTAAACAGGACCACAGATTCACTCCCATATCTTTTCAGTGTTTATCTGACTTGGAAGGCAAGGCAGTGGGTAGAAAAGAGGAAGAAAATCAGTTTTTAACAATGCTCGAGGTACTTGGTTTCCAAAAGGGTTACAGCCAAGCCACTCAGACTTTGCAGGTGGAAGTGTTTGGGTCTCCGAAAGTTAGATGAGTGAATGATGGTATTCCTCTGTGTGGCTACGCCGTTTATCATAACAAGCTTTACAGGAACAGTGGGGCCAGCAGCTCATGCTGCCTCAAAGCCAGATGAGGATCTCAGTGGACCTGGTTCAGGTTTGCATTAACCAAACTGACCTACCGTTTCTGCACTAGCCAGAGTACCCTGGGTGAGGTCCAAATCCCAAACATGCATAGTTAAAGATCATTCTTCAGAATGCAACCATGTTGCTGAGTTCAGTTGGATGTACCTTAAAAATCACAGCCCTGCCCTGAGACAGGGCAAACCTGGACTGCCTTGCGCAAACTCTGGGTCCTGCTGTCACTAAGCCGAGCACCTACACAACTAATATGCACTCACATCTTCTAAGCACGAGGAAGACAAGGAAGAATGCTGTGCAGGACGGTAAGGGGTCTTGAACAGGAGTGAATGCTTAGGCATGCTGCATCTTACTCACATGGGTTTGCTGCCAAAGCGATGTTGGCAGCCCGGGCCCATGCTTCCTCCTTCTGCTGAAACGTCATGGCACTTGCTGCAATAGTTTAGGCATTTCTAGTGGCTCTGTGTCCAGGCTCAGGAATATGCACTCTCTGGTAGCTGCACAGGATCCAAAGAGCGCAGCTCGGTGAGGCATCTTCCCCGTGGGCTCAGGCACTGTCACGGCTGAGTATAACTGACCTCGAGAAGCGTTGGGCCATACGTGGTGTTGGTGTAGCCAGGATGCTTCTGCTGCATCTCAGCAGTGGAAGCTGGGGTGGGGGGGTTGCCTGGCAAAGGGGGCAGAATTTCCATCAGTGAGTAAGGGCTGGGTGAGGCACCAGCATGTGGTGCATAGGGAGGGGAGGATGAAGCTGTGCTTTTCAAAACTGTTCTCAGAGAAACATGGGAGAGAAGGGAGGGCTTTTGCACTAGGGGGGTTAGACTGCTGATGCTGTTAAAAGATCGCCTGTGTAATACTTTGGGTCACCGTGTGCTTCACTTTTTCAGCTGCTCATTGCATTGCAAAATCTGCTGTTTTAGCCTGGCCACCGAGAAGTATACTTGGATCGTTACAGTCCGTTTCCTCCTAGAGGAGAATCGGTCTCACTTGCACACCCCCTGCACAGGACTGCTTACAAGCCAAAATGTACGTAGCAGAGTGAATCAGCTAAGCAAAGGAAGTGCAGAGAGAAGGGGCATCTGCTGGGAACATTGGGATAACATCAGCAAATCCTGCTGTCACTAATTTACCTACAAAGCACTACCACTTTGTAGCATTGGTATCTTTTTTTAGTCCTTTCTATTAGTTGCAAATGTGGAAAAAAAAAAAAATCTGCAGAGTGCTGAGTGCAATCAACTACTGCTAAGCCAAAGCTTTTATGACTGGAAAACAGAAGGTACAGATCTTGAATTTTGTGCTGAAGGCAATGTGTCAGTGCACATGAAAGCCAGTGCCAAACCCAGGTGCGTTGCAAGATAGAACCAGGTCCCACTTCCCTAAGCCTATAGCGTGGATTATTTCATCATTCCTAAGGTACATATTGGCAGAAGAAGCAGGAAAGAGATTATTTTGGAAGTGTTTCCAGCCATTAAAGGCTTTGATAGCTAGGATTAGATTCTTTGAACTGGTTATGCATAAGGAGTTAAACCACCACCCTCTACAACTACAACACTTTGAATCAAAATTTTCTGCAGACCCCTGGGATTGTGTTGACGGCTGGAGAATGTTGTAGCAATTAGCCTGGAAATTGTAGAAGGGGGTGAGTCATGGTAACCAAATTAGCATCAGATAGGATGGGCTAAAGTTCCTGGGTTGCTCACAGTCAGAAGGAAATATCGCTTGCAGCTATTAGACCTGGCAGTCAAGCGCCAGTAAAGATTTCAGAGGAAGCTTGAGGCCTGCAGCATACCTGTAGTATCAGTCTGCTTACAGAGGTTTAGAAAGGAGCTGCATGAATGTTTAAAGTGACGGATTAACACAGTTTCCATGTACGCTTCAGGAACTGAATCAAGGCCCAGAGCTTGAAAGTGCTACCAGGAGGACTTCCAGACCTTTTTATCCCCGGTAATAGTACCTGGCTGAGAAGTGCTTTGCAAAGCGGTTGTTGCTGCCTTCTCAGGAAAACATGAGAAGGAACCTAATCTACTGGTGTCAGTTTGGGTGTACAGGATGGGTGTAAAGAATGAACACAAAGCCACCAAGTGACCTCCCTATTTGCCATTCATTCTCCAAGGACCAGCGTTCGTTTGTACTTAACGAAACAGGGAGAGCATCTTTCCAAGAGTGGCGGAAGGTCAAGGAGTGTTACAGGAAGAACCACTTCCCCAGCTGTGAGGCAGCGCGATGCAGTTACCGCATTTCTTACTATTGTGGCTAGGAAAGCTGTGTAGGAACTCCCATAGCCACTAAAGAAAGGTGTAAGTGACGGGGAGAAATTCTGGCTTGCTTTATGTATTCTACTTCACTAAGGATATTCAGTTATTTAACTATTCCAGTCTTCCAGGCTAGTGCAGTAGTTTCACAATTCTCCTACCAGACCCGCCTTTCTGCCTTAAGTTACTCACTGCAGGAAAGAGTGCTATGTCACCCCTGTGAAATGGCGTCTGCAGCACCAGGTGAGTCAGGTGTTGCATGGAGGAAGAGCACAGGTCAAAGTGAGTGGACGTGGCAGCTGCTGTCGCTGGCCAGATAAATGCGTATTTTTTATTATGGTTGCAGGGCCTCTCTCTACTGCCAGTCAAACCATGCTCCTGGCTCCAGCATGATTCAGCTGTGCAGTGTGGATGTGATCTCTGGATTTGCTGTGGCATTAGCAGCAAACACAAAATATCACATATATTAAAGAGAATAGAGGGGGGCTGTCTTATGCTTTTCTTTATGTTGTGATTGACTTGAAGCATTTTTCACATTCCACCAGTAAGCTCAGGAACAGGCATTGTAGGCACAAAAGGATCTCTCTGAAGCTCGGGTCTGACATTCATGTGTGTTTGCATGAAGCCCAGCACCACTGCATTAAGCAGTAAGGGGGACATTCCTGCCTCCATCAGTGTTCATCGGGCTCCACTTTTTCTCTTTTATTCCCAGAAGTGAAACTGGTTTCTATACAAGTGTTCTATACAAGTGTTTATCATCTCCATCTCTGGTCCACATTGTTTCTAGGATGTGGTTTCAATGAAACCTGTAAAAGAAAAGTTTTCCCCAACAGAGAAACAAACCCTTTGGCAGCAATCGTCTACTCATAGAAGCTACTAACAGAGACTGCTGCTGTTACTTTGACTGGCAAGTGAAAAAATACGCAAAACCCGATAGAAAAAACTCCTTTAATCCACTATCAATCTGGAGCCACAACTCCTTGTTATGCACCTACATAGTAACTACCACAGCAGAGTCATGATTTCTGTATGCCTCTGCATAATAGATAGAAATGAATGACGGCTACCCTCCCTAACAGGTATTTAGAGACTTGTAGATCTATGCATGCTTGGTACGTGTGAAGCTTGTAGTTCCTTCTACAGGTGGCCAGACCTACAAGGACTGCTTATGCCATTGCAACCTTATTGTTAATACCCACCAGGCCCAGAGCCACATTTTGTATAAGTTGAAGCCCAGATTTCCATTTCTAGTTTGGAGGAACCAATTCGCAGACCTGGTCTCAGTCCTCCTCAAGGGCTTGTGTTTCTCTGCCTATCCTTTTACTCCTGTTACCTGCCCGCAATGCCACGTTTGTCCAGCTGAGGTGAGCCTCAAAAAGTGTGCAAACACCACTAATGATGATTTTGAGAAGCTGTAAGATCAGAGTTAAGATCAGTAAGGTCATTTCAGTTGCAACAACAAGCTGTTTCTATTCTCTTTCTGCAGCTTCCAGTTTAAAAAAAAAAAAAAAACCAAAACTGCCAAGTAATTTGTCTTTTTTGAATCTAGGAAACATAACAGAGTCTAGAAAGCTTGTAGTGTAAGCGATTTGGGCTATATTCTGAAAGATGACTATTAAGAAATTGGTCTGGAATTGCTCACTGGAACCATTATCCAAGGGCCCTGTCTCTCTCCAAGCGAGAGTCTGACTTCTCTGCTTGGTAGAAATGATTCCTGTCTTTGCCCAGCAGAAGAGTCTCCACATCGGACCGCTGTTGGCCAGCAGAATTACCAGATATGGTAATGTATGGAGATACATGCATCTCCTCACAAATATGATTATCACATGTGGCTCTGGGTCACTATCAATGCTTGACGGTGCTTCCCAACACTTACAAACCCCAGCTGGAGGCAGACTGTGTAGGCTCACATTTCTGTAATTTAGACAAGGCCTCCATTAGCACTGCCAACAACAGCGACTTCTCAACGTGCGGTGTTGCCATCAGGCAGGGTGTGGTGGTAGGTTATTAAACTGCCTCTGCCACTTAGTTTTCATCTGACACATGCTTAATTGTGAGGATGTCCTTCCTCTTGTTCGCATTTGAATCAATCCAACTGTTGATGAGGGATGTTGTCCGAATTGTGCTATAGTAAAAATTGTTTACAGCCACAGCCGTAGTGTTATGGTAAAGCCAAGTTCAGACTCTTGACATGTTGTCGCCTCACATTTCCCAGCATTAGCCAGGGGTGGCAGTGTCTTATTATTGATGGGCAGAGACACGGTAGTTGGTGTGGCGAAGGGACTGTCCTGGCTCTCCCATGAAGAGATGAGGACCACAGTGTAAGCCGTAAGTGAGGGAGACTTCATTCAGTATTCCCTGTCACCTCAGGCTATTTCTATTAATTATATGAAAGGGGGCTGGTCATAAGAGTAGAACAGGAATGTGAAAAATAAGGAAGTCTGTGAAATCAGTGGCTTCTTGACCTTGCCATATGGTTGGTGATGTTAAGTACAGCTGTTGATCAAAGATGCAGTGTTCAGATGCCAAGGACTGAAATTAGAGTCTAGGGTCAAAAAAAGGTTGGTGTTCTTGCACAAGGAACAAATTTCACAAGCTATCTGGCCTTGCTATATCACAAATAGCTACAGTCCTTTCCTCTGACTTTTAGTCCATTGAGGCAACAAATTTCAGGGACAATTTCAAGTCTGGGAAGCAAGATGGGCTCCTCCTAACCTCTGCTACCTGGAGCCTACCTGTGATTGCCAGCTCCGAGAAGCCAAGGAAATAAAACATTTGGGGGAGTGGGTATGTAATAATTAAGTGTTGAAACAGCCAAATTAGAAAGCATATTGATGGCATTCACCTTTCCGAAACATCTACACTGCTCTGTAGGGAGCAGAAACAGTTTTAAATGGCAGCAGGAGGCAGTGACAAATCCTCTGCATTACTCCCCGTGACACAGACAGGGGCTTAGGAGATGGAGGCCCTGGTTCATCCATAGTCATAGTAAACAAGAGTTGAGTGCACCTGAGAAATAAAATTAAACACTTGCTAAAGCCAGTCCATGCTCTGGTACGGGTTCCTGGAGAGCGCTGTACATCCAGTTCTGGCAGAGCCCCTTTTCATCGATTGCAAGACGGAGTCCAATTCCGCCAGCTTCATAAGCACTGTATTCAGCTTTATCTAAGCTGTCTTGGGAAAGAAGCACAGTACACATTAGTGGGAAACAGTAAACAAAACTAAGCGTGCAGCAGCCAACGTAACTACGTGTTTGGGGCAGAGAGAGAGGAGCAGGTGCTCTTCTGGCCGATTGCCACAGCTCAAAGCCTTAGTCCATGTATTTTGGTCAGGAGACTGCTGGCAACTGATCGGCAAATCCATCCAAGGCTGCCATCTCTGATTGGCAGGGTAGCTGGTGTGTGCGGGCAGTGCCTGTGTGTTTGTAACTACGCTCAGGACAGCTGATGGGGGTTAGATACCCTGTTGCAGCAACGTCTGTGTTTCTGACATTTTGCTGCTTCTTTTTTTTATCTTTAATCCAGAATATTTTTGCAACAACGGAGAGAGATAAACAAAGAATTTGTGTATGTAAGGGTAGGTGAATTTGATGCTGGCTGGTCTGAATCCCTGCTCAGCTTGATGCAGAAGAGACTTTAACCAAGTTCTGCCATGTTCTTCATGTGTCTCAAGTCAGCACTCTAGTCTCGACACTGTAAGATTTGACAGTCCATTTTCCCAAGTATCTTAAGCTAATCTAAAGCTGTGTTCCACTGAAAGGGGAAGTCCTCTCCTCTTCACCCTTGCACTGCGGTCTTTTGGGCTTGCGCTGGTACCCATGTGGTTGCATGCTCAGCCAGTTCAGCTCACTGATCCAGCAGTAAGCCAGCACTTTGTTTCGTAGGCTTTGTCTGCAGCCTGATGAGCTTGCTGCTATGGCTTAGAGCAGGAACAAGAAGTCACAGGTGAGGGGAACGGCCAGACTGCCTTTTTTCAGCAGTAATGCTTGTTCAAATCTGCCTAAGCTGCTTGGAAAACCACACCCATAAATAGTTTCAAACCCTGTAAAGGTTTGACTTCAATATTTGTTTTAGTTAAAAGCATTTCCACAAGCTCTGATAAAACTCTGGGCAGATGTCAGTGGCCCTTGGCAGAAAAGGCACTTAAAAAGATCACAATAAGCTAAAACAGTCGTCTACCCCCTTCTAGGGAATCAGCAACTGTCCCAAAGCCAGAAACACCAGTAAACATGAGATGGTAGAGCCTCTGCCCTGGGGGGTGTTTAACCAGGAAAGCCAGCCCCAAGGAATGATTACAGCTGCTCTGCTGCGGAGGCGAGGGCAGAACAGCAAATGCACAGCTGTGGGATTGAGCGCTCCTCACTCATGGCCATCCCTGAAGCACTAGGAACTGCAATTTGTTTTACTCCTGTTAGTGTATGAAGAAAGCTATCCATAGCCCTTTCCTTCTCTCCTCAAGCTCTCTTTGGGTATAGCTAATTCTGGTCCACCTGGTGATGAAGGCAGGGTTGGTACTGAAGGACGGAAAAAGGAGTTTGCTGAGCTCCTGCCTGCGCCACAGGATTCCTGTGGCATTGCTGAAGTCACAGAGTCCATCCTTGACTCAGCCTCCTGCAGGATGCAAGCAGATAGTAGTACTGCCCTGCCTGCAAGGGCTGGGCTGGGGCTCAGCACAGGCAATGTTTCTGAAAGCGGCTGAAGTCTCAGTGCTGCAGGAGCTGTATGCCTTCAGGTGGCCATTCCTTTTGCTAAACTCCGTAGAGCTGTACAGGGCTTGCTGTAGTCCTACAGCACTGTCACAAAGATGTGGACATGGGCCGTAGCACCCTAGCTCTGTGGGACATGGGCTTTACATGCTGTAACAAAACAAACACTAGGAGGAGAGAGGCTAGCTGGAGATGTGGATGGAAAGACACAGAATGTGAATGAGAAATACAGTACATTTCTGAGTAAAACTCATCTGTGTGTCATCTGACCCCTTTCATTATACCCAGCAGATATTTTTAGTCTATTGGCATTTGGATTTGTTGTTTTCTGACCAAAAAGAAGGAAGAAAAACCCCTTGATTTTACAGATATGTAGCAGCTGCTGTAAATGCTGCTTCTTAAACCAACATATAGAGCAAATTGAATTAAAAATCAAAGTACTGTTACAAAGCAAGGCTCGATCTTCTGTTTCTTGCACACCAAATATTACTGTTGGGTTCAAGACTGAGTGTAGGTCACTCTGCCTGGGAAAGCATTAAAAAAACAAATGACCAAACCATGCTGATTCTGTAAGTGAAGTAAAGCACTTTGCCTAGTATTTTAACAAACCCTGATGAATTAAAGGATGTTCTGTGATCCTGCTTCTGAATAACGCTGTTCATTTAATGTTTTTATTCTTCACCCTCAAAGCATCAGGGATTGCTACGCTGTGGCTGACACGTCCACCTTCCAGGACCGGCCTTCCCAGGAAGGTACCACCCCAAGAGCTAGAGCAGAGGACAACTTGGTCCCCGATGCCAGGTCAGGTGTGACCAAGGACCAGAGTATTGCTTTTGGACAGTGGGTTCCCTGGGTGTTGCAGCTGAATACCAGACTCTGGACAGTATCACAGCTAAACCATAACCGTAGATTAGGGTGAGCTTTTCTCCAAGTGGTCCACATTTTCTCACTAAAGAAGTTACAGCACGTCTCCTCTCGCCCCCCAACCCTGCTTGCAGGGAAGAGGGTTTTTCTTGTGTAATACCATCAGCTGCAGACAGATCAATGATGCAACCTCCTCCTGCCTCTCCCTGCCCCATGATGTTTTCTGCACCGGCTCTAGCTGATTAGGAAGATTTGCAGATTGGGAAGGTCACACTGCATGTGAAGGGGAAAGGATGTCCCCTTGTACAACTTCCAGAGTCTACGCATCTCTAAGTAGTCTTAGGAGAGCAAAAGGGGAGTATAGAAAGCTATTTGTAATTCTATTCAGCTGTAGGTTTTGTCTTTTATTTACTATGTATGGAAAACCCCATTCATTTAACAGGGCTTATTTGTGAATTATTTCCCTCTTCACTTAGGATGCAAATGTAAGCACCCATGAAAATAAATAAATAGAAAGGACTGGGCTGCACTGGGGGGAAAAGCTGTTAAGTTTAGGACAGGCAAGGGTTCCATCATTGCTTCAGGTGTGGGTAACACTGGCTTTCACACACCTACTTCCAAAGTGCAGAGGTACAAACTTCACCTCTCCAGCAGTAAAACTAAAAAAAGTGCACTGGCTAGAATCTGAGGTACATTTGCATTGACTTAGGAGATGGAAAGTCATCTTCCTTGTTTGAAATGGAAATGAAAAGAAACAAAAATACCTTCAAGTGAAAAATTAAAGTCAGGTGAGAAGGGCAAAATGCCAGCAAGAAGGTTCCCCACAAGAAGCAGTTCTTCCAGGCTTTTGGGTAGGCATTTGTCTGTTTGAACAAACTGCTTTTTTTCTTTTTTTTTTTTCCCTTAAGTGTTAAAGGGTGTTTTGTTTAAACTGTTCAAAACTACCTCCAGTGGTTGAGTACAGGGAAAAACCAACAAAAGAACATGTGTAGTGCTAAGCAAAGGAGTCATCCAACCACACTGTGTAAAGATTTTTCACTGCACTTTGAAGTATTTTAAGCACTTGTAGGAAAAAACACAGAATACCCTTGATGACTGAACTGAGAAGTCTGTGCACTGAGGATTTTGTCGGAAGCAAAGATCTTCTTGGAGGAAATACTCTTTGGACACTTCCTTTCCTGATCTCATTTTCCCCTGGTAAGATAGGCAGTAAGCCAGGCATTTTCACTAACTCGATATTTAGCAATGGTCTTAAGGCAGGAGTGGGAGTGCAGTCCCGTATTCTGAAGCCTCCATGCTGTGTTTCTGTAAAGAAACAGGAGCCTGACTTTTTGATTCCTCCAGAAGAGCTGTTTTTCCAGTGTTATCATGTGTAGCTCCCACAGGTGCCCGCTGGAATATGATGAGTTTCTAAAAGCAGAGACCCAAGCTGCCTTCAAACGGCATCAACAACCAGGCATACAAAGCAGTGGCCACCTCTGACCTCTTCCTGGCTGTAAGAGTTTGCTTATCAGGAGTGCTGAGAGAATAACATGCATGTCTCTCAGCAAGGACTGCCGTAAGGAGGCTGCCAGGAGGTGCCTGGAGCCTACAGACAGAGAGGCAGACGCTGTCGCTGGCAATCTAGCATAGACACAGATAAGAAAGTTCAGACTTGTCATCAAGGAGGAGCGGGAGATGGTGTAAGGGACTTTCTGAGGGCACCTCGAAGAGCTCCAATGTGGTATGGTACACGCCAGGTAAGAGTTCAACATAATTGCAGTTACCACTTAAAAGAGAAGAGAGCCTGCAAGTGAGTATGGAGAGAGATGCAACTGTGCAAACCCCCGTTTGTCGTGAGTCAGTTATAAGCAAGCTGCGCCTTGCAGTGGAAAGATGCTCCAGCCACCTCTTACACAGGCCCTACTCTAAGTTAATGCAGTCCCAGAGCCAAGAGCACCCCCGATGCTTGTTTTCACGTTCTCAAATGTTAGAACTGTGCTTGCTGCTGCTTTTATCCTAAAAGTCATCCGGACTAAAACTGCAGGTGCTGCACTTCAGTATGAATCATAGCATAAATGTTGCCACAGTCACTGCTTGTCACAAACAGGTTTATTTCAAAATAACCATTGCAACATTCCTCCTTTGTTTGGCTGTTTTACAATCCTCCTTCCTCGACTCCTGTCAGCACACTTGCCTCTGTGAGGTGAGAGAGAGGGTCTCATTTCGCCCCCAGTCACCCCTGAAGGCACAATCTGTTCAATTCACCTGTAAAAGTAGGTGAGGGGTCTCTCATCAGACCATTCTGTAAGATAAACAAATGTGGTGATTTCACATGGTCAGGTTTTTTCGCAACATAACCATGTTATCTATTACATCCGATTTCCTGCACAGCCTGTATGCAATGCATCCTGGTAAAATAAGGGGAGGTGCCTGGTGCAGGGAGACACTCGAATGCACCATTGCACTGGCTTAAGTCTCTGCCTGAGGACACTGCATTGCATACTCCCCAAACCGCAGAGCACAACATGCCCTGACCCCCACCTCCTCCCCTCTCTCACCTCCCGTCCATCTGTGCAGGGGCTGCTGTGGAAGTACGGGGGGCATTGCAGCGGTAGCTCTGTGCCTGAACAGGAGGGACCTATCTCTCATCAGAGAACGTATAAGCATCCCACTGCCCCTTTGCAACATTGTGCCTTCAGGCTATCTGTCAGCCAGGGTAAGAATCTGGTAAACAAGAGCAGAAATCAAAAAACAATGTTGTGACCTATTTAATGCGAAAAAGACTATGTCGACCCAAGCTACCGGCTGAACTTGTTTAATTGCTATAGCTGCTAGCCAAATAAGTCATGTGTGGACACAGGCGTTTGAAGTCACCAAGCTAGCAGGGCTCTGCTCAACACACTTAAACATCTCTGTAAATGCTTCGCTGGATGGGAATGTATCTAGGCACATGCTACTTCTGCAGCCGCAAAAAGAGTCTGGGAGTTGTTTCATCCTTCAAAGGGAAAGCATAATGCCTTTCTTTGTCCAGCACTCTGGGTGCTGCATCCATCCATGTCGGTGGGTGTGAATTTACCCCGTTCTGCTCAGGCTCCATGCTGAAGAAGGCCCTATAGAGGAGACTGTCCTCCACACCATTTGCTGCCTCATGCTGTCCTTTCAGTTACCTTTTCCATGTAAATAGGTAGCTGGGCTCTTCTGTCAGGGGAAACAACCTCAGAAGTAGGAAAGTAAGAGTTTGCAGGGATGTTTACAGCACAGGGGATGGCTTATTATTTAGTTAAAGAAGGGAAAAAAAAAACACCACCAAACCCATCTATTCCAGCCTGAGGAAGCTCAGAGAGAAATCAAGTTCTTCAAGTGACAAAAGAAAACTCTGGAGAGGCTGTAGGAGAAGAAAGCATATAAAGCAAGGCTCAAAGACAAGAGAAAAAAAGGCTGTAACAAGGTATATGTAAAACAGCAGCTCTGATTTTCTGCTCTCATCCTGCCAGTCTCCATGTACCAGTAATGTGAGCAACAGTTAATCCGATCTGTGAGTGGCGTTGCTTCATCAACTCTGCTTAAAGAAAATGCTCAGCACACGATGCTCAGAGCCTTCTCCTCCCCACAAATAACCTCTGAGGAAAGAAAACCACGAGGGTATGGAAGAGAATGAGAAGCATCCCTCTAGCGTGAAACACATTCTGCACAAACAGCAACACCACCAACATCGATTCACCGCACTGAAGCCCTCAGTTTGGACTCTTTGGACACTGGATGTATATAACTATGAGATATTGCTGTAACACTTGTACAGGTTGGAACAAAACACTAATGATCCTTATACTCTGCATTGCAGAGAGTAACACCTGCAAAAACTGCTGCATTGAGCTCACAGCAGCTTTGGGGCAGGGAGAAAATGTTCTTCTCACCTGTTCCACTTGGCCTCCATAGTACACAATTTGCTTGCACAACTCTTAGAAAGTTGCTAATTTCTCAAGTTAGGTGTTTCCACAGAAAAAATGTCAGGTTACTCTCCATTTAGCCCTCTGAAAAATACCATCTTAAATTACACACTGTTCAGAACACGCTTTCTTCAGTAAGACTGCATATGTGTGCCCTATAATTATTTTTTATTTTACAGTCTTCATGAAATTTAGTGCTACAGTGCTGAAAAAAAATTGAAGCACTGCATTACAAATGGACAAAAGACTTAGCGTTATCAGCTATTCCCTGAGCAAAAAGAATTAATTCCACCATCCCACTGAAGCAGACAGCCTAGGTGTTTAGGGCTTGACCCTGCAAACATTTAAATGTGTGTGTGTAGTTTATTCATGTGAGTGAATTCACAATTATAATAAATCACCTTTGTGGATAATATTACAGGGCATGGTTTTTCACTGTCTTCAGAACTGGGATGGCTGGAGGTTCCTGCGAAGGGTTTTAGAAGTGGCATCTATAGAAACGGGTAAGTGCTCTATTTTTAAAATTCATATTAAATAATGGATTCCTCATGCAATATGTTGAACTTTAGTGCTGATCCTTTCCATCTAACTGCTTTTCCAAGATGTTCGGTTACAAAAATTATTGATGTTTATCATCATTGTTGGTTTCTGCTACTGACGAGAAGTACATTGTCACATCATACTTGGCAGTCGCGGGTGATCAATCTTCGTAGTGATTTCACTTATGCCAGAAGACTTCACGTAATCAAAAGCAGTCAAACAGAAAAGCAAAACTCATCCTGCCTTTGCCTCCTCTTTTGTCTGCAGCCTGCCTGCTTGCAGTGCAAAGGCTTGATCTTCCTAGTCAAGGACACTGCACTGCACTTTTGCTTCAACACACTTCAGTTTCTTTACAAAAGAAGTGCAGGTAGGAATGTGTTCCCTCTTGCTCTTCATAGCTACGGTTCATCGTTTCAAGAATCTGTCTGTCTTCAGTAGTGACACAGAGGTAGCTACAGCATATTCTGCAAGTAAATGAGAGAACCAGCTGTGGAAACAGCTGGGCAACATGGATGTCAGAAAAAAAGTGGTGGGAGGGCAAAACCGATGAATTCTCATTATCGTTGGATCTCTCTTTTGTCTCCTGTTCCTCCTTTCCTCTGTATCTCTTCCCATCCCCACTGAGCAAGAGAGAGCTGTGCCACAGATAGTCTGGAGCTGTACATGCTCAGACGGGGGAGCACCATCAGCTGCTGAGCACCATGTTGTGGCAGCTGCGGTCTCCCTGGCTTTCCCCCAGGGGAGGCTCTGGTTTGGTTTTCTTCTCTTCTACCAAACTGCTGCCTTCCAGGCAAGTTGGAGGCTTCTCCTCCCTTTCACACCTGACTTGCGATGGCCAATGGGCTCAAAAGATACAGGAGGAGGGAAACAGACACACGGATGATGTGATGCCCTAGGTCTCATATTCTTCGGGGGGAAAAAAAAAGCAGAAGGTACTGATGGTCTGACTAAGCGAGCAGGAGCCGGGCAAGCATGAATCGCACCGTTTATTCTGCACTGCCTACCTAGTGAAACTCTTACTGCTGCTCTTCGAGCTCAGCCTGCATAAGGATGCGGGATAAGGCGCTGTGCACTCCGCTATGATTCACTCGAAACCGAGTATTTTCTTGTCTTTCCAAAACAGGAAACCAGAAAAAACTACGTGTGCTGAATTTCTGCTTGCACTCCCTGTTTATAAGAAGCCCCTGCTTCATGGCACACTCAGCAACTTAGTGAGAAAAACACTGGGGTTAGTAACTTCAAAAAGCTGTTTGTGAAATGTGAGGTAACCCTGGCTGTTCCCAGAACCAGTGGGAGGGGGGAACAAAACGGAAACATGGGGGAAAACAACAGGCAACAGGCATGTGAATTAGACAGGTACACAATTGCAAGTACATAACCAAAGGTGAGGAGAAGGTTGCCCAGGGACTTGAGGACAAAACTGTGCTCTTATGATATATCTCACGTACTCAGCATTCATAAAGAGCCACCCACAGCCCCACTATGCAGTCTTATCAGAAAAAAAAGCACTGCACAGAGCAGCTGGGTTTCTATGAATATACCTTTGCTGTAGTATGTGAGAACAAGTAACCAGCATCCTCCTCAATTCCTCTGCTTGAGGAGAACAGCAGCAGCTCAGCCAAGACCTCACTGGCCTGTGACATTGCCATTCCGCCATCTTCTTCTCCAGGTCTGTAGCGAATCCAGGATGCAGAATTACATCTGAGCTGATCAATTACAAACCTATTTGATGATGAATTCTTGTAGTCTTCCCAGCGTTTTGCACGAAACAAATGGTTCTGGGCCTTTTTCAAAGAACGTACTAACATTTTATCTAAAAAAAAAAAAAAAAAAAGAAACATCAGCTTGAGAATTGGCTTCCAACCCTGCAGCAACACATATGCTGATTTGTCAGCCTGAGGAATTTATCTTTGCAGCCAGTCTTTAGCTAGGAAAATACGTAGGAAAGCGTCCTGACAGCTGTGTGGAGATTTTATAGAGACACCAGTCTCAAATTATTTTCAGGATTGATCCCCGCCTCCCTCACAGGACTTAATTAACACAGCATCGTTAGTTAACGTTCATGGAAGAGGAAGGCAACCAATCCATGTTTATTGATGTATGTTTATTATGTAATGCTTTAGCATTACATTTAGTAGTGCTGTCATTACAGTGAGGTATTTTATTATCTCCTTTTTATTTTGTTCTGATTATCTTCAATCAAGATTTAGCAGAAAACATACAATGTGCATTTAGCACAGTATCTAGGGTGGCTGGTGCCCTCTGCTTCTCCCAAAGGATAGCGATAAGGTAAGGCTGACACTTAACGAAACCAAACTTTACAGAGTGAATGGTCTTGCTGATGAAGGTTGGGGGCAGGAGGGAGGGAAAGCTTATTTTTGCTCTTTTTTGTTTTGAAGAAGTTGAGGCATAAAAGAGCACTGTAAAGGACTACGAACTGACCTGATGGGTGGAAGAGAAACAGCCAGGGAAGATGTTAAGAAATCCCACATGTTCTCCTTAAGGCAACGATCAGTTGCTTCTGGCAACTCTTATCTTTTGTTTGTCTTCATTTTCACTCGGGGCGAGGAGCCGTTCAGCACACAACCTTTGTCACATGAGGAAAGGCGAAGAGAAGAAAGACCACCGGCAGCAGGGGGGCCCACAGCCGAGGAAGTGGACTTCGACCTCGCCGAGGTCACCGCAGGAGGAGCAAACAACCTCGGCGGCGCTGGGTTTGGACGGGATCATCTGCAAGGCACAAAGTTGTCCCTGAGTCCAGGTGAAAAGGGCATGTTACGGACAGAGCTAAAACATGCAGACATATCCGTGCTAGCCATTCCGGTATCATTTAAAAGCATGCGTATATTGATTCCTGTTTAAAAGCAAACATGGAAAGCCAGCCGGTTATCTGAGCCTGAATTATCTAAACTATTTTTAAAAGAAAATCTGTACCTACCAGCCTTTATTTGATAGCTCTTGAGAAGTTGATTTAATGTTTTCAGCCCCTTCAGACAAACCAGGCAACTGAAGACATGAATACTAGGCAATGGGCAATGTTTTATACATAGTTTTTAAATGTAGCCAAATACAAAAAGAAGTATGGGCTAGTCACAGCTGGACTTTGCCATTTCTGCTTGGCTTGCCGTTTGGTGCGCAGTAAAGGAGAAGAGGGGAAAAAAAGCTTTCTATGTGGAATTAGAAATCTTTCTAGCCAGCTCAACCAAGTCTGATCCGGTATTTGACTAGAGAATTCTCTAGTTTTAGTTTCAACTACTGCTTCAAGGGAAGAAATTTTTAATACTATTATGAAGGAGCATTTTAATTTAAATGATCGTAGTATACTAAATGCAGAACATCACTAAAGCATGTTTTTCCATTAATAGTTTACCCTTCTTTCTAGTCATTTTCATGTATATTCCGTGAATGGTTTAAGACAGTACAAATTAAGCCCATTGAACAGTACATGAAACAATGTGTGTGATGTTTTATGAGAGTTATGGATATACTATTTCATGAAACAATTATTACTAATGCAAAAAAAACCAAAAAACCAAAACCAACTCCAAAAACACTCTTCTTGCTAGGAAAAAAGAATATTTAGAAAAAGATTTTAACGTTTACATTAATATTTGCCACTGTACCTATAGTCAAAATAGTCACAAAACATGGTTTTATAGGTAAACTCTAGAATGCTAGTGTGTTGAATCTTTTGTGTGTTCCTTTCTTTCTTTCTCCCTTCCTTCCTTTCTGTCTGTCTCCATCGAAGTATTTGGGGATTAACATTCTGCAGCCAGACGGTGCACGTGCCTAGTTCTAAGATCCGAGTGTCAGGACTGAGGGCCTGTGTAAATTTGCATTGAAACCTGCAGCAGGGAAAGCCTCTGTCAGCAGAGATGATAGCTGGAGCAGCCTGCGTCCAGCCAGGCAGACAAATTGTCACGGCGCGGAGGAGGGACACATCAGCCAGTGGCTCCTGTGCCCCCCCGCAGCGTGGCTGCCCCAGGCTTTGCCAACTAAAGAAAGACGCAAGGAGCCCAAACTGTTCTCCCTTAAACACAGCCTGTGTTTTGAACAGCTATTTGTTTAGTCAAACACAAAATCCTTAGGAAAAAAGCTAACTGGGGGAGAGGAAACAGCCAGCACTGTGTTTGGGCTGCAGCGTGTGCTCAGCTGTCTGCCCTTCATGCTAATGGGAGGCGTTTGGGACCGCTGTCGGGGGGCAGGGGAGCAGAAGGCAACCCAGGCACGCGGCATCGGGACGGCGCCGGGGCAAAGGGGTTTCATCACTGCCTCTCCAGCCATGGGCAAAGGTCAAATTTTTGTATTAAATCATGGGTATTGTAGGTAATGAGTTGATTGCAAGCCAGAGTGTAAAACAGCTTACTCAGCTGATACCTGAGTCTCTGACTTGCAGCAATGCTGCTTGGGGAAGGAGGAATCTGCTAGTAAAGGATGCTGACATGTGAATGTCGAGGCTGGGACTTCAGCAGGCCCAAATTTTAGGCAGCTGGGCCACAGTCCAGCACAGCTGTATGTTACCATGGGCACACAGCAATCACCCTGTGCCAGCCCACTGGTCTAGCACTGCATGACCACACACCAAGAGATCGCCTGCTGTAAGAGCAGAGGAAGACTGGTCATGGGGATAAGAAGTGATTGCATGAATGTTGTGTCAGTCACGCACTGTGCTCTTCTGCAAGCCTAAGGGTAAGGTCTAGTGAAATCCCTGTGGATGTTCCCATATGGAGCAACAGGAAATGGCAAAAGGTAATAGCTGCTCATGAGACAAGTCAGAGAAGCAGTGTTCAACTCTGAATTCTGCAGCTGCTGCACTATGTATGGCCTTGTCATGGAGTCATCAAGACACCGCTGCAACATGAAACAGTTTCCTAAAATATCTTGTTTCATGCTGGCCACAAACGAAACCAGCTCCATCCTGCATCCAGAGGAACGTCCCCTTGCGCACGCTCCCTTTCTGTACCCCATGAGGAACCGGAGCAGAAGTCCTTTTCCTTCTGCTGTGCTGTCCTGAAGCTTCGGGGTGTACGTTTAGGATGTTGTATGGGTTGAGGGTGATCAAAGAGGGAGAGATCAAAAGAAACGCTGCTCTACTGATGGTGAGAAGATTCCAATCAAGCAGGTCCTCGGTCGCCCGAAAGGTCCCATGAAAGACCTGGTGTAGTGTGTGTCTGCCACAGTGATTAAACAGTGATTAAAATATTTGAAATGATTATGTAAATCTGGCAGCAGTTACCAGCATCCTGGTGTTCAATGGGCTGACTATGCTTCAACTGGCTCTCAGAGACAGGCAAGGCAATGCGTATTGCACTGATTTGTATCACATCTGTTTGCATTCCCAAAACGAGCTAACCCTTGCATTTATCTTGATTAGCAGAAGAGGGGAAAAAGATGCGTTATGATTTACCATGGCTAACCTCTGTATTGAAGAGCCTAGAGTGATCTATCCACGGGTCATTCATTTAATTTCAGTGGCCACAACAGCGTGGTACTACTTCTTTTCGCCTCAGTCTTCCTGTTTGTAAAGCGGGAGTAGCAGCAGTTGTGAGTCACCACTGCTCTTACCCAAAAAGCACATGCACTAGTCTCTTTTTCCTCTTACCTGATTTTCAGGAAAATAAACTTTAAACCAGTATTTGATTGTTTCAATTGCCTCTCTCCTCTTCTGCAAGCAGCTTTTGTTTAACCTTCCCTCACATGATCTGTTAATGAAGCCTAGCCTGTAACTTCTAAGTTTAAAAATAATTCCTCACATCACTCACAGTCTCTAACCTTATCATGGGAAATGCTTTCCGGCATGTCAGCTTGCCCTTTAGACACCACTGCTCCAACAACAACAGAAGCCAGACAAACACATTTTTCTTTCATGCTCTGCAACTGTTTACAACAGCTTGCAGAAGCATAAACATTGCACTCAGGCACTTAAAGATTTATACTTCTCTTAGCTTTATTACAGCTTCCATTTCAAAACAGAAATGTTGGATCATTTTTTGTTTAAATCAAAATGTGATATCAAATGTGATATATGAAATACTCCCCAAAGCCTTCTCTGAATTCTGTTAAAATGCCTTCACTGTGATCTCTAGAGTAGAGATGGGCAGTAAAAAATTGCTCTTAGTCAGAGCAACTTTACAATACAGACAGGATTTGCAACTTCCAACTTGTTACAATAAAATTTTAAATTAAGAGAGTCACAGAATAGTAACTACTTTTGTGTAAAAATTGAAAAAAATATCCTTTTTACTATGAGGGAAAAAAACACCAATGCCCTTTAAATTTTAGAGAAACTTCAATACAATGTGGAAATTACTCTGTATTTGTGAACTTCTGCGTCAGCAATTTAATACGATACTTCCCCACATCCTCCCACTATTTCCCCAGGTTAGCTTTTAGAGTCACACATCTCCCAAAACTCAGAAATGACTACCCGTCAGAAGTCAGGAGGAGACACTGAGTAAAGAATGAGAAATCAATCAAATTGGGGTTTGAAATTTTAAGTACGTGTGTTACACTATGGTTAAAGCTTCAAAGCTGACTTCAAGTGTGACTCAGTATTTAGGCTCTCTCAAAAAATACAAGTTAAGGTAAAAGAAAACAGAAACTAAACCAACTCATTTTTCCGACGCATACAAAAATAACTTCATCAGAAAACCTCGCAGGAAAACAATATTGCCTTTGGGAAACCCTAGCCCTGGAGTAGTGGCGATACTAGGACCCCCACCTGGTCTTTCTTGCAAGGCAAGCAATCCCTTGCATCATCCCCAACTCCTGTGACCAGGTAGGACATTGAGATGCAAACGAAGGCGCCTTTGCCTTGTGGGCCAGCAGAGAAGCTGGAATGCAGTTTCTTATCTGGCGCTTGCGTGAGGAAATGATGGTTCTGGGAGATCACAAGACTGCTGAAAACAAAGAGTTGTTTCAGACGGGTTGTGTCACTGGTCCCCAGCCATCTCCCAGGTCTTCAGAAAACTCACAGAACCCTATCTATGTTCCCTTGAAGCACAGGCTGCTTCCTTTCCTAACCTAATAATGCTGCAACTAACTTCATTATGGGCGCTCCCACTGAAGCACAGTTTGAATCTGATTTTTTTACTAGGGAGAATCCAAAACAAAGACTCTTAAGTGGGCACTTATGAACGGCGTTAATACCAGAGGGACATTATAAACTCCAGAGCCACCTTAGGTCTTTGGTGAGGAATGCCTAGGTTGGGGAGGAAGGCTGGTTACTTCTCATGGAGCTGCGAGGAAGAAGAGAAACTGGTCATGCTTTTTTGGTAGCCTTTCTACCAGCCACGTTCAAATCAAGTTAGGTAAAAAATATCTGCAGTTCCTAAAACTTTTCTGAAACTGGCACTAAAAACAGGTATCAAAGTGAGTAGCATTTCCTAAGATGGCATAGGGATATCCATTCTGTAATTGTCTTCTCACATCTTCCTAGCTCTCTGAAACAGTTGCTCTGGTGTTAGAAATTTACTGTGCCTTTTTTCTGTAAGAAGACTCTTTACTGTAAAATAGAAAAAAAACACTGTTATTGTTCTGAAAAGAAAGTTGACCTGTTTTTTTAAAGTTTCATTTTCCTATGCACAAACATGACTCTGGCATTTCTTACACATAAACCAGACTCTGGCATGTAAAATTAGGACAGTGCTCTCTGAAATATACCTGTGCTTTTCTAAACTGGATCAATGTTTGGCTGAACAGAAATAGATATGTGACTGGAATTTTTTTTTTTTTGTAGCATCTAATAAAAGTTGGTCAATGAAAGCTTGCTGTGAAATACAGTAATTTGCATTTGAGGGTAGATAACACTTTAAGATACACCTTGACTAAGACCATGCTGCTGTAGAAGTCCATTCTTAGGTTATGGTGTAGTAAAGTAAAATGATAGAAACCAGATTTAAGCCAGAGAACTTTAACATAGTATAAAGAAACATGTTCACAGTCATAGCCTTTTAAGTAAGCCAGCTCAGCTTTTTGTATTCCAGGAATAAAGATCCTGAATTTAGTCTTCATAGTAATGCACAAATCAATGTTTGCCTAAATAAAATGCCCTTCCTTTGCTGTTCGGAGAAATGGCATCCAAACAAACCACTTGTTTTTACTTCAGGAAGGACCAAAGCACGGGAGTTACCTTGAGACAGCTCGTCTGTGGGAGCTGCTTGTGCCACACTCTTGTCACAGCTAAGTGTGACATAGCTTATTCCCTTTACATTGCACAGATGCTTCTGATACGTTGCCAGCCTGCTGTAGCTTTGCAAGCCAACTACCATTACAAAGGAGCTTTGCGTTTCTTATTTCTGGGTCTTTTTCTGGCAGATACAGGTTGGCCCTTCCCTCTGTGCATTTGTACCAGGAGAACAAAGAGGAAAAAGGACTTAAAAGTACAAAACAAGTTTCAGAAATCCTGGATTCAAATAAGCAGTGGTTCCAGAGGGGAAGGATTGTGCTGCACACCTGGGATATGCAGTGGCAGCCGAGTTTCATGCTGATGAGATGCTTCCCTGGAGATCAATGCTGAGTTCACCTCTCCAACTGCAGAGGCAACACACCGCTATGCAAGTTCTTGGGACTATTGAGAAATGGCCTCTGTCATCTGGTAACTCGTAGGGCCAGACAGCTACAGGGCGGTTAGCAATCTTTTGGCTGTCACAATGGAAACATGACCAGTTATTAAAAGTTCCTGCACCTTAGAAGAGTGGTATGCCTTTGGCAAAATAGTTGGGAGTTTTGCATGTATACAGTTCCTCAAAAGCTGTTTTTGTCAAAGCAATTTGGAAAGTTACCCTCCAAAAAGGAGAGATTTATATTAATGGGCAAGGGTCTTCTTCCTTCTAAGTTTTGATCTTTAGGTTACTGCAGAAAGGACTGTGACTACTGTGATGAGCCTGCCTATCTAGGTCTCCTCTGGACTGGATGGCATGGCTTCAGCTGAGCTTTTAAGCTGAAGAACTGAAGGAGCTCTTGATTTCTCCCCTTCTCTCTGCTAATCTGGAAGGAGTGCTTTGCACACAAGACCCCCACGCGGTTGCTAGTCCCCACAGAGATGTTTCCAATTGAGCAAAGACTGTTGTGGCTGCTGTGACTGCAGCAGGGGGTCACAAGGCTGCACAGTTTGATGGAAAATAATTTTTAGCAGTATCTGCCCAGTTATTACCTCTAACTGCTGCCACTGACCCTCTGTTCACTTCAGCAGACCACCACCATGTCGGGCTTGCAGTTCAGCATGTGAACACATCACGGTGCAGAGACAGGAGCAGCAGGAACGCTGCTGGGACAGAGGGATGTCTAGTAGCTGTGCAGTATGGCATTTTTACCTTGACTGAAGTTGTGAACAGTCTCTGCAGCATGGCTGGCAGTCTTAACATGGATGACAATATAATACAACTCTCGGAGAGGAAATGTTCGTCCAGGAGTTGGAGGCAGTCCTAGGCCAGCTTTCTATCACAGGTTTCTAAATGGCACTCTTATGATGACCAGGTTCTGACCATAACCAATTTCCCTTGCAGATGCCTTATGTTTCTGCACCCAGGCTCCCAGGCTTCCTTCCCAAAACACTTGAGGAGCTGATATGGCCACACAACAGTTATGACTCAGTCCAAGCCTAAAGTCAATGTGCTGAAGGTAAAAGTATTCCTGTCTCCTTCAAGAATTTCAACAAATTCTCAGTTAACATTTCCCTGTGTACGGTAGTTAAATAAACCTGTAGGGTGAACTTATCTTCGTAGTAAAAATGGTATCTGGCATTTGTGTGTGCATACGTGCACTGAGAGTATTGACGAGGAAAGGTAGCAGAGTGGTATCACATGCTAGCTGACTACACGATAACTTCCCCAAAGAGACAGGACCTCATACTATCTGGAAAAGCATCAGTTTGTCTTGGTGCATCTCAGGGCACATTACAGAGCAGGAGACATGTGATTTATGGTGCAAGACCTTCTGTAATTTTGACCTTACCTCCTGTCATGCCAGCTAAATATCTTGCCCTTTTAGAAAAGAAGTCCTCGTCCATAGTTCATTGAGAACTTAACTGTAGCCTTTCAGTGCTCAGCTGATACCAGACACAACTGCAGAAACAAAGCTAACATAAATAGGACTAAGACGTCCCATTGCACAGAAAATATCAGCAAAAAGCTGTTAGGTAAAAACTTTTCAAATCCCGCCCAACTGAAAAAAAACCCCAAAAACCTAACTATGAGTTAGTCAAACTATATGAAGTTCATCTGATGAGGTATTTACATGTGAATTGGTTAGGTAGTGAAAAGTTTCATGCTGGAAAGATACCAACACATAGTCCTAGTGCATGCATTTTCATTTTCCTTTACAAATAAGGAAATGGGTAATTTTTCTTAGAAAAGGCTGGTCTTGAACTGTTGTTTGACAACTGGAAATACAACGGATTGAACAGAAAGCACAAGGATATCTAGCTTAATTTTTCAAACCTACACACACAATTAATTATTCTAATTTGTGCAAGTGTGCAACGTTGATTGTTGCAGTGTATGTCCCACTCTTTTTCTTGCTTTCAGAAGATGTTTCCGTGATGTCTGCACGGTAAGTCAGCCAGTAGCCATATAACAACTAAAGGCAAAACAAGAACTTTCAGAAATTCCAGCCACAAAGACCACTATAAATTTGATAACGCAGCTTTGCAAACCAAGTAAATATTAAAATGATGAGCCAGTAATTCCTAAAAATTGTAATGCATCCAGTGTGCCTTTGCTGCAGTCCTATTTTGAAGCAGCCCTTTCCACGTTTTACATTCCTGCTCAAAGTGACGTGGCTGCACATGTATAAACCATCCTGATAGATCAGTCCTGAGTGTTCATACGCAAGCTTTCACTTAAGTACTTCAGCTTTAAAATATCTTCTTTTCTCAAAGGTTTTACAAGGCTTGCTTATGATTACTGACTAATTGAGGAGCACCATTCCTGGGTGTATTTATGCATTTTTTGTGGAATCAGTACACTAGTTCAGTGGTTGGAGACTTGCACGGATACTTTGAAAAGACAAGACAACCCCTCCGATTTCTGTTTATGTATTTGGCTCTGTGGGGCTTCCTTGGGCCAAAGACTGCTCCAGGGACAATCTGGGTAAGAAAACATGTATTGCTTGTTTTAATGACACACTGTGTGTCTTAAGACATCAAAAAAGGGAGAAGCACGTTATCATATGATTTCTTCCTTTTTGCTGTTGTGCAACAGCATGCAAACCCTGTTTTTTACTCTAAATACGTGCTTTGAAGTTTGCAAGCTAAAGCCATCAGCAACGCTGGCTTTACAAGAGTTTAAGGGAGAAGCTCGCATAGCTCTTGCAGTTATTCTACTACTAGAGACAAGTTCCCTGTTAGAAATCAAAGTCTGTCTACTCCTGGGGAGATGCGGACCAAGTCCACGTGTAAATCTTTTAGTATCTCACCTGTGGCACCCTGTCGGTGTCACAGTGTTTTCCAGTAGATACTACTGGATGCTAGACGTAAGAACACTAGCCACGCTGCTGGTGAAATACCTGACTCTTACCAGGCTTGGGTCCAGAGGCAGGAAAAAGCAGTTTTCAGATATTAAGCCACAGGGGAGTAAGAAGGACCTTCCTGGACACGCTTGCCGACCGGGCGCAGCCGCCGTGCCGCTGGGACCTCGCCCGGCGGGAGCTGCTGCTCCCTGCGCCGCGCCCGCTGCCAGCGGCAGGGAAGCCGCCCCGCCTGCCCCTTTCACGCCACCCGCAGCGCGGCCGCAATGGCAGCAGCTCCCCGGGGCAGGGGCTGGCTGCGGCGCGGCCCGCCGCCCCTCCGCGGGGGCAGGGGGTGCCGGGGCACGGCCGCCCGCCCGCCCGGCCTCCGGCAGGCCGCGGCGCGCCCGGGGCGGGAGGCCACCGGCGCAGCACCGCCTCGCCGGCCGCCGCGGAGCAAGAGGCACCGGCGGGAACGGGGGGACGGGGTCCGGTCGGCAGCTGCGAACACCTCGCCACTCCTGCCTTTTTTCTCCAGGTTTTGTTTTTCGTTCGTCTGCCAGTTGCCAGCTCTAAGTCCTCCCCCCGTTAAATGCCGAGCGGCTTAGCGCGCTGCCACCGCCTCCCGCCTGCCGGCACTCGTCACACAGACTCAGACACACGCTGCCCGACACAACGGCTGCGGGGTGCCCCGGGGCGGCCCGCCATCGCCTTCAGGACCTCCCGGCCACGCGGGCTGCCCCGCTTCGGTCGCCCGGCGGCGGAGCCGGCTCCCCCCGCGTGACCGCGGGCAGCCGCGGCGGGGATCAGCCCCGGCGACGCCTCCCGCCCTCGGCCGCGGCCCGGGCCCTGGCGGGAGGCGCGGCCCGGCGGGGCGAGGCCCGGCGCGGCCGCCAATCGTCGCGGCGGGGCGGGCACGGCCGCGGCGGGTATAAGAGGGGCGGCGGGGGCCGAGCGAGGCTGGGCCGGGGAGCCGGGAGAAGCGCCGGCGGGGTCGGGCGAGGTGAGCGGGGCAGGGCGGGGACTGGGGGCGGGCGGGCGGCGCGCCCGCGGGCCTCGGCTCCGTCCCCCTCCCCCTCCTGCGGCGGGGCGGCTCCCGCCGGGAAGGGGTCGCCATTCCGGCCGCTTCCCCGGGAGGCTGCCGGCCACCCGCTCCGCGTCCTGGCCCCGCCGCCCCGGCTTGTTTACAGTCGCGGCCGAGGGCCCCGCTCCCGGGAGGGGGACGGGCGGAGGCCGGGTCGGTTCACGGGGCCTCTGGGAAGGGCTCGGCGGGGCCGGGGGCCGGCAGCCGCCCCGCAGGACCTGGGGGGGCGCGGCCGGCTGGGGAGGGAGAGCGGGGGCAGGCGGCGCGTCGGCAGGCGGGCTGCTGGCCCCCGCCGCGCCCAGGGCTTTGCAGCCCGGGGCGGCTTGCCGGGGCCTTGCGCTGCCCGACCGGCGTTCCCCGCTCCCGGCAGGTCTGCCAGCATGAATCTGTGCCTGAGCGCGCTCTGCCTCTGCCTGGGCCTGGCCCTCGGCGCCCCGAGAGTCGACCCCGACCTGGACGGCCACTGGCAGCTGTGGAAGTCGTGGCACAACAAGGACTACCATGAGGTGAGCGCGGCCTCGGCGCCGCCGGCGCGCTCGGTGGGCCCTGCCGGCTGAGTCACGTCTGCCTTCCTGCGGGGCTGGCTGTGGCCTGCGCTTGGGAAGGATGATCCCTCTCCTCCTGGGTCACTTTCCCGCGTTTGGGCAGCGGCTCGGCCGTGCTGTACTCCTGGTTTTGTTACGGAGGTGGCAAAAAGACCATCTCTTAAACAGCATTCAGGCTTACCATTCGAGTGGTCTCCGTTTGCCCGAGTATACAAGCCATAACAAAGCACGTTGTTGTGCAAGTGAACTTTGTTTGAGCTGCCTCCTTGTTTTCTGGCCCCTCAGAGAGAGGAAAGCTGGAGGAGAGTGGTGTGGGAGAAGAATCTGAAAATGATTGAACTCCATAATCTGGATCACACATTAGGAAAACACAGCTACAAGTTGGGAATGAATCAGTTCGGTGACATGGTATGTATAGAGGTGTGAAACATACAGTGCTACACGGTGGTGTGTAATAGACGGTGACTGCATGTCTTGAATTTTCTTCAGACGACTGAGGAGTTCAGGCAGCTGATGAATGGCTATGCACACAAGAAGTCAGAAAGGAAGTACAGAGGATCCCAGTTCCTTGAGCCCAGCTTCCTGGAAGCACCACGATCAGTAGACTGGAGAGAGAAGGGATATGTAACTCCAGTTAAAGACCAGGTATTCTGTCGTGGTGGATTTTTAACCAGCTATAGGTCCAGTTTCCTGAATGCTACCTCTGCTTCCATAGAGGAAAAAACACTGTGGACTTGTTTAATGAAGCCTAGTGCAAGCCTACTAAATTAAGTGCCATTTTGATAAAATTGTTGTACCCCTTTAGGAGTTCTGTACTAAATGCCTAAGAACTGAAAAGGCTGTAGTATCTTCACTTGTACACGTTAAGCGTGCGAAACTGAAGTTGGTCTTGCGGCTTTTGTTTTTCATGTTTAGATCAGTGGTATGGGAACTATAATTGCCTAATCAGTCCGGATTTGTAACTTGTGACTTCATTTCTTGCTTCAGGGCCAGTGTGGCTCTTGCTGGGCTTTCAGCACAACGGGAGCTCTTGAAGGGCAGCACTTCAGAAAAACTGGCAAACTTGTTTCACTCAGTGAACAGAATCTGGTGGACTGCTCTCGCCCTGAAGGGAATCAAGGCTGCAATGGTGGTCTCATGGACCAGGCTTTCCAGTATGTGCAGGATAATGGGGGAATTGATTCAGAGGAATCCTACCCATACACTGCAAAGGTAAGTGTAATAGCTGAACTTTTATTGCAGGTGTCACATCTTTTGTGTGGCCAAACTGTGTGTTGGGAAACTCATACCTAGAAAGGAGAATGTTGTTGTACATCTGTTCCTCCTCTTGCATCTTTCCTAAGAAAACTAAGATGACTGCTGGCCCCAGTAGGAATCGCATACTACACTGGTCTTTGAGTTCAAAATACCAGGCTAGTTGGAAAAAGTAGAACAAATATTTTTATTCCTCCCCCTCACTGCTGCCCTCCTATCAGATGTCATGCCTTATCTTGGTTGACACACCAAACCAGAACCCAGCCCTTGTCAACAGTGCTACTTAGTCTAGGGGTGCAGTCAGCTTCCCATAACATATTATGGGCTTGCTACCTATAGACCCACTAATTCTTGGCAGCTGGTGTGATTTGTTTTTTAACAATAGTGGTTGGCAGTGCCTAAAGTTCTACTTTTGGACTAAATCTGCATAAATGCAGACAATGGGCAGACTTCTAAAACACCTCTAAAGATCTACCAAAAGTTAAACAGACACAAGAGGACAAAAGAGCATAGTAAATTGTGGTATCGCTTTGAGAGCCCATGGTTTGGGCTTTTCACCACTTGGAGTGCTGTTCACTATAGAGTATCTTTCCTTGCAGCTTATTTTGTGTTGACTATGTTTGTGTATGACTTATGTTTGTGCAATAGCAATGCTATTTGTTGTGAGCAACATAGCAGTCTTTGGATTTGGGTTCCTGTTTACCTGCATCCCTGTAATCTCAATTTTTTTCCTGATCTTGGCTCTTCGAGATCCCTGTTGGTTATAGGAAGTGCATAACTTGCTGAGTACACAAAGTAAGCAACTGAGGTGTACAATTTGTTCCTTCAGCTGGGGGGAGGCAACTTAAGTACTAGTCTTACTACATAGGCATGGGAGGGATGTTCTTCAATCTGTTTCATATGGCCTGACTTCCAAACTAGGCCTCTGTCCCGAGGTAAATGGCTGTGGCACCAACAGTTCAGGCTTCATTGTAAAAAAAAGATAATGTGAAGAAGCACAAAATACATGAATGCTGTATGTAATGTCATATAATACAAATGACTAACTTCCAAATCATTCTGTACAGTTTTTCAAACTGTGACACTAAAATTGTGGATTTTAAGTGCTTGCTCAATGAGCAGTTTCTGGATTGCTTTGTAATTAATGAATACTTGGCTCTCTTCCATTGCCCATTAATGCATTCTGGGCTTCTTTCCTCCCTGAAAAAGAGATTTGTTCTGCCCACCAAAGAAGGCAGGGTTCCAGGATGTGATGGTCCTTTGCATCACGGTAAAGCTTTTCTTTCGGGTCCTATTGTCCTTTGCTTTTTCTGTACCTTTGAGAAACGCAAAAGCAGGTTCTGTGTTCTCCCTCTGCTCTTCTTTCAAAACACTGCTGAAGCAATTGGATCCTCTGCAGTCCTTTGTTTTCAAGGCAGTGAAGTCACAGAATGTCTGGTAGTTCCTGTGCTCACCTCTGTGTTAAGTGGAGAACTATGTAACAACTAGGGCTTTTTTTTTATTTAGGATGATGAAGACTGTCGCTACAGGGCAGAGTACAATGCTGCTAATGACACTGGCTTTGTTGACATCCCTCAAGGACATGAAAGAGCTCTCATGAAAGCAGTAGCAGCTGTGGGTCCGGTGTCTGTTGCTATTGATGCAGGCCACTCTTCATTCCAGTTCTATCAGTCAGGTGGGCATTTGTTAGCAACTTGCATGCAGAGAAGTATTTTTTTTTATATTCAGTATTTCATTACCCTTCAGTTTAATAGGTGAAAAAAACCTAACTATGGTCTTGTGACACAGGACGTAATCAGGAGTCTTTAATTCTAGTCCAGGTTCTCCACAGTTTGTACTTCTCTTGCATATGTGTGTACTTGTCCCTCAGTTTCTGCCATGATAAGCTTCACTTATGACTCCTTCCTCTGACTCTGAAGAAGCTGTGCAACATTTAATTTGAAATACACAAACCTTCTGGTGAGAGAGAAGGGTTTCCTGCAAATGAGCTTGTTCACATGTGAGCTTATGCCTCTGCAGGTGTCTACTATGAACCAGACTGCAGCAGCGAAGACCTGGACCATGGTGTTCTGGTTGTAGGTTATGGCTTTGAGGGGGAAGATGTAGATGGGAAGAAATACTGGATTGTTAAGAACAGGTAAGTTCTCTCTCTGTGCCTTGTATGCTTTGGGGAAAGGGGAGAAGGGAAGGTAGTTTGTCACTTGTAGTGGGGGGGTGGGGAGGCAACAGCAATTGAAACCTGTGTGTGGAAAATCTGGAGACTGTTCTCAGATTGTATTGTATGACAAAAGTTAAAAGCAATTCATGCTGCTGGCAGCCTAATAAAGTAGGCCCAAAGCAGCAAACTAATTCTTCTGCTTTTTCAGTTAATTCAGGGGAGCTCAGTACTGGAACACCCCATGAAGCTAGTAGATGTTAAAGTGGTGAAGCAGAGGGGAGCAGGAGGAAGCTAGCTTGTGGGGGTGTAATGGATTTTTTTAGAAGCAGAGTGCCACTCACTTGTGTGAAACAGGATAATGCTTGAACTTTAAAGATGGAGTTACCTCCTAGGTTGGAGGGAAAGTAATAAATCAGTGCCAAAGGGCACATCACATGAGCTTGTCTCATTTTCTCAGCATTACTGCGGCACCACCCTCAAATGCTGCTTATACTCTTGGTCCTACCTTAAAGTTGTCTAGGAGCAGTGTCTGAGCTTCAGGCACCCGTAATCCAGGATTGCACATCAAGGTCTCCACCTAGTGAGAGGAGGGCTGCACCCTTTATTTTCTGAGAGCTTGGGGTGCCTTTTCTGTAACATGCATTTAATTAAATGCATTAAATGCTGGAAAGCACTTCAGTTTGGCTACAGCTGTCTTGATTTTTCTCCACAAATGTGGAAGGCAGCAGTTTCAGTTTAAACACTTATTGGGGGGTAAATAAGTCTCTTCTGAATATGAAAACAAACTCTTCACTTCTGTTTTCAGCTGGGGTGAGAAGTGGGGTGACAAAGGATATATCTACATGGCCAAGGACAGGAAGAACCACTGTGGTATAGCAACAGCTGCTAGCTATCCACTTGTATAATTTGAAGACTGAACATTTCAGTGCAAGAGGGGTTTTATACTGAGTGACCAAACCCATGTTCACACATGTGGTAGACTTGTATCCTTCAAAAGTCAACTTGATTTTTTTTAAAAACTTTTAAAGTATGTTTTACATGTTGGTGACATGCCACTTGTTTTAAATTAATGTAAATGTTGGTATGTAAACAGCTTGTAATATTGCTGGCTTTTGACTGCTTAATCTAATAGATTCTTCTTTGTATTTTTTCCTTTTTTTTTTAAATTGTAATGTGCCCAAAGGTTTACTTTTTAAATAAACACTTAATTCCAGTGTGTACAGATGACTTGCCTTTTTGGTCTGTGTTTTTTTTCCACTTGAGACTTTTATCAAATAGGCATCCTAAATTATATTACTTACTGAAGCCTATACACATGCCTCTTTTCATCAGTTACTAAAATGCAACCCTATCTGGGAATGGCTAACAGCTGTTATAAAATGGAGTGTAGATTTGTGACACAACTTATTTAGAACAGGAAGTGGAAAGATGTCTTTATCAACTAAAGTAGAAGTGACTGAAAATCTGACCCTTATTCTTTGAAGGTACTTGTTTGCCAGAACATGTCTGTAAGTGATCTTTGGCTTAGACCTGTGACCCAGAGGCAATACTATCTCTAGTTCTTTGTCCTTCCCAGCAAACATCTTCAGTCTTTTCCTGTCTGGTGTGTAGCATCTGATCTCCCCTTAGCTTTAATACCATCAGTGTTTTCTTATGGTACCTCAAAGTACCACACTTACATAGTTAGAGCAGTTGTCTCCTTTTTGGCATTATAGGATCTAGCAGGAACATGTGAAGCACCTGGGCTGTTCAAAGAGAAAGCCTGTTTCTTGAGATACAAGAGGGAAGATAGTGTTAAGTGTACATGTACCAGCTTTGGCTGGGGAAGGTTGGGGGGGGGGAAGAATGCTGTTCTGATGGAAAGTGAAGTTGGGCCACTCTGTTAATCCCTGGACAGTCGATGGCTGACTTACACTGTGCCCTGTACCTCCTCTTCTGAGAGGACTTCTCCTCCACAGGTATCTGTGCTGCTAAAACATGATTACTAGTTGTTAATACGCTGTTGTTGAGATGTGTTCTGGGTACCAGTACTTTCTGCAGAGGAGCATGAATCGGTAATACCAAAGATAGCTGGGAGGGAAGACTTGCCTTGTTTTTTGTGTGCTGACTCACCCCCTCTTGCATTTGGGCTGGTGTGGAAAGAGGCTAGTTCTGCAGCTTAACTAGCACTGGTTCAGAGTTTATGGACCCATAGGTTTTTATGCATAGTACCTTTCCTGAGTCTGATGGTGATGCACACAAGGGAACACTTGGACTGCAAGTTACAGAAGCTGAATTTCCTTGTAGATAAAGTAAGTCTTAAGCTTGCATTTCATAAACACTTTTTGAAAGAAAAACAAGATGAGGCATCTAGAATAATCAAAACTTAACTGCTGTTCAGTTGTGAGACTGGCCACATGCTGTTTATAGATGAATTCTTTTAACCTGAATCTCCCTGCAAACTTCTTTTTTAAAAGGAAGAGCCTCCCTCATCCCAGTGGCTATTTAACGAGCCACGGAGCAGAAATACCGGTTAGAATTTGGCTATTAAGCTGACTTGCTAAGCCTGTTATGGAGAGCATCTACGCTGCTTGGCGGAAGCTATGGAGGAAATTAAGGTTGAGCTCAGCTGGTGGTCCTCTAATGGCAGTTGTCTGTGGGTTCAAAATGGGAGGCAGGACCAAAATGCTGCCAGGGAAGTGACTGTAAGCTCCTTCTGCAGTAGCTGCTTTTCATTCTTGCTGCCCCAGAACTGGGCGTGGACAGAGGCCTGTCTCTAAACACCTTTGAATCCTGGAAACTGGCATTACTGTGAGCTTAGCAGCACTTAAGGTGTTACTTTTTTTCTATATTGATTAAAACAGGACAGCGAGAATATCTAGTGCAGGGTGAGACCGGTACAAAGCCTGCTAGGACTTGAACTGCTGCAAAAAATGGGCAGCAGGGAAAGGTGTTTGGTCACAAAGGTCAAGGTTAATAAAAGTTGCTGGGAAAAGTGATGAACAGATGGGAAATGAAAAGGAAATAACTTCCCAAAGCACATGCACGTGAATGGGAATGTAGCTCACAAAAGAGGCATCAGCCTCTGACTTTTTTAGAAATAGAATGTGATAATGCAGCTATTTGTATGCATTAAAACTTGCTGACTGTTCTGGCTGAACATCCTCTATTATAAGTGGAATAATCAAGAAGGGGACAGGGTAAGTCAGGTCATGCAAATAACTCAATATTTACACACTCTTCTTAAGTAACAGCTTCACCCAGAAGTGCCTTACATGACACTGTAAACATTAACATTTTGCACAAGTTGCAGTTAGGCACACTGGTAGAAATTTAAAACCTGTTACATTTCAAGAATTACATTAAATCTGGTTTTGTGCTTCCACTGCAGTGGCCCTATCTTCTGTAGAGCTGTTTCTTCTTTCATTTACTTTAGAAGTAATGCTGAGTGCACCCTCAGCAAGTTTGCCGATGACACCAAGCTGTGTGGTGCAGTCGACACACTGGAGGGCAAGGATGCCATCCAGAGGGACCTTGTGACGGGCTGGAGAGGTGGGCCCATGTGAACCTTATGAAGTTCAGCAAGGCCAAGTGCAAGGTCTTGCATATGGGTCAGGGCAATTCCAAGCACAGATACAGGCTGGGCAGGGAATGGATAGAGAGCAGATCTGAGGAGAAGGACTTGGGGGTGTTGGTTGATGAGAAGTTCAACGTGACCCAGCAATGTGCACTTGCAGCTCAGAAAGCCAACCGTATCCTGGGCTGCACCAAAAGCAGCATGGCCAGCAGGGCGAGGGAGGTGATTCTGCCCCTCTACTCTGCTCTGGTGAGACCCCACCTGGAGCACTGTGTCCAGCTCTGAGGCCCCCAACATAAGAAGGACATGGACCTGTTGGAGCGGGTCCAGAGGAGGGCCACAAAGATGACCAGGGGGCTGGAGCACCTCTCCGATGAGAAGAGGCTGAGAGAGTTGGGGTTGTTCAGCCTGGAGAAGAGAAGGCTCCGGGGAGACCTTATTGCAGCTTTTCAATACTTAAAGGGGGCTTATAAGAAAGATGGGGACAGACTTTTTACAAGGGAGCATAGTGACAGGACAAGGGGTAATGGCTTTAAACTGAAAGAGGGTAGATTTAGATTAGATAGATAGAAGGAAGAAATTCTTCACTGTGAGGGCGGTGAGGCACTGGCACAGGTTGCCCAGAGGGGCTGTGGATGCCCCCTCCCTGGCAGTGTTCAAGGCCAGGTTGGATGGGGCTTTGAGCGACCTGGTGTAGCGGAAGGTGTCCCTGCCCATGGCAGGGGGGTTGGAACCAGATGATCTTTAAGGTCGCTTCCAACCCAAAGCATTCTGTGATTCTGTGATTCTAAGTACTATTATAAAGTGGCAAATGATTCCATAATGGTATATGTCCTCTTCAGGAAAGTGTCATCTCTCTTCAAAGTTGTTCCTTTCTGAAGATACAGCGAATGCACATTATGCATGCACGCACAGAAAGCTCCAGAGTTGTTCCCAGAAAAGCTATGGGTAATTAAAGCTCTTCACGACTGTGTTCCAGTACTTTTTTTCCCAGGTTTTCTTTGGTTTTATATTCCTGCTGATGGCTGAAGTTGCATTTATTACAAGATGTATTAATTTTAAAGATACTAGTGCACATGTATTATCAATAAAACATCCTATCTAGACTGCCCTGTTTAGGCCCTGTCTGAATTACAGCTACTATTGTTGTTAATGGGGTCTTATGCATATCTAAGTAAGTATGTGATTTGGGCACTACGTTACATGCACGGTACATGGCAGTTCTGTACGGTGATAAAGCTCTGTAGTCATTGCTTGCTTTCATCTTCATTGTGAAAGTGAACTGTTTTATTTATATTTTGGAAGAAAAAAAGTTTTGTATTTGGTTTCTGTGTGCTGGTGCTTCTTAGATAGACTGTGCTTGTCCTAAACGTCTCATCAGAATAACAGTTTCTCCGATCTGCCTGGTGAATGACTGTGTTTATCAGTAGTTGGTCATGAGTTTCTAAAGACAAGTACTCCTGAGGCAAGGAAAACCATGAACAGAAATGATTCCACTTACACGTGAAGTGCTTCTCCTTTAAACTCCAGTGAGAAAGTAATTTAACTGTCATGTAGGAAACTATTTCTTTTCCCTTTAAAAATTAATTTTCTCATCTGTGACTGCTAAGTAGAATGGAATTTTGTTTTTTTTAAATATGTGTTGTTTTTCATCTTTGCTAATGTTAAATCAATTTCCAAACATTAACAGTGGAATAAATAAGCTTATTATCCCCCTACACAATCCATGCAGGAAAGTTATTTTCAAAATATTTTGAAGAGCTACAGTGACAAAATATTTGTCATCTCACCCTATTGAAACCTTACAGGGAAGCAAACATGATGAGCTGTGTCAGTGAAGTTTTACTACAGTGAATGATTAACTGGTGAGCTGCATAAGGGTACTTGGCAAACATAATTCTGAGAAAACTGGAGGTATAGGAAAATGGGAATATCCACTTCAAAAAAACAAGAAGACAAAAACTCTAGCTTCTGAACATCAGTTATGCAGTTTTGCTCTTTAATTAATCTCCTTGATGAAATAAAAAATCCTGCCATGTATCTCTTAAGCTTAATACTAATTAATCATTTTTACATATTAGAGATTAACTGCAATTTCTGGCTATAAACCAAGGAATTGAGCGTACCCTGATGGCTGTGATAATGTAAGATAATGCTTCTGCTTTCTAGCTCTCTTTGCACTTTATTAAGGTATAGCACAGATTGGGAGCCCATTTTTAATTGCAATCTGTCCCAATACCCTTCACTCTTTTTGTCAGGAAGTCATAGCAGGAAATGCTAAGACTTAAGTAATCATCTACTGTGTTGAAGAAAGAATGGTTCAAGGTGAAATCACTAATGGGGATGTTTTCTCTCATTCTGTAATCAGGGCTTTATCAAATCATTAGTGAAATTTTAGCTAAGTGCAGGGGCACCTAAAGTATTTGGGAGAAAGGACATAATTGACACAAAATTTCATTCGCAAAGATTCAGTTCACAAAACAGAACCTAAATGACATTCAATAAGGCTCATCTGAAAACAGACAAGGAGGCACAACCTGAAACTTCACTTGGAGGAGGAAGAGGAGGGTTGGCCACATGGTGGAGACCTGATCCATGGATTGATTAGTTTAGATCTATTAGAGGCCTCAGAAGAAGCCACCTTCACTTGTGTTCACAGGGAACTTGACTGTGCTTTATTTCTTTTTTTCATGCTAAGTTGCATGACGATTTATCTTCTGGTGGTCTTAAAATTTGATTTCTGCAGCAGTTTTTGTTTCCATCATGCTAATGTCTATTGAAGAGCTACCGCCAACCCTTGTGACTAAAGGGGCAAAGAAACCATGAAGACAGGCATTTATAAAATACATACTGGGTTCTTTTTAAAATGCTTCTTCCTTGTTTCGTTCACTTACAGTTCTCACCACCTCCAGGAGATCCAAAACCTACTTCTGAGTGAAACCTAATAGCCTAATAGCCTTTCCCAATAAAGTGATGTTGGGAAACACATGTTTTAGAAATATCGACGTGTGTTGTCAGGTGTGATGTTGCAGCTCTGATACCTGGTACCTGACTTTCTGCAGTCCTTCTGGTTTGGGAAGAAGTGGTCACACAGAGCAAAGCCAGAGAGTGACCGGTTCCCCTCCCCAGCCACCTTCAGAAGATGGTTCCAGGTAGGCTGACTTTGTGAGAGCCTGGAGGGAAAGACGGAGGTTGGGCTGAGATCTGAGCAAGGAGGAGATGATTTTCCAGCCTAGTGAGGGCTGTCCATAAGCTTAGTGACATCTGATCCACTTTGGACCTTCATCTGCAATTAACTTTGTGTTTCAAAGTTCTTTGTTTATGTTAATGTGTGTTCCTCCCGGGTGAGAGTGATTTAGGTGTGCTCTCCTGGGGTGCCACCGAGGGCCCTCTGAAGCTATTACAGCTATTACTTTGTGTGTCTACTAGGGAAAAATGCAATCTCAGGAACCACAGTGGAAATACTCCAAGTTCTGGTTTTAATGATTAAGTTGATTTTTTTTTTTTTAATTACTAGTGAAAGCTTCCTGCACAGCATGCATGCAGTGTCATAAAACTGTTTAAAATAAATGCTAGGCTGTTAGACGCTCACACCGGCTTAGGGTGTCTGGGAAGTTGATGCTGAAACGGCATGTTGAGAACTCCCCGAGGCTGTAGCACGTGTCTTGGAACACACATGCTTTTGCTTAAAATCCGAAAGTCAAATGAAATGAAGGTGGCTTCAGAGCTGCTGAGTCACAGGTGGTTTTTCCCACTTACTTACAAATGAAGTATATCTCTAAATGTATCTCTGTAATATATCAGTTTATGAGGCTGGTAACCAGCCACAGAAAAAACCTATGTAGGGCTGCCCACAGAGTTCTTTGAACAGTTCATTGCTGCATATGCAGGTGCCAAGTTTTGCTAGATATGCAATGGCCAAGCACATACCACAATCTTTTACCATAATAGCACAGCAATGCAGGAATTGTGAATACAAGTCCTTCTCAATAGCCCTCTTCACATTCCTTCTGCTCAGCCACATTTACTAGTATTGCAGTTTGCTTTCCTCATTCAAGCACGAAGCACTGGTTGACGGCAGGGTTTTTTGGGGAATAGGAAATATATACTGAAAACATCAGCTGTGATTGGCTTTTGGAGATTTATGACAATACTCTCCTGTAGTTGAAAGAAACTTCTGTGTTTATATCGAAATTACAATGCCTTGTGCAAAGGTTAAGAAGAAATACTGCTGCCATTTTGCTATTAGTTGCTTGCTGATCACAGAAAGAATCGGAGGGGACTTGTGTTTTCTGATTCAGTGCTGTTATGAGGTTTTATCACATTTCTCTCACAATATAATAGAGCATTTCAGAAGCGAACTTGTGGTCATAGGAAGCCCATCTGGAATTATTATGAAGTGTTACTTCAGTTGCAGTATTTCCAGATATTTCAACAAACTTTATAGTCCCATTTTGCTAGGTGCTCTGTAAAAAGCAAGAGAACCTCCCTCCCCACCAAGTTTTTAATCTAAACTGAAACACAGCAGAGGAGTGGGAGAGAAAAGAAAGCCTGAAAGCAGTGAGGCCGCCTGCCAGCAGCCGTGCAGCTGATTAGCAGCTGTGTGTGCACATCTGAGAGAAGGCCAGCCTGCTCCTTTGGCTCTGTTTTCTCCCGCTGTAGCTTCAACAGAGCTCAAATGTAAACATCCCCGTTCTTCTGCTGAGTTTAAATTTCACATCTACGTTTGCCTGCGTGACCCTTTCCCTTCCATTTATCCTCCCTGCTTTCTTTTCGTTTGAGCAGTCTCCCTTTTCTCTTCCTCTGCTGGAATAATAGATCACACCGGGTTGTTAAAAGAGGGAGAAAATTGTCCATGCAGGAACAAAACAGGAAACCAGGCAATCAAAAGGGCAAAACACAGATAGTGTGTCACCGGTAAGTAAGCACCGGGCACGCCGGTCTCTCAGCATTACGCTTTTTGCAGCCCGTGGTCACGAGGCCGGTGCTGCAGCGGCTGGGCGTGGGGAGAAGCTGACTTCTTTCTTTCCCGGACATGTGCTGACAGTGCATGTGAGCGTAACGCTGAATTGATGTGACACCAGGAACGGTCATGCCGCGGGCTGGGATTAGGCTGGCCTGGCACGTTCAGTCCGAGCGCGGCTGAGTGGGTAATTGAGCGGGTGTATTGCCTCCTCCGTGGAGGCGTCTCTTCAAAAGTGATAAAATATTCACCGGGTGATCTGCTCAACAGCTGACAAGAACGCTTAGGCCAAGCCCCGTTTATCGATGTGGTGAGTGGAGTGTGAGTGCGTAGCTGACGGGGCCAACACCCTCTGCAAGCTGGCTCACCAAACTCCCTTCGTTGATTGTAACAGCTGGAACTGCAAAAGCTGCTACCAGAAACCTGTTTGCCTCCTGATGAGCGGGATCCTGAAAAACCATGATGCAAATCACTGCATTGGGTGAGAGCAACCCCCCTCCAAGGCAGATCTCGGTGGGAAAACCTATCTGTCACTTGCCTCCGTGAACTATTAAAATCAGTTCAGTGCAATCAGATGACATGCTTGGTTTGAGGTTTTTATTTTTCTGTTTTCTGAAACCACATCTGTATTTGCAGAAATCTAGGAACAAAACCTGAAAGTGTTTTCAGTAGCAATGCAGGGGGTTTGTGGGTTATTGCCCATCATGACATGAAGGCTGAATGGTGGGGACTGTCTCCTCAAAACTTCTGAGTTTTGTGCCTCTGGGTGACTATTTGTGGGCAGAGCCTCTGTCTCTGTGTTCATTTTGTTCCCTGTTTTACCCACATTTGGGCCTTGGATAGCTGTGGAAAATAGATACTTTTATCTTTGCAGTCTTGCAGGAGTTAATGATTTTATCGTCTTTCCTCTTGTTAATCCCTCTCTTCTGTTCCATAGGTACCAACCGCCCTTTTCTCACAACGAGCCTAACTGAATAATCTATGTAAATCTATCAAATAATCTATGTAAATTAAGAGCTCACTCTTTTTCTCTGTCTGTAATTAAATACTGCTTCCATTTTATAAATGAAGAAAAGTCTTCCCTGATTTTTCCAGAAATATCAGTTGGCTTTATTAAAAAAAAAACAAAACGCCCTGCATGTACGTTTTGTGGAAAACAAAATAAAGTACCGGCTTTTGATACAAACACTCAAAGACACATTTGATCCAGTATTTCAAACAGCATCTCCGTTTCAGCTGCCTTGCTTTCTCAGGGAAGGGTGAGCTCCCGTGGCAGAGGGCCGGGGACCAGCTCCCTGCAGCGCTGGGCTGGCTGGGCAGCAGCAGCACGGGCGGGCTGGGCGCCGCCAGGCCGCTGGGAAGCCTGGCAGCCCCAGCCTTTCTCTCATCCCCCATCTTGTGCTTGCAGTCACAAGGCCAGCTGTCTGCAGCTGGCTGTTCAGACTAATTTAATTTCCAGTCAAAGTAATTGGCGAACAGCTGCTCATTTATTAAAGACTGGTGGGGTTTCTGTGTTTTCTTGTGTTATTGGATACCACCAGGTTTAGATAGATTGCTTGTGTTTTACTTCTGAAATAGGTGCGAAGGTGCCCTGAAACTGGAAATAAGAATTAGGTTTGGCAACAGGTCAGAAACCAGTGCTTTAAGAACAGTCATGATGTTTGTTATACACCTGGTACAATACAACTAGTATACTTCCCTTTCCACATCCTCCTCCAAAAGTAACAGAAAATCAAACCGGCATTGGTTTACATATAATTTTATGTCAAGAAACCATTAAATACTGATATAAAGGCACACGTGTGAACTAATATTTAAATACATATCTGCTCCTTCATGCACTGGATGTTTCCATGTATTTTCAATTTTGTATCATGCTGATGAGTATCTGAGGAATAATATCAGGTGTCACCTTCTTCTCTAAGCGCAGGCAGAGTCAGAGCACCTCTGTGATGAGCACTGGTCCATGCCAGCTTGCGTTGATGGCAGCTCGTGGTGCTTCCCCTTTCTCACCGCTCCAACCACTAAATACGGTCTCTGGACTCTTAAAAAAAAAAAAAAAAAAAAAAAGCTACATCTCATTTTCTCAGCTCTCTGGATGCCCTCAGACACCCTGGCAGCTGGCCACGAAGGGAAGTTGTGGCTCAGCATCACAAGGGCTTCGTAGGTGGTGATCCCCCACCACAGACACTCTGCGGTTTGTGCCAGAGAGCTCTGGAGAAATGGTCTGAACTGGTATTGCACTGGGAAGGGAAACTTTAAACTCCTTCCTGCGGGCTGAAGGAGGACTCTGTAGAGCAGTCTGGTTGCAGGGTTGTGCTAGAGGTAGCAGAGAACGTGTAAGTACTTAGGAAAACAGTGTAGGTGCAGTAGGTTAAAGTGGGACTCCGGCGAAGAAAATCCACAGTTCACACTGAAGGAGGTCGCTGCTTTCTTAATCTGCATTTGAGATTTGCATGGGTTGTTTATACAGGGAAGATACTGATCTCTTTGTAGATGCCAGCCAGCCGGCAGCCCACAAGCTGTGAGCGTTACCATTTAAGCATCAACAGCCACCCAAACTGCAGCTGTTTGTCAGATCGGTGACCCAGTGCTAGCTCGTCCACTAACAAGTGCTTCTGGTGCAAACTAAGAAAAAAAAAATCATAGGAAGGCTAGCAGCTGGGATTATATGCAGATTTTGCTGTGAAATCATACTTAAATGAAGGCAACTCAGTTGCTGTTATGCTGGCAGTAGGGCACTGAATGACCGGCACATTGCAGTACGCAGACACATAGTTTAGCTGCCAGCACAGGAACGCAGATCTTTCTTAGTCACTAGGATCTGTATACCCACCGCAATGCAAACTTTCTTCCAGCATGTCCCTAAAAAGTGCTTGCTTTTAGGGGCCCTGTGGTTACACTGGGGAGTACCAAGTCCCTGTTCTTACTCAGTCCTTAATCATCTCTCTTGGTCCCTTGGAAACAGGACCAGGTTACAAGTGATCTTTCTTCTGACGCAGATTGTTAGCTTACTAGACTAGCCTCAAATTATGCTTACTTTTAGATTTCCAATTTAAAAAAATGCAATAGAGTTTCTCAACAAATTGGTGACATCAACTATTTGTGTTCTTACATGGAGATAGCGGGAGAGAGAGAGAGAGAGTGACTATGCATGTATAAAATATATGTATAAACATATATATATATATATATATATATGTTTGCAGGAAAACTGATTTACTAGCTTCATAGTTGGAGTGCACAATTGCATTCTCCAGTATAAAGTTGGCTATTACCTAAACCCTCACAGTTTTTTCTGCTTCCCGTTCATTCTCCAGGATTTAAGTGTTGCTTGTGTTGCGCTGTTGATAGCACAGACTCGGGAAGCACATGATGAGGAACAGAATAAACAAGTACATACTGTACTTGCTGATCCTGGGCAGTTGTCACTGTTACAGCTTTAAAGAGTGCCGGATAAAGACCTGCAGAAAGAGTGCTTTGATACCTGAAGCAGTACTGAAATCACATCCTGACCCCTGGGATAACAATACTTAATCGTAAATACCTGTTCTGTATAATTTTATGTCTGCCTTTATTCAGCCTGCCTCTTCTTTGTGAATAATAGAACATAGTTGTAAGTTTAAAAATAACCATTAGAATTTCTTGGCAGGAGTATTTTTAACTTCTATCTATGTCCTAACGTAATTCACAGAGTGTTCTTAATAAAGTCTTGTACTAGCATGGCTGGGGGTGTGGAGTAGGGGTAAAAACGAGCAGATGAGGCAGGAGTTGCTTATGGCAAGATGGTCACCAAAAGAAACATCCATATAATGAGACAGGAGGGTTATAAAGGCATCAGAATGCCTAATACTTAAAGTGATCTAAACCCCAGTTTTCACACCCTTATCACTTAACATAGAATCATAGAATCATAGAATCGTTAAGGTTGGAAAAGACCCTTAAGATCATTAAGTCCAACCGTTAACCTATCACTGCTAAGTCCACCACTAAACCATGTCCTCGAGCACCATGTATACCCGTCCTTTAAATACCTCCAGGGATGGGGACTCAACCACTTCCCTGGGCAGCCTGTTCCAATGCTTGACTACCCTTTCGGTGAAGAAGTTTTTCCTAATATCTAGCCTAATCTTCCCCTAGCGCAGCTTGAGGCCGTTTCCTCTCATCCTATCCCATGTTACTAGAGAGAAGAGACCGACCCCCACCTCGCTACAACCTCCTTTCAGGCAGTGTAGAGAGTGATAAGGTCTCCCCTCAGCCTCCTCTTCTCCAGACTAAACAACCCCAGCTCCCTCAGCCGCTCCTCATAAGACTTGTGTTCTAGACCCTTCACCAGCTTCGTTGCCCTCCTCTGGACACGCTCCAGCACCTCGATGTCCTTCTTGTAGTGAGGGGCCCAAAACTGAACACAGGACTCGAGGTGCGGCCTCACCAGTGCTGAGTACAGGGGCACTATCACCTCCCTGGTCCTGCTGGCCACACTATTCCTGATACAGGCCAGGATGCCAGTGGCCCCCCAACATAATCACACATTTCTTTTAACTAATAATTTTTCCTCTCATTGGTCAATGAATGCCTGCTAGATTCAGAGCTGATTCCCGGTATCCTCAGGCGGTGTCAAGTCTGAGATGTGGCACTAGGGCACCAACAGGATGGGTGTGCTGGAGGTGGCTAGGAACAGTAGTGTAGCGTGTATGAAAGGACAAGCTTCAATCTGAAACGAGAACCTGTCAAAGTAAAATAAAATGGAGGTGTAACAGTGGCTTTGTGGCAATAGCTCATCTCCGGTCGCAGAGGACAATGGATAAACAGGGAATACTCATGATTTGAGTGTCACATCCGTAACAATGGTTTATTTTAATTTGTGCCATTGAAGGTTACCTGTCTGTAAATAATACAAGGCATTTTCTTGTTCTTATGAGAACTGAAATACCCTGGCAACATCACAGCCTTTTCATCTTTATTAATTACCCAAGACATATATAATTTGGAGCTTTAAAACACTGTTTCAGACAGCACAAGACTTTTGGTCTTCTCAGGGCTGACAAGATAAAAAACACCTGCAACAAAATCTCTGGCAGAAAATCCAGACAATGGCATTGCAAATGTTGATGTGAAAATTCTGTCTCAAACAATGCCAGCCATGTAATGTCAGATGTAAAGCTTCAGATCAAATGGGGATACTGACACAATCCACGTCTTTTTGTTAATATTATATAAAGTAAGCCGCTTTTGTTTAATAATCAGGCCTCTGTCTCTACATTTGCACTGCATAAATCAGAGTTAAAGGGTTTTTACATTTGTCTGCGTGGAGAAATTAAATTTTTGGTTTTCCCATCAACCATTCTCACTATTTTTCTTGTTCTCATAAAGTAGGATTTTCACTGAAAGATGGGTGCTAATTGTTAGAATCCACCATCTTGAAAGGTACAGCTTTTCCTGTAGGCTGAAGGTGGATGAGCAAGGTCTGATGTGGAAAAGCCTTTAGCTGCTCTTCTGGTGTTTCTGTACACAAGCAAGGTATTCCTGCACGTCATCTGGAGAACCGAGGATAAGAGGGACTCTCTGGTGAATACTCTCAGGTTTCACATCCAACACCGCCTCAGTCCCTGTAGTCGCCATCCCACCTGCCTGCTCAATGATGAAAGCCATAGGGTTGCACTCGTAGAGAAGTCGGAGCTAGAAAGAAAGAGGGAACACGTGATTGCCATTGGGGGGAAATCACACCAAAGGACTTACCAGAACCTAACCTTCCTTTCGTGATTTTGGAAAATTTTGTACCAAACGTCAATTGACCTAAGTAGCAATGTGTCTCTATCAGCCCCTCCTTCTTCCCTCTCGTCCTTTCACACCTCCCTTCACACCTTCTGTTTCAAGGAAGAGTGTACTGACCCTGCATCCAAGTGTCAGCACGACCATTTCCAAGCTGACGTACTGATGTGCAGCATCAGTGAAGCTGGATTTTTTCAAAAATGTCAAAAGTAGCTGTTGGGCCCACAGACATCAGCAAAAGAGTTAAGCCAGCTTAGTTAACAGTACTGGGAAAGAAAAGCCAAAATCTGTTCTCATGTACAGGCTTTATGTGTTACCTCAAAGCTTGGGGTAATCGCATTGTGTTTGGTCAGGATATTTTGGAGTTTGAAACTTGATGCTCCTAGTTTCAAATTTCAAGATTTGATTGCAGTCTTCAGAAACGTGAACAGATATTAGTGGCCTGAACTCATCCAGATAGTGACTCTGTTTTCAGAAGTAACCACAGTTATTCTTGAAAGCAAATTTTCCCTTTTGGTATGGAGGCACTTTTGGTTTGGACCCTGATATCTGTTCACATCTTTAAAAATGTTACCTCTGGGGTGCTTGTGTTCCGGTGGAATGCAAATTTATTTGGGACATATGCCAAAAGCTTCTGTGTTTAAAAGGATATTGATGATAGCTGGTTATTTTTTAACAGACATTATTTCTGCAAGTTTAGTTGAATCTTCCACAGTCTATGAAGTGCTCATGTACAATGATGTTAATACATATTTTGTTTAAAGGGCTTTTCATATCTGCAAAAGAGAGTATGTTTTCTGGGGAAAAGGAAGCATGACAGAATGCGACTGTATATTGAGACAAAGAAATGGGTTGGACACAGGACTTTATTACCCATCATTCCTTTATCACGCTGTTTGTAGTAAAAGCATGATGTATCACAAACTTAAATAGTGCATATTACCTTCATTGTTATCTTTAAAACCCACTGAAGTGCTGCTTCTGGTACAAGGACTCCATCTGACAGGCAACATAGGACCAATAGCCTTTGTTGTTCTCCTTAGTGCATGGCCAACTTTTGAAAGATCATGAGGCAGAAAACAGCAATGGTACCACTGTGGAACCACGTGTTGAGTTTCTTGTTGCTTAACTGTGGCTACATGGCTTAAGGAAAGCAGTTTTCCTTCAGGTAGTAGTGCAATTGCACTTAGGGGTCTTCAGATGGGACCTGTCTTCAGATAGGTTTAACGTTTTTCACTTAGTAGAGAACTATAAGCCTTAAGTTCATAAAAAATATTTAACATGTCTGATTTGAAAGGAGGATCTATTTGTTAGCTGCTTCTGCACTGCTTATTGAGCATTTTGTTCTCATTCTTTCTTTAACTTAAAGAAGGATCTCTGTATGCTAGGACCTACATGCACATCATTTACATTTGCTCTAAAGCCTTTGGATCAATTCCAGTGACATTTGCTTCCTCTCAGCTCTCTATCCAAGTGCATAGACTGCCTTTCAGGGGAATGATGATCAGGCCACCTGCCACAGAGGCATTCTCTCTCCAACAAGAAGAGGTTTATGTGAAAAGAACTGTATACACCTGCACTCTGAGAGGGAAAGAAGAAAACTTTTATTTGTAATGATAGTACAGTTTTGCTTCTTTCATTACTGTCTACTATGGCAGCGCAAGCCAGATCAATCCAATCGTCAATGTAGGCTAAATCGTGTGGAAATCTTGATTTCTATAAAATTATGTAAGTACTTTGTACAATTGTTATTTTGTTCTGTTTCTCATCTTTTCTCTTCAACAATGGTTTAACACAGATTTCAAAACAAAAAGTTTAATTTGAAGAAGCCAGTCAGCAAACCCACTTCTCCCACACACAGCAAATTCCTTTTTTGTCTCTTGCTCTGATACACAAACAGATCCACACTGTTTAATGCCTTTGGTTTTGTTTTGGTTTTGTTTCTTTTTTTTTTTTTTTTCCCCCCCTGGGATGCTGTATCAAATATTTAAATCAAATTGCCTGGACAAACATGCAGACATTTTATGTTGTGTATTCTGAAGAGTTCTTTTCCTGTTCTCCTCATTTCCCAGACCACTTGGACCTGCTGTTATTATGATAAATACATGCTCACCAGGATGGAACCAGTAGTCCTCTGTCCCTAAATAACTGTAGACATCAGGGTGTTCTGATACCAGTGCAGGAGATGGCGCAAGTAGTTTTATGAGGGCAAATTCCTGCGCGTACCAGCCAAGGATACAAAAACATTTGAATAGAAGGTTTTAAGTATGGTCTTGACCAGGAAAGAAGAAGGTCTTGGAGTCAGAACACCATGACCGATCTATTATGCATTGAGCCAATCATTTCCTAAGCATGACCTGCAGGTTACTGGTGGTCCACAGATCAGCTGTATAACCAGATCTCTTTTAAAACATGCTTGTTTAGAAGTTTAATAATGAGGGTATCTGATGCTGCAGGAGAAAAGTTGAAGTTGGCTATTGGCGCAGCAGATTCAGGGAGTCACTGCATCACATTGCACTGCATTAAGTCATGGTGTGTTTTGTACAGGTGTCCAAATGGGAAACCATCTTTTCCCAGAATACTGATCTCAGCATGCATAAAACTCACCTTCCACTGATGGAGTCTTTCAGATCAGTTAGTAGAAGCCTGTGTTTGCAGGGCTGGTGATAGTAAGCTCAGTACCCTTTCGAAACAGTAGGTAGGCAAACTCGGTTGTCTAACATTGGACAAAACCCTGTCTGGAGTTCAGCATATCCCACCTGAACTCTAGTTGCCAGTATAAAGTGCAGAGGTCTTCCTTAGGCCTGTGTTGTATCTGCCAGCTGTGCATAGGTATCTCAACACGTTTCTATGGTACTGAAATGTTTGTCTTTAGAAAAATGAAAAAAGGCCTTGGTTGCAGTGAAAACCATTTGACTAGTTTGTAATATAAAAGCATACAGGAAGATTTCTGGTATAAATTGGCAATTGCCTATATTTCTTGCCTAAATTCGATTGCTGACCATCACATCCATTAATAATTTTCTCCAGGGATGGAAATTATTATCTGTTTATATATCTAAACTATTCCTTTACATCTCCAGGAAAACCAGAGGTATTATGTTGACTAAGTTCACCAGGGAGAGTAAGTCAAATGATTTACCTTTCCTTTAGGACTCTTCTGATTAGCAGGATACATGAAGATCCCACCATACATCAATGTACGGTGAACATCAGCTACCATGGAGCCCACGTACCTGGCACCATATGGGGAACTGCCATCCTGAAAAACATAGAGTAAAGCATTATGTCTACCAGGCTAGACAGCTGGTACCACGGCAAAGTGTAATTTTGTTTTAAAACAGGAATCAAAGCTGCTTAAATCAGTGGCTGCTTATGGATATTGTAAATGCCTAAACCAGCCTGAAGCTTAGCCTTTTGTAAGCCATAGTGATCGTCTATGGGGTTCTAAAATAAGCACTTTAAAGAGCTGCATTCACAGTATGGAAACCAGGGTGCCTGTAATTTGAGTGCACAATTTGGTGAAAAAGCAAGGGCTGCAAACAGTGAGTGAAAGCTTCTTCACATCATCAGAACAAGGTACCCATTTGATATTGCTGATCCTTCACTGATTCCTAAGCCAGGGCATGAGGAAGGATGTCGCTTTTCACTACATGTCCAGATGGTTCCCAGAGGACTCCAGCTTTTTCCTTCTAGCTTGTTTGTCAAGTTGTGAAATTGGTCATAGCATTCATTCTGCAGCTTAGTTGGGGAGATAGCAATTTATTAATGAATACAGTTTTCCTTGCTCTCAGCTTAGAAATTAATGTTGTTGAAGGATAAGTCATTTTAGTGAGAGCAGTCAGGGAAGTATTCATATCAGTCTCAGGTCTGCTGGTCATGAAAATGGTAAGGTAGGAAATACAGAAGACACTCAAGGTGTCTTGCACAAATAGAAGTCATATACATCAAGTAAGCTCCACCTGAGAAAAGTGACACGGTACCATACTTTTATGAAGGGGAACTACACAATACAAATGTAAACTGAAGGAAAGCTTTTTGAAAGTTAGTGTGCCAAGAAGTCTGTTGGTCTTTTGATATCTCTCACTCTGTCTTCAATGAAGGAGAGGAAGAATTTTTGCGTCCCCAGAAAATTACTAGAGACTGGGACTCTCTATACATTTAATACTCATATATATTTGTGTATTGCAATGCTAAAAGTTTGAAAAGACCTCTGCATGTTTATTCTGTCTGGATCAGTTGTCTAATAAAAGATCTTAGTGGTTTCTGCAAAGCTCACCTTGTGCTGATACTAGATCCAGAGAAATACATAGAGAACTTGTTCAGCATTGCCAGCTCTAAGACCTTCAGACATCACAAGTTAGTAACCCTTCCCAGCAAAATCATAAAGTTAGCTGGGAGAAAAAAACACAGAGGTGGGATGAAAAAACACAGATAGAGAAAAACATAATTTGTTTTGAAATCACTTTTTCAAACTTCTCTATGCCACTGTGAAATTTTGATATTTGCTCTCTTCTAAAACGGGAAGAGATTCTCTTGAAATTACACAATATAATGCAACACAATGCTAGGAAGTTGAGTCCTAAGCCATTAGATATAAGACCTGGATATTTGATACAGCTGGTAGTAAAATTGGAAGAGAGAACTCTTCCAGCCTACATAATAACCCTTGTTCAACCGTACTTATACTGTTTTCCATGATCCTTTCTTCTTGTACACATTAGGAGAACTATTGAAAATTCAGAGGAAAACAATACATGAAAACAATATGACCATGAGATGGTGGAGTTCAAGATCCTTCATGGAGGAAGCAGGGCAATAAGTAGGATTACAACCCTGGACTTCAAGAGAGCTAACTTAGGCCTCTTCAAGGACCTACTTGGAGGAATCCCATGGGTCAGGACTCTAGAAGGTAGGGGGGTCCAAGAGAGCTCATTAATATCGAAGCACCACTTCCTCCAAATCCAAGATCGATGCATCCCTATGAGAAAGAAATCAAGGAAAGGGGGCAGGAGACCTGCATGAATGAGCAAGGAGCTTCTGGCAAAACTCAAATGGAAGAAGGAAGTTTACTGAATGTGGAAAAAGGGACAGGCCACTTGGGAGGAGTATGGGAATGTTGTCAGAAGATGCAGGGATGCAGTGAGGAAGGCTAAAGTCCACCTGGAATTAAATCTGGCAAGGGATGTCAAGGACCACAGGAAAGGCTTCTTTAAGTACATCAGTAGCAGAAGGAAGACTAGGGAAAATGTGGGCCCACTGCTGAATGAGGTGGGTGTCCTGGTGACAGAGGGTACAGAAAAGGTGGAGTTACTGAATGCCTTCTTTGCTTCAGCCTTTACTGCTAAGGCTGGCCTTTGGGAATCCCAGATCCTGGAGGTAGGAGAGAAAGTCTAGAGAAAGGAAGACTTTCACTTGGTCGAGGAGGATTGGGTTAGAGATCATTTAGGCAAACTGGACACCCACAAATCCATGGACACCAATGGGATGCACCCACGAGTGCTGAGGGAGCTTGCAGATGTTATTGCTAAGCATTGAAAGGTCATGGAGAACAGGAGAGGTGCCTGAGGACTGGAGGAAAGCCAGTGTCACTCCAATCTTCAAAAAGGGCAAGAAGAAGGACTCAGGAAACTACGGGCCAGTCACCCTCACCTCCATCCCTGGAAAGGTGACGGAACAGCTCATTCTGGATGTCACCTCTGAGCATGTGGAGGAAAAGAAGGTTATCAGCAGTAGTCAACATGGATTCACCAAGGGGAAATCATGCTTGACCAATCTGATAGCCTTCTGTGATGGCGGGACTGGCTGGGTAGATGAGGGGAAAGCCATGGATGTTGTCTACCTTGACTTCAGCAAGGCTTTTGACACTGTCTCCTATAACATCCTCATAGGTAAGCTCAGGAAATGTGGGTTAGATGAGTGGACAGTGAGATGGATTGAGAACTGGCTGAATGGCAGAGCTCAGAGGGTTGTGATAAGCAGTGCAGAATCTAGTTGGAGGCCTGTAGCTAGCGGTGTTCCCCACAGGTCAGTACTGGTTCCAGTCTTGTTCAACTTATTCTTTGATGACCTCGATGAAGGGACAGAGGGTACCCTTAGCAAGTTTGCTGATGACACAAAACCAGGAGTGGCTGATACACCAGAAGGCTGTGCTGCCATACAGCGAGACCTGGACTGGCTAGAGAGTTGGGCGGAGAGGAACCTAATGAAGTTCAACAAAGGCAAGGGCAGGGTCCTGCACCTACAGAGGAATAACCCCATGCACCAGTACAGGTTAGGGGTTGACCTGCTGGAAAGCAGCTCTGCAGAGAAGGACCTGGGAGTCCTGGTGGACAACAAGTTAACCATGAACCAGCGATGTGCCCTTGCAGCCAAGGAGGCAAATGGTATCCTGGAGTGCGTTAAGAAGAGTGTGGCCAGCAGGTTGAGGGAGGTTACCCTCCCCCTCTACTCTGCCCTGGTGAGGCCACATCTGGAGTAATGTCCAGTTCTGGGCTCCCCAGTTCAAGAAAGACAAGGAACTACTGGAGAGAGTCCAGCGGAGGGCTACGAAGATGACTAGGGGACTGGAGTATCTCTCTCATGAGGAAAGGCAGAGAGAGCTGGGTCTGTTTAGCCTGGAGGAGACTAAGAAGGGATCTTAATGCTTACAAATACCTTAAGGGCAGGTGTCAGGAGGATGGGCCCAGACTCTTTTCAGTGGTGCCCAGTGACAGGATAAGGAGCAATGGGCACAAACTGAAACACAGAAAATTCCATCTGAATGTGATGAAAAAATTCTGTACCTCGAGGGTGACAGAGCACTGGATGAGGCTGCCCAGAGAGGTTGTAGAGTCTCCTTCTCTGGAGATATTCAAAACCCACCTGGACACTATCCTGTGCAACCTGCTCTAGGTGAAGCTGCTTTAGCGGGGGGGTTGGACTAGACGATCTCCAAATGTCCCTTCCAACCCCAACCATTCTGTGATTCTGTGAAAGTGTGAAAGACATGATGAATAAGACATAGCCTGGAGTTTTTATACTTAGTTTCATTTAAACCTGTCCCTATTACTTCCAGGCACAACTGAACAATACTTTTAAGTATTTGATCCCTTATTTTTCATGGCTTACCCTCAAAGAGTTACATATTTAGACTTCAAATGATAGCTTCTCCATCTCACAGCTGTTTGCACTTGTGACTTTGCAACTGTAAAAATCTGAGGTCAGAAAAACACACCTTAAGAGGTGTTAAAGAGAGACCAAAGCACATTTGCAGTTTAAGAAAAGACAATTTTCAGGGAAAGATGTGATTACAGCTAAAATTACCTTTAAAAATACAATCAAAGGAAGGTGATGGAACCTCTTTTATGGTTTCAGAAGGTGATGAAGCAAGTTGTAAGAGAAGTTTGTTAAACATTAAGAAAAGTCAGCATATCAATCATAAGCAGGCCCAGAAACAGACTGCAAAGGACAGCTTCTATGACATTGTCAAATAAGGAGTCTGCAACACTCATGTATAAAATTTACTGTCCATGAGCTGCACAGCCGAGCCACCTGTGTACAAATCATCAGGTATGTTTTGGATGTGCTGGATTTCCTATTCACGTGCAGGTCATTTACACAATTTATGTGTACATGGGCAGTATTATGTGAAGCTGATGAGATGTCACTGACAATTTTAGTTGCTTCTTACCCTGGTATAAATTCACCTGCTAGAAACACAGTGCTGAGACTGTGCTGAGAAAAAATACAGAGGAGAAATTCCTCCATTCTAGTACAGTTATCACTTGAACCACAGACTGAAATAAAATTTTCACTTTCCTTAGTGTCCAGCTACCTGCATGGAAGGAATAAAGAGTCTTTTTAGTTACTAGAAATGTTACTTCTTGTTTCTCCAGTTTGGTCACTCACGCATTTTTCTTACAGATGAGAAAGTTAATAGGTGTTGCATGCGTGTTGGCATATTGCCCAGGCTTTCTTCTCAAACAAAATAAGAGAGCATGAATGCTAGGGAAATTCATCCCAAGTTCTGAGTAATGCCAAGCTGTGTGTTTGTCCAGTGAGCACTTCACACTGGTTCGGCTGATGCTAATGAATGAGTTGGAGAACCTTGATGTTCCCTTGGTGAGCATCCATGGAGTAAACTTGTGATCGCTCTTAGTTTCACCCTTTCCACTGCTTTTCTTTGCTTAACCTAGAGGAACAAAAATGACTCATAACAGATAGGTCCTGTGATTTTTTCTTCACAAAGTGATGGAAGTCACTTTCTCACTTCTTTATTCTACTGATTTCTGGCAACTATGTTCCTCCACAGCAGAACAAGACCATGTTTTTCCTGCATAACTATGATGAATAGGAGAGTGGGGGGAAAAGTCTTTTCTACAGACTACAGCAGCAACATCCTGCATCCCCTCCCTTCACCTACAGTTATGGTGGCAAGAGCACAGTGTTTTTATCAGCTTTTGTATGTCACTCCAGCACAGCTGGGCTGGCTGGCAGAAGAATGCTTCATGCTGAAATGTGCTGTTGATGATAAGTTTTTGACAGCATTGCTAAGACAAATCCTTAACCAGGGAGTCTCCATTGCATGGCTCTCAATCAACAAGCTGTGAAAAGACTCAACTTCTGTTGTAGCCGTAGGAAGCAAAGATAGAAATGGGTAGAACAGGAAAGTACGACAGTGCTCACAACATGTTTCTGAGTTCTACCGTCAGTGAACTAGTGCCAGCTAGATTCTAGGGCCCTGCAAGCATTACTGGAGGAAGAACCCACTTTGGGAAAGAATTAGAGTGAAATTTGTGCAGAAACAGTTCCTGGCCCAGCAGTGCCCATTATACAGTGCAGGCTGCAGTAAATGTGTTGCATTACAGGCAGCCTTGCAAATAGCAGCTTGCTTTTCAATATCTGGTTAAGCAACAGGAGATGTTGTGATGCTTAACAAAAAATTAGCTTTACTCTGGACTCTCATTCCAGAAGAGATGTGTCTAGACAAATATTTCCCACTAAGATCCACATGACAATGGCAGGAGGTTTACAGCTGACCTGCAGAACAGCAGCACTTTCCAGTGCTTTTAATTCAGAATTGATGCCTTAGGTGAATGGTGGTCCACAAGAAACTCTGCGGGTCAACATGGCTTTGTAGTCCAAACTGTCTGATCTGGGATGCTGTTGTTAGATAGTAAGGGAAAATCTCTCCTCTCCACATAAACAGTTGATTTGTAATGTTTGGTCGTCAATGACAGTGATACAGAAAATGGGGCATGCTGTCGACAACATCCTACTTTGTTTGCCTGTTTTGTTTTTAGCTTTTCAGTTTTCTGTGGCAATGTTTGAAAGTCATCTGAACAGCATGTTGACCAAGAACCACAGGAAGGAGGAAATAGAGATAGGATCAAAGGAAAAAAAAGGGACAAAAAAGTGACAAGCAGCTGAAATTAATGCCTAGTCTCTTGGCTTCTTGTGGCCAGAAGGCCATAGGGTGAGAGTGGTCCACCTGAGTAAGAAGGGGTCCCCCATGCCCCACACATCAGTTCCTTCTCAAATGACAGGCAGGGTATATCCAGCAGATACCCCCCACTGCCCTTCTCCATGCTGAAGAGAGGAAAACAAAGACCAAAGCTGTGCAATGCTCCACCTGGGCGCTGCAGGGAAAGTAGGAACATCACCAATGTAGATGTAGCTGATAGGGTGATGCCAGGAAGCAGGTTTCATGCTATGGAAGGGCGGCAACACCTTCTCTCTTGTCTTCCCCCAATGCAAATATAACGTCCTTTTTAAATCAAGGAACTGAGTTATGCTGTTTCCAAAACTCACGTTCATAACAAGCTTTCAGATGGGCAGGGCACTTCCTTGTGCTTTGTGGCCATAACATTGGTGCCTTGGCCTTTCTGACGCAGAGAACCCTACGTCTCAGAGCAGCAAAGCGATGTGCTTGCTCAGCACCCTTAGGAGGCTTCTCCTGCACCAAATAACCTGTGCACTGCTGTGCTGCTTGCTTTAAAGTAACAAAAATACCTTCTGCAAACTTCTGTTGCATTAGCGCAACAATATTTTCAATAGGTTTTCGTCAAATGAAGCACAGATTTGAGATAAAATAGTGTTTGGAAATGAGGTTTTACCTTTATGTCCTAAACTAAGGATTTAGTGAATCACATGATAGAGCTGTTCTCACTGAGCCTGTGGTGAAATATCTCCGTCTGGTCTTTCCACTGAGTTTGAAATCTCCTCAGTCTTTTTACAGTTGCCTAGGGTTGATTATTTGTTTAAGAGCTTTACTTTAAACAACACTTGGCTGGTTTGCAAAAACACAAATTCATAAATCCAGTGTTAGTGCATTATACTGAATACATAGCTCAGCATAATGTGAGCAGAATGAGAAGCAGGGATGGCTTTCTCTTTCCCAGCTGGACTAGTTTTCAGGAAGTATGAAAGTTGTGTCATGGGTTTCTGCTTCTCTCACAGCTGGACTGAAAGCAGACTTTGAAGTTTCAAAATAACCTCAAATATTCAAAATGAATATATTTTAAATGCTGTGATGTGACACCCTCTGTAGCGAAAATCGGGGTAATATGGAAAAGAGGTTTTCATAAGAAGTCAGGATTGCAGTTATATCCAATGTAATAAATGCAGATTTTCAGCTCAGAAGGAGCTTTTCATAGAACTATGGTTTAAAATCTTACTTGTTACTTTTCCTTTATACAGCACCCTGAAGTTTTCTACTGGATACATTGATTTTTACATGACCCCTGTAAAAGTATTCTCAACACATAATAGCTTAAAAAATAATCCTATGGCTTTTTTTTTAACAAGAAGAGCATTAAAACCAGTTTCCTGGCCAAATTCAGCCCTGAGCTGTTACACATCACCATATTTCGTTATGACTTACTGGTCACATAGCCACACTTTCTAGAGAGCGTCCAACTTTCCACATTGAGAGCTTGTCTTGTGTCCTCCTAGCATTGACTAGTATGTCCCCACGAGGAAGTTCATCAGACATGGGATGTTCTCAGCTTTATCTCTCTGAAGGATACAGTATAATCCTCTTAACAACAGAATATAGTGAAATTGTGCTTCACACCTTTTTTTTTTCTTTTTTCCAACCTATGAGTTGGTTCGTGCTCCATATTGTGCAAGTAGACAGTGCAAGAGTGATACTGCATTTCTCAGATGCAAGCATGTACACGAAGGAGACAGTGATGCCACGCAGATCCCTGCAAGCACCTTCTGGGCAGTACGTGGAATCTAGACCCAAATGCCCAGCTGCACATATGACTGAGCTGCATATTCAGATAAGCTAGAAAACAAGGGTTCACCCACTTTTTGCTGGCAGTTTCAGAGCTTTGTCAAAAATCTTGGTTCTTCATGTACAGCACATTTTCCTCCACACAGTGACAAAGAAGCTATGAATTTACTTACTGAAGTCTAAGTTATAAAAGATGTCAGGGCACCAGAAACCAACGCATCAGATACATACCCAAAATGGACCTGATGGCATGAAAGGGTTACGTGGGGCTGAACTCAGCGAGGCCCTCAAATCCTTTCCCATCAGCCAGGGCTGCATGGAAGGCAGGCTTGCCAGCACACAGTACATTGGGTACAGTGTTAATATTTTCTTACCTCAGGGAATTTCTTCTTTTGTAAATATTCTGTCATTGCAGGATCAAAATACTTTGCATAACCTTCATTGAGACTGTATACCTTCCCTTTCTTCTTGATTTTAACATCTCTGTCCACCAAAATAAATTCACCGAGTGCCTACAGGAGAACAGGATAGACCAGCTATTAGCAGGCAGCAGAACATTTTGTTGACTTTCTGTAACAGTTGTCGCACTAGAGATGGCAGAAACGCTCGCACAGCTTGGTCCTTTCAGCACCAGTCTTGTGTATAACTTCACAGTATTTCAAACAGAGCAGAAAGCACAGAATCTGTGTTAAGTTCATGAAAACTTGCCACATTGGTAGCATAAACAAAAAGCAATTTGACTATAATAGTTAGCATATCAATGAACACCAGTCAGCCCTTAAAGCAGATGGATCACGGATCTCTGTCCACAAATCATAAGGTTACAAGTTAATAAATTACACTGCCTTCTGATTTTTGAACTCTTCTTGCCTGTCTTGTCTAAATATCTTGAAGTGAATGTGGTCAGCTACCCCCAGGTGTTGCTGTCTGCAGTCTGAGTGCAACTTCCACCTTCTCTTCCTCTGTCTCTAACCAGAGCAGTTCAGCTCCCAGTTCTTCCCTCTTGGAATGAGCCTATTTATAAAAGTTAAAAGGAGCTTTGATAATAATGCATCCTTTTATCAAAAAGAACTCCTATGTTATTGCCCACATCTAATGCTGGTTTCTCAAATGAGCCATCTCCTTCCTGCATTCCTCCAGTAGCACTTGTTAGGCTCCTGGGCTGGGCACCGAGGGGTGGCACATGTCTGATTTTATGGGTATGGTTGTGCTTTTGGAGATTGTTGGGGGTATACAGCTTAGAGGACTTGGCCATGAAACTAAATTGCACTCAGGAAATCAGACATTGCTCTGCATGAACTGTATCAACAAATGGTCCTTGCCCCAGGCTAAACACTGAGCATGCTGAGGTTCTTCTACAGACAGTAAAAGCAAGAACAAGAAAAAAGCAGGAGTCCTTTAAGTGGAGTCAAAGGCAGGGTTTCAAATGCTATTTAACTTAAACTCTCTGCCACTGAGTAGAAAAAACAAACAGAGGTATTGCAACCAACATATTCATGTATTATTAAATACTTGTAAGGTGGACATGGGATGCTCCAGGATGTGGGTGAAAAAAAGAATTGCATAGATTGCCTAGGTTACAGAGACAAGGAGTAACAAAAATGAGTAAATCCAAGCACAGAAAGCTCTAAAAGATAGTGGCAATGTGATTAACACCATGACTGTACCGGATCGAGCATGAAGCAGTCCACTCCTTGCCCTGTGGAGAGGGCAACCAGTGTAGCACTGCCGTACAAGGCATAGCCTGCAGCAACAATATTGCGTCCGGGCTGCAAAGCATCTTTTTCAGAGGGCTCTTCATCTGTTTCCTGAGGAAAAATTACCATTGGATTGAAGGTTAAATTCTTATAAGAAACAATAAAAACAACACTTCAGTAGTGATGTGGGGCAGATTTCTTTTTTGTGTCTACGCAGGCCTTTGAAACAACCAAAACAGAGATTGTTCCCACTAGTTCAGGGCAAGTTTGGTACAAGTACATGTGCACGCTGGGACAGGACGTTGAGAGTTTGTTATTTTATACATGTCATGCAATCAATACGATACCTGTAACAAAGCTGATACCTTAGCATTACAGCCCAGTCTATTAAATCAAGATCATCAGAAATCTGAGACAGAACAGAGGTACTAATTTTCTGTAAATGTAAACATAAGCTATCATACTGACACCCCTCAGAGGGAGTAACTGTGAGGTGAATGCAGTAATTAACATTACAGACAAATTGCTTCCAGTAATGCAGAATTTAAGGGTAGACAGTGCAACATGATGGAACCAAGATTGTGCATTGGTTTCTGCTGGTGAAGAGGTAGGTAACTGAAGTGATATAAATGTTCATATTACATATAAAATAACAAATGCATTTGTGTATGTAATGTGTGTGTGTGTGTGCAGGTATGCATATATAACTCTACACAGAACATTCACGTGGCTTTTTACTTCAGGCTTTTAATCAATTTCCGACACTCGTATTTTGATTTGACACATTGGTTATCACTGAACAACAATAGCCCCAGCAGACCTGGTGCAAATATTTCCTGCCAGCTCTGAGGGAGTGCCTCAGCCATGGCTTACAAGAGTTTGACTGGTGGGGTAAGAGAGGAGAACAGCCAAGAGTACTTGGGAAGGCTGGCTCTAGCCTTCACCTCCTGGGACTACAAAATGTGTAGGGAATGCTTGATACTAATGTTTCTTTAAAAGCCTGTTGGTTGTGGTGGGTCTTCTGTGGATGTTTTGATGGTGGTTCCCGAAGAATTAAAATGAGAACCCCCTCAGATCCTTTCTTCAGGCCCTGGTTTAGCATTTCATTGCTCCAAACTCAGACAATTTCTCAGTGATTGGATGGGCTTAATTAGATTGAGTAACAGCTAAATAGAAATAGCAGGTCCAGCCCAAAATATCTGGCTAAAAAATAAATATCAGTGGACACTGTTTTGTGTAGGAAATAAAATATATGATGAATATTGAGTAAATCCCTTAAAAAATCAAGAATGCCTTCCACAGATATTTTCCAAAGGAAAACACTTCTCCTCCAACAAACAGAGAAATTCTCTGCTGTTCCCCATGGCACGGAGCTCTCAGGGTGCCCATCAGGGTCCTAGCTAGGTGGAAGGCTAAGGGTAACCTGGGGATCCCGTTTATCATTGTATGCCAACATCTAGAGGAAAAATGGGGTGGGGGACACCAAAACTACATCTTTCATGGCCTATGAAGACAGTAATTCCACATCAAAATGTTTTCATTTTCAGCTGAAAGATTTTGTTACTTTTCTTACTTTCGCTTATAGTTTTTAGCTGTATTTTGCTCAAAAGTTTTTATTATTATTATTTTGCCAAGTTCTTCTGTGCAAAAATATCCGGTTGCCAACCAGCTCTGCATGAGAGCTGAAATATAGCATGTACAAATACATCTGGTATGCAGTCCCTTGGAATTATTTTATGTCAAGGTGCTTATTCAGAGACGTTACAATGCACGTAATGAAGGAAGACTAGTTAAAACTCCTGTTTGTATATTCCAGAGCTTTGAATACTGACTATGAGTGGCTAATCCTTTGCTAAATAATCTTTTACAGAACCAACTATTATACCCTACATAGCATCTTCTCTTTCAAAAATACATCCCCATGGCACATACATCTCAACATCAAAAGCAACGGTTGTCTATAGTAGACTAATTATTTGCAACATTAAATGCAGAATTAAACATACATTTACACCACTAGTCACAAACATATGATGATTCTCCTAGCTTTTTGTATGCTTTCCCCATTAAATAAAGATTAATTTTGGATAAATACAGTAAAGAGGTTTGTTTTATAGAATATGGTGTATATACAGTATATGCAGCTGTTGGTTACATATGATATGGATTTAAAATAGATTTTTCTGAAATGAGCTTTTCAGTCCTATCTCTTAAATGCATTTTTTTATGTTTATATGGCTGAAAAAACACATATTTGTTGACTATTCTGAAAAAACAGATGAACTCCTCCCTTGGGAGATGGACAGTTGGGCAGAATTAACTTGTTTTTTCCATCCTTATTCACATCTATGTTTCCAAGAGCCAGCTTCCAAAAGGAAGGAAAAAAGCTCAGTCTCAGACAAACATTTTGCAGACCTTGTCAGAATGTAAAAAAGCTAGAGATCAGCTGATATTTCATTGTTAGGACTGCAGGAGTTTTGTCCTGCCAAGTACCATATACTGTGAGACAAACCAGGGAATTAAGCTGGCCAGTAGACTCTAATAGCTGCTGAATATTTTCACTTCTTTCTGGTGCACAGATGGATTTCCTTTCTATTATATTTTGACTACGAGATGGCGGTAGTGAAACCTCTTTAGAGGTCTTTATGCAAAGCACTGAAATAGGCAGAGGGATTGCAGAGAAGCTCTGACAAGCAGTGGCAGGGTCACTTTGGCTTGTTGTTGGAGTGAAGCAGATGAAACAAGGTCCGCAGAGCCTGGCTATAGGAGTACCCTCAGGTGATATCCGAGTTTGAAAACTTTTGCCTGTATGATTTGCCCACATCACATGAGGGAGTTCTCATCAGCACTGGGAGCAGCTCTGGAAGGACTTGGTTTCCACGTCTCCGTTTGTATCATGTGTTTCATGAGTATCCTTTGAATTTGCCCTGAATTCTTACACCTTCTCTGTGAGGGACCACAGGGAGGGGAGGACATTGTCCTCTTGACAATGGGGGGGGGGGGGGGGAGAACAAAATACATCTGAGGCACTAGGCAACGTTACAAATTAAAACCAGAAAGAAACAAAGCATCAGCGTTTCATAGCATTTACGTGGAGTATGAATTGAGAGTTGCAGATTCAGCTCAGTGGCATGAAATCTTGGGAAGAATCCAAGCAAAAAATACTTACTGTCACCACATCCTGACACTCCAGCAGCGGAGACCCCCGCAGCAGCAGTGACTGTCAAGGTCCTATCCCTTGCTCTGGCTTCTGCTGATTCAGCAAGGCTCCTCCCTCAGCCTCACTTTTCTGATGTTTCTGGTCTTTTTAACAATACCACCCATGCTTCAGAAAGTAAAAGCCAGGTGGAAAATTAAATAAACCTAAGATGGCATTTATTTCCTGGTGGTTTTCTCTAAGAAACTGATGCAGTGCTTTTCTGGCAGGAGGCAATGGTACCTGCCACCATGGTGGTGGCTCTGGATTGGGAGCAGCCAGAGAAACGTTTTCAGGTTTGAAACATATTGGCCCAGTCTGGCCTTTGTAGAAAAGTACTGATTATCTTTTTTTTTCCTAAAATGAGGGAAATATTTCAGTTCTGGAGGGTGTGCCTTCGGAAATGAAGTTAAGGTGCTGGTATGGTGAGAAAATCAGTCATGCAATCTTCTAAGAATTGGAAGGTACCAAATATTAGACAGGTGCTGAGGATCATCCTTTGGAATTACAATTGTTTTAGCTTTTCTGAAATTATGTTCATGAACCTTAAATGGCTTGAAATTATGTTTTCTTTCTTAAGTGACTCTAAGCCACTGGGATAAACATCCCACTTTTATTCCTTTCACACTACCCTTCAGTAACAATAAATAAAGCACTTATTATTTCATTATTTCAAAGGGTTTGAAGTTAATAGGGTTTGAAGTTAATAGGTGTCACTATGAAATTGTCTTGTCTGAGAGGAAGGTGCATGAATTAACATATACTTTGGAATTAGCATTTTAATGGAAAGAATGATGCAAGTGAAAGTCTGTAAATTCAACATTGTTTCTAACTTTCCAGGGAAAATGGATAAGTTGTTCTTGTAATTGACAAACCGTGCTTCATCCTAGCAGCAGGGTTTTCATTTGGGTATGAAGCATTTCTACAAAGCAATGTAATTTTCTTTTTATGAAGCACTGAAGGGCATCCACCCACATGAAAACCAGTAACTTAGAAACAGTATTTACAACAAATATGTTAATATACATTAGAACAACAACAACTCTGGAAGGATCAGAAAATTATTGAAACCTTGAGCATTTGGGAGTGACATGAGTTCTTTGGGAAATGTTTCTATTCTGAAGCAGAAACCTAGAGAAGACTGGGCAGTCTTTACACACATTAACAGGTGAGTTAAAGATGGTAGAGAAATCTAATCTGTATTTCAATCTGCTAAGCTATATTTATCACACTGAGCTCTTGCCTTTACAGTTACGCAGAGTAACTTAACACAACACTTCTAAACAGAAAGCTAATGTTTCATATTTGTAAGATAGTGCTTACCACCTTTAAGAAGAGTGGACAACACAGCTATTGCCTACTGTAAATGTCGAGACGTGCTGTAGTCTTTTAGGCTAACTTTAGAGACATAAATGAAAAGGCTGGGGGTCCCTTTGCTTACCATAAGGGCACATGACATGGTTTGCATCCATACAGCTAAGCTCTCTTCCCTGCAGAAAGCAAGGTGGTAGATGGTACTGGAGGTAGTCCCTGGGCTGCTCTTTCCACAAGCCATATCCGGACAGCATCTCAGTGTTGTCTGGCTTGGGCTGTATCTGTGATTAGCGTTTGCACTAACCATTAACAGTGTGGACAGCCATATGCCAGCACTTGGCTTGTGCCATGACCCTCTTGAGATTGTGCCATAACTATTTGGTTTACTAGTAGATGTATATTCTCAACAGTGATGATTAGTGTATCGCCTACCAGAAAAGTAAAAAATGAGGACTAGCCAGTTGAAAATTATGAGTTAAAAGATGAGAGCAGACTTTAAAAACGTATCTTCGTATGTTTGAAGTGTAGCATCTGAATCTGCAAAGTCTTCTTTGCAGTCACAAGTACTGTAAATATTACTTCACAATCGTGATGTCTGAGGGTCTGCCATAGTCATATGACTGTGAGCTCAGGCTTTGGGAAAAACACCAACTGCTGGGAGATTAGCAATCAAATCACAAGATTCAGCATGACTGTAACTATGAACGTTTGTTAACTGGCCGCGCAGTTGCTGTTTTGTGCAGCCCCATGGGAGCAGACATGCTGGCGGGGCGCTGGTGGTTGTAGGTGACTGCTTCCTTCAGTCTCAGGTGGCCTCCATCATTAGCATGCTTATAAACCCCATCTGTAACAGGGATAGCAACTCGCACCAGGAGGCCACCACACTGCTAACCGTGATGCAGTCCCGGCAGTGACTGTCAGCCCTCCCCAGTCGGTATCCGGGAAGACAAATACTGTGATTCGTAGGCACCATGACACCCCTCAGCTCTCCTCCAGCGAGTAAAGCATCGCTGACGGAGCTAATCAGATGCCTGATGGTGAGAGGGTTTTATTTCTGTGCCTGTGTGTCTGGAGGAGGGAAGTGCTGCCACCTATCAATTTCACAGAGCTGAGTGTCTCCTTCCTGGGAATTCAGGCAACATTTTAGCATAAGTGAATCTCAAGTGCTACCTCTTCTACTCTTTCTAAGGCTCTATTGATCCCAAAGACACCTAAAGGACCTAGGAAAGAAACTAAGAAAGTCAATATACCCAAGACATTTTGCCTTCACCAAGTGAATCGTGTCATGCGTGCTTCATTCATCCTCTTTCTTACCTTTTTGTAGATAGCAAATATCGTTCCTATCGGTGCCAAGCAGTCTATATTGGATGAGCCATCAAGGGGGTCAAAGCACACCACATATTTACCCTAAAACAGAAGTGGCAAGGGAAGCATTAAATGATACGCAGTCTGGCACCATCATTTCCTTTTACTTGAAAAAATCCATGTTTTTCTGACTGCGCTTAGCCCTCCAAGCACGCCTGACACAGCTTGTCGGAGAAAGCTGTGCTGTTGACCCAGCTGGCCCTTCAGCACAACACCCACTCCCTGCAGGGCCTACCAGAGAAATAGGAGAGGCTATGTTTCTGCTCAGACAGCACAAAATCTGATGATAGAAAGGAGCAGTCCTCTGCTGCCAAGCAGTGCAAGAAATCGCTTGAAAGCAAAAGGAGTGACTCATTCTGGAAGCGAGCATCTTCCTCGAGTAAATATGTTTTGGTTTGTTACGTTTTGTTCCGAACAAAAGGATTTGCCTGTGCTGTGAGGTTTGAGGGCAAGAAGGCAGAAAGAAAACATCTTGGGGAAAGAGTAGGTTACATCAGCATGAGCAGTATCATGCTGCAATAGGATCCCCTCCTGGGGGAAGCCTGATGAAGCAGTCAGGTGTTTCCTCTGGACGTGTAACGTAAAACCCAGTTCTGCCAGCCTCTCATCTCATTTTATCTTGCCTAAATGTTAATGTAATCCAAAACCATTACACCAGCGGTCAGGGAATGTAATAGTACACTTATACCTGGGGTCTGGGGTGTGTTAACAAATGCTAAAATAATTATTCTCCCCCCCCTTCACAAAACTTTAATAATAATTTTACCCTCCACAGCTCCTTCAGCTGTTGAAACCATGCCATCCACCACAGTTATTAATCAAAACAATGCAGTAATAGTGCAAATTTTCTGAATTCCCCTGGGAAGGGTTGGTTTTGGGCCAGGCCCAGGTTTCATACTTGAAACACGAGTGCCACCTGCTGCTGCCTGAGCCGATAACCCCCCCGAAGGCAGGAGCTGCACAGACCCGCTTGTCTTTCGGGGTGAGGATGGCCTCCTTGTTCTCCTCCGTGACCAGGACACAGGTGCTGTAGGAGGACTGGAGCATATTAATCACCAGGGAGTTGGATAATACGTCCAGCTTCTTCACTTCATCACCAGTCACGTTCACAGTGCCAGCTATACCAAACCTACAGAAAAGTAAAAATATCAAGAACCCTGAGGGAGGCCAATGTTACAGGTTTTTAGGAAAAAAACAAGTCAAGTGACTCCTTCCTCTCTTCTTCCCACATGTCTAACCTTTCGATTAAACTGCTAAGGTGCATTAGGAGATGGTTGCTGCTACTAGAAAATAAATAAAAGCATGCGTGAGAAAGAGAAAGGGTGATGGCAGCATTTTTGGGCTTTACCTGGGTCATTTTGCTCCTGCTTGGATGTTCTCCAGGCCAGGAGCAGAGCCCACAGCCAGGCCACTGGGTGCCAGGCTTCCCTAGCAGCCCCGCAAAGCAGCTGGCAGCAGCTTCGAGGAAGAAGGGGCCGTTAGCATCTGCATTATTTTCTGCCTTTGGCTGCTCAGAGGTCCGTGATGGTCCTCTAACCCACGTCCACTCAGTCCCCAGCTGCTTTGTGGCCAGCTGGGGTTAAACCACAACACCTCCCCAAAATCAGAAGATTTCAAGACACCTCCAGATAATTCCCTGTGGTGAACTGTATCTTAGGATCAAGGTCTGTTTTACTCGGTGATCCTCAGCTGAGTTAGGATGATGCTTCCATTCCTTATCCCGATTTTAGCAATACACTAATGATGTAGTATATAGTAGCATACATTTTTTCTGACACTTTCAGTTGAGGAAGCATTGTTTAGACCTAATATGCATGGTCTGGGCATCTTAGAAGTATAAGAAATCATACAGGGAATAGATACAGCATTTTTATTCATTATGGAAAAAAAAAAAAAAGGAAGGGGAAAGGGGCAACTAATTAGTCCCTAGGATGTTGGTCAGCAGCAGGCCTTAGTTGGGGGCAGGGTAGGTCTTTTGTCTTACTCAAAGCTCAAAGCTGCCCGAGCTTTTCAGAAGTATTGAGCATTTTGGGCACTCTATTTTGGAGTGCCAAGTTTGAGATACTGGAAAGGACTGTGATTTTCAGGGAATGCTAAGCACCCATTCTCCAGCTAGTGTGTTTTCAGGCACATTCCCAGCTCAAGTCTATGGCTTGGAGAAAGTCCTCCTTTACTTCTGAATGACGAATTTGTTAAAAATTCATGCCAAGCTCTTTAACATTAAAGAAGCCACTTCACAGTCTCCTATTTGGAGGGGCTAGAAAAAGCAGAGCTCTCTAACTTCACAAATGTAGATGGATGCAAGCCAGTCACCGTGGTTGAAAGTTTGCCACAGGAATTTCTGCGATTTCATGGTTAGTTGCAGTAATTTGAATGGTGCAAGTTACTCATTTGTGTGTTTGGATACTTAGAGGTATTTCTGGTTCATCATCTGAAACTTTTGTTTAGAGAAAGAGACATTCGCTCCTTAACATAATGGATGTTTTCCTTCTGAAGGGAAGATTCATCGAGCACAGTAGCTGTGTGTCCTGTAGGCTAGGTGGCTATTCTACCTCTAGTCTATCAAATAGAGGTTCTCCCCACTTATTAAATACTTCAGAGGTTGCATATTGAAAGATAAAAATGAGATAAAATCAACTGTTCCTCTAAGTCAGGGAGGCAAAACGGCTCAGCTTCACCTAGTAAGTACAGAGACAAAGTGCCCAACAGTTAGGGCATGGGAGCCTGACGCTGCTGTTAACTTTGAGTATGTATGTCTGATGTCTTCTCCACATATTATGGTCCATGCCTGTAAAGTGAGGGTGATAGTACTGAGACATTGAATTCATGGTTTGCAAAGATCATTGAGGACTTTGACCAAATAGTAAACACAAAAAACCTCAGTGTCATACATTTTGGTGTTTCCAAGGCAAAAAAATTACAAATGTTGTCTTTCTTACACAAATATATTCCTGGTCTTATTTATGCGTGTGTGCATATGTGCATACACAGGCATGTACAGAGGCATATATTTCAATACATAACAAAACCTGTATATTTTAAATGCATAATTTTATTAGGATGCTCCAGCTCTCTGAACTGCTTCAGATAGGTCACCATTAAAAGAATGACACTGATGTCTGTTTCACCTGGCTGTGTGACGAACAGCTCGGTTCATTCCAGGCTTTGCTAAGGCAATTCTTTATTCCATTTGCTGAACCACCAGATGCCACATAGTTACGTTTATTTTTCATATAGAGCCTTTTAAGACTGCCCACCTGTAACCCTGATACTACTTGAGGAAGGAAGGAGGGGAAATGCACTCCTGCATGACAGCATGTGGCGTTTCTCACGGGGCTGCGGCTTTAGACCATTACTTAAGCTGCAGTCAGGCAGAACATCAGCTTCCCAAGACAAGCCAAGCCCTGATTTGCACAGCTCAGCACTGGGCTTGGATGTTAGCAAAAAATATCACAGTGTGATATTCTGCATTAAAAATATCATGGTGTGATATTCTGCAAATTCACAGTAGATTTAAAAATGTATCAATATCAACGTTCACAAGGGATAATGAGGTGAGCAGTCATTGAAGTTCCGACTTACATTTTTAGAGTAAAATATTACAGAACAGCAGTTAGTCTAAATGTCTATCTTGCGCCCAATATTAAAATGCTCCAGAAAGAAAGATCTCCCACTTCCCACTCTTGATAATCCAGGCTCTGACCTCATGCCTACAGTCATTCGGCTTAAAAAAGACACTTTCAATGTATTTACGAATCCCTGCCCTCTCCCCAGCCTTGCTGTGCAAGCAGCTGCCTCTCTACCTCCTCTTCCTCCCCGTATTGCTAGGTAGGACTCACATGTGGGCAAGGCCTGCCTTTCTGACTGCAGAGGAAATGGCCTTTATGGCAGTCAGCATGGAGTTGAGCAGCTGTGTCAGCTCCCCTGTCGCTCCTTTAACGCGGCGTCCCTTCTCCATAACGAATCGTGTGAGCGTCAGCATATCTGTTTCGAAAGGGGTTTTGTCGGACATTTTTGCTGGGTACCAGAGTTGCTATCTTCTCGGCTGGACGAGGCACTTTCTTGCTGTGTTGAGATCCTGGGTAGCTGGTTTATTTTGAGGCAAAGCTCTTGGCTGCGTTGCTGGTCAGAGTTTATTCAGATGTTTCTGAGACCATGTGATTGAGTGCTCAGAATAACTGCACCCCAGGCTGGCTCCACGGCTCCTCTGAGGTGCAGGAAAGGAGCCTGAGACGGGACTACAGCTGAGCAACCGCGGCTCAGCTGCCCTCCCCACGCACTGGAATTAGTGATGTGCATCTCTAGTAACATATTCTAATTGTGCGTTAGACTGCTTATAACTCAAAGCTCTTGCTGGCTGCTTATCTGGAAACTGCTTTTCTGTAGCTGCTGCTCAGCAGAGAGCTCAACATAGCCAAGGCAAAGCGCAGAATTTGCAAGGTACAAGAAATGAAAGCATAGAGCATCAGTAACCACGCACGCCATAATGCCCTGCAGCAGAGCACCCACTGTGCTGTGACTCCAGACGGTGAAGTTCCCTTTCTGTATCACCTTCATCCCTGCTTGCTTACCCGCTTTTGGCCTCGTCCATCGAAGAGGGTTTTGAAGGTGTATGGCACATCCCAGGGGAATCAACAGGAGGTGCAGGGTGCACCTAGACATGCATTTATTAAAGATGTGTTATGTTGCTAGTTGGTCTGCTGCAATCCCATTTTAATGACTTCATTCCTAGTCTGCGCTACTTGTAATATTATAGGGCTTGCATGAATGAGAAGTACTGGTGAGCTGTGGCTTGATTAGTTACAAAGTAATTACGTCTTCAATAATTTACAAATGAGGCTTAACTGATTTAAGCATGTCTCTGTCATAACTCACAAAATGAAATTTTACATCAGATTTGTTATTGTAGTGCAACATGTAAATACAGGTATGTCCAAATTTGCAATTATACTGCCAGTAATTCCTTACAAGCAATATACTTGGATCACATGATGCTAATGTGAAGGTAGACAGAAATGTCAGTGAACTAGGTACATGCTATCTGGAACATTGAAATTACGGATTTTAATTACAGCGCTATTCTCCCACTCAGATAAGGCAGTAAGAACAATTATATGTTGTAGCCTTCATTGTACTTACTAGCAGCACTCTCTCATTTTTAAGCAGAAGATCTGGAAAACCCACAAGCAAAACAAGACAATCTGGAGTTAAAGAAGAAAAGTTTCATTAAATTTCATTGTTGTCATTCATTTAACCCAAATTACTGCACTAAAATCATGCCAGGAAGACAGAAACAAAATTCAGTAACAAAACAAATACCTAGCTTTGTATTTGTTAATAGGAACTGCAGCTGTAGGCAAAGAGTTTTGATTTCCTTTTGCATTCCTTTTTTTAATCTTTAGCATTTCTTTGGATTTTCCTAAAAGCATCTCCTCATCTATGAACAAACGATTACTTGGAGAGTTGTAAAGGGATTTGAATGCTAAGGTTTTCTACTCTGAAATCAGCCTCAAGCAAGGGTCTCAGAGACTGACAGCATTGAACACTAGCAACAAGTAGAAAGACAGAGTTCAGTGCTGCTTGCATCCCGTGTGCTTAGCTGTGGGGATGTTTTTCAAGTCTCGTTCTAAGGAGGAGGAAGCACTGGCAAGCAGAGCTCCTCAGGTGGAGCAACAGGCAGATTTTGCACTATGTCTTCTAAGGCAATGGTGGAAGAAGAAAGTGATCTTGAAGATTTCCTTTTCTCTTTTCTACCAGTGTGATCTAGTTAAAAGTATACAATACCATTCACATGATGGGACAAATATTCCAGAGGACTTTTTGCCAGGTTAGGAGACTTTCTTTCTTCAAACAGACTTTGTACAAAACCGAAATATATTTAGGGAGCTCTGGGATAGCACATGGTGCTATTAATAAAAGTAGGGGACAGGTTTCACATTATACGTGCAAACAGATCTACTGGCTTAAAGTACAGCCATTACATTCTGCACATTATTTCGTCATCGTGGCAGTTGTCAGCCTGACCAGTACTAAAATGCTTTTAATGCAAAATTTCTCCACTGTGTAGCTAGAATACCATGTGGATACTCAATCAATTTAGCAAATAAGAAATAGGGTGAGGGTTGGCCTATGGCTTCTAACATTTGTCAAAACATCACGTGCAGGTCTTCTTTACTGTTGATTCCAAGTGATCTTTTATACTGGTCAAAAAGACAAAGTTCGGATCATCTTCTAACAGAAAGTTTGTTTTGAAGTTAGTGGTTCAAAAGGTCTTCTCAGAGCTAAGAAGTCCATTATTTGCCTCTTTCTTTTTTTTTTTTTTTTAACTGAAACATCCCCAAATGCTTTTTACTGGTACTGGATACTTTTGAGTATGTATAAAGCACAATGCTTTGAGCTGCTGCTCAAATAACACTCCCTCAATAAGAACTTAACTTACACTAACATGTAAAGAACACAGAGTCTACACCCAAGCTTTCCAGAAATATTGCAGCCAACAGTGGAGCAAGAAGAGAAAAAAAAGAATAAAACTTTGATAAAGGCACAAGACTAGGTTGCATGAAAACTTTACCTGTTTTGATAGTTTTGAAACTGTTTTGATAAATGCTGTGATCCCACTGAATGATAAATACCTGAATGGTTGAAGTGAATGATTAAGCTATATAAATAATTACCATTTAATAGGGGAGGGGGAGAAATCAGAGTGTTTCAAAAATATGTGATGACTCTTTATAAGCCTGAGAACCGCTCAGTAAGATGGGTTGGAACAGCATAGAAAGGTTAAAAAAGCCACAACTCAATTTGACAGATCTATGGGGGATTTACCCTCTAATATAAAGATTATACAAGAACTCTCAGGGATGATTCACGCTTCCACTGGCGTATAGGCTAGCTCTGTGCCTTAAAGGTGACACCTCTTCTAACCGATCTGACATGTTAGTCGCTTGGATGGCGCCGGCTGAAATTGGAGATAGCGACCTTTCACCAAATGCCACAGTTCAGCCCCTGAGCGGGGCAGCGGGCCGTACTGCAACAGGGGCTGAAGGTGGACGCTGTGGCACGCCAACCCTCCCACCCCACGTCCAGGCACAGGGCGAGCCCTGGAAGGGGCTGTGGAAGGAGGTCGCTGAATAGTTTTCCCCGCCGGTGGCTACCCGAGGATGCCGTTCAAATGTGGGCTTAGGTATTACAGATAGAAAGAAAAACCCAGCTCACAATGTGAAAAATGCTGACTGTAAAATGTCAGCCTACAGGCAAAACCAAAACACTGGAAACTGACCCAGCAAACATGGGCAGTATTGCCTTTCCTTCTATAACCTTTACCTGCTGCCAGTATGGTGTCTTAAAAATAGATATACGCAGCCCAGGGATTCCTGAAGAGCTTGAGGGCAGAAGGCAGCCGAGGAAGTACTATAACCAGACAAAAATGGCTGCTGTGGGTACTGTCTGTCAAGTTGTGCCAACAGACCAGTGAAGCACTGTAGTCCGAGCTGACATAGGGAAAGCCAGAAAAAAGCTGTAAGGGCTTCCATCTATCCTCTGCTTAGTATATTAAATAAAAAAATGTGTCCAGCTATGGCTCTGGGGAGAGGTCAAATTAAAAACTTAAGGATCTAAAAAAGTTATGCATGACAACAACAGTCACGCACCTTCCTCTAGGAGCAGCATCCAGAACCTCAGAGAGGTTTAGAGTCCTTCTCAGCATGCTGCCTGCTGTAGCTGATTTAGTGAGCTTGGAGCCTTTTAAAGTGCTATGGGGTAGCAAGTAAAGCCAGCAAGTAAAGAAATGTGTGGAATAGGAACATGCAATTCCCTTGGGAAGTGTTTCAGTGTGCTAGGTAGGCATCTCCACCCACTCCTAGCACCTTCACTCCTTGTGAAAACAGAGAGACACTTGCTGTTTCTTTTGAAACCACAATGAAAATCATAGAATCATAGAATGTCCTGAGTTGGAAGGGACCCACAAGGATCATCGAGTCCAACTCCTGTCCCTGCACAGGACAACCCCAAAATTCACACTATATGTCTGAGGGCATTGCCCAAATGCTTCTTGAATATTGTCAGGCTTGGCACCGTGACTACCTCTCAAGGGAGCTTGTTCCAGTGCTCCACCACCCGCTGGGTGAAGAACCTTTTCCTAATATCCAACCTAAAGCTCCCCTGGAATATCTTCCTGCTGTTCCCTTGGGACATATCATTGGTCATCAGGGAGAAGAGATCAGTGCCTGCCCCTCTTCTTCCCCTTGTGAGGAAGCTGTAGGACCACGATGAGGTGTCCCCTCAGTCTCCTCTTCTCCAGGCTGAACAGACCAAGTGACTTCAGCCACTCCTCGTACGGCTTCCCCTCCAAACCCTTCACCATCTTCATGGCTCTCCTCTGGACACTCTCTAGTAGCTTCATACCCTTTTTGTACTGTGGCACCCAAACCTGCACACAGTACTCAAGATGAGGCTGCACCAGTGCAGAGTAGAGCGGGACAATCACCTCCCTCGACAGGCTAGCAATACAGTGCTTGATGCACCCCAGGACACGGTTGGCCCTCCTGGCTGCCAGGGCACACTGTTGGCTCATATTCAACTTGCCATTGACCAGAACCCCCAGATCCGTCTCCGCGGGGCTGCTCTCCAGCCTCTTGTCCCCCAGTCTGTACATACACCCAGGGTTGCCATGTCCCAAGTGCAAAATCCAGCACTTGCCCTTGTTAAATTTCATATGGTTGGTGATTGCCCAGCTCTCTAATTTGTCTAGATCTCTCTGAAGGGGCTCTCTGCCCTCAAGTGTCAGCAGCTCCTCCCAATTTTGTGTCATCGGCAGACTTAGTAGTCCTTCAAGTCCTGCATCCAAGTCATTTATGAAGACATTAAATAGCACTGGCCCTAAGATGGATCCCTGTGGAACCCCGCTAGTGACTGGTCGCCAGCCCGATGTAACCCCATTTACTATAACCCTTTGAGCCCGACCTGTCAGCCAATTGCTCCTCCAGTGCATTATGTGTTTATTCAGCTGCATGCTGGACATTCTGTCCAGGAGGATACTGTGAGAGACAGTATCAAAAGCTTTACTGAAATCCAAAAGGATTACATCGACTAGGTTCTCTTGGTCAACTAGGTGGGTAACCTTGTCATAGAAAGAAACTGAGTTTGTTAAGCAGGACTTTCCCCTCGTCAACCTGTGCTGGCTGGGACCAATGACTGCGTTGTCTTTCTGGTGTTTTTCAATAACTCCCAGAATAATCTTCTCCATAATTTTGCCAGGCACAGAGGTGAGACTGGCAGGCCTGTATTTACCAGGGTCATCCCTGTTGCCCTTCTTGAAGATTGGGACAATGTTGGCCAGCTTCCAGTCAACTGGGACCTCTCCAGATTCCCAAGAGCACTGAAAAATCAAGAGAGGTCTCGCTATGACATCAGCCAGCTCTTTAAGTACCCTCGGATGAATCCCATTGGGCCCCATTGCCTTCTAGCTGGAGCAGCAAATGCCACACAAGTTCAGGGTTGGTTGGGAGTTTATCATTCTCACAGTCATGGTTCTCTAGCCAAGAGACTGGGACCCCCAGAGCCCATCATCGGTGTTGAAGACCAAAGCAAAGAAAGCATTAAATGTCTCTGCTTTGTCTATGTCCCTGTTTGTGGGTGACCATGCTCATCAAGTAATGGGCCAATGTTATTTCTGGCCTGCCTTTTGCTATTAACATATTTTAAAAAGCCCTTTTTATTGTCCTTCACAGTACTGACCAGCTTCAGCTCTAACTGAGCTTTGGGCATGTGTATTTCCTCCCTACAGTGGTGAACAGCATCTCCATAGTCCTCCCATGTCGTCTGACCTTGCTTCCACTGGCCATACATTTTCTTTTTTTGCCTTAGTTCTAGAAGAAGATCCCTACTCAGCCAAGCCAGTCTTATACCTCGCCTGCTTGACTTCTGACATTTTGGAATTGCCTGCTCCTGTGCTCTTAAGAGGTGGCACTTAAAAAGTGACCAGCACTGATCAACCCCAGCACCTTCAAAAGCTTTTTCCCAGGCGACCTTACTAAGTAGTTCCCTGAGCAGCCTGAAGTCAGCTCTCCTCATATCCAGAGTTGAGGTCTTGCTGGCAGTTTTTCTCCCGTTTTCATAGATTTTAAATTTGACTACTTCGTGGTCACTGTGGCCAAGGCAGCCACCAATCACCACTTCACCCATGAGACCCTCTTTGTTAGTAAGCAACAAATTGAGGAAGGCACCTTTCCTGGTCAGTTCCCTCAGTACCTGTACCAAGAAGTTATCATCCAGATGGTTTAGGAATCTTCTGGACCTCTTTGTACCAGCTGTGTGGTATTCCCAGTTGACATTGGCAAGTTGGAGTCCCCCATAAGGACAAGGGCAGATGACTTGGAAGCATCCCTTAGTTCCTTAAAGAATAACTCATCCATGTCATCATCCTGGCTGGGTGGCCTATAGTAGGCTCCCACAATGACATCCACTTTATTTGTCTGTCCCTTAACCCTTACCCAGAGGCTCTCAACTGTGCCATCGCCTACTGCTAGCTCCATGCATTCCAGCCCCTATGCTGCATACAATGCCACCCCCCGCCTCATCTGCCCTGCCTATCCCTCCTGAAGAGCCTGTAACCGTCCATCATGGCACACCAGTCCCAGGACCCATCCCACCAGGTTTGATTTATGCCTATGACGTCATATCTCTGGGACTGGGCCAAGGCACCTAGCTCCTCTTGCTTGTTCCTCATGCTGCATGCATTTGTGTAGAAACATTTCAAGTGCAGTTCATTGTGCCCATTACCTCATGGAGCAGCCTGAGGAATCTCACTAGCACGCAGCTCCTCGAACTTTGGCATGCCATCCCGTTGCTTGTCACTGACTAGACTGGCATTGTCTCTTTCCCCCTTCCAATCTAGTTTAAAGCTCTATCAATCAGCTCCTGAGCAAAAACCCTTTTCCCCTTCTGAGAAAGGTGCATCCCATCGGATGTCAGTAGACCTGATGATGAATAGACCATCCATCCCATGAGCAAAAAACCCAAAGTTCTCCAATGACACCAGCCTCGGAGCCACATGTGGATCAGCTGGGTCTGCCTGTTCCATTCAATGTTCTTCCCTGCTACTGAAAGGATTGAAGAAAACACCACCTGAACACCTGATCCTTCAACCAACTGCCCCAAGGGTCTGAAATCCCTTTTGATTGACTTAGGACTTCTCTTCATTATCTCTTCACTGCCGACATGAAGAACTAATAGTGGGTAATAGTCTGAGGACCTTACCAGACTAGGGAGTTTTCTAGTGACATCTCTTATCCTGGCTCCAGGGAGGCAGCAGACTTCCCTGTGGGTTGGGTCCGGTCAGCATATGGGACCCTCCATTCCCCTCAGAAGAGAGGAAAAAAAAAGACAAAACAGATGTAAGAATTGCATTTTTTTTTCTTTTACAGAAACGAGAGCATGGCCATATTGCAGTGGTTGGCTGCTCACATGAAGAGGCAGAGGAAGCAGCGCTGGTCCTAGGACAAGAAAGAGCAGCTTGTGAAGAAAAGCCTGGGCCACAGGAATCCCCCAGCACATAGCTGTTCCACTCACTGTCTGGTCGCATGAAGTCCTCTCCCATGTCATGGCACAGCGCTCACAGGTCACGGTGGTAAACCCTCTCCTTCCAGGCTGGGCCCTAGGCTGGCAACAAAGGGCACCCCACCGGGAGATGTGGGTTTTGGCCTCCTCCCAGAGGGGAATTAATCAGAAATTAGGCAGTGTTCTGCATGGTTGCTGTTTATGGGGTGCCTGATTTTGCAGGTGCATATGAAGCAAAGTATGTAAGCCATGGTCTGCTCGCTTCCCAGAGCAGAGTTTGGCCACAGAGGAGCCCGATCCTGTGCAGGGCGAGAGTTAGGCCCTCACAGCAGAATGAGAGCTCAGTGGAGATTTCCAGGACTGTCAAATCCTTTAAGGGCTCAGGTCCCCGAAAGCCCTGTCTTCATTAACAAAGCCTCATCAGAAATAGCGTTTTTAGCAGAAACTGAATTCAGTGCCTGCCAGAAACGCTTTGTCCCCTATCACTTCAGAGCACAGCTGAACATATACACCCATCTAAGGTTTGCCAGCATGCCTCTACATGCCCCAAATGCAACCTGTGCCAGAACAAGGGCCCCCAGGTTTTTTTGTGTGTGAGCCCTCATAGAGCATGCCTTCTCACCATGGCGTCCAGGTTCCCCCACACTCTTTTCTTCTTGTTTTACAAGAAGAACCAAGTTCAGACAGGCTATCTGCACTGATGTATCCAAAACCCTCAGACAGGCAGGTGTATAGCTCATTGCACCCATAGACAGGGGCTCCCAGACTATGGCTTGAGTGAATGTTCAGTGGCACTCTACCCAACAGCGACATCCATGCATCCCTTAGTTTGAGTTTGGCAAAGGTAAATGGGCAGTGAGAAATATCAAAGATCGGCAGATTTGGACTGATTCAAAAAGCTTGTGAGCCATGGCCGTAAACCGTACCCAGACAGGTGGAGAGCCCATCTAGCTCCCAAGCACTGACATCGTGTTCCCAGCAGCACGCTCTGAATCAGCATGTTAAATGTCAGTATGCTTTGTGGGGATCTTCACAACTTACTTCTGCTTGCGCAGCAGAATCCTTTTCCATGGTAAGGCACACTCCCAAAATAACACAAAGAACACCTGGTGGGTGTTGCTGGCAACACCCAGGTTCATTTTTTCATCAAGCAAGTAGGTTAATTTCTGGCAAATATACCCAGCAGAATGGTACCAAGCTGTCTGCACATGCTCTTTATCCAATTCAAAATCCACCTCCAAAATGTCATTTTCCATCCCTGTGTAACTGGATCTGATAGAGTGTCAACTGGCAATATTAACAGTATGTGTGAGAATTAACATACGCTAACATACATGTTTCACAAATGTTAATTCTCAGTCAGAATAAATCGAGACTGAAGTACAGTGAGGAACTTCTGGGGCCTAGAAACGATGTGTGAAGGTGTCCACATTAGCATTTATATTTATTGCCAAAGAACTAGAGACTAGTCTAGGAAAGGTCACACACTGTAAGAGGCTTCTGAGTCTTCTCCCCAAGATTTTTAGAATAGGACAGAGTCAGATATTCTGGTGATAGTCTGTAGCTGGTCTGAGAAAGTTGAGTCTTCCCCTAGTTATTGAATGCAACACAGTAGTTTCTTGTAACACAGTGACTTTTGTCTAATCACAAATGATAAATGAAAAAGCAAACATTTTTCCCTTGCTTTTACTTTTAATGTTTCTTTTAATGCAATCTTTTAATGCCTTTCATTGCACAATGCAATTGCACAAGATTTCACTTTAAAAAAAATCTTATGAAAATATGGCTCATTTGCTCTCTTGCTAGAGGTCAGACAGTTCAGTCTTGCAGTACTGCAGTGTGTTCTTTGGTTCAGCTGTAAGGCACTTCTTCCTGTCTGCACAGTGACTGCAGCAAGCTTGCTTTACTTAGCTGAATGCTTCTTGACTATCTCAAGGTACTCCTTCACATCGTCAGGAGATCCCAAGACAACAGGCACTCTTTGGTGGATATCCTCAGGCACTATATCTAGTATTGCTTGATGCCCGGTTGTTGCTATTCCCCCAGCCTTCTCAATAACAAAAGCCATAGGATTGCATTCATAGAGCAGTCTCAGCTAGAAGACAAAAAATCAAAATGGCAATGGTCAGCCCAGGCAATGCTGAGAATCATGAAATAGTTGGCGTTTGATTTAAAACCAATCAAGACGCCAAGTACTCCATATTTCATGTAAAGTTTGATTCAAGAATGAAATTGTGTGGGTTTTTCTTTTAAATGAAACACAGTGAATACTGGATTTGCCCAATTTGAGTCCTTTCTCCATAGCTCATGTTTGCATTGTGCTCTTTACACAGAAATAAAGCCCGTATGTAAGACACAACCTTTAACAAGGCAGCAGACCACATAGGCCTGTGCAAAAAGAAAGAAAAACACTGGCCCTGAGTGTGCCATTAGGTTTCTCTAATGAATAACTGCATCTTATCTGCAACCTGAAGCAATAATTTACGGACAATTACAAAACAGATGAAAGGTCTTTGCTGAATAAACAGTCCCCTTGTCACCCTGTAAGTGTGCGACCTTCCCCGAGTGACTGTCGTCCTGGCAGAGGCAGACAGGCATAGCTCCTCCAGATGAGGCAGTGTTACCAAGTACGAGATGCAAGTGGTTTTTCCTTTGGCAGAGCTTCTTGTAAGGGGCACACTACATTTAGGTTTCTTACATAATAGCTTGTAATAGGAATCTTAGGGTAATGTGGCATGTTTATTTTGCTTTGTAACGTTTCACTCAGTTGGGACCAGCATGGTTTGGGCTGAGATGGTACAGAGAAGACTGTTTGAACAGCACATCCCATGGTACGTTCCGTAATCTGAATATGTTTGGGGATAAAGAAAAGTCAGTACAGTTGAAAAAGGTTAGCAGCAGGCCTAAGATAGGTGTCTGACAACAGGTTGCTGTCACTTGTGACAGTGTGCAAGGGGTGGCCATACCCACACACCAGACATGCAAGCTACCAAGTTATAAAAAACATGTTCTGCAATCAACATACTGTGATAGTGAAATATCTAGATAATGTAACATTTTCTATTATTGGGCTTATTCAGGTTTACCTTTCCTTTGGGACTTTTGGAGTTAGCAGGATACAGAAAGATTCCTCCATACACCAGCGTGCGATGCACATCAGCCACCATAGATCCTATGTATCTCCCACCATATGGTGAACTGCCGTCCTATAGAAAGATATTTAAATAAATGTAACTTTCGAGCACATCAGGGTAATCTCCCCCCACTCCCCCCCTTAGTGGTCGTAACATTGTGATTCATTAATAATATTCAAAGTACTTTTGGAGGAAACTTCAGTTTCCTCCTCATTCTCTAATTGGGAAAATCCAAGGAAAAGGACTGACAGAAGATTTCAGGATAGATGAGTGATAGTGCCAACAACAGAAAATGCATCCCAGCTCTCCATCAGTGCTCTAACCCTCGGAAAATATTGCTTGTCTAGTAGCAAAAAGATCAAATGCTACAAATTGATGCTGGGTTTTTTTCTTTTATAGGAAAAAATATATCAAGGAGCAAAAGAAGTGACCTTTCCTACTTCTACCCATTTTTGCAGGCTTCTACAACCTTTTTGGTACAAAAAAATTAATAGTTGACTACTAACATTATTTCCTTATTATACTCCAGAGAGTGCTTTTTAATATCTAAATAAACAACACCTTAAGCCTGGCACAATGCCAGATGAAAACACCTGTCTGTGTTCAAAGCAAGATCAGGAAGTCAAGAAGGGACACGAACACTTAACAACAGTGAATGTTTACACTTCATTGTCAATGTAATAACTCCAGTGATGACAAGCGTAAGACATGAGAACGGATGTGATTTTTACGGGCACTCCTCAGAGCTTCAGGCCTCCTGACACCAGGAAACTGCACAACCGCAAAGCAGACCCTGAAACTATGCTAGCTTTCCAAGTGAGAGGTCCCCCTCAGGACCCAGCTTGTGTGACCACTGAGCGATGTCCCACCGCCATCCCCACTCAGCTCTCTGCCTGCTTGGACGGCGCAGTGAGGAAGCAGCAATCTAACACACATCCCAATCAAATTTCTTTATCACCAGATGAGACTTCCTCTCTACTTCACTACCAAACACCCAGTTTTGCCTCCAGCACCGTTACTCAGGGCCCCAGCCAGGAAGAAAGATTAAAAAAAAAAAAAAAAAAAGAAAGCAAGGAAAAAAAATATGAAAGAGGTGCAGTGCAATACTGAAGGATAGGGAAATATCTGGTCACATCAACTGCTGCTCTAATTATCAGTCCTACATGAAGATACATTTTAAATAGACAAGAAAGGAAAACAAGCTCTGAACAGGGCATGAGACAGTGATTGATTGTAAAGTTGGAAATGATGAGTGTTGCTTGTCATCAGAAAGTTTCTCTGAAACAGGATCCTTTACCTCAGGGAATTTCTTCTTTTTGAGATACTCTGTCACTGCAGGATCGAAGTATTTAGCATAGCCTTCATTGAGACTGTAGATATTTCCCTTCTTTTTGATTTTCACATCCCTATCCACCAAAATGAATTCTCCAATTGCCTAACAATAAGAAAGAAAAACAATTTGTTAACATTAATTGCTTATTTATTTACAAACCAAGGCAAAACTGAATCATACACAGAATTTAAGAAAAATTTACCACAGCTGCCACTTTCTTCAATAATTCAGTACCTACAAAAAAGTGGGACTTGCAGTCTAGATGCGAAGTGTTTTGTTTATCCATAAAACACAGACAAAGCATGAATCCTGGGGTCATGCAAGTTTCTTCATACTACCATTCCCAGCTCTCTGTCACTTTTCTATGCCAAAAAATGCTGTTGCCTGTAAATTTATTTAGCTCTCCACGCTTTTGCTGGACTTACAATAAAAGTACAGCTCTGAGGAGTTTGGAAACTGAGACTGCCAGTTGAAGCAATGCATAAACATATTCAAATAGCTGTAGATATTAACAAGTTCCAGTTTGTCTTAGCTTGGGCTAACTGGAAGCCTGGAGTCAAGAGAGCCAATCTCTGTGAGCAAGGGCTGGTCTGTTTAGTTCTCACTAAAGTAAATTTTGAAGTTAGTGCTAAAAATAAACAAAATAACATGCACGCATGCTCAAAGTTAAATCTGCTATCTGAATATAGACAAAAATACATGCAGCTACTTAAGCTGTTACTTAACAGGGAGCACCAAGTTACATTGCCTGCTGCTTGACCACTGCAGGTTCTGAAAATTTAATACTGGCAGGTGGCACAGCTTGACTAACTGATTACAAAAAAAGGGTCACTATAGCAAACTACTTTCTGCTATGATCAAGATGGCTTTTATTTTAAAATTCATAGGGTCAACGCATGCTAGAATGTCAAATGCACCCACACACGTCACTTACTCTTTTACACACCATGGTGGGATCTGAAAACACAGAAGAAGGTTAAATATTTCTGCTTCTTTGGTTTACTAAGGTCCTAGCATTAAGGAAAAGACAAACAAGTCGTAAAGGGCATTCTGCATTGCAGAAAACAGCTCATTTTAAATATCACATGATTTGGCACATGCTGTATATTTGCTTCACTGACTCGGCTGTCTTCCTGTTGTTGAATCACACATAGCACTGCTGTGGCAGGCAGACAGAATGCAAAAATCTCTTGACGTTATTGCTGATGGGTTATTAAGTGTACTTCATTTCTCCACGTTAGCTTGAAAATTGCTCCTTTGTTTGATTTTTTGGGGGACAAACAGTTCTTATAGACAGTACCTTGTTATCCCTAATAAAGAAACAATGGAACAGAAGCCGTTCTCACCGGATCCAGCATGAAACAGTTGACGCCTCCAGCAGAAGTGGCCAGCACCAGCATTGTGGCACTACCATAGAGAGCATAACCAGCTGCCACAAGATTACGCCCAGGCTGTAAAGCATCTTTCCCAGAAGGTTCATCAGGGGACATCTAGAATAAGAAGGAGCAGAGTCAACTTTACTTCATTTGGTACATAACTGGACTCTCTGGGAGAGGGACCGTCTTCTACTCCATATCCATGCATGAGGTGGCACAAATGCTGCCATGATCCATAACTGACATTCCTACTGGATGCGCCAATACAAATTATATGGGGGAGACAAACACATTGATCTAGAAATGCTCTTGGATAAGCCTAGTTGGAATGCAGGAAGCAGGAAAGGATTAAGGAGATAATATAGAGCTGTGTACCTCCTTGTAGGCAATGATGAACACAGCCTGGAGGAAAACTCCAAGGCACAGTTGAAAAGCAAGCAATGAAACATGACTCACGGAGTTCACAGCTGATCAAAAGTACTTGGGATTTTTTTGTTTTCTTTCGCTTCATACAAAAACGCAGTTGAAAATAGTTACTTTGGGATGTATGACAGCAAACACAAGATGATTAAAATGGACAGTTGGGTGTGTTTTATCTGACTTACTTTTTCCCCCATCTTGTGACACATAAGTCCGGTATTTCAAGCTCCTTCAGACAAGGCTTCTGCCTTTCAGAGTGAATTAGACACTTCAAATGCACATGCCATGTTTCAGCTCTGGTTTGTGTTTGAAGCCTGTCCTCAGGCTAACAGGACTATTAGTACAGGGAACAAGAAAACCTGAAAGCACATTCCCCAAGTAGATGACAACCACATGGTATTTTGTCTCAACACAAATATTCATGAAATCTAAGACCTGATTTGTTTGTAAGAGACAATTCCTTTAGCTGGCTCATTAAATATCAGCCAGGCTTCCATGTACCTATATGTACCTCATCTTCTAAGAGAGTAATGCAAATCGCTCACAAATGTTTTATACAAGTGCCTGTGAAACAGCAGATTTAACTTAAAGCTGGTCCTGAAAGTGTCTTTCACAAACAAGTTTAGTTAGATTTTATTAAGTCTTCACATGCAATTATATTCCATCAAAAGGTGCACAATAATAGTTTTTCCTATCCTACATGAAAGCATTTTACCTTTCTATAGATGGCAAAGATGGTCCCAATGGAAACAAGACAGTCAATGTTCGATGAGCCATCTAGAGGGTCTACACAGACTATGTATTTACCCTAGAAAATACAAAAGAGAGAGCAACTAGATTAGTGACACTGTTTACCCACTTCCCCCAAATAAAAATACATCAATAAGTAAATTTTCTCAGAGACTTTCAAAGCAATATAAACTAAAAGGCTGTTATAAATTATGGCGGAATTGAATTTAAATGTTAGAAATTATTTGGCCCAGATTTCATTCTTGATTACAACTGTGTGATTTGTGCCACAGCAGAAGCTGGGAAATCTTTAAATTAAGTAATAGATGATGAGACAGGAAAGGTGAAGTTTTCCTACAAAAATTTTAAAATTAAAAAAAAAAAAAGAGAATACTTTTTAATGATTAGTTTAACCTCATCTAATTAATGCCAATTCAGTTTGATCGACATCCTGTAATATCTACCATTTAGGCAACAATTTCTCATCTCTAACAAAACGTCTTTCTGAATTATAAGGAAAAAGGCAAACGAAGATGATCAGCCTTTTTCATGTAGAGCTAAAATTAGAGAGATTAAAAAGGCCTTTAACACTTGATATTCATAAACTATACATTTCACTTCACTGCATGTTCCACTTTAAACTCCTTAATGAAACTCTGTGCTCTGAATGGGCAGATGCTCAGAAATTACCTTAGCCAGTCTGTGGTCTTATCCTGGGTTTTGGGTTTTTTTGCCCCCCCCCCCCCCCCCCCCCAATAGTCCCTGCCTGTTACTGTATTAAGTACAGGGAAAACAGCTGAATCAACTGTACCTTTTAAATAGCTTGTTTCTCCCTTGTTTTATCCACAGTCATTTTAATAATCATGTATAACAACAGTAAGTGTTTATTCACTTTTTGCTTGATTTCACCCTGCATGCCAAAAACTTAAAGTCCAGCAATGCTCTACTCTGCAGGTAGGAATTCTGGGTAGGAATTCTGATAAAAACACCATATTAGCTCACATTTAGTTTAGAAAATCATTAACACTGAAGCTCCCTCAGTGATCTTTGAGGATCTAAAATCGTATTTGTTCAGATCTAAGTTTCTTTGTGCATCCAATACCTATAAAATCAATACTGAAGATTTCTCAATTGGGAGAGAAAGAGAGAACTGCTTTGACAAAGCAAACGTTATTATACTTTCTGAATTCTGTTTTAGTTGTTTGTTTTCACTAAATTTTTACTCAGATGTTTACCTGATGACACCAAAATCTTAGCTAGAAAAAAGGAACTATCACTCAACAAGTGCATGCAGACTTGTGAATATAAATAATAATAAATAATAAATAAGTTAAAATTATTTTTGTTTCATTGTTGCTAAGTCTTTCATGGGCTTCAAGGAGAATTTGCCTGAATTAAAGAACTTGAGATTTGACCTGCTCAGAACAGCTCCTCAGTGTCCTACTGACAAAGCCACTTTACAGAAGGGCTTGATTGACTCAGAGCATAGTTCCAGAGATCAGATGGGATTAAGTTTCCTCCACAATTAGGAAAAGGTGGGGAAAAAAAGAAGGTGGGGAGGAACAACAGAGAAAAAAAAAATAAAAACAACAAACATCAGTCTTGAGAGCAGAAATAACAGAAAGGACAAATGTTGACTGACGCTCTCTCCACCTGCACTCCCCTCTTCCCCCCCCCCTCAATTTGCCAATATAGGAAAGTACATATTTTCTGAAATTTTTATCTCAGTTTCAGTTTCTCAGATCTGAAGCAATACACCTGTAAAGGCTGATTTGAAATCAAACAGGGAGAACCTTTGAAGCTACTAACCCTTTTTTCAGTTTCCACTATCACAGCATCTTTGTTTTCTTCTGAGACGATAACACATGTACTGAAGGATGACTTGAGCATGTTAATCACCAGGTCATTGGAGAGGATGTCCAGCTTCTTTACTTGATCTCCTGTCACATTGGTAGACCCAGCAATTCCATAGCTAGAGCAACAGCAAGAAAGCATTTCATGAGAACAGGGCACCACGTCTTCCAAAGTGCCCTGACAACCTTATATTTGTAAAGCGTCTTGCAAAACAAACAGCACTTTTGGATGATATCTCAGTTCTCTAAGCCTGTTTTTTATTTACTGTGCAGTGGATTCTTGCTGAGACCTGCTAACATTAGCTGCGGTGGCAAATCTAGAAGACACGGCGCGTGAGGAACACAAAACAAGGAATAACCTTTCAGTATTCCCTACACTATAGGCAAACACAGTCAGAGCAGGCTCTGAAGGCTGAATTACAATAGTTGTGTTATTTAATGAGCTCTTAACTTTAAGACCTAAATACTGCCCCTGAATCCTAGGCTCTGATTATACAGCTGCATACCCTAAAAGCTAAGACTTCATTACAAAACTTATAACAATGAATCTGGTAACACTAGTTACTCTATAACTTCCTATGTAACTTGCTCCTGATTAGCAATATGATGTAGAAATTGCAGTAGAAACACTTTGCTCACAGATAAATCAACATTTTTATGGTTCAATGTTTTCAGTTTTGATTTCAAGCAGTAAACATTTCGTTGGTAATAAAACTGAGAAATACAAACATGAAACACAAATAAAACCCTGCCAGCTAGTCAGAATCAAACCATCTGGCATCAGGAAGTACCAGGAGACCTTGTGATAGGTGATTTCGAAAGCATACAAAACAGAGAGAGGGGAAGTTCAGCTCTTAGAAGGGGAAAACAATAGCCAGCTCTGCACACATTCAGATGGCTCTTACCTACTTCAGCTACGATTCATTGATTAAGCTGAATACTGGTATTTCAGGTTTTCGTAATAACGCTGAACACACTACTTCTAATGTACTGCATTTCTTCAGTTTAATGCATGAGAAAAAGACTTAGCATAATTCTCTGTCTTTCTCTCTCTGCTACAGTGGCTTGAACATTTTTCTGCCAGTGTGGAAGTGCTTTTAGAAAACAATGTACTTTGAAACCACGCTTGCGAGTGGAGGCACAAGTCCTCATCCTCAGAGCAAAAACTCCGCACCGCCAGCAGCTGCAGCTCTCACACCTCGGCTCTTGGGGAGTCCTGGGAGGGGATGGCAGGGTGCCCTGCACAGAGCCTGCAGCTGGGAAGGGACCGTGGCTTCCCCAGCTGTTCTGCTGGCTAGCACTGAGCATACAGCTGAGCCTGGGGACGACCCGAAGAAATGGGCCCCAACGATCCCTGCTTGTTCACATTCCCTGATAGCCAAGGAAAATCCCACCACCGGTTATAAAGCGCAGTCCCACAGTGGGAGATGTACTGCTCAAGGAGGCTCACAAGTCCAAAGCTGGTTACCCCAGCACTGGTGGAGAGTCAAATCCGCTGTAGGGGATCATAAGGCAAGGCTGTCAGCACAGCTATCGAACCTAGGGGCAGCTGTCTACAGACACACACATGCAGGACACATAAGGAATGGGACATTAGAAATCAGGCCACAGGTGGGAAACCCTGTTCTTTACTGATAGACACAGGAGGCACATGAAAGGGTTAGCACATAGTGATTAAAAAACTATCACATTTGTATAAAGTCTGAAGTCAAGACAGAGCAAAACAGTTCAAATATACATAAAGTGGAGGATTTTTATTCTCTCTTGCAGTTGCTTCCATTTTATTAACTTTAGTCACCAAATTTTTCAGCTCTCTGAGACATTTTGTAATAAATGTTACTCTGTATTGCCAGAAGCCTTTTGCTTATTATATTTTCCACTACGCAGTTTGTAGAGACAAATTAATTTTCTCTCTACTACATTTTCCATTAAGTAACGAAGCAGCCCATGCCTAAAGCCCTGATCAGCATACACTTTGGCTTATCAACAATATGTAAAATACTTAGGGGGATTAGTTACGTACAACCAGTTTCAGTTTTTAACATTTCAAGAGCTCTGATTTCCTTCTGATGCATCTCCAGAGCAACTCGCCTCTGACTGGCTGACTACAGACACTACTGCTCCTAACCAATGCTCTTTCTAAAAGCCTTAGACATCCAAAGCTTCATAGAGGAACTCAAGTTGTTATGATGCCATACGAAGAAACCCCACTGAATTTGATTAAAGGCCTCATAGCATAAAATGGTGCTTTGATATTAAGCTACTGACTGCAATGAGCAATAATTCAGCCGTATTTTGACAGGCTTTGTCTTTCAGTCTGTGTGTTTGGTCTTAAGGTTCAAAGCACCCAAACCTGCTGAGGGTTTGCATGAAGCTCCATCAGCTGCAGACATCTGTCAAAGACTGCATGCTTTATATTATTAAAAAGTCAGAGGATACGTTTCACTTGAGGAAATCAAGAGTCCAAGATGCTAAAGGAGTTATTTACAGCTCTGTGCAAGGGGGATGCGACACTACTCACACGCCTTTCGGGTGACACCCCCCATCCCCATCCTCACCACCCCGGAGGCGGCAGGATCCCCTGGACCGGTGGGGATGCGGGGAGGTGCGGGATGCTACCGGGACTTACAGGTTGGCGATGCCCGCTTTACGGACGGCGGTGGAGATGGCTTTGATGGCCGTGCAGAGGGAATTGAGGAGCTGCGTGAACTCCCCTGTGCCTTTCGCCCGCCTGCCTTCTTCCATCACGAAGCGGGTCATGGTGATGACATTGGTATCGAAGGCGGAGCGGTCCGTCATGGTGGCGGCGCCGGGAGAGTGGAGCCGCTGCCGTCGCCGCCGCCACTAGCCCCGGTGGGGCGTGGCATGGGCGTGGTATGGGCGTGGCAGGGGGCGGGGGGAGGCGGCGAGAGCCCGGGGCGGGGGGTACCCCCCGCCCCGGGCTCTCGCCGCCTCCCCCCGCCCCGCCGTCCCCGCATCGCTCGGTCCCGGAGGAAGGCGGGGATGGAGATGAGGATGAGGAGAAAGGCCCCACCCCACCTCCCCCCCCCGACCCCCCTAAAAAACCCCCGCAATCATCCTTTTATTTTTCACCCATCACTCATTCCCATGCATTGTGGGGCGGGGACCCCACGCTTGAGGCACCCGATATGCGAATGGCACAGAAAGTGAATCGTGACATTGGGTCGTGGTAGCTCTTAATGTTCGCAGTGCTCACACTTCAGTGCTCGCGCTCCTTAAAGCCTGCCCGAAAATTCAGAAGTCCGCTTTGTTTCATCGCTTGATTGCAAAACACCGAGACTGGCATGTGGGTTACGGTGAACTGCACACAAGCCACAGAGCGAGGTTAGTATCACCGCTTCACAGCATCGCTCTTATCCTGACCCGGCGGCACAGGAAAAACACACATTTAGTAACCAATTCTATCAAGGATTAACTTCTGTTTAAAGAGATCATGCTAACCCCACGTGCACCGATGTGTCTAACACCATAAAATGGCACAAAAGCGGCAGGGAAACTGCCACTGGCAGCTGGACCCAATGGGATTTTTATAGCAAACTCTCCAAACCTGTTCAATAGAAAGATGTAGCTCAAGTCCCACCCCAAAAGCTAGAAATTAATGCACCTCATACAAATACTGCTGCAAAACGCACCTAGGAATGTAGACCCTCCTGCATCAATGTAGACCCTCCTGAATCTCACTGCTTTTGGCTCCAGCCTTCCTGACTGTACAGCAAAATCAAGCAATATGTTTTGCTGCTAACCTTTGATCAGAAGAATCCAGGCACTAGTAAGTGAAACCAAGTTCACCCAACACCTGACCCTAGATACACCCTTTCACACAATAATTTGACAAATAAAAATCTGGATATGGATGATCTACTCTATACAGGGTAGATTTGTTGTACTACCCATCGGTTTATGTTTGCATTATCTAAGGAGACAAATACAAGAAATTTTGATTACTTTTCAGTAGAGTACATCCATGAGTTGGATAAGCAGTCTCAAATCCTAAAATTGAAACTGCATATTGAAATCATTCCAGGTGGTGTCAAATGCAGGACAAACATATTTTTAAAAGTGCACCTCTTTGCATATAGATGTTCTTTCTTCATGCAAAGCACATCATTGCATATCTATACATTACATACTTCAAAGGTATGTGTAAATGCCTTCTCCTGCAAGCGCACACAACTTTGGCCTAATTTAGCCATGCCCAGAGTTATAGACAATCCTGAAGATACTAGATATAAGTAGCTGTAATGCTTTTCTGAATTAAATATTTCAGTCTTTGGCAAGTGGTTACCAGCCCAGCATCATAAAAATGTTCTTGGAGCAGCAGGTGGATTTTGGAAAATCTACAAAACACTGAAGTTAGCTCTTTCTTTAAGGGTAAACAATGCTTTACAACCACCCATAGCAGCTACTTCAGTCTGAATAGTTGAGAACGATTAACAGCAAAGATCCCATAAAATTTTGGATGAGTGCACTTCAGCTGGGTGGAAGCAAGCAGACTAGAACAGCCTGGGAATATATGAGTTATGGTAACAAACCCCAGAGCTGCTGATTTGGCACAATTTACCTTAATTGTGAAGACCCTAACAAATATATCAGCAGCCTGCAGGAAGAGCTGTACTTCAGTGTAAAACAGCCAAGATCAGTTCAAAATTGTTGCACCCTAGGGTTTTGGTATCCATGCCTGAGGAGAACTAACCTCTTTTGCTTTACTCACAGGGCTATGCATACTCTCCTCAAGTTCTGAGCTGAAACCCCTGCCCTTTTGGAGTTGGTGGGGAGAGTGGGACAAGAGTTTTACTCCTCCATTCCTACTGTGGAAGCCAGGTAGAAACAAACAAGCTGCGAACTGAAATAGCGGTCATTTGAAAGGATGCTGGTTCCACACTGGTCCCTCCAGATCTGCATTTTCCACTGTGGGGAAGTAGCATAATTATTTTTAGCAGATATAGCATGTTCATAATTTTCTGCAGTCAAGGCAACTCAATATACGATAGATTAACCCATTTCCACAGCCCTGGCCTTAGAATATGTACACAGATTGGCCATTTCTAGGATTTCACTGTAGTGTAGAAAGTTGACTTGACATTAAATAATTGAGATCTAATGGTCGAGGGTAGACAAGTTGTGAGAACGTAAAGCTTAGTGCCATAAATTGTGTGATACTTACCCAACTTTTTGGGCAGGATCTGCAGCCTGCAGTGAGTTCCCTGCTGGGACAACTGGCTATCTAGCCAAGCTAAGTTTGTCTGTATGAGCCAGAGACTGCAGTATAGGTATATTCTGAGATTATTCTGATCAATTCTCAAACATGCATTTGTTAAGAGAAAAGATCACTAGCTTACCCAGTGTTATACTATAGGCTTAATTTTTTTCCTCTTTGTCAGTATTTTCACATATCTTAGGACAATAAAGAAAGATGTGAGAAGCAAAATGAAAAAGGAGATAATACAAGTATCAAAAGACATTTGGAATACAGATGAAAAATTTTAACCTCCTAAAACACATATGCAGCCCTACAGCAACCATGCTGCGTGGTAACTATAAAATCAGTGTAAGATTTAAAGTAGGTTCTACATGTTGTGAACCTTTCCCTTTAGAAATCAGTAGTTAAACATTCATTGAAAACGAATTTGAGGCATTTGATAAGAAAGGTCAGTTCTGGTTGTTTAAACATTGCTGAAACAGCTCACTTCTATATAGAAGAAAACACAGTCTTGTTTGCGAACAGATGACGTTCAACCAGACACGGTTCACAGATGTTTTAGAACAGTAAGCATCCAAACCCACATAACTTCTTTGAAACAAACGTTTCTCCCAGCACATAAAATCCCAAATGTGCAAGTATTTTGAAAATAGGCACATGCTGATGAGAAATCCCCAGGTATTTTATTATGAAGGTTGCCTCTTGTAGGTTCAAATGACAGTCAAAAAAACAAAGGGAGTGAAACCCCTTCACAAAGGCCTTTTTTTCCCTGAAGTAAGAGTGTCCATGTGGGAAAGGCAGCTTTAGATCCCACTTTTGCTGAGAAAAAATTCTTCTTTGTGCAAAAGTCTCACAGCTGCAGTTCTGTGCTGGCTGGGTGGATGGAGAGTAAGATCCAGCAAGTCACACTGAGATCACTCGCAAGGCGGTGTCACTCCACCAGTGCAGGTGCTCTCTATTTGCTATGCCATGATATTTAGGGATGGAGCAATGTGAAGGGAATGACTGAGGCTGGTCCTGGCTGCTGCAGGAGATGGATCAGGAGGAAATACAGTAACACGTGCAGAGCACCATGTGGGAAATTACCAGTCTGATTTCTAGCTATACAATCTTTTGTCTTCTTTGCTTCAGAAAGTGCTTCATTTCTCCTACATGAATTTCCTGTGCTGGGACAGCATCCCAGAATATTTACGACTGTGATAGTAAATTACTTCACATCTCGGGACACAGGTGAAAAATACCAGAAGGCATGAACTTATGTTTAAACTTATGTAATTATGAGTATAATTTGGCTAAAAAATAATTTCTCAGTATAGTAGCTGTAAAATGTGATTCGTTTGATATTATGCATTAAATTATTCTGACAATTTCTACGGATTTCGCTATGATTAATAAGCAGAATTGAACTATAAGGTTCATATTAATTAAAATCCATTGCGAAGGGATTTTCCTGTACCGTGCTTGCCTACTGCCCTCTTGTGGGAATAAGAACATTGTCAGCGTTTTAGTGTGAGACTGGCTCTTGTGAGAGTACCTTTGCAGTTTTCTGTAGGGTGAGAAAGCACTTAAGGTGCAGACAGTAGATCCTGGAATGGAAGTCTACATGCCTCTGAAATACAAATATTGAACTGTAATTTTAAAATTTCTGTATTTGCTACTTATCCACAAGATTCTACCAGGTAAGCAGGGCAAAGAATATGCTACCTGAATATTACATTTGCTATCACTTCTCATCTTGTAAAAGGTATGAACTAGAAGTCTTTTAAGTAATCATTCCAAGTCTTTGTCAATAAAATTAAAAAAAAAAACACCACTAAAACCATGTAGAGATTTCAGTGCACTCAATACTAAGCTAAGAAGGTAATCAAAGTACAGTTATAATTTTTAACAGTTCACTTTGCAGAAATAAATATATTATATAAATATGTAAATATATAATATAAATAAAGTTTGTCAACACTGAGTGACATAATGTCATAATTACATGATACAATTTGTCAGTGTGGCAACCAAATGGAAAAAAGATTGCTTTTTTAGATTTAAACTGGGAGCCTGCAAAATTCAAGGCTGCCAGAGGAAGAACACTTGGTATAAAAGGTCAAGCTCTGTTCGCAGACCCTTATCCTAGGTTAGATTGCTGGGACAGATCTCCCATTAACATCCTTGCAGATTTAGTTGCTGGCTCAAATACCTAGTTGTATTGCTGTATTTCTAAGTACAATCTGTTCAGGATTTTCAGATCCTGTTGTTTGGGATGAGCTACATGGACAGTGGCACAGAGGTTTAGCTATGAAGGTCTAACTTAGGCATTTTTTCAGCTCTGGTAATTTTAACTTTGCATGATTCAATTCAGAATTTCTAGATAATGTGTTTTTCTAGTTTAAAGCTCTCCCAATGAGGCCTGCTAACTCCTGAGCCAGAATCTTTTCCCCCCTTTGTGACAGGTGAACCCCATCTGTCTCCAGCAGGTCTGGTGCCATGTAAACTGCCCCATGACTGAAAAACCCAAAATTCCACCTCTGGCACCAGCCTCTGAGCCACATGTTCATAAGATGAGGCTGCACCTCGAGTTCTGTGTTCAGTTTTGGGCCCCTCACCACAAGAAGGACATCGAGGTGCTGGAGCGTGTCCAAAGAAGGGCAATGAAGCTGAAGGGTCTGGAGCACAAGTCTTATGAGGAGCAGCTGAGGGAGCTGGGGTTGTTCAGTCTGGAGAAGAGGAGGCTGAGGGGAGGCCTTATTGCTCTCTACAGCTACCTGAAAGGAGGCTGTAGCGAGGTGGGGGTCGGTCTCTTCTCCCAAGTAACAAGTGATAGGACGAGAGGAAACGGCCTCAAGCTGCGCCAGGGGAAGTTTAGGTTGGATATTAGGAAAAACTTCTTCACCGAAAGGTTAGTCAGGCACTGGAACAGCCTGCCCAGGGAAGTGGTTGAGTCCCCATCCCTGGAGGTATTTAAAAGCCAGGTAGATGTGGTGCTTAGGGACATGGTTTAGTGGTGGACTTGGCAGTGCTAGGTTAATGGTTGGACTCAATGATCTTAAGGGTCTTTTCCAACCTTAACGACTCTATGATTCTATGATTTTCAGCACAATTAAAAGTGTTTTCTTCCATAAAGGTACAGAAGAAAAAGTGGCTGGCTTTTCCAACTTTATTGGCAGTGTGAGGAAGGTCTGACCTGAAATTCTTCTGTTTGTTAGTGAAATCCATACTATAAAGCATGATGCAGAAATGCAGCGTAATATCCACAAAATTCTTCTTTTGTGTAAGCCTCTGAAAAATATGGCCAACAAATGAGTCTGAGTGACTGTTTACATGGTTATTCCCTGTTGTTCTTTACCATATGTATTCTGTTCCATGTCAAAACTACAGGCAATAAAACCATTTAAAATGACTGATAACTATTAGATTTTAAAAATTAATTTTATCCATTGTTTGCATAGTTTGCCACAGCTTCAAAATTCTGGATAAGCATTAGCTAATCAATATAATTGCCTTGTGGTGCAGGTAGGCAAGTAAAGAAAGTCAAAGAAAAAACTTTATCCTGGGCCACAGAGGAAATTTGTGCCAGAATGAAAAGTTGGCTGATTACTTTGGGAATTCACACAGTTTCAGAAAGAGTGAAAGAAAATGGGAAAAGGAAGCATTTAACTCAACAGTACAAGAATTGCATTTCTACGTATTTCCTTTTGCTTTACTAACTTGATATTTCTTTGGTGATACAATTACAGACAGTACAGAAGAAAGTAGAAAAGGGACATGACAAGCACATACTGGGTCAGCTCTGGAGAAGTAGCAAGAAAGTTCAACCCATACAGCTAGGACACCACTGCAAGATGGTATGACTAAAAATGGGAGTGAGAGTTGGGTAGAAAGAAACCTGTACTTTAGATTGCTATAGAGTCCATTTGATTGTGAGAGGATTAAAAAGCAGTAGCTCAAAATCCTTTTCCATTAACTAGTCATTAGATAGCTATAAAATCCTGTTCTAAAGTCAGATTTTATCTTACAACTTTGCATCGTTGCTGCAGGTAGGCTCACTTTACTGATGGCAGTAGTAGCAAAAACATTTCCTTTGATAATAAGTGTCACACATGTATAGCCATTTAGTATGGCTTGCTTTGTACAGCCTCTAGCATGCGAGGGATTCTGCAACTGAACCTTGTAGGCAGTATTGCAACACAGAAGAGGCACTGTCATCAGTCTTGCTTGAGATGCATGCTGAGCAACTTTGTCTTGACCTTAATTTATTTTGTTCTGATCAAACAATCTATTGTAAAATTAACATCTGCATGAGTACACATGTAGGGTTAAAATTAAAAGGACAATTTTTAAGACTGATTTAGTTTCATGACTCACGCAGGTGTGAATGGGCTGTGCAGGCTAAACCCCAGCCCTCGCTTTGCAAATATGCTAGTACAGCTCCCAGTGCCCGTTCATCACACAACACAAATATCAGCTGATATCAACAGCTGATATCCAAAACATAGTATGTATCAAGACAGGGAGAAACCAGCGCAGATGGCAATGTCAGAATCAGGCTTTTGATCACTGGGAAATATATTTCAGTTTGCTCAGCCTCCAGTATCCAGGCGTACTGGCTCCCAGCCGATTTCAGAACATAGGTAAGAGAGCCGAGGGGCGTATCCAGCCCAGGGTCCACCTCCGGCAGTAGCAGCCAGAGCTTCTGTTTAGGAGAGCGTGTGAGCCTGGCCGTTCCTGCACTCCTTTCCCCTCCTGCTCCCTCCATATGTAACTGGACTAGGGATGTTAGAAGGTGCATCACTGCCTGTTGCTTTAGTGTTCACTGTCCAGGTATTTTTCTGATAGATAACCTAATAGGAAGCCATAACCTAAACCCTAGCGCATTGCAAGGTATGGCCCTGCCACCATAGGAGCCTGATAACAAAGGCAGGGGTTGCTGGTTGAACTCATTTCTGTGAGTCTGAGAAAAGTAACATGTACACACGGAGAAGGCAACAAGGATTTCAAGGATCCAGCTGGAGAACCACTTTTTTAGTGTGATTCCGAGGAAATAGTAAGAGAGATTTTTATATGCATGCTGGCTGAGAGAGATCTGAACAACAAGCAAAGAAACTATCCCACAGTCCCTTTCCTGTTCTTGAAGGAGACAAAATGTTACTCTGGTTTTTATAAGGAAACAGGATAGCAATCAGTGCTTGAAGAAGAGGAAAAAATGCATGGATGCAGCTCAAGCTCAGCAGGAGCTGTAGGGCCCCGCTTCTCTGAGTGTATCAGAGGCATCTTGACTGGCTCCCAGATCCTGTGGCACCCAGCGAGAGCCACCAAGAGAGCCAAGATCTAGCCTCCACATGAGGTGGTGTCTCCAGCTGAGCTGGGAACTCAGCACTGATGCTTACCCAGGATCTCTTCCTTTTTACGGAGGTGGTATCTTCCTGCTCTGAGTACCAGTGTTTCCCTGCTCCTTCTAAGCTCCAGGCTTAGTGAGAGGTGTAAGTTAGGTGCCTTTGTCCCCTGAGACAAGATGCTGAAGATCAGGGGAGAGGCAGTGGCTCCCAAGACACTCTGCCTCATGGTACAGCAGGATCTTGGCACTGCATGTGGCGGCCATCATTGCTGTGACATGCTTATTTTCTAGATGAAAATTGTTGGTCACAATGTAACACCATGGCCTTGTAGGTATCACAGAAATACTTGGTTTCCCCGCCGGTTCTTCTGCCCCTAGAAACAACTTAAAAAAATTAGCCAGCTGTCCAAGCTAGCATGTGAAGTAATGGCGGGGTGAGGCTTGTAGAGTCCATAGCACTGGATAGAAATTTTGTGGTGCAAGAGGTATTCAAGACTGCTCAGTGCTGCCCACGGGAGATTCAGCATTGACTGGAAAGAGCGAAAAGGGATGCCAGCCCATTACCTCGGAACATAGACATGTCATCGTTTTTCCAGTGCACGCTAATTCCACAGGGGATATTTGGCTGTTGCATCATCCACCTCAGCAAAATATATCACTTTTGATGACACGTTTGCAATGGCTTCTCCAACCCCTTTCTTAAAAGAGCGAGTATGAATGATTAGAGGGAGAGACTAGGAAAGATCAGAAGTGCTGTGGCACTGAAGGAAGTCTTCCACTAAGGCCAGATGCTGCCACGGGGTGAGCGGGGTCAGGGCAGTGCAACTGCAGAGCTGACACTGAAGCACGGGAGAAGTACGCATGTGCGCACCCCCACGTGCACACGTGCACACGCACACACTTCTAGTGGGGCTGGCATGACTGGAAGCCTATTAGTTTTTCTGGGTTGATGAGAACCAGACCTGTTGGGGCAGTGATGTGTGATGTCTGCCCGGCCGCAGAGCATCTGGAAGATCATGAAAAGTGTATTTCATCACAAGAAAGGTGAAGGAAGCCTGATCTCTAATCTCAGAGGAGAGACAGAACGTGATGGAGCAAAAAGTGGCTCAGAAGGCCAAAGTCTGAGAAGGTGCTGTCAGATGATGGCAGCTGTCAGCTGGGTCAGTGGGAAATCCGGAAAGGAGTGTAGGCGAAAACAGCTAGCATGAAGAACTACCCTCGTGAACACTGAAGGGGAGAAAAGCAGTCTCTTCAGGGTAAACACACCTTGACAGAGTAACATATAGATAACTATATCTGTGTTCAGTACTGAGGCAGATGATTGCTGCCTTCATGCACCTGCCAAGAAAAATATCCTTTTAATATGCAGGAAGAATTGAGACTCAACACAAAACACTGTTTGGTCTATTTGTGCCCATGACAATCAGGATAGGGATATAGTACAGCACCATGCCTGCAGATGCAAACCAGCATAGAGATTTAGAACTGCTTTCACCATGGCAAGCTGACATTAGGAACAACCTTTCATGTTAATCCCATCTGCTCTTCTTTGCCATGCAGAACACACAGCTGCTTAAGCCATCCTTGTAGACCAGAAGTTAAACGTTTCCTTGCAGAAAGTGGTATTTCATGTCTTTATTTGATCCTGTTCAGCAACTGATGATCTCACAAATATGAAGTGCCTGCAGTTAGGGCTGGCCTAAGGTCCAGGGCACTGAGATGCTCCAATTCGTAAACCATTGTTTATTCCTGTTTAGAATAGCACTAGCTGAGAAAACTCACTGCAAACTGCGGGTAGGTAACTATTTCCTGGGCATGTTAGAGATGACACTTCACTATTTTCACACAGTCTGAGACTAAGATAAAAAATCAGGGTAGCGGGAGAAAATTTCACACTCACAGCTTCCAACAAATGGGATAATGATGCTGGTATGGATAATGATACTGGTGCAAGCAGGTAACATGTACACATCTGTATCCTTCGAGACTATGCTTCACTCACAGACATTTTACTAGTGACAGAAAGAGTAACAGCAATTAAATAATTCAGTATGGTGGAAAAGATATATTCTCTATTTTTTTCTCTTTCTTCTGTAATACTGCTTGACGTTTGTAACTACGAGGTGTAGTTTCCTTGCCTGAACCATCTGTTGGAAGGGTACAAAATCATAAATAAAAATTAACTGTAATCTCGACAGGGAGTCTTTTCTGCAGTGTTGTTAGGAGAGTATAACTACAGATCAGTAGGGCTAAAAACTTGAAGCTCAAGATCCTAGCGCTTACAGAGACAAAGCAGCATGTGGAAGTTCAAATCAATCAATGGCTCTGAAATTTCATTAATTTTAATGGCAGAGCTTTTTGTTATTAATTAAGGCTAAGAATTTATTGGTGAAATTGCTCATAAATTCAGCTGACTGATTCCCTGTTTTGTACCCGTCTTCACATGATATGCTGTGCATGACCTCTGGTAAGAGGAAGGTTCAGTTTGCAGTACGCTGGAACAGGTATGTTACAGAGTAATGGTGGAGGAAAGCTTCAGCGTTTTGAGTAGAGGCCATAATGAAGATGGATTTTCTTTGTATGCAAGGCTGGACTGGATGTATTGAAACATAGTATTCAAAGCTCTGTCTTGCCAGTAGGTGCTTAGTCTGTTTTCCCTGTTTTCCATTATTTCAGTTGCACCGCTCATTGCTTATGATGATGATTGCAGTCTGGTCTCTGTGAAACAGAAACACCTCAGAAAACGTGGGGGAGAAGTCATGCATTTCACTAATGAAATGAGTTAAATAGAGGGGAACAACTTGCAAAACCAAGCAAGAGAACAGCCATGATCTAGTAGGGCTGTTGTGCTTTAGAGAAAATACTCAATACGATACTTAGGAGCAGGCTGCAGTAGGCTGAGGCAAAAGGTTCATTGAACAGATTTGGATTGTATCTCCACTTAAGTCAAATGTTTGTGCATACGAATGAGAACAGAAGTCCTACACCTCTGTTTTCAATCTCTGGAAAGCCATTATTACAGAATACGGTACAGTATGCTGAATACGACATGAGCAGATATCCAGCATTTATAGACAGCACTGCTCCCGTCTAAATGCAATATATTTTTACAAAGGTGAGATGGTGCTTTCCAGGTGACAAATTAAAACAGTGAGAGCTCTAACAACAGTAAGTCCATGCATGACAAAGGATACTAAACCTAAGGGTCATGTTCTAGAAGGGTCAAGTGACTGAGGTATGTTCCAGTTTTCAAATGACTGTGGGTTTTGCATATGTGCGTCTGCACTACCATACAGAAATATATATGCATTGGTTTTATACTTGCTATGTTAAATCTTGCTAGCAGCATGGAGCTCTGCATGAGCTAATTAACAGTGTTTTCCATGCTACTGGAGAAATAATCTCAATACCTCATGTCTTCCCAGTAGGAAATTGGTAAGGCTACAAAGTTGTGAGCGCCATCTTCCAAATCAAGGAATTGAAAAGCTGTGTGCTACAAAAGTTGAACTATTTGCGTGGTCTTTGCTGTTGCTTTCAGAGAAATGCAATACACCAGAGTTGCCTCACTCATAGGATAGGCTGTGAAGATAATCAGTTAGCAAAGCACTTTGATATCCCAGCACAGAATATGACATAGAATTGCAGGCTACTTATTTTTCTCTTCCTAAAATAATTTAGTAGTAATCAAACTTTTCCCTTTTCCAAGTCCCAAATCCAATGCTGTTTCAATCTGTCTCTGTTTAGCAGTAGCACCAAGATCATCAGTATGTCTCCTCTGATGATTATTGATCTGTAAGTGGGAGCAGAGTTCTGAATGGAAGGGCAGGCTTCCCGTGCCATTCCATAAGCCTGGCAGCATTGGAAAATCAGCTTTACAGTGGTGAGGCTGAGACACAATTACACAAATCACTGTCAGAATTGCATAGCGGAGAATGAAACCACCACTCTTGGCAGCTGAAATACAGCACTAAGGTCTTTATCAAGAGTGTCTGTCCAAGCACAAGACACGCTCCCACCTGAAACAATAGCATGGCACCTGGAAATGCCAAACATCCAAAATCACAGTACGTGCACTCAGAGAGGTTTCACTGCCTACCACCCTGTGCTTGTCTGAATGGCCATGAGTGACACCACAGAAAGCCCAGAGAAGGAAAAAGCAAAAGCAGAGCAACATTTTCCAGCATCCCGTCTCTAAGGAAAAGCTAGAAACACAGTGATCAGGGATGAAAAGCGTTTCTAATGTTGCAAATATTAAAGCGATCCCTTTCCTGCTGCTTAAACCCTGCTTAGTTCAGGAAAACAGGATTTTCATCATGAGAAAATCATCATAAAATGGTGTCGGAAAAAATGAAATCTGGTGTTTAGTCACAGACACTTCCTTTGAGAAAATGCGACTTGCTTTAACATCAACTTTCCACTGGCAGAGAGCTGCTGTGCAGTACCAAGGCTCCGCCATCAGATGGCAATGCTTATTTATGCCAAACTACTGCAAAACTAAAGCGTGGCAGCTCTCCGGAGGCGCAGAGGCTGCTCTGAGCATCCTCGTGTGTCTCTCCCATCAAAAGAGGTTGTGGAGCTCTTAGCACTGGTGGTGACTAAGTAAACGGAGGGGAACAGAAAGGCTGGCTTTCTTCTATACCTGTAGAGAAGAGATTGACACTGTATTTCGGACCTACTGCTAATACCGAATTATAATTTGGTGTATTCACTACCCTTGAGGTCTGTGCTCCTGCTGAGTACTCCTCACACTCCCCCAGCTGTGTCAGTCCTCCCACTCTGGTTCCTTCCAGGCAGTTTCCAGCGGTGAGTGAAGCTCTTTTAGCGGTACAGGATTAGACCTTCTGCACTTGTCATCCCTAAGTACTGCTGTTGTGATGGCTGTGATTATTATTTTTAATATAGTTGTTGTTTATTATGAAGGGCATAATTTTGTAGCAATAGACATAATTATTGGTACTATTGCTAGTGTGTGCTGAATATACCACCTTCAGAAGAAAAAAAAATCGATGACAATTGGAAAAAAAAAAAAAAACAACCAACCAACAAAGTAGCCTGTAAGAATAACATATATTGAGTTGGAAAAGATAATTTTCAATGCTCAGATTGGGTGAGGTTGCCAAGTAATGCATCCCTAACTCTTCCAGTTTACATAAAGAAAAGATGGCAAACTGTCCGTGCACATTCCATGCTTCCTTCTGTTTGTGAGCCCAGATCACAGGTTCAGCCATTCATAAGCTGAATACCAAAACCAATTAAATAGGCCCCATGTGTGTTTTGTGACATGAAATCCTTATGAGACAGCAGGAGTCCAAACATCCTGCCCTCAGCTTCCACTGTATCTTAATTGCAAAGGACGAGCAAGCGCTGCACAACCAGGCACAGCTGTAAGTTGATTTAGCCTATTTTTATAAGGGAAAGGAGATACTTGTTTTTACAATGGCTGATATGATTTCTCTTTCATGCCACAGATAGAGGCCTAAGTAGAGAACTATACGTGTATTTTATTCATGACAGATGCAATAGCTACATAGTGCTCACGGTGATCTAGATGCTTTAGAGCAGCGGTCTCTAAACTTTTTTTCATCACAGGCCCCTGTAAGTACAAAATTTTTGAGTATGCACTCCAATATATGTATATTTATTTATAGATTATATACATATACTACTGTACTACTGTTATGTACATAATAAAATATACACAAAACAGAAATTTAAAAAGGATAACATAAAGATAAAATAAATACTATTTTAAATTTTTATTTTATTTTTTAATGGTAAAAGAATACTTTCTTCCTGTACCCCACTGGATTGTCTTGTGCAGGAACCCCAGTTTGGAGACCACTGCTCTACAGACAACAGCTGTGAGCCCTGATACCCCTTGTCCTGTATCTGGCCAACAGGATGCTTCTCTTCTGATTTACACAGGATATGAGGCATCTCCCCGTTCCAAGGGACAGGAACCTGCAGCATCCATTTAACCTCCTTTACGTATGTGGATGGCCACAAGCAAAACGTGTTCATAGCTGAACAGGACTTAAAGAGCTATTGCAAGACTGGTGTCTAAAGATTAATAAGCTCCTGGGATCTCACACAGCAAACAGCACAGGTTTTGAGGGACAAAAAGATGTAGAGTGTGTGGCCACTTTTTTATGAGGTATTTATGCATTATAACAGTTTCGTGGAAGTGGTTTTTAACAGCATTTTGGGGAATGCTTCAAACTGAAATTTAATGGAGAAGTGCTTTTAGAAACAAAAGAATGAGATGAAGTGAAATAAAAATAGGTATTGAGAAGGGAAAAAGAGAAAGGGGAAGGGATGAGGACAGGCAAACAGGAGAGCAAGAAACAAAGAAAAACGTTATGCCAGCACTTTAGAACAGGAACCAGTGCTGCTTTATGAAAGCAGATGTTCACAATAACTGTGAAAATCTCATGGCTGAAATACACAGATAGTTTCTCCAATGCTAACGCTGTCTTTTAAAATATTTTTTGCAACCCTGCATAAGAACTGTACTTTTCCTAATTTTTAAATAGCATTTTCATACAATACAATCTTCAGCTCATAAACTTGAAAACATTCATATTTAACCACAATTTATCTAATTATACTATATTATTACCTTAGTAATACCAGGGTAATATCAAGGTATTGCCAAGGTAATAATATAGTATAATTAGAATGAAAAAAAGTGCTTTCTGATAAACTGCTGAGACATTCTTACTGTTTGACTTCCTGAAGATCAGAAATGATTGATTACGTTCATTCAAGGAGTCACTGCCACTCTTCCCATTTTTTGTCGTGCAGAAAGAACTTTCCATAGAATATGTCTCCCTGGGGTCAACTTCTAATTGACCCACAGAAATCATAGGCGGATTTCTTAGTCAGGAGTCTGAGCATTCAAAGTGGAAGACAATGAATTACCAGCCTTACTTCAGCTCAGCCTAATTCTCATGTTAACTTTTACGCACTGACTCCTGCAAGCCCCACCTCTAAAACCAGCTGTGAGACACCGGCCAGCATCTGCCACAGCATCATGTGGGAACCGTTTTGGTCCAGCCACATAAGCCTAGCTGAACAGTTAGAACTGGAATGAGACATTGCATATGCCTATTTCAGGTTTTAACAGTCTTAAGGCTTTTCAGCTACAAACCTAAGGCTACTCAAGCAGCCCTTCATTTTCTAGGAATAACTCCAGTTTATCAGCATCTGTCTGAAGCTTTTTGGATCCCAGTTCTGAAAGTAGCTTGAAAGCTGCAGTTAGCACCAAATCTTAACCCAAATCTTAGCCCAGACAACAGTGTCTGCATTGCCTAGATCATATCATAGTTGTTTAACCCAAATCTGACATTTATGCAGTGTTAAGTGATCCCTTTATAAAGAAGCATAAAGGATTGCCATCTGGGCCCTATTATCACCAGCCTTACATTAGCTTCGGGACCCCCTTCCAGACCCAGCACTATTCAGTTAACCCTTGGACCCCAAATTTAGATTCAAAGTTAAATTTAGCCAGCTCCTTATTTACCCCAGCCACCGTTTCTGTCTCTACTTTCTTTGTCAGCCTTCTTTATGACAAACGTTAACCTCAAACCTAATCTCAATTTTAATCATAGCCCAGTAATGACTTGAAGCCCTAGAGCCACTAACCACGTGGAAGGTCTTATCACAGAGTAATGCCCCAATCTGCACTCAGCCTTAAACTCAGCTTCTCACAAAGCCAAATCCTGAACCAAATATTAATCATAGTCTCAGGCATCCAATAGCTGCTGCCAGGCAGAAATCCAAATGTAGTTATCCCTGAACCAGGATCAAGTGGTCCTTTGTTTACTAAGCTGTAATTGAGGTTTGCAAGTCACCTATTAGCCCTGTTCCAAACCCCAGACTTTGCCTAGTGATCCCTGCCATCCCTCAAAGTATTCAAGCACTGCATCCCCTGCACAGCTCAGGGCTCATCTTAGCTAACCGGATCATTCCTGTCCAATCCTAAATGCAACCCACTTTCTAGCACTCTCCTGCAACTTGGACCAGCGCTGCTTCCACGCCAGACTGCAATCTAGCCCAGCAGTCCCTACCGCTGTCAAAAGTAATTACAGCCTTTTGGCCAATGGTAGACCATGCTTACCCGAACCCCAGCTGCAGCTCTAACTTCAGTGGTTGAGCATACCCGTTTCTCAGCCTCTCCTTCACAGAGGAAGGCAGCTTCAACGTTAATACATTGAAGTGTGGATTTGGGATGTTGTTACACTGTGTGTGGCACAAGCACTTAGTTCTGTTGACCTAACACGATTCTCCTCCCCAGCGCTGCGCACAGGCTGCGTGGGCAGGCGGTACGTTCTCCGCAGCTTGTCTCGCTCCTTGGGTGGAACCAGAAGGGCTCTTACCCTTTTGCATGGCCCCTATATGTTTTTAAAATGTGTGGCCATCTTATTCCAGATACTTTCTGAATTTGCAGAAGCTGCACGTTGCTGCAGAAATACAGACTTTCAAAGGAATGAAAAAAATGGTTACAAGAGTTGCAAAAATGTTTGAAAACATGATCTGAACATAAGGATTCACTTCCCTGAAGTCTGCACAAAGCTTAAAATGATGATAATTTGAGGCTTGGAATAGGCTTTAAAAGTATTTTTAAATATTGCACTAATCAACATATGTCAGCTGAAGGTATGTAAACACCATTAGGGGACGCGCTAGAGGGACTCCGGCAAATCTTGCTGTGGCAGTTTGCAGGGTCACTGGCCCTTGCTGTTTGCCTTCCCCTTCTGCCCGAGGTTACAGGCCCCCAAGCTGCCTGAGCAGAAGTTGTTGTGTGGCTGCACCCCTGTGTGGCTCCAGCTCACTTTGCCATTTTTCAAAGGCCCAAATTCGACTCCCTCAGAGGTCAGCAGGTCACATTAAACCCCAGGTTTTATGGAGGAAAGCAAGGCATAAAACTGAACAAAGAAGCGTCTGCTACAGAAACTTTATAGGCAAGTTTTACATGCATTCATATAGTAGGTTAGTAGGAGTTTAGCCAAGTTATTCATAATCCTACGGACTAACCCAGAGCAATTTTTTGGGTATATGATTGGATGAATCACACTTGAAGCTAAAAAGGAAAATAGTATTACGTGACAGATAAACTTCTTGACCTCCTCCATTCTTCTTAAGGCCAAAAGCTGCCAACGGGCTATAGGCTGCAGTGGCAATGGGAAACAGTCCACTCAGTGCTTTTTTGGCAACCTCCTGTTCTATGATTGCTTAATGATACATTTAAAGTAAAAAGAAAAGCAGTTCTCACATTTAGCCCAATTTTTCTTTCACCAGTTTAGCCTTTTCTTGTCTGCAATCCAAAGCAAGTAGTTTTGGACCTGGAAAAGGCCTGTGCTGTTCACACTGTTTTTCACCAATAATTTCTTCATTTTCATATAACAACATGCATTTAATTCACTTCTAAATATTAACATTAGTGCCAGAGAATGCAAGTTAGGTACACAAAGGCCTGTCTGAATAAGTACAAAATTTCTGAGTGCGTATGAGCTATAGTTATTTTGCTTCATATAAATGAATTTTGCTGCAGGTATACCCAGTTGGTAGAGATTATATCCTCTACTGGAAGCTAAATCAGCTTGTCAGCAAATTTGGGTGTCCTGAGTTTACATTAATTACACAAATATTTAGCAAGTGTATTCTTGCTTCCCACTGAACTCCTTCTGTTTGAATGTTTTTTATAAAACTTCTGCTATCTAAAATGGCTTGGTGAATGTCTGGTGTTATGGAGCTCTTTTTAATGAAAAGATAGAGCGTGAAATCCAAAGGGAGAATCGAAACTCCAGTGTTTCAAATTCTAACGCCACCTTTGACGCTGGTCTCACGGAAACAAAACAAAAACAGTCTTACAAAGTTGACTTGTGCTCGATGGACAAAACTGTGGCAGAAGAACGCAGGGTTTCTGCACAACACCACGCACACTTCTTTAGCCCGTGTTCCCTGAGCTGCAGATCTTCAGACCCTGGTCACAACTGCCCTTCCCTTCTTGAAACCATGCTGGGAATGGTTCACAGAGGCAAAAAAAATGTTAATAACAAAGTACTGACATGCTGGCACAGCATCACAACAGGGAGAAGGCAAAGGGTTTGGTTGCCTGACGGTCTGAAAAAAAAAGCTCTGAAGAGATGTGAAGTAAAAAAGAAGGATCCGTGAATAGAAGAAAAATAACATGTTTCTCTAAAATAAGGACAGTGTTTGAATCCAGAACATAATTCAGTGGAACATCGGGAATCTTGCTCTCACTGAATGTCAGGCCACCTCTGTACTAGAATGAATTTAAAAATCTGATTTTGGACATTTGTTTTGGAAATGTAACTCTCTCTTTTCTCGATCTGAGTTTTGACAGCAGGAAAACTTGCACTGCAACCGTTGGGATGATTCTTAGTAATTTTTTGAACAAGCTTCAGTGTGTTGCTGGCAGAAGAGCACTTGTGTGATATATACTCTCTCCTTCTTCTCTGCCAAGACAATCTGGTAGGCTACTGTCTTTGCCTTTGAGACACTGTAATTTTTTACGGTCAGTGAAGAGCTTTCTGTTAAATTTGCCTCAAATGACACTGTCTTAGAAACTGTCACCGCTGTTCAGTTTTTACTTTGGGTTCTGTTTCAGCTGTTTTTCCGTTTTTTGCTTACATTGCCAAGCCCTGTAAGCTCAGTCTGCTGCCTAAGCTGGGTTCTTACTGAGTCTGCATCACTACTGATAAGGAAGACTCCACAGCTCAGACTATGTTAACACCTCTGTAAACTGGGGAAACAAGTTAGGATGCTTGGTCTTCCCCTTAGGTCTCAACCTGCTCCGTAGGTCTAAAAGTAAAAAGCTGGAAAGCTCATTTTACCTACAAAAGTAAGTAGATGGGCTCTTATAGAAAAAAGGAAAGTAAAACCTTGGACAAATGAGTAGTTACTGCTTTTACATTTTTCTTTTTTTGGAACTTGTAATTCTGTTTTCAGTCTGTTAATTTCAGTCTGTGCAATAAAATAAAAGCAGAAGACTGCTGGAAACACCGACTGCTTTGAAGAAACAGAGTAGAGTTACAGTCAAGATAAATGTGCTTTAGCAAACAAGCGGAGTAAGGGCTATCCAGTGGCTACAATCAACACATGAACTAAGGCAAAGAGTAGCACATTTTAAGTTCTATCACCCTATAGGAATTTCAAGATTTTGTATGTATGAACATGAAATAAAAAATAATAAGGTTTTATGTAAAGCCACAGGCTTTGAAACGAAGTATTATAATGCTTCATAAATCAGGGACTCATGGTTACCATGAATAGTAGTGGTGTAAGAACCAGGATATTAGAACGAATTAGTGGCCAGGTATCTGCAAATGTTATACTGTTTCTCTGTATTCAGTGAAAGTAAAACCAGTAAATTATCAGCAGAAAGCTCCACACTCTACAGTAACTGAAGAGCCAAAGTCCACTGAGTGGTTGACTGCTAGGAGTATCCCCTGAGCAGTCAGTTTCACATTCAATTTTTCAGTGGAATAAAAAATGAAGAATAATGGAAGTAACACTTAGGCAAAACATGCCAATCTGCTATGTTATTACAATTTTTCTTTATTCTTACACAATCATAACAGTCAAAAGGTCAGGCTACGAAATGCCAAGAACATCCCCATGGCTGATCCATTAATCCTGGGAATGCATAACAAGGACTGCATAGGCAGTCATAAAATTTTAAAGAGCTACGGTAGATCTCTCTGCAAATACTGCCTTCATTTTTACAGTAAAGCAGTTAAGTGAAATAGAAACAGGTCACTCATCTCCAGTGAGGAACCCATTTAGGCCATAATAGCTAACACCTTATTTTAATCCCTCTCTCCCAATGCCTTTTGCCTTCCCAGTAGTATTTCCAAGACAAAAAAACATGAGGGTTAAGAATTGATATTGTCAACCATTAACTAAGTTTTGTTCACATCAGCTTTGTCCATTGCAGGAGTAATTTAATTTTTTTCTTGTCAAAACGCTTATCTGCAGTTTTCTGGCACAGCTGCTTAACGTGCCAGTTTGACACTGCTAAAACTCAGCTCTATCTCTTCTGCAGTTGATCAAAAACAATACTTATGTGCTAAGTGAGAAGGATAGTTCCTATATGGCATGAAACAGAGAAATGAAAACTAAGAGAAATAATTTCATCATTTTCTCCCTGAATTATAACCAACAGAGATCTCACATGCAAACTAACAAACAATTACATTTACAAGAATAGGCAAAGGATTGTGTGATGTTTGTCCACTGGAAAAGTGCTTTTAAGCTCCACTGTCTTTCTGGATAAACTTTCGAGAATAAATCTTTATGAACAAAATTCCACAAAATTGCTGTCTGCTTTTACTTTTTCTTTCCTATTAGAAAAATACAAATGCATAACAAGACGGTTTCTTCTTGGCCTTTCATTGACTTCTTAGGTTATCTAGGAGTTCCAGCTTCCTCCCCAGTATTATTTATTTATATAGGTACATGACAGAACTGAGACAAGGTGGCTACCTTTTCCTTAGCAATTACAGTCCGTGCCACATGTCCTGCAGTCAGATCCATAGGAACTGATTTTTATACAGAAGTGTAATTCAAATTCTGTCAGCATGGCTGTGCACTGATCTAAAACAACAACCATTTTTGTATCAGATTATGGGCCCTGGGTGTACAGGCCTGTCAGTCCGACCTCTGTGCTGGGGAAGTTTATGGAGCAGATCATCTTGAGTGCCAGCACACAGCACATAAAGAACAAACAGGCGATCAGGCCCAGTCAGCATGGGTTTATGAAAGGCAGGTCCTGCTTGACTGACCTGATCTCCTTCTATGACAAGGTGACCCGCTTAGTGGATGAGGGAAAGGCTGTGCATGTTGTCTACCTGGGCTTTAGTAAGGCCTTTGACACCATTTCCCACAGCATTCTCCTGGAGAAACTGGCTGCTCATAGCTTGAATGAGTGTACTCCTTGCTGGCAAAAAAATGGCTGGATGGGCAGGCCCAAAGAGTTGTGGTGAATGGAGTCAAATCCAGTTGGGGGCTGGTCACAAGTGGTGTTCCCCAGGGCTCAGTACTGGGGCCAGTTCTGTTCAGTATCTTTATCAATGATCTGGACGAGGGCATCGAGTGCACCCTCAGTAAGTTTGCAGATGACAACAAGTTGGGTGGAAGTGTTGATCTGCTGGAAAGTAGGAGGGCTCTGCAGAGGGACCTGGACAGGCTGGATCAATGGGCCAAGGCCAACTGTGTGAGGCTCAACAAGGCCAAGTGCTGGGTCCTGCACTTGGGTCACAACAACCCCATGCAACGCTACAGGCTGGGGGAGGAGTGGCTGGAGAGCTGCCTGGAGGAAAAGGACCTGGGGGTGTTGGTTGACAGCCGCCTGAACATGAGCCAGCAGTGTGCTCAGGTGGCCAAGAGGGCCAATAGCATCCTGGCCTGTATCAGGAATAGCGTGGCCAGCAGGACCAGGGAAGTGATCGTCCCCCTGTACTCGGCACTGGTGAGGCCGTATCTCAAATACTGTGTATTTACTGTGTAAATAGACTTCCGCTCGTGAATCACAATAGGAATTTTACTGACTGAAGCATATGAACATGATAGCTCAGTAACTCCAAATAATTATCCTGTTCAGACTTAACTCCTTCTGTTGGATGGCCAGTTAGTCCTCAGGAGACAAGGAGTATGGAGTATCCTTCTCAGTCCAAGTCTAAAATCCACAGTCTCTACCTGCTCTTTTGTCCAATTAAAGCAGAAAATTTGGCTAACCGTCCTAGTATCTTCTTCCATCCCTTGGAGTAGCTTCCCAGTCAATAACTTGTCACCCATTCTGTTCCTGTGCTGCTTGGAAAACATCAGCTCCATTCTTTACCTTCCTTCAAGTTCCCATACCATTAAAACCAACAGAAAGTTACGAGAGGAAACACATCAGGAAAGCTCTTTATACCTTTTCCAGTGACTTTTTCTTCTTTCCATAGGGGAGAAAAGACCAGGCCTCCAAAAGCCCGATTCTGAATTCAAAGTGTTGCCCAGTTCTAGAGCAGACAGATCCTTTTTGTGCTAGAGAAACACAATGGTGCTCATCAGAGAGATGTGAACTCAAACATGGAAGGAAATGGTGAAATGTTATGGAGGACTTTGTAAAACTCAGTTTTGAATTTTGTCTGCAGGCAGCAAGTTTTGAAATCTTTTTTTTTTGTACAGTCCTTTATTCAATTCGCATCCATTAATGAAAGAATTGTCCCACACACATCTGTGGTGCTTATTTTATAAAAAAATCCAATGTACAGAAAAGATAAAGGCAAGGAGGAAATGAAGATATTATCAAAGTGTCACTGTTTATGGAAAGAGAACAGATGAAAAAGTGAATATATATTATGGCAATAAAGCACCAGCAAACACTTCTGTTTTGAATTATTATGACAAGCATTTATTTTGTGGATATTTCTGTGTTATGGCAGACGTGGGTGATCCCATGCTGAACTAATGGTACAATGATAAGTTCTCAGGATGTGACAGTCATTATTTTCTAAGATAACATAAGAGCAACAGAAAAAATTCACCACAGATGTAAGTAGACATTCGGCGCTGTAAATCTCAGTTTTCCAGAGCTGTGACTCACTATATCAGGACTTAATTTTGACACAACCAAGTGATTATAACTCTTGCTGGAATAAATATGTAGAAACTTTGCATAAGCTAAACCTGATTTCGAAGCTTTGCTCTCTTATCTTCTTACAATACCTGCAGTACAATAGTACTGCTTTAGTGCAAAATATATTTTATTTTTATCTATTTGTTTATATCTTTATGCTTATAGCAATTAGAAATCAGTTCAATACTGGCACTATATTCACATAGCACTTGTGCGCCTTCTCTCCCCTTGGAAGGTAAATATCTAGAGACATCTGAAAAGGCAGTGTCTTTGCATTGTCTGAGTCTCTGTATGCCACTGCAATATAAACATTCAATAATAAATTAGAAGTTACAGAGTTGCCATGACAGCTATTGCCTATTTCCAGCAGCTAGCATGGGATCTGTAGCTATTAATATGTACCCCGGACATAGTACTGCCTGTAGATTTGTGCCAATTGTTATTCAAGTTAGCACTGAACTAAAGCATTACAGATTAAGGCAATTTGCTCTCTCAATGGTACTCTTTTAGAGTACATTACTTTTAGCTCCTGATTAGTTAGCATGACATTTACTGTATGGTTCTAATAGTTTAAGGCAATGTTGTAAACCAGCTTGAGTTCTTTCAGGATTCGTAAGTCTTAAGTTTTACTTGATTATATATCTTATAAATACACATGCTGTGTATTTAGAAGAAGTTAAGAACTCTGTGTGTGTGTGTGTAATATAAACATAGTTTCTATAGATAGGGGATTAACTTTAAAATAGAGAAGGATGGGAAATTAGTTTAGCAGATATTATGATATAATCATGAGAGACACAGAGGCAATGCCAGCAAATTTATGATTAGTAAGTGAAAATTAAACCATGAGTGACCTACACAGTGGTCCTCAGTAAATTAAATTATCAGCATTGCTTTGCTTCATTGTGTATTTCATTTATATCAAATAAAATCTTACCTTCTGTGCCTTTTGCCTTTTTATTAGATTTTTTTTCTAGATCTTTGGTCAGCTCAATTTAATAAAATAAAAACGACTTGATTACTCTGCCAGATTAAAGTTGAAATGCTAGTCCTTACTTTTATATCAGGGTAGATTTGCATTGTGTTAACATTTGTTATGGTTAACTACAGAAGGAAAAAGTGCTATGAACTTTGAGGTCATGCAGCTGCACAAACCATTATATCAGTGTAAGCTTTTACTTGGAAGGTTGTGCACTTTTGTCTTTAGTCCTGTATTTTATCAAGTGACTGTTTAATGTAAAACACAGAAACAGCCTTGAATGGAAGAGGAGAGGGAACCAAACACTCCCTCTTACAAAGCAAACATCCTGCTTGTAAGCAGGCACGCAGCTTGGGAGCTTGCAAGGGGCCTTTGGGATTTAGGCAGCACCTGAGCAAGAGTCTTCAGGTTCAGTGTTTCGAATTTGCATACTGGAACTCTGCCTGACTTCCCTTTTCAGTATGTTGACTCCGCACGATACTGTGCAAAGATCCTCAAGCTAGTGACACATGACCTAATGTCTCTTTCTATACCATCTCCAGTATATGGCAAACTCAGCATCTCTGTGCAGTGTATTGCACTGTAAACACATAGCCTAAAAACTTTATTGAATTTTGCTTGCGTTTCATGAACAGCAAAAACTCAAGAACTTATCAAGATTCATTTTCTCAAAGATTTAACATCCCCACAGAAAATATATACGCAAAAATAGTGCCCTTCCTTCCCACTGAAGGTTTTTCACAAGTTGCTATTGATTGTGGCTGCAAACCTGAACATATTCAACTGCGTATTTGGCTGTGATCTAGAAATATTGTCTGTGATGTCATTTCCTAGTGCCAAGCTTTAAAATCAACCCGTCATTGCCACATAGTGAGCTGAGTCACCTCTTCCCTCAAAAATCCTGATTCCAGCAGGATCCAACGGCACAAACGGACAGCAACAAACCACCGTTCAGAGAAGATGAGTCTGTCTTCCCAACACCTCCTCACTCACATCATCCCCACAAGCAGCAAGTTCTCTTATGAGCTCTGACAAGTGAAACAACACGTCTGTTAAGTAAAGTGTCTATGAAAAATATGAAATTCTCAAGGATCATTTTCACATGTATTCAGATCATAAAAAAGCTAAAAAATCCCTCTTGCACGCAGCTGCGTCTAATGCATTCCTTTCAGATATGACTGCATCGATTTGTTCAAAGCACGCAGAGGAGTTCCAGGGATTTCTCAAAGCATCCCAGATCCCCTACAAAATACGCTTCTGTAGCCTACTTTGTCAACTGAATCCTTAAAATGGAGCTTGTGGGAAGAAGAGAAAACTTCCCCCAAGCTGAAATTATATCTCTGGGACTGCTCACCTATTCAAAAACCTGGGGGCACTGGGTCTTATCAACAACATATAAAGCTGGTCCCCACTCTACATGAGCAGTGAAGTCCAACAGGAAATATCTACTGCCCTTGAGAAGTGAGTTCACCAGGTCCTCTGTCAAAAAGGCAAATCATCAAATATTGTTGAAAGAGTATCACAGACTAAAAAAAGCCTGTGTGTCAAGCAGACTTACTGAATGACACCCACTTTCAAGTTTTCTTCCTTTTGGTAAGATTGTTGAAAGCTCAAACTCTTGCAATATCACCATAATCATACATATCCCCCAGTCATGCTTTTCACCCATGCATATACCAAAATAGACTCAGGAATGCTACCAAGAATCCCATGACTGAGAAGAACTTTTTTCTTCTGACCCTCAGAAATAAACAGGCTTCTTTCTTTGGTGATACTTCTCGAAATCTTTGCAACCATTATCGTATGGTATTGGTGGAAAACATGTAATTCACCTGCAGAGTAAATGAGACAACACACAGAATTCTTTCATTGTTAACATACGGGTTTCAGAGAGTCATTATAGTCACTTTTTCCCTGCCAAAATTTTCAGCTTCGAAGTTATCACCATCCTATACTTACATATGATTGACAGTCTCTTCTCAACTATGAACACCAGAGAGGCTGTGAGTTGCAAATTAGTTTTGGGACAGAGATCAAGGTCTTTTGTCTACCTCGTCAAACTTAGCCAGAGAAACCCAGTATCAAAGAAGCACAAGGCTTGTAAACTAAGCAAAACATGAGCCAGGCAGTGATAATTCCAATTACACTTACTGTTCTCAAAGATAAAACAAAGATTCATAAAGAATCTGATAAATCATACAACAATGAATTAAATTTTATTAGCAAGGGCTGAATGACTTGAGTTAGTCTTAATACTATTCCCAAAGCACGTTTATTAAGGATATTGTAATTGTCTTTCTTTCTTTCAAATATTCAGACACTTCATATTGTCAAAGCAGATGGCGAAACAGGTTTAGAATTCAAACAGTTCCTCTTAATTGATGTTCTTCTTATAATTTTAGTGTAATTCCAGAAAATCTCTCCAAACTTGCAACATACAAAAATTAAATGCTATATGTTTTATATACATTATGTGTTTTATAAACATTATGTATTTTATAACGTTATAAACAAATGTATTCGTTTTGTGTGTATGACTTCTTTGTAGATTACTAATACATCATAAGAGTGTAACTCACGAGAATAAAACCTATAATTCATTGATAAGTTGAGGAAAACTATCTTTCAGCATTTCCAGCCGTTAGAAGGTAAGAGTTAGAATCAGTTAGGTCATTTAAGGCATGTAATGCGTATATTATGGAATTATGTGTTGAGCAGTATGTCCTCCTGTGGAAGCTTCAATGCACATTTTTTGGAAAAAGTATCATTTTCGTGCTCTTGTGAATACAGTGATTAGTGCATAACCTGAACACCTTTTCAAAAAATTGCTTTTCACATTATATACATCCATACAGTATATTTTTTTGTTCTGAAATTCTTTGGCCTGTCTCATGCATAAGATTCAGGTTAAATGTTAATTAACCTTCCTTGTATTCAAGTCTATAATTTACTAGAGACATATTAAATTAGGACAAAACTTACTCTCAAGTCCTACGAAAGCGATGCTGAATTTTGCTCTTTAATCTAGGTGCTTCGGGGTTCCCACCCCCACCGCTGGTGCTGACATGATGGACTGATTGCCCAGAACAGGGACAGGGTGTAATGGAGATCCAGCGCACGCTGCATCAGCCCCCCCCAGACACAGTCCTCCAAGTGCTCATGAAAGGATTTTCACAAACAGTCTATCCAAAATGCCACTTTGAGTTCAAAAAGGCAACAGCTTTATTTTGGTAAAAAACATGTATATAGTTCCCTCATTAAGGTTGGCACAGTGGTTTTTATATGTCACCCATCACCCTGATATCTCAACACCTCTAAAATATTTTGAAATAGAAATTCTATCTCCACTACATCTACTATCTTCCCTTCCAAAACATGGAGTAAGTAGCTTGACTAGTGAGAGTAAATAGCTTGACTAGTTCACAGCTCAGTTCCCAAGTGTGGGAAATGTGGTGAATGTGCTGAAGAAAGCTGAGACCAAGAATTACGCTTGGTTTTTTTAAGTTTATTCTGAATGCAATCACCTTGATTTTTAAATTAAATTACCTTTTATGATATTCTCAGTCCAGTTCTGAGTTCTTGGTTCCGAGACTCAGTAACTGGAGGGAAGTTAAGAACGGGGGAGATGACTTTGTCACACTTTCATGCTAAGTTACTTTACATTCAGTTTCAATCGGTGCCTTCTCAGGCAGGTGTGTATGTCACCTAAATACTGAGATAGCACTTACTGGCCTAAAAGAGACAGAGAGTTTTACATAAATCTTTCTGGCAGGCTCTGTCACTTATGTCCTTACCATCCCTGCATAAGGTTTCTTGTGGATTTTGAATCAAATGATGTAGGGAGCTGAACCTCATGTGACTGCAGATGTGAGCCCTCCATCATATTTATTTTTGGTGTTGTCTGGAAAAATTGCACTGGCTGCAGCAAAGATCTCAGTATGCTCCTGTGGCTTCTTGTGGATGCGATGGACACAGCTGGTGATGTGCAGGGGCGCAGCTGGCAGGAGAGTGAAGGCTGCCAGCAGAGCCGAAGGGCCATCAGCCGTGCTTCAGACACCTTCTGCGCCCAGGTGGCCCCAGAGGCTGAGAGCTGGCAGCTGGCTCCGAAAACTGGACTTTGCAGGCTTTCTTCACCTTCTTGCTTAGAAATGGGAGGATACATACTGCATGCTTGAGAGGTCTCCAGGTAATGAGTGAAACTCATTTTGGCACTGAGCAACCCACATACTTCAGGACTGCAATTGTATTTGTTTCTGACATACATGGGGCTGGGGAAGATAAAGCATCACAGGCCATTCCCTGCAGGTGTTCTCCTCCAGTTATGTGTCAGAAGCTTTCCAGCCTGTCAGATTATAAAATATTCTCTAGACCCCCATTTGCTTATATTTAGTCCTAACCTGCAGCATTTCTTGTGTTCCTGAACCTTTTCTTTCAGTTTGCTAGTGGCAAGCCACTTCATATTATTAACAGTCATAGGCCTGCAGGAAAATATAAATTATGCATATGTTTACTTACATTCTTTGTTTACGTGACATTTGGAGACCAGAGAGTGAATAAGGGTTTTTTATGATGATTCACTCCATTCAGCTTCCCTTTTGTGTACTAGCTGGAAGGGTTCACAATGAGCTGATCTCTCCACTGAGCATAATGAAACCCACACTCTCAGGGGCAACAAATAGTTTTCTTCTGTCAGTTGAGAATGGTTTCCTGAAAGCAAGACTTTTCAGTGTCTTTATCCCATATTTGAACCACTGCATTAGGATTTGATCAGGCCAAATTGGTATCAAAGCATGAGGCCAAATTAAGACAACCACTGGTGTTCATGTGGAGGGGGTATTTTTCTGCACTGGATGATAAGAATCATTGCAGCTGAAATAACAGACTGGATAAAAAATAAAAGAAATAATCCTTTTAGGAAAATACAAGTTAAATTAGATCACGACACTCTTGACCTGAGAGTAAAGCCATAGAAGAACATTCATATTTAGCAATTATATCAATGACTAATTCTTTCAAGTGATGAGCTGGTAACAATAGCCACTGAATCCACATAAAATTTGACCCTAAGATTGGGTATCCATTTTTATCTTTATATTTCCTTCCGAAAGGTAACTTCATGTGAGAGGTATCTTTGGAAACCCAAAAGCGGAAATGCTATATTTGTCTAGCTAAGATGAAACACAGCATCTGAGGTTCACTTTTATCTTCTTTGGTGTCTTTCAATATTCCTTTGTACTATTTTAAAATGTGCATCCAAGGAAAGATTGCCAGGCAAGGTATAATTTTTTTCCTACCTCTCCTGGAGCTTCAGGGATGTCTCCGTAGCCAATTTGCTTTACAGGCTTCCACATATGGTATACTTAAGACACTGATTTTGAAGATTTCAGAAACCATTTGCAGATGAGTGTCCCTTTATACTAATCAAAATACTGACAAAGTAGGACAGTGGCTCCAGCTGTTAGCTGCAGAAGCAACTAAAGCAGAAAGGACTTCCTTGGAAGTGGATAAAGCTTAGCGGCAGCAGGGCCACCCCATCACTCTGAACTGTGTGGGGAAAAAGCTCCAGTTTTAGTGTCAAGCAGCATACCAGGTGGTACTTCTGTTAACTCTTTTTCCTAAACAATGTGTGGCATTGGGAAAAAAAAATAGCAAGCCAAGAACTTGCCAGTAAAAGCACCTATGAAAGCTATGACAATAAATAAAAAAAGACTGAGGGATGCCAGCTTCCCAGGCTTTTAAATCCAGTTTCACGCATACCTGCTTTTATACTACCTCTTCCACCGTGCTTCCTTACTCACCCTCACTTTTGTTTCCTTTTGTAACATTTATAAACTTTTATAACATTTATTAACTTACATACCACCTCTACTAGAGTGGAGGTGTGTGGGAGATCCTTGCTGCCATTGCACCGTTCATGCTGCCTCTCTGTTAAACCCTTTCCCCCTGTTCTATGTGTCTCTTGTTTCTTTGGATGATAACTTTGAAATTCAGGATGCCTCTTCCTCTGTGTTCGTACAGCTTTTAGCTCAACTGGTTTTTAGGCACTGTTGTCACAAACATAATAATTAACAGTGCAAGGCAAACCATACGTTCAAAGGACTCTCAAAGGAGCCAACATCCAGTTTCAGACTATGCCCAAAATTGTGTACACCCTCAATCAAATGCATCTTCAACTTCAATTGTCAAATACCGTCTTCAACTAACATTTAACAGTTTAATTCGCTGTGCCAAAGAAAGTGCCATACTCACATGTAGTGTTGCCTTTTGTGGATCTAAAGAAGAGGTCATTTTTTAACACGGGCTCATACTGTTCTTGAACAGCACAACCTCGTAGTGTAATTGAAAAAGAGAATCTATGCACAAGCTTTAATCTGCTTAAAATCCCCAGGATGGAGAAAATACTAGTCACCAGATAATACTAGTTACTAGATAACTGGCATAGTAATTAGTGTATTAACAATGTTAGTTAATGGCAATACTAGTCACTCCAGAATGCAATCTTCACGTCTTTTGTTTCTCTGTGGTCAGCATCTTGTGATCAATTGAAAGGTGATTTGTAATTATAGTTTATGAATTGTGAACAGTCTAGACTCAACTTGTTAGACTGAGTTTTGCCCTCTTCTCCATGTTTCAAGTACTCCTTCTACAGAGCAACTGCTCCAAATAATTGCTACTGCTGTCATGTCTGGCACCAAGATAAAGCTGATGTGGTACTAGCTATAAAATTTTTTAAAAAGTATTTAGCAGTTACTTTCAGTATTTTTTACTTTCAGAACTCATCTTAAGCCTGATTGTTAAAGGTGTAAAATATTACTACTACTGAAATATTGCCCAAATAAGCTGTTATAAAAATACCCCTTTATGTAATCTTTAGATTTTTTTTGTGAAAGTTACAGTAATGTTTTTACACTAAGCTTTTCTTTTTAATGGCAAATAAACTTCACTACTGGAATCACAAGCAGGTAATTACTTTGCTCATGTTTAAGGCTAAATAAAGCAAGCCTCCAAAACTTACGTACATCAGGCTATCCACTGTTCACTTGACAACAGCAATCCAGATTTTTTTATTGTAAATGGGAAGGATGATGATGGTGTGCCACGCTGTATGCATTTGGACAGCAACAGGAAATGCTATTTGTCAGAGATTAGCTCTTCTTTCAAGAAATAAATAGGCTTGAGGTAAATATGAAGCAAGAGAGCGGTTGAGTTACGCTCATGATGAGGTTCTGGTTTAGTTTTTTCAGGCTAGAACAACGCCTTCTCTCAGTTACTGGAAAAGGCTGCCATGTATGCAAGTAAAAGCAAGAACAGTCAATGATGTTGACAATCTGCTGATCTTCAACAAAGCACAGTTGATTTCAAGATCTCTGTACATCACTATTGCATCAGTAGGAAACTTGATGCATATCGTGCACCTAAAACAAAAAAAAAACCACTAAGGCTGCTGTAGTGCAGCTTTTGCTTAACCTATAGCATTTCTGATCAGAAAAAATGCATTGCTTTTCCAGTATTTGCGGAGTAATGTGTATTTTCATGGTCATTTGCTCTTGTTTATATGTATCAGACCTTCTCAAACAGAACTCTTAAAATACCAGTTTCATCTGGACTCAGAACACATAGAATCATAGAATACCAGGTTGGAACAGACCTCAAGGATCATCTGGTCCAACCCTTCTAGGCAAGAGCACAGCCTAGACAAGATGGCCCAGCACCATGTCCAGCTGAGTCTTAGAAGTGTCCAGCGTAGCAGAGTCAACCACTTCCCTGGGGAGATTACTCCAATGGTTGGCTGTTCTCATTGTGAAAAATTTACCTCTTGTGTCCAATTGGAATCTCCCTGGGAGTAACTTGTACCTGTTACCCCTTGTCCTCACCATGTGACTCCTTGCAGAAAGGGAGTCTCCATCTTCTTTGTAGCTCCCCTTTAAGTACTGGTACATGGTGATGAGATCACCTCTAAGCCTCCTTTTCTCAAGGCTGAACAAACCCAGCTCTCTCAGCCTGTCCTCATACGGCAGGCTTCCCAGACCCTTGATCATCTTGGTGGCCCTTCTCTGGACCCTCTCCAGCCTGTCCACATCTTTTTTGTATAGCTTTTGTATACTTAAGCCTATCCAAAGTGGTACACTGATTTTGGACTCAACCTTTCCTTGATTACTGCAGATAGGCCTAGCCAGAAAGTCCTTCCTAAGTATGGGTAGTGTGGCTGTAATCAAAGAGAGGACCACGTACTGGATCTGGCTGGGTCAGAGATATTTTCCTACCAGTGCTAGTCTATTCCAATTATTTTGGAAAGACTGAGATTTTGAGCAGTTTTTGACTCTTTAAAAACCATTTCAGTCAGACCTGCTCTGAGTAAGTTTGCATTTCACAATGGCAAGTAGGCATCCAAATGTCATATAGGCTCCCGAGTCCAATGTTTGTGAGCCTCCAAAACCTTAAAATTTCTGTTCAATTGTGATTTGAGCTCCCAGCTACCTAAATTTCCGCAAGGCAGTCTTTAAGACATCTCCGAGTAGGTTTACACTGCAACTGATGCAGAGGTCCTTAACCATGAAACACACAGGCTAGGTCTGGAACCAGCACTTTACAGCTGACTGCGAGGTGGAAACTAAGCTACTTCACCCTGGCAGTGAAGCAATACAAGGCAGATATACATCACTTTCAGGGTCCAGAATTCATTGCTGCACTGCCTTCTGTAGATATGCCTACATTTTCTGCTAGCAGGCATTCACAAAACTAAACCAAATCCTTCTCCTCAAAAGGATTCTCAAACTACATTCCCAAATTCCCTGCCTGGCATACCCTGTCCAGTGGGGACAGGAGGTCTGCAGAATAGATGATGCCTGTGTTTCTTTCCCTATAATCCAAGGCATCTGCTTGGGGGGAGGGAACTTTGTTTGCAAACTTCCATGGTTAGCAAGCATCTGAATCCAGATTTCCCACCTCCCTTGAAAATGCCCTAGAAAATGCAATTGGGAGTTCTGGGAGAGACTCTCCCAGTTTCCCCTCTCAGCGTTTTTCCACTTTGCATAAATAATTAAATGTTCATGGGGCTAAGGAAAGGAGAAAGTGACTTTGCCAAATTGTGGTTAAGGCACTCACATTGGAAAGCCAGGTTTGAATCCCTATTCTAATGAATATTTAATTATCCTTCTGATACCAGCCAAGCTGCGGAGGCATTTCCATTCCCTCCTCCCCCATCCCTTATGCTAGTCTCGTCAAGGAGCCTGCGCACCTGTGGACCGAGAATTTAATAAGCGGCAAGACTCACAAAACTAAACACTGCAAGGCTAAACTAGGTGTTCCAAAGACTTTTCATGGTCCCCATTTTAACAGCCAGTGGCCTGACTACCATTCCTCGACAGCTGCAGAGCTGACTCAGTGCTAGCAACCGTTGGATGTTGTTAGTGGCTATTGCCCTTGCCGCCAGAAGCACGAGCAGGATTTGCCAGCGAGAAGCACCCTTGGCTTGCCTGGGAGCCGGCTGACAGCTCCAGCACCCAGCCAGCCCTGAGACACACAGGCAGGGGGGCTCTGCCAGCAGACGAACTGCTCCAAGAGCTTAACCATTCACTGCCAATCTAAACGACAGAATGAAGTATACCTAATTGAATCCGTGCTGTAAAAATCAAGGCTTTTATTTGTATCCTAAGCTGAGGTCAGTGGGATTTTGGCAGCGTGCCATACCAACGACAGGGCCCCACCTCGCTGTGCAAAGAAAAAGCGTGTTTCTCCACCCTGTCACCTTAACCGGCCTGCAAGGGCTGCTGCAAGCAGCCACGCAATTCCGATGCTGGGAACGACCACCGGTTACCTCAGGCGGCCAGCTCCTCCCTCCTCCCCCCCTCCCCGGGAGCGGGAAATTCAGCCTTTGCTTGGCACGACGAGGCCAGGCCCGTTGCTAACGGGCGCGTCACCCTTAGTTAGCTAGCCGTACCGTGCATCGCAGCCGGGCGCCCTCGGGGCTGCAGCCAGGAGGGCCGCCGGCCCCGGCGCCGAAGGGCAGAGCGGGGCGCCCGGGCCCCGGGCCCCGCCGCCGCGGGGAGCGGCCTCCGCCGCCGCCTCACGGGCGTGGGCGGAGCCTGCGGGGCCCGGGGGCGGGGCCGGGTGGATGAGGTCATCAAAAGGCGCCGCGGCCGGCGTGGAGGGCGGCGGGGGCTCGGCGCCAGCCCGGCAGGTAAAGCCGCGGCCGCGGCGGTGGGGCGCCCGGCGGGGCAGGAAAGGCAGCGGCCGCCGGTCCCGCTCGCCCCCTCTCCCTCACGCGCCTCCGCACGCACCGTGCGGCCCCCGCAGCCGGCGCGTTGGCGGTGAAACGGCCGCCGGCGGTGCCTGCCGTGGTGAGCGTCCCTTCTCCGTCACGCCCCAGCCCCCTGCCTCCGGCCTGGCCTGGCGCGGCGCACGGGGCCGCCGCCCCGGGCGAAGGGGGCGTGAGGGGCAGCCGGGTGCCCCGTATGGGGCTGGGCCGCGCTCGGCTGGCCGCGCTGGTTGCTCTTGCACCGCAGCGTTTCCCACCCCCGGCGCCGGGCCGGTCCGCCGGGCCGCGTCTGGAAGTTACAAAGTTACCGTCCCTGCCTTTCCTTGCCAACTAAACTGCTGCAGCTGGAGAGTAGCAAGCAGTAGAGCGACCAGAATGAGGGGGTGTGCGGCCAGCCATACCTGTCGTCTTTTCTCACGCTGCTTGTGCAGCTTGCATCAGTGCCCTTCCCGTAGGACTCTACTTTAAGTATCATTTCCTGAAAGAACTCTAAGTGTAATTCTGTTCAAGCTTCTCAGAGCTGATTAACAAGCTTTTTCTTCTCATTGGCCTCTTTAACACTTGGAAACGTAGAGGTGAAACTCATGGCTTAATAAGTGACATTTTGTAATTTATCTGAGGATTTCAGCTTAGTTGTGTGTTACATCCTTGACTCAGGATAATACTTAGTTTTGCAAAGGTCAAGCTGGGTGACTGAGGTGGCTTCCCAATGTCAACATTGGAAAGAGAATACTGTTTTTCTGATTCCAGCATTAAGGAAATAGTTCTCTCACGCTGAAGGTGGTATTTATAAACGATAGCTATGTTGAGTTAAAAACGCATGCCGTTTCAGCACAGATTTGATTTGGACACTTCCTGTGTATGAGTATCTTCTCACTTGCACACTCCATCTCCTGAAAATCAGACGCACGTGCCCCTTCCTTGTGTATTTTGAGTGGAAATAAAATCCAAGGTAATTCTGCACCTCTTTAATGCTGTTCAGCATCTCCACAGAATCACTGAGGTTGAAGGGGATTGCTAAAGAGCATCTAGTCCAATGCCCCAGCTCAAGCAGGGTTAGGGGTAGCAGGTTGCCCAGGACCGTGTCCACCTTCAAATCATTTTGTAAAACAACAAATTGAAAATTCCACCCTTACACAAATGGGTTTTCTATAAACATAGTAATTGTAGATTTGTGGGCAGGGACTTGTAAAACATGTAGCTGCATATATTTGGGCTCTGCTTAATTATTTTAGGTATTTGGTCACTGCTGTAATACAAAGAACCGTCAGTGGACTAAAGACAGTGTACGGGGGATATCAGGATGCTCTTCCTAGCTCATTTACTGATAGTATGTTATGTTTCTGTTTCAATCTTTGGTTAATTACGTGTTTTTCTTCAGGAATGGGTATTTTGGGAGCAGAAGGGGACTTTGATTTTTTGGTGTTTTCCATCTTATTTCAGCTGAAAGAAAGAAGGAATTTTCTATCTTGACTTGTAATTTCAACTCATGGGAAGCACCTTCCACTGCTGCCAACTTGTAGTTGGTAAAGAAGGTCTTCCATTATGCTCACTATTTCTATAGTTTCCAGACTTAAAAGGAGGGTTCTGGAAAGGCACCAGTTGCTCTGTCAAGGGATATTACTAATTGAATTAACTTTCACATCAAAGCCTCATTATGATGTGTGCTGGTTTTCCTGTGACGCAGAGTGAGGTCTGCAAGCTCTTTTGTATGGATGGGTTTCCAGTAGTTTAACAGTAGAAAATATTTCTGTTAGTTTGTTTAAGCCTTACTTTCAACTATAGAAGAACTCATTCCTGCCTTAAAAAGGCTTAAGATGGCTTAGCTATTTGTGTTAAGTGTGTGGAATAAAAACAAGTTTGTAATTACCGAAAATTATGTATACATATTACTTGATATTTAAAGAGTAAAATTACTGTTGTTGCTGATGCTCAAAACTGACTTCTTGCTAAGATCTTAGTGTCTTACATTGTATGACAAATTCATAAAAGCGGATTTGGAAGAAGCATCCTCGAAAGCAGTTTAAATGGAATTAGTTATAAACCTCTTATAATTATTAAAGAGAGTATTTATCCAAAAGACTTTTTGTTTTGTTTTTAGATGTCTTTAAATGCTAAATGAAGAGCATTGTAGGTTATAATTCTATAACGTCTGCCTGTTGAAAGCAATTGAATTACCTTTTATGTACGGATGAAGCAAATCGTGCTTAACTGAAGGGGAAGAGAAACTAAAGATGGCTTTATTTTCTAGTGTCTCTTACATGGGGATAAAAAGCTGGTGTTGTTTAAATGTGTAGCATCTGAACGTTGGCCAGTGGCATGTAGGGAAAGTCTGTGGTGCTGAAGTACTTCTACACCTTTTGAAGAATATAGTGAGTACATAATACAAACAAGTTGGTGTCTGTGCTTCAGAAATCCTTATTTGCAGCCTAGAATATTAGCTTAAACTACCATTTCGGCTGCATGTGCCAGGCTGTGGGATGGAGTGACAGTGCCTGGAGATATCCGTCTCTGTTGACTGTTGTTCAAAGGGGATGATTCTGGCAGAACAAGCAGCTGGGAGAAATATCTTCAAACAGACCTAGCATAAATTGGTAGGGTTTGTCTGACAGTATTTAGTTTTCTAGGAAACTCGATTTGTGTAAATTTCTATTTAATTGCTTTAATTGGCTATTATTTCAGGGAATGAGTTGGTGGACTGTCTGCAAAACAGAAAAGCTGAGATAGAAATGGCCTCTGTCTTGGGGATTAATGCCTGCTATTTGTGTCAGCATTTGTGTGTGATTAAGTTTGTGCAACTCTGATTTTGCACAATAAAAAATATTGATATGTTTTTTTAAGGCATTAACCAGTTAATGTCTTCAAATATTTGGAACAGCTTTAAGTTGGGAATCTTCCAGGGCTTGACAGACGTCAAAAACTGCCTGGCTCGGTTGGAGAGCAGTTCTCTTGATCATCTCTCATATAGCCCTCTCTTTCATTCATTTTTGTTTTCTGAGATTTTGGAAATGCACGAAAAGAAACAGCTACAGTTGTGCTCTGAAATAAGAGGTACTTTGTGTATGCTTACAGAAGAACACATTTGGCATAGTCCTACATTTTGCCATGAAGATGTCTCTCAGATGACTGCATTTTGCACCTACCTTTCACTGTTGTGTATTAACAATGTAAGACAGTCTGTCACTGGCTGATCTAGCAGGAGTGCAGTGAAATAAACTGTGTGCTTGGAAAGGGAGTAGATGATTCAGTGCATTCTGGATAGTACATTTCTAGCTTGTGCCACTATATTATGGAGTCATCTCTAATGACCATGTATCTTCTCTGTTTTTCAAGGTTGTTTGGTTTTGGTTTTTTTTAGAAATCTGTAAGCCTTTCATTTGCTTCCACCTTGTACCTGTGCTGGACCTCCCAACAAGTTCAGGTGGTTTTCTGATTTTCTCATGTGGATTATTAGTGTTGGAGTGGAATTAGACTGGAATAGTTAGTTGTTAGCAATTGAAAATAACAGCTTCTTGGAAAAATGACACATCAGTTCCAAGTATCATAATTGATCATTCTAGTTTTTAATATACTATTTACAGGTTTAAGTAGAGTACTTTGTATAACAGTTATTCTCACTTTCTTAGTTTAGTATTTGTAGTGGGTATATTCCCAGGGTAGTTCAGATGCCCATTTTTTTTTTCTTCTCCACCTTCCCCTGTAGGATGGAATTATGTTTCCAAGTTCTTCTCTTCTCCTGTCTCTTTATTTCATTTTCCTTTTAACTATAACAACCAAAACTGTGCATTACTGTGTATTTCTTACCACAAATAAACATTTTTTGCTATAGATGTTTTTAGGAAGTTTATTTATTCTCTAATCTTATCTACTTTGCAACCATGTTTTATTTTGCCTGGAAGCTCTTTTCTTGGGTTTGCTTTCAGAGGCGTATGATTCTAATTCAGGCCAATGCTTTCTGTATTAAGTGAAAAAGCAATGTTATACAAGTATCATTCCATGAAGGATCAATTCTTCCCTATTTCCCATCTTTGTGCCTTTTATGCAACTCTATTATGCACAGGTGATCAAGAGTGACTCTATTCATGTTGGCCACCATCTGCTATTGTTGTTGTTTATTCTTTTGCAAACAACTGTCTTCTAAAATATTAAAACATATAAGCAAACAATTAGCTTGCCTTATATTTTTGTGACTTACAAAGTACACTTGATAAGGAAGGTGCATTGAATGTGAGGTCTATTTTTAAAATGTACTAGTAATTTGTTACATCTTTGTGTGTAGAAGAACTGTGAGACAAAACAGTGTTTGTAAAATGATCATCAAGAGTTTGTGGTAGCATTACAGTTCCTAATTTGTTTTCAGGCTTAGAATCCAGCTAGTGAACCTCCTTTTCTAAAGGTGAAATGCATTACTTTCAAGAAAATGAAAACCAGATACTCATATTATGGACAGAATATAGCAAAAAATATTACAGAAGACAGTGTAGAAGTATCTCAAAAAAGACATCAGAAATAATGGCTCTAGTATCTTCTCTATGATGACAGTACCTTGATATGTGCATAAGGTAGTAAGGAACTTGTCATATCAAATCCAAGGAATACTGACTCAGAACAGCATATTTAGGAAGCAGTGGTAAAAGATGTACTGTTTGCATATACAAAGCTCGGATATGTACAGACAACTTCCAAGGTGTACAGCAAGGATATTGCTTCAGCAGTTGAAGTAGTATGTTTCTTGTATTATGTGAACACCGTGATTACAATTTATTCTCTTAACCTGTTAAGGAAGAATGAAAGGAAATGCAGAATGTATAGAAGTTCAGTTATAAGACTGTATTAGATAGCTGGACCACAAAATAAACCAAATGATACCCGCATGCTTTGACATTTGTATGGCAGAATGCATACCAATGGCTTTTGATTGTCTGGAAAACACTTTAGAGGTATTTAAACCACTTTAGTAACAATACAACATACATTACATCAGTGTTCAAAAAATACATGAGGTATGAATATATAGGCAAGGCTTTCCATTTCTGTGTAGTTAGAGTAGGCAGTTGTTCTTGTTTAAAACAAAAGCCCCATTTGTCTTTGTATCTTTCATACTCCAACTCCTTCTCCCTGTGACAGTGAGCAAAATGTTGAATGACAAATACTAGTCTGAATTAGTTCCATGATCATAGGCTGTTTGGGAGTCAAGTTTGTTACACTTCATTGGAATCTGTATTCACTTAGAAAAAAAGTAGGGAAGATACCTGCCTTTCTATACCTAGGCTTGACTTGCAAATTTGTGTAATGTTGCAGCTCCTATTGATTTTGCTTAGGATTTTGATAAGCTGTATTTTAGTACTTGCAGTAGAAAACATGTTGTTGGGATAACTATATTATGATTTTTGTACATTTTTGGGAAGACGCGATTGAAGGAAAGACAGAAGTTGCATTTAATCAAAGGCAGTTGGAATCAAATGGTAGATTAAATCATTATTTACAGTCTGTTCTGTTAAACTCTCCAAATTATCACATATTTAGGAAAAGACATCACAATTCAAATAAAGAGGAGAGCATGAGGTTTACAAGCATGTTTGATTGTTGCACAGCTACACTTTTTTTTTCTTTTTTCTTCTCACCTGTCCCTTGTACCTGTCCTTACAACTTTTTGCTTCTGTGAGTGCACACATACTTTCTCTCTGTCTTATCTTCCTGATTTAGTCTTGTTGAACCAATGAGGGACAGTGTATGTGTAGATGCTAAATTTCAAACAAAATATCAGCATGTTTTTACAATATTGTTGAAACAGCAGTACTGATTGAAAACAAAGATGTAGATGCCTAGTATTTAAATAAATGCAACAATGTATATTACCTGTATATCTTTTTGTCCTGTTCAGTTATGGGTTTTCACTATGGTCCTTTTAAGAAATTTTTTAAAAATTACCTATTTTTCTAAAAAAAAATTACCTATTTACCATTCTGCAGTAATTTTTATCCTCCTCTTTTGTTGAAGGGCATCCTTTCTTTATAAATTTTTGCTTGTCTTGTTTCTTTTTCCCACTTGGTTTGATTTCTGGTTTGCTTTAATGTGATTCCTGTGTCATCTGTTTCATTGCTGCAGAGGTTGGGTGTCTAGTCATTAATTGCCCTGGTCTTTTACTTTTTCTTGGTATCAAAAAGGCTGTCTATTTAAGTGACGAAATAAACAGTTCATTCCTGTCTTTTCTTTTTGGATAAAACTGAGACATTCTCCCAGGGTAGTTGAGATCCAATATTCGATAAGCCAAGCACAGCCTGAAGGAGGAGTGGATATCCATCTTGTTTGGAATGCAACCATTTAACCATGTATTTTAATGTCATAGAATTAGCAGTTCTGTTGAAGACAATCCATCTGTTCATCTCATGTCAAGTTAATTCTTATGTAACACAGCTTTGGCCCAAATGAAACATTTAAATCACCTTTCTAGCTCTTCATCAGGTGACTATCATATACATGCCTTAAAATATTTCTGTTAGATTATTCTAAATTCTGGGTAGCGTTATACTGTTTTTCTGAATTGCAAATGCTGTGTGCTTTCCAAAAATGCATCATTTTATCATTAAACTTCTTGTTAATAAAGCAGGTGTAAATAAAATAGGATTAAAAAGCACAACTGTTTTGCAGCTCTATTAATATTTGCTTTTTTAAAAAGATCTGGAAAATACATTGTGTTAGCACGGATTATACTTATCTTCTATAAATTTTGGTCTGTTGTGAGTCTGAAGTTGTAAGAAGAATAGTTTAAAGGCAGTGTGTATTGTTTGTATTTTATAATCGCTTATAATATAATTTTAAAGAGAGAATTTTACTGCGTATGTACCCAACTGATTTAATGCATAGTGGTGTAACATTACCCACACACAAGAGGGCACACTAAGTCCTCTGGAATATAATTATGGAAAACTGTCCGTTAGGGTAAATAAATATCTGCAAAGAAAATAATAAAAGCACACCTTGAATGTGGTGCTATGTATAATTTTCAAGAAATGTTTTGAATGAATATTTTATTTATGTGCCAGAAAACTTAACTAATCTTACCTTAAAGTCCTCTTGGTTTAGTTCAGTGAACATTGTGAAGTTCTGTGACTGAAGATTAGCATTGTTGTTTAAGCTGGCTTAAAGAAAAGAAAAGTAGAAAGTAATCTAAGACTCATGTCATCATTTCTTTCTTACCATAGTGTGTTATAGTCAAAAGTTTATAAATACAGGAGTTCCCATAGTGAAGTGAATTTCCAGGATTCAAATACAAATATTTAATGATCTGAAAAGCTTTTAAAAATTATTGTTAACTTTTGGTAAAGTCCTTTCCTGTTCACATTGTAGGTTTTGTTTTATATTCTCTCTCTGAAACAAGCACAATGCTTCTCTGCTTCCATCCCTAAAATTTATGTATGGAATGAATTTTGTTAAAGATACATCTTGAAGTTTTTTTGTCCTTGGATTCATCTTAATTTATTACTGAAGTAACAATTGATTTAAGTTTTAAGGACCATTTTCCCCAAAGTCTTTTCTGTACTAGTGTTAGCTTTGTAATTCTGTTTCAGAGCTCTTTAGAGTCATTGGAGGCAGTAAATAATTAGACTTCACTATGCATTTAAGCTTCTGTTCATGTCTCCCCTTTTCCCATCCCTCCCTTCCTAAGAGGACATTTAGTGGCCCGATCTCCATTAAAAGCACTAGGTACTACCTCTGTAGATCTGTATACCTTCTGAAAATCTGTCGTATAGTTTGCAGAAGATGTCTTAAGATGCCTTTAAAAAGATTCTTAAGGAATTTTCTTTCAAAAAACAATCAATGCAGACAGTACTGTTTAGGCATCTAAATAATATCACTTAGGCATCTTTATTGTTAAAAACAATTGAAATTTTTAAGTAGCCACTCTGAATATTGTGTGGAAGATCACCCTAATACCATAGCAATGAAATACGTATTAGAGTTAAATTCTTTAGGGAAAATAAATCAGCGACTTTCAAAACAGTGATGTAGTCTGACTACTTCTGAACATATAATCTATCTTGCAAATTTCTGGTTAACTTGACCCTGGAGCAGAAGAGTAATATTCTATTTGTTCTCTTGTTATTTCAGCTACATTCTAGACTTCTGTTGGAAATGTAAAGAACACTGTTCCTGGGAGTATATTTTGGTATACTCATTCTTAAAATGATGTATTTCTGTTCTTATTCTTTATTTGCTCCTTACTTTTTCATTTAGTATTTCAGTTCAACAACAACGAAACAGCTCTGCGGAATATAAAAATGATCATTTTTTGTATTATTAAAAAAGTTAGCTCTATTTAATGCAGTATAATATGGAATGTAGTTGTATTTGCAAGACAGCTTAATATCTTTTTGCTTGTTTTTTCTCTGTCCCCTTCTAAGAAGAGTCTGGCTGCATCTTGTGTACACACCTCTTTAGGTACTGGGATATAGCAGGTAATCTTCCCTAACTGCCTCATCCCAAGGCTGACCAGACCCAGTGCCATCAGCCTGTCCTCCTACATTTCTGTGCTTCAGTCCTCTAGCCATGTTGGTGGCTATCAGTGAAATTGCAATTTTTCAGTAGACTTATTATAAACTTAGTTTCTTTCCAGAGGATTAAGTTAAGCTAAGTGAATTGTTAGGCAATCAGCTTATGAATATTTAGTGGAAAAAAACATGCAGGCTTGTCAAAAGTTCGTTGTTAAAATAATCTGATTGCTTTCTCTTACTAAACAACTGAGCTATTAGATAATGAAGAAATAATAGAAGTTTTGCTTTGCCTTTGGAAGTACTGTTGTGTCCTATATTAACTTTATTTAATTTGCCTTTGAATTTAATTTTTAATTTTTTTTTATTTGTTTGTGATTTAAAAACCCACCAAAGAAAAGTCTCAAGACCACCTTCAGCATTCACCAGTGATTTAATTTCTAACTCTGAGAGCATTTTGAATTTATTTCAACATACTGAAATGTGGTTGAGCCTGTCCTGGGTATTGGTCAACTTTTGTTAAATTTGGATATGGACTCATGCTGGGTTTAAGTCGGTCCCAATCTGAACTGCCTCCTGAAGGGCGATCATATTCTGTCCCCAGCTGCATGTTCCTGCCTCTTCCCTTGAGTTGTCCTCAGCACTCATGTAGCTTCATAGGAAGGAAGGAAGGCTGTGCAGAAATTTGAGGAAGAAAGACACATTTCCTGTTGTGTCATCTCAGGCCAGGATTGGCTCTAGTTTTGTTGTGAATACACGCCCTCACATGTTTTGTGCTTGCATTAGTCAAGTGATTGGGTAGGGTCAATCTGGAGAGGTTGCACAAGCACTTTGGAGTTCAGGATGTAAGTGATTTTAAAAAATGAGTTGAAATCATTAAGTTGAAATTCAACAGCAGTAAGTACAAAGTATTGCAGAAAGAGAAATTCAGTGTGCAAATCAAAAAATTGCAAAAAGCTGAAAGAATTGTTTTGTGGTTATAGTGATATCAGCTCAGGTCTAATAGAGCAAACACTGATGTTTAAAGGCTGAGGTTACAAAGAAACACCACTTCTGGCCTTAGCAATGCAAGTATTTATTGCCTTTCTTGCTGGGGCTCTGCTGCCCCTGTGGATCTGTTGAATGACCAGGCTATGTAAATGGTCTTCATTTATTATGGGCAAAATGAACTGTTTAGACTCAGAGCATAGCTTAAACTTTATTTTAATAATCTGCCTATTCTGAACTGGTGTGTCAAGTGATTGGAGAGATGGAAGAGTGACCTCTGAGTGGGGGTGGGGGTTAGAAGGGGTGAGAAGCAAATGAGTGCTTCCACAGTATAACTAGGTCCTCTTTATCCAAAACTTGAGGAAACATGAACTTAGAGAAGCTTAGAGGGGAAAAAATGTTTACAGGAAAGAATATTTAATTTAATATTATGAAAAAATCAATCATGCTAACTAGTGAAACTGAACAATTCCCTTCTGCAGAGGTATTTAAAAACAACAGAGGAGTGTTTCACATACTTCTGTCTCATCTCAAGGGAAAGAACTAGATTCTTCCACTGAGGACTCTTCTAGACAATATCATTAATCTATCAGTAGAGGCACCAAAAAAAATAGAGCAAACAAAGAAACAAAAAATATATACTTTGAGAGTACTTTTAATAAATGTAGAGTTTGGATGACATGGCTAAGAAAGGCCAAATGTGGTAGAAACGACACAGTTGACTGATGAAAATACATTTTGATGTGAATGAAGGGTAACCGGCCAAAATTCTAGTTCAGACATACAGGGCACATTTGAAATAGCTCCCTGCATGCATTTGAAAATTATTGCTTTTAATGAGTATTGGGTGTGTATTTCGAGCAGTTCAAATATTTAGAGTCAAGTTATGAACTTTCTAAATATTTTAAATGAAGCAAACTAGGCAAGTGTGCACAGTTAATTTGGGCAACTATGAACAGGAGTGGGCAAGAGCTGAGAGTCCTATGCCTTGTCCATACTGTGGAACCCCAGAGAGGGATGTAGCAGGAGTGTTCTACTAATATCTAGCATTATTTTGTACAGCTAAATGTTTCCATATACAGAGCTCTATCTTTAGTCTCTATTTTTCTTTGAAAACAGATATAAAAGAACATTTTTGAATGTCACGATGCTTGCCCATAAAGCAGAGAATGCTATGGTAGTAAAGAGTATGCTAACCACATACTCCTTTGGAAATGCATGGTGATAGCTTCTAATGAAATGATCTAACTGTTCCTCAAAAATACCTGATTTTCCGCTTTCACAACCTGAGATGCATATATATATTCTCTGAAATTTCTAATCTGATACATTTTATTGAAGTTTTAATGTTAAGAACTGTCACCGATTGAAAAAGCTAATAGGGATGTAGGAAACTAACTTCTTATTACCATTAAAAAGCTAGCATTATATGTGGCTGTTTCTTTACAGAACTATAGTGCTAGATGGAGTTGCAACTAAACATTTTTTTTAGGACTTTTTCTTCCAAAATCTCAATTTGGATACAGTCTTAAGAAATGTTTTTATCAATTTTGTCTTATTTTGCTATTTTATACAATTTTGTATTGTTGCAGGGAGTTAGGCTTTTGCTTTTTGGCAGGTAGAAGAAAATGTCTGGTTCTGTTAACAAGCCTCGCTAATGAATTATTATATACTTCTTAGCAAGGGGCTTTATCTCTGCGGGTTCACACACATATTCCCAGTGGGTTTTTGAATTTCTAGAAGAGTTTTTCATTATCACAGTGATAAGGAAATCATGGCAATAATGAATGTAGAGTTCCTGCCTCCAGAGAATGGTAGTATATAGTGGAGATATGAAATCAAGCAGAGGGCTTATATAATAAATGATCAAAGCAATTACACTAATAGCAGCTTCTTTCCAATTTGTCTTAAATGTGGTGTTTTTCTGTATATTACGTATGGACTATTGCTGCTGGCAGAAAGGTGCTGAATTGTGCTTTAGCAAAACTTTTGTGTAATTGTTCCTCACTAAGTTAAGAACTGTCCAGTGGAAGAATGTTAGTGGATAGTTTCTTTACAGCAGAATTAATAGACAATTAACAGATTATTTAGGGTTCCAAGGTTGGGCTTCAAGGTTCTTTTACTGTTTTTTAGCATTTACTTCTGGCCACTTATTAAAACACAGACCATTCTTTTTAAGTTCTTCCTTTGTGCTTTGCGTAAATTACCTTTTATTTTCATCAAATGTTGCACTTAGATGCACTACGGTATAGTTATACAAAGAGTATAATTTCTCTGAATTTTATTATGCTCATTATTCTAATTTATCATTCCTCAAAATCATGTTTTTTCCATTGAGACTGTGAAATCTCGAAGTCTTCACTCAGTGCCAGAACAGACTATGTTTCACAATACTTTCTCTAAAAGGCACACTCTCTATTTCGAAGAGAACAATTGAGTTTCCATTTCTATTATTCAAATTAAAATATAGTTTTAAACAGGATCTATCAGTGTTGATTTTAAGAATGCAAAATTTTAAATAAAAACTTATTTCCAACAAGGTTTAGGACTGTACCCTTGAAATATGATGATAACTGAAAAATACACAGCACTAACTTCACTGGACAGTATATAAACATTTAGTCCAATTAACTCTTCACAGAAGCTGTACACAAGTTAAAGACAGTCCTTCTCTTAACTCGCTTTAAGTTTTGCAAATAACGTAGGTGACCCCTAAATATGATAGTCTCCCTGAACATGAATTTGACCTTCCACAACCCCAGTCCAGCGTTTTTTCATACAAGTAACTTTTATACAGCAAGTTTTACTGGGAAGTGCAGTGGGTTGCTCCTATCTATATTTATTTGAGTGACCGAGGCCAAAATTAGCTGAAAACTTTACATGTAAAGACAGACAAAACAAAGGAGTCCTAACTGAAGTCTCAATCATCCAAAAGCTCCCAAAGGAAGCCAAGACAAAAACAACCGCTTTATAAAACAAATGCATATTCTTAACTTTAATTGATGCCTTGTGAACTTTTCAATATTGCAATGGGAGAAGAAAAATAGATGGCACTCTGCAGAACATGGGTTTCTAAACTGAGCAAGATAAACTAGGCTAACTACAAAAAGTTAAAGCATCCAATTGCCACTCATTTGAAAACTTAAAAAGCACAGACACACTGCAAACAGAAAATCTAAATATTAATACATTCACTCCTACCTAGGGATAGTGAGAAAAAGGAAGAGGTATGAAAGAAGCAGGCTTTATGTGCCTTTATGTCTTTCAGAATGTCTTCCTCAAAAAGTTTTAAAAATAACTACTGTCTCTCAAGGAGTTTGAGAGACCATGCTTGTTGCACAGAAAGCAGGATTAATCACTGATAGACCTTCACATGTACCATTCTCTGTCTGGTTATATACATTGGTGGACTTGGCAGTGCTACGTTAACGGTTGGACTCGTTGATCTTAAGGGTCTTTTCCAACCTTAACAATTCTATGATTCTATGATTCTATGATTTGTATGATAGAAATAGACATGTCTGAGTTACTGGAATTGAAGTTATACAGATATGACCAAAAATAGTTTTAAACTAACCTCTAAAATTGAACTTTTTTTAATAGTTTTTTGTTTTATGGTATGTTTCTGCTATTTTTTAATCTGTACAACTATACAGTAGTACAACACTGCGTAAAACGAACATTGCTGCTGTGCATGACCATGAAACACTAGAGAACACGGAAAGGAAGTAATTTCATTTAAAATTTCTATTCTGTTAACAGTGGATTTTTGGCATGTTATTTAGTGAGCATTAACTCTTTGGAGGCTCCAGACATAGACCAGATAGTATAAAAATTACATTTAAAAAAAAAAAAACAAAAAACAAACAGGCTTTTTGCTTGTGCATATTTTTTTCCTCCTCTGGATTCAGTGTATGTATGTTTGCAGTTGGATATTGAAAAACCAATGGTGAAGCTCTTAGCAAATATGTTTGGTTTAGCTGGAAGCAGGTACACTATGAAGTATCAGAACTTCAGTCAACATCATGTAGACAGAAATTCACACTGAGGATGTGTATCCCAAGATTGACAAATAAGTTCATGGTCATATATTGCCTTGGACTTCTCTGTTCTTTTTAATATAATTTTCCATTTATTGTTGCAGATTATACCATCTGAAGTCTTTATATTTAGAAACTCCACAACTGATTTGTGGAGTTTGTTGTACCTTCATAATGTAATTCCTACTTTTTAAAAGGTAAAATTGGTAAAATTATTACAAAATTAACATTTAAATTAAAAGCATGCACAATTACCCGGTCTTAAAACTGTAGTGCACAAATTCATTTTCTTTCCCACTTAGGAGAGCTCTAAATAGGAGTATCTCAAATTACTTGTGACACCACCTCACTTCATAGGATGCAACTTCCAATGTGAGGCTTTAGTGGAGAAGTAAAATTATCATTTGTAACAGAAACATGCTTTGCACAGAAGACAGAGCTTTTTGCTAATTCAATATCAATATGAAATTATCAAAATACAGTACAAAAATACAAAGATATTTGAATGAGTGAGTCCCCAACACATCAGAATAGAATAGCATATCAGCTTCTTTGTTGTACAGTTCTAATATTCTGGAGACTCCTTAAAAATATTTCATTAAAAAATTCTTCAGAGGTTCAGAAGGCAAGACACCTGAAAAAAGGCATTTAAATTCACTTAATAGTGCCTGGAGATTAGAGAAGCTACCTACAATTTTTGAAAGTTGAGATATCTAAAGTTAAGTTGATATGAGATAGGATTAAACAGACGCAGTGTTACATCTGAATTAAAATTCAGTGTCAGAGTGTATGCAGTAATAGTTGTTACTTGTCTACAAGTGTGTTCCTCTTGTCTATTGCTCTACTTGTAAACATGATCAGATGTGTCATCTCTGCTAAACGGAAGTGTTGATCTGAAACTTTCAACTGTAGAAAATGAATGTCCACTCTGCGTGTTTTTTAGCCTCATTGGCCTTTTTTTTTCAATTGTCTCTTGAATCTCATGGATTTCATGGTTTGGTGTTAATAGTTTTGAAGAAAATTTATATTTATAGAATTTAATTTTTTGATAATGCTTCAATTAATTGTGGTTTTGTTTTTTTTTAAAATTTGTATTGAGTTTACTTGTATGGCACTATTTGTCACCTTTTAATCTGCCCTCTTAATGTTAAATAAATCTGACAGTCCTCTAAACAGAAAATAAGTGTGGTTTTGTAGGCATTGAACTGAAGCTTTACTATTTATTTTAAGGTGTTCAGAGGTGCTTCTTACCATGGTAGATGAGAACTTAATGTAAGGTAGTGTAATTATCTTAATACTTTTGAGGTAAGAAATTGATCAGATCTTCCAAATGGAAAACAGAAAAACAGGGATATAGACACTTACTAGTAGTATAACACAAATATTTATTGTTAGTATCGTATTCACATTTTATAAAATGTATCAGTATTATCTTACACCCGGTTTTCAAATGAGAAAATCTAAGTATTTGTGCAAAACATGGATTCTTGAATGCCAGTTCAGCGTTGTTTCTTTTCCCCACCAAGTCACTATATTTCTTTTCTCTACTACCAATACTTAGCTAAGCTGTCAGAAGTCACAAGGTGTTGGTAGTCAGAAAAAAATCCAGATAACATCAAGTTCAGTCCACAGTGTTACGCACAAACATCAGAGATGCATTGCTCATGTCGCAGCATCTAGAACCTTTGGTTGCTCTGCTGGTATTCCCAGTTAGGTGTCAAGACAAGGACATGATTGTAATGGCCATATGCTATTTATAGACATTGCTCATTCACAAAGCTGAGGTTTGCTGGATATTCCCTCAGCCTTTCTTACAGGTCTCCCTAAATGCTTTAGTTCCACTTCTGTACTATTTTCCAAACTTCCGTCAATTAAGTAGAAAGCAATCACTATGACGATATTAGGGCCCAATATGCATTTCAAGGTACTTAATTGTTCACCTTCTTCTGTTGTTTTTTTTTAAAAGTCAAACTGGCAAAACACAGACCGACATTACACATATATCTGCAAAGATATGTAATCTCTGGAAAGCCACACTGAAATCACTGGGACCCTGCAGGAGCTCATTAATATGTTTTTGGATCCTGATACAAGGTTGAATTCTGAAAGTACACAGATGTACACATCAGTTAAGGCAGTGCAAGATGCAAAGTGTTTTCTTGCAAATATGTGAAGTTTGAAAGCACTCGAAAGAGTAAACTGTTTTGATGAATAAGAAGATCATTAAATTCGGAGAAAAAGTTTGGGAAAACTCTCAAACAGGGAATAGAGGAGTATCTACTGGGAGCAGTTCAAAAGATGCAATGAGTGTCTCTTGCAGGCAATCTTCAAATTATTCTGAATTTACTGGGATATTTCAGTGAAAGAGCACCTTCTGAAGTGAACTTGGTGCCCTGGTATATTTGCAGAAGTGCAGGAGGATTGATATAAAAGTGAAAGAAAGATTTTTCTCAGCTTGTCTTCAAAGACATCCTTGTAAGAGCTATTTCTGACTGGTAGAAAGCCATCACAGAAGGGAGATATTTGCAATGGTTTGTGTACTTTGTGTGAAGCCAGTTCAGGGAACAGTATAGATAATTTCTTGGCCTGAGTCTTTCACTTACTGATGCTAGCTTGATAGCATGCCCTGGATTCCTACAAAAGAAATAGCAAGTCTTGCGGGAGTCTGGGTTCTCCTCTGTGCTGACTTTGAGAACTCCAGAAAAACTGACTTTGGGCACTGAAGTCTATGATGAGGCTGTGAAACTGTGAAACAATGTCACAAGGGAATATCTGTTCACTTAAGGCACTTAAAAACAGACTTGGCTGCCTATCCTGAAAGTGTCACTGAACTGGCAGGGAGAGAACTGCACGTCTTAACAGTTGCTTCTTCCTCTGATTTCTGTTTCTAGTCTAGAAAGTAGACAAAAAGGACTTAAGTGAGCTAAAAGTGCATAACCTCAGCTCAATGGTCATAGCAAAACAGAATGCATGACAGTTAAACTTCTGTGATGAACTTCTGCCTGTTCTTGCAACAAATGTTGATGCATTTTAATATTTTCTTGCTTTTATAGGTATTTGCATATTTTCCAGTGAGAAGACCTTTTGTTTTCTGTAAGATGCTATTATCCCGACTGTTAATGGGTTTCCAGCTATTAAGATGTAATCATATACCGTAAGTATTTAACTATAAATTTGAAAAATCTTCATGAGCAATCTCAAAGGAATACTTGGAATGTACTCATAGTAAATTGACTCATTTTCTTGTAATTTACTAGAAGTGCTGATATGAGAGCAGTTGTAATGTGGAAAGTATATTAATCCGTGGAGATGCATTGTATATATGAAATTATTACTTTAAAACTTTAAGACATATCAGGTGATTTATGCTTACTCTTGTTACTTCACAGTAGAAAAATGATCACTATCTTTTGAGGGAGTGCATTTGAAATAAATACAGCAACCTTAAAAACAAACAGTGCAGTAATAAATTAAATTGGATGTGCATAACCATGTATCTTTTCTAAAGGATTATTGTGGGTGAATAGAGTCAACAGGCGGCCTATAGTAAAGTTCGTTTCTTTCAGTTTATAAAAGCTGTCTAGAAGTATTTTCACTTGAGATCTTCTCTGAAAAAGAAAGCCAGTGGTTCTTTACAGCAAATCCTGAAGCACCTGGCTCGATGCCATTCTGTGGAGACACAATCACCCTTTGGCTGTACTATTTTTAATAAAGGCAACTGGACTTCAAATAACTTTTAGATTTAGTGCATTTCAGAAGCAGTTGTGAAACAATTACCTGATTTCTTTTTGGCTTTGATTTTTTTTTTTATAGATTGTGAGAAGGGGAGAAACTGCAATTAATTTCAATACTGTAATATTAATCAAAATTATTTTTGGCACTGAGAGGCTGAATATCCTTGCTTTTTATGGAGATGTCATATGTAAGGCATGTCTAAGGCTTTGTAAAACTGTTACCCTATAGACTGGAACATGGAGACACAGCTAGACCCCATGAAGGATGACTTGCCCTTAATGGCCAACACTAGCTACATGCTTGTAAAGCACTATATATTGGACTTGGATGTGGATTTTAAAAGTAAAGTTATTGAAGGCATCATAGTTTTATTCTTTGAGACTGGGAGCCAGTACAGGAAAACCAGCAGTACTGGCAAAGAAGGCTGTCAGTCACAGTTTGATGAAACCTGTAAAATGAGCGCATCTGAACTCTGCCACGTTCCTGTGACAAATGTGAGTGCCTGTTCATCTAAAATGGAATATAATGATTTTGCTGTCTGTGGTAAAGGTGAAGAAGATACTCCTGATAGAAAAGGTAACCATAGCAACGAGGAACAGGCTTCTGGGATTTCTAGTTCAAAGGACTGCTGTGACATAGAGAATCATGGGAACAAGGATTTTCTGCTGGTATTGGACTGCTGTGATTTATCCGTGCTAAAGGTTGAGGAGGTAGATGTTGCTGCTGTGTCAGGCATTGAAAAATTCACAAGGTCTGCCAAGCTAACTAATGTTTCAAAGGAGCTGGAAAATCTCAGGAATCGGATTGTACATGAACTTGTGACTTTACCTGCAGATCGCTGGAAGGAACAGCTATACTATTTTACTCGCTGCAGCCAGGCACCTGGCTGTGGAGAGCTACTGTTTACTACTGGCACTTGGAGCTTGGAGATAAGGAAATCAGGAATTCAGACTCCAGCAGACTTTCCTCATGCAATAAGAATATGGTACAAAACCAAACCAGAGGGAAGATCCGTTACATGGACTACAGACCAGAGTGGCAGGTAGGTAAATATTAGCTGGAAGCATTGCACATGTGAATTTTAAACATACATGCAAGAATGTAGAATCGTGTAATGCTGAGCAACTGTGAAGATGATGTGCATTCTCTTCCATGGTTTTAATTTCATCCCTGTTTTGAATCCTGCTGCTGTCCTGTAGGAGAACAGACAAACTCTCTGCTCAAGAAAACCCAATGGACTTGCAGGCCTCATGCCTGTCTAAGTGATGGTGTTTGCTCATTCTGAGCAGGAGTAAATCATTGTCGTGTATTGGAATAAGTGTGTGCAGCGAGTAGGGAATTATCACTTAGGGGAAGAGAAGGTATGCATGACAGGTTATTTTCACTTTAGTACATTGTGTTCTTTTTCCTTCCTGGCTTACACAACTGATCATACAGCATAAAGATCAGTATACATAATATTTAATAGAATTGCTTCACAACTAGTCTTTTATCAGTATTGTAATAAGTTTAGAGATGCAGTCTTTTCCAGTTTAGTCTCTCATAATCAACTTTTAAAATCTCCTTCATCTATTATGTAAAGTACATTGATGATAGTAAATGAACTGCAAACTGAAACTGTGAGAAGAATTGGCATTTTACCTAGCATTTGTGAAAGTACACAGTGCTGTACAGAAATCTTCAAGATAAGCTCTTTATAGGAGGGAAATTACAATCCACTCTTGACTTCTACAACTGTAATTGTTTTACTGTAATGTTCAAAGCTGGATTTTAATGGCTGTTAGTTCTTTATAATACCTAAAAAGGAGGAATAAAGTTGGAAGATGAGGAAGAAGTTTGGTTTAATGGAATACTTGCTTTTCATTCCCAAACTAGAGATATATGGTTATCTTTTGTTTCAGTTATGCTAGTAGAAATTAAGATACTTCTCACTGCCATCCACGTTAGGGAGGATAATGAGGCCTTTTAATTCTACATCTGGTAGTTAGGTAATTCTACTGCTAAACCATGAGCAGCATCAAGTCCAGGAATGTCTCAGTCATGTTCATTACCTCTTCCCCTTCCCTCTCCCTTCCTCACTCCCCAGGGAGTTATTTTTGGTATGAGTTTAGGAAATTTAACTCAATATAGTATCTTTATTTATGAAAATTTTGAATTTTGACTGCATGCAAAGGTAGGGTGATTGCCTGTGATCACATGTATCCGTGTCTACCTGCCCCTTACTAAAGTCTTTGAGACTAATGTTAGCAACGCTCAGCTGGTATGGGACTCCTCCTCTGTTTGTTGTCTGTGTGTTTTGGGTATTTTGAGGTTCCTTTCAAGCATCTAAATCACTAACATCTTTTAGTTTTGACTCTTTTTCCTTTTCACTGCAAAGCATTATTTGTACTTTGGAGACATTTCATGGCAGCTGTACACAAACACACGGAATTTGATGGGTCAATAATGAAGCAGGAAAAGATGGTTTGACATGGGTCAGGCGGTCTGATGGTAGCTGATGATAGTCTCAAACTGGTTTATTTTCAGTCTTTTGTAGGGTATTCCAGAAACTAATGCCTGTGAGAAAATAAGTTTTCATATCACAGTCATTAGAATCTTTCTTGCTACATTTTTTAAATCACATTCTGGCTGTGATGAACCCATAAATATAGTGACAAAGCTCATTGTACAAAATGCTGTCGTATTTTTCCTTCCCTGTCTAAAAATAAAGCCCATTTATAATGTATGGGGGAAGTACTATTACATTATATTCTCATAGGGGAATTCTTTAAATTGTTCCAAATTATGCAGGTGGTACTTTTTTAGGCAGATGTCAGATCCTTTCCCAGAAGAATCTATGGTTCTAACCCAGAGAAAAGTAAAGCGAATAACGAAGTACAAGCATTGTGTGGCCACTTAAAATGTTTACTCTCTTTTAACACTAGTACAATATTTTGAAATTTAACCTATGCAGTATTTTATAAAGACTTCAATTTTATTTGTTTTAACAATGATGTATTATAATACACAAAAAATCGATGAAAACAAAGCTTTGTGGGATGTGTTTAGGCAAGTTGAGATACGTGTGTGCAAACCTGATGTTAGCACACCAGGGCACACTTCTCTTTTCAGTAGAGGAACCAAACACAGGGAATTTCAGCATTTCCCTGTTTGTGCTTTTGATACTAGAAAATACATTAATGATCACGAAGGAAGGTTTTCTTTAGCTTTATAACATGTTTTTTGTAATAACATGCTTTTTGGGGCCTTTATGCGGAAGTACTAAAAAGGGGGCAAAATAGAGGAATAGAGTATGTGTGTGAGTATATGTATATATATGCACATATATATATACATATATGTATAAATATATACACTGTTTTGTCTCTCCAAAAGTTATACTTACCAGGACTATATCAGTTCTTAAAATTGGCAGGTAACTTTTAATGGTGATCAATAACATAATTATTAAAATAGAAAAAAAAAAGTGTTGATTATAATTTTTGTAATATATTTATCATTAAAAAAAAGAAATTCTGTTTCTAAGTTTTTCAGTTGTTTACTAGCACAATACAGCACTGGAGTTTCAAACTAAGAAGGTAATATTGCAATTTTAACAAAATTATACTTCTGTTTGAAGTATTCTTACTAGTATTTAGTATTATAAAATGATTTAAAATAAAAGCTTCTTTTAGACACTACAGTAACCACTTTGGTTATATATACACATTATTAGAGAATAATGTGTATAAAACATCTTTCATTACTGGGAAGGAGAAACTTTTTGCGAGCCCATCAAGCTGTTTAAGCAGTTTTGCCTAACTCTTAGGAATATGTAGCAGTGTTGAGTCAGCATGGCTACCAGCATATTTTGAATTAAATGTTTTCCCATGATCATTCTTAAGGATCCTTATTCATTAAAACATCCTGGGATCCCATGTCCTTATTGTTTAAGAAAACTATTGAACACATTTAGGTTAAAATTAAAGAGGTAATTTTCTTAACAGACAACCTTGCAAATTCACCTCTGATGGGAGATTCCTCCCACCTTTTTTCAGCCCTACTTATTGCCACTTCTAGTGCTGTCATAAATTAGTTAATGGTTTTGTTGATATTAATGAGCAACTGGAATGGAACTCATTTCCTCATTGTGGGAGTAGGAATGAAAGAGTATCTTTGATATGAACAACATCAATGAAAGATATTCCATGACACTGAAACCTTTCAGTACTGGGTCCTAATCCAGTAAGCTACCTGTGCATTATTTACCTTGGCATACATGAATAGGTACACTAATCAGTCAGGCACATGCATTTATTTTTTCAGGTTGAACCCTAGATATCAGATATACAGAAAAGGAGAAATTCTGGGAAGTAAAGGGAATGGGTTGAATTACTCCAAGTGTATGATTTTCATGAGAATGCTATGGAAAAAGTACATTTTTAGAAGCTATTAAAGGATGATTGAGCAGTTTTGGGGAAACACTCTAGTATGAATTAACCTTGTGCTAATTTTCCAAAGTGGGAAATATTGGTAAACGTGGAATGGTGTCCTTAAAAAATTGCTTATGATATCTTGATATTTATTTGACCAATTTAAGTGTCTTACCTTTTAAAAATATTTTGTACCTGTCTAGTTGATGATCTTTATGATATCTTATTATTAGATTAAAATACCAATGTATTTTTAAAGAACTAGGGAAATATTTTTGCCTTTATGAAAGCTATGAAGGTGCATACAGCAATCATAAATGCACAATTTGGTAATGCTAGCATATGTTCTGTAATTAAATGCTTCTTTTCAGATGCAGTGTTCAACTGTATCATGGACATCACTGAACTGCCTGGTTCTTCATTTGTTATAAATAACCTTGCATTTCTCTAATGTGCAGCTGAAGCACCTGAGGTAGATAGTGATTAGGAGAATATAAAAAGAGGTGGTATCTAATGTAGCAATAAAACAGACCTTGGTTTCCTATTTAAATAATTTGATGTTACCGATTCTGCTGGAACAGCAAAGAACTAGTAGAAAAGTTCTGCCAAACCTATTGTGATCTGTTTTGTGGACCTGTGTGAGGAGTCTGTGTCAGGCTGGGTCTCACTGGCATGCAGACTGGCACAATTCCTCATTATTTTTTGTCTGCAGGTAAAAAAAGAGATATTTTACCTTTTTTGAAACTGGTTGTTTCAAGCCTGCCTCTCCTTAGGACAAGCATTTTGAAATGCAAATCATGTTCAAAGAGAGTAGTTGCAATTGTTCAGATGCATTGGTGACGAGCTATTCATAAATTTGGGTACTTGGAAGGTAAGTTCTTAAAAAGTTATACCCTTCTTTGGCACTGTAGTCAGTCAGACTGTGTTATGTAGTATGTTGCATAAAGTAAGGACTACATAAAAACTGTATAAAAGTACACACAGCAACATTGAAATTTTTCATTTTTTGCTATTTTAACATTTAGTTTATCATTGATATTCCCTTCTGAGAGGGACTGAAATTTTCATAAATGTTCTGAACTTGAGATTTTTTCTAAATATTCAGGATAGTGGAAACATGCTAAACCCATTTCTTGAATATTTAGCTAAAGCTTGAGGTTGGAAGTGAATTCTTGAGCAGTCATCTCTAATTTCCAGGAGGTTACACACAGAAGTCTATGTTTAGCTACTTTCTGTATATGGAAATATAGCCTAGAAAAAATGTTTTGTGTAGTTGTAAGCACCATGTTTCTAGTGCCAGTCCCAACAATGCTATTTATTAAAAATCAAGAAGTGGAGTATAATACATTTTAGTATATGTAATTTCCTTAAGTTCCAGAATAGTTCACAAGAATTATGAAATTGTTTTATCTAGAGACTGCTGGAGAAGCAGAATGTCATCATTTCACATGTGGAAGGATTGCTTTCCAAACATGTCTTCAAAGTTTTGATTTAGAATTGTTTAAGTCTATCATCTTTTATGTCCTACAGAGATCAAATGACCATCTAAAGGCTGCAAAATTGTTCTTTGTCTCCTTAGTGATTGGTACTTAAGAGTGAAGAATTGCATTTGGCTATGGTAAGCTAGCAATATGCAGTAGATATTGTCTGGGTATTGGCTACAAGCTGTACCCTAACCATACTCACATAACCTGGCATTTTAGGCCACACTTAGAACATGTTTGCAGTAGGCCTGCAAAAAAAGAGGGTAATTGTACTGATTCCCAGGCTGGGTCACACAGTTTCTCCCTGCTTAGTCTGAAGTCTTTCTGACTACCGCCGAAGTTCAGCATAATGCTTTGTGTTTATATTTTCTGTGTCCAAAGTGTATTAACAGTATAGAGTCAACCACAGAGCTGTTTTGTACTAATGAAAAGAGGGAAGGAGGGAGAGCTAAAAAGGAATGAGGAAGAAGCCTACCAAAATACACTTGCTGAAAGAGACGCTCTTGACCTCTCTAAACCTGGATGCTGGTTTCCGCCACCACTGGTATGATGACATGGGTGTGTGTACAGCTAGGTGATAAGGCATATTAGGGAGTTAATCTAACTGAAAATAAGCTGGGGGGCGGGAAGGAGGAGCAATGCCTTATAGGAGTTGTTTGGAATATGCTACTGAGGTCAGTTTGGAAGGTACAATTATCTGTTTCACTGGTAATACAGGTTTGTGCCAATGTAACCCTGCAGCTATAGGCTTTACAGAGTATGAGGCGTCCATTGAATTTTCGTAATATATTTGATATTTTCAAAGCAAATTTTTTCCAGGGTAGAAATTGGAAAAATGAGTCAGATTTTCACAGTTTCAAACTGGAAATTAGAAAATGTGTCATGAAAATAGATGTTTATTTTCCAGTGGCATGAGTTAGCATCATAAGATGCTCCAGAATCCAGGCAAGTCACAGGCTAAATCCTAAGTGGCTACCATCAGCTGTGGGGAATTCTCTGCTTGTGTAATTTTGTTCCCAGTGATGAATATTTATATTTGAGTAATTAATGAAGCAGTCTGAAGTTTGTTGATTACTCATGTCTGACACAGTGATTTCTAAGGAAGACCAAATGGTATCAGGAATAGAATGGAGAAGTAAAATAAAAATAAACAAAAAAAAGTAGGTAGACCTTTAGTAGCAAATGAAGTAATTTGATATTTCTGGAAATGTGGACAGCAACGAACAAATATTGCTAAAAAATTTAAAATAGCTCCTCTGAATTAGTTGTCCTAACTAGAAAGGAAGACCATGAGAAATGATTTTTTTTAGTGAACTTAATACTTTTTCAGAGTTATAGCAAGTTTCATGGCGTGGCAGGACAAATGGTACTCAGATATAGGTGGAGTAAGTGGATGCCTACAGCACAGGACAGAGGAAGGAAGTGCTGGGCACTCACAGAGGCACTGCATACCAGAGCGCAAAGGGCAAGGCTGATGATAGTCCTACAGGAAGAAGGAATACAAAAGGCAAGTTGCTTCACTAAAATGTGCCAATGAGAGGATCATACTACATCAGAGGAGGCTGAGAATGAAATAGTATTATGGAAATACCATTATCCGTATAAACAATAAAAGTGTTTTAGTTTTCAAATCTAAAAGGGAGGTAAAAACACAGCAGATTAAAGAGCCGGTAATACGGGGGATGAAGAGTCAAACCAGCACTTGTGTGTTTGTGAATTGGCCGGCCAAGAAACCAAAGCAACCTTTGGTTTCAGAATAGAGCTGAGAAAGTCCAGCTGTATCACAGTTTATATCCATAGGAAAATTGTCTTCTCTTTTTAAAGACAGAGGCTTACAAGGGGTTGGAATTTTGTTAACCGCTGTGGAAACAGAGCAGTTACGAAATCTCCTGTTTTCTCTGCCAATAGTCAGTTATTTCCCATCTTTATTCCATTTAAACAGGAGCTATGGCTATGAAATTAAATTTTGTTTAATTGCAGTCAGGTGGTACTTCCTAAGATGTTATAGAAGTAGTATGGAAAGATGTACAGAGAATGGAAGGGATTGGTCAAGTGTGTGACTTAAAATTTAGGAAGCTTTCTCATAACAACATTGAAGAAGCTGTTAAGTGTATTGCATTTGCCAAAAATACAGGTCAAAGCAAGTGAAAAAATCCTAATTGTTAGAGGCAAAGTGGGAGCACAGTCAGTATTACATTGATTTACTTTGGATGAAAAAGGTATGCTGTGTCTTAACCTTATTACCCTTCCTTGCCGGTGATGGCTGTACCAAAAGATAAAACTTTTGAACAGCAGATTGTGCATGTACTATGTGTAGAAGAAGCAGGATTGATATACCTGATGTGGACCACAAATTAGTGGGCAAAAGTAAAAAAAAATTACAGTTTAGAAATGTAGCTATCCAGCTGTTGGAAAACCAGCGTCACTGGAAAAGTCGGTGGAATCACTCATCTCATAATCATATTTAGTACTTTTAAATTGGAGAATGGTTTGAAAAAGGCATGGGTAGTTATTGACTCGTGTTTTATTCAACAGACAAATAAAACCAAGAATACCTGCCCTGTTGGAATCTGATGACAATCACTGGCACCTTGCAGAGGTGCCGAACAAAAGGCAGAACAAAAAAGTTGGTGTGATTTAGGTGTCAGGAAATCTTGCTGCTTCGTGGAAATGACACTGTAATTTAGAGTAAGAAAGTAGAGAAAGGCTGCAAACAGCAGTGGTTTTACAGGTAGTGGCCTTGTAGTTGCCAGAGGTTGCCACCTTACATCCTTACATGGAGACAACCATTGAAGAAATAGGGAATGTATATTTTCAAATACAGGAAAGGGACAGAGTTGCTGAACTGGGCATTTTCCTTGAGAAAGCTTCAAACAGGCACTCACCAAAGCAGGCTGACATGGCTGAGCCTTAGGACATGATTCAGGTGTTTGATGGCAGGTATCTCATAGAAGACCTGCAGATTCCTGTCCGTAGAACAGAGTATCAATTGAACATTTATTATGAGCTTTAAGGTAGTAGCTTAATTTGTTGTTATCATTTATATGCTTACATGGGAGAGGGAGATCTGCCAAGAGCTGGTTTGAACTGGTTCTGTTATGTTATAAAAATATATGGAATACTGATGATTTAGGATTGCATGAATCAAATTTTCCTCAGAATCCTTGGCTCTGAGAGATTACTGAACAACAAACAGCCCCCAGTCTCCTCTTGGAGCAAAACCAAACAATGCCACAACTAGTGCTTGATTTCTCCAGTAGCCTGGATTGTTGATCACTGGGAATTACTAGTCATAAAGTTGGCCAGATGAGTGACCAGAGACATATTTTGCTTTTTGTGGGTGCTTGTTCTTCCAATGTAATAAGTAAATAGACAAATAGTCCGAGTTCTCTGCTTATCTTACTTTTGCTGTATTCAATTTTCTTGTCACTTCCAATCTATGGTGGCAAAGATTATGGCTGACATAAACATAATATTACATAAATATATGACTTGAACGTTACAAGACCATTAAAAGTGAAAGAAGAGAGATGGAGAGGATAGATAGTAGGAAAAAGGAAAGGAACTGTGAAGTTTCTTGCTAGCAGTGGTAGGGATAAATCAGAAAAAAGGCAAATTTTGTATCAATTGACAAAAGCAGTCTAAAATTAGTTATTTGTCATTACTATTCTTTGATTTACCTGGGTTAGCTAGTAATTTTTCTGGATCGGGTGAAAAATCGCATTCTTATCAGGATAAGAATTAAGTTTCTGGTCCTCTTACGTGTTGGAATTGTGCTGCCTGACCCAGAACAAAGAAAATAGTCAGCTGCAGTGGGTGTCCTAAAGTAACACTACACTATTACCAATGTTGTAAAAAGAAAATACTACTGTAAATGAAGTATAAACAATTAGCAAAGTAAAACATGATTTGTCATGGGAAGCAAAAAAATCTGTGGAGGTATATTTTACAGTGAGAAGAAAATAGATTAAAAATTCCAGTGAACAAAGAAAAGATGAAGAAAAAATCATGAGTTCACATTAGAAACGCTCCTCTCTAAAGCAGAACAGGAGACTGTTCAATGTTAGCTAACATCTCAGTTGATGACATACTGTCAGTCAAGCCTCCAGATGATCTTGCTATGAATGTATGAATATCTAATTAAAAGCTGATGTAATTGTTGTTCTGATAGTTTCCTCTCAAAATTTAGAAGTTGTATGTTTCACTACTATTTTCTTATCAGACTTTGACATATTTGAATACATTTTCGTTTGAAATAATGAAGTTAATAAGTATACCTGGACAAAAATGGTATTAAAACAGGTGAGGAGTAGAAAGGAGGCTTAGTTTTGAAGAAAAGATTATGTACTTGACCAGTCTTTCTCCACTTTTCTAAATCCCTTTCTACTTGGGCCTTAACTGTAGAGACGTGTGACCTGTCTGTGTATGTATTTTAGCATTAAAATGTTTTAGGGAAAAAAGTTAGTTACGTAATATGCATTATTTCTCATAATGAGAGGCTTCCTAGTCCAATGTGAAAGCTATTGGACTGGGAGGCTTGAAACTAAGCCTGTAGGCACAGCTTGAACACTAGCACTCAGCAAATCTGTTCACCGTGTCTCATTTTCCCCATCTGCAAAATGGTATTGACATTATTTGTAAACCCTTTATGATCTGCAGGTAAAAAGTGCTCCCGGAGAGCAAGATAACATTAATGGTCTCGGTAGTGTCTGTTCCATGTTACATTTGTGTTGTGTGGACACAGCATTGCAACATTCTGCTTAGTGCGGTTCTGCCAGCCCGTTTTCTCAGACATTGTGGCATGTCCCTCTAAAATTTCTTCAAGATATGAAAATCCCTTATATTGCTCTTAAGACTGGGTTATACCAATGGCACCCAGCAAAACAGCCTTCACAAATGCCTGGTAAATCATTGGTAAAATATGTGTATCAGCAGTCATTAACCCCACCTTTCCTCTCATTCTCACAAACTCTACTAGGATCTTTTTTTATAATCCTGTGTATTTTGATAATGTTTTCATGAATAAGGAACCATCCTTTCCTCCCCATCCCCTCCCAGCACACATATGTTTCAGGGTAAATAATATGTCCAGTATCGCTTGGCTAGCATTGTAAGGAGGAAGCAGAACCTCCTAGGCGGTGAAAAAGCAAGCTCTTCCTTTTTCTTGTGAACTCACTGCCATGCAGTGTCTCTTTTTATGGAAGAAAAACCAATTATTCTATGTATATCGGAATTGGTTACAGATTCAGTTTTAGGAGATTAATTCCAAAGACATTAAAGCTAGTTAAAGATTTAAACAGAGTAGTGGTCATTTACATTTAGCTGTGCATTGTGTTTTACTGGGTAAAAGATAACCAGTTGACTTTCTTGCTACTGCAGTTATCTATTGAGCATCACTGGATGTCTATGTCCTACTCTATACACTCTGATACATGCCAGGGGGAGCCAGATTATTTTCTTTTTATGTTTGTGTGCATTAACAATAGGCCTCCTTAAACTGCATTTTCCCTCCCTGTTCTACTGAAAGATCAGCTGGCCTGCATTAGTTAAGCCACAGTAATTTGATTGTGCCATGAACAGCTCTGGATCCAAGAGCACAGATAGCACTTTTGACAAGAGGACAAAAATAGCTTCAGAATATTTTTCATCTGTGTCCATTAGTATCTCCAAGTTCTTTCCCTCTGTGTAGTTTAGAGTTGGCTTTAGGGAAGGAATAATTTGAATGGAGGAGCTGTTTGGAGGGGAGTAAACAAGATGCTCAGGTCTTAGCCATTGTAAAATAGGTTTTGCCCTAACAACTTGTCTCCTATTTTCCAAAGTGTTTTGACAATTTTTAAACCCAAGTTATTAAAGATACTGATTGGAATATTTTTAGGCTCAAGCATTCATGAAATAATGTGTTGTGCTCCCAGAATATTGGCTTTACATATCATAGGTTTTTAAAAACTCAGTGCAGTGGAATGATGCTGTCAAGATTTTCTTTCTTTAGCTGGAGAAACCTACTGTCTGTGTTTGTTTTCTATAATTTATATTTGAAAACTTAGCTTTTTTAAGCTAAGGGGTGGTGTTATGCAAGTACTAGAAATTAAGATAAAACTGCAAAATGCAACAGAAGAAGTAAACCAAGAATTATTACATCTGTGCACCAGCAATAGCAAGCTAGGACTTAATGAAAGGCCTTGTTACCTTCCCAGCTGTGGCTAAGCTGCTAATAAGGAATTGGCTGGCATGAAATATTGCAGCTGAAATTGGAACGGGGCAGTAGATGAAGAGGCTGCCTAGGAGAGGGTTAGCGAAACTGCAAAAAGAGCAATACTACAAGGAATATTGCTATGTGAAAAGCGAGAAGGAGGCTGAGGCTTACAGGGAAGAAATGCTTTCTTCTCATTATATGCCCTGTGGTTGAAATTCTGAAAGGCAGGTGAGCTAGCGTGCATTACCTTACTGCAAGAAAAATGTAAAAGTGTTGAGATTTATTGAGGCTTGGACTAAGGAAGGCTCAAAGCTAGATCTACTGCCCTGAGTTTAGATTATCCTCCAGGTTGTACAGAGAGATATGATTAATGATAATGAAAGCACTACTGTGATGACAATGGGGAAGTGTCACAGGTGTTGGTGAAGCCCTGCAATAGCATCTTCAGAAGATATTCAGAAGATGGCTTTGGCCTTATGGGTTCAGCTGAGAGCTGTTGTATGAGGCTGGAAGGCTCATGCAGAAGCAGGAGGGGGGAAAGGCTGGAGTTACTCTTTTCTAGTTTATGTAAAAATTATTGTGGTAATCTTGCTTTTCTTCATCCTGTTTTAAATGACTTAGATTGTACTTTGATTGGTTCAGGTCATACAGGTTTGAAACCTACATAGCTGAAGTAAAAAAAAAAACAACTCAGTACAACAGTAGATTTGATTTGTGAGAGAAATCTTAATTCAGTCTTTCTTATTGTAACCCCAACTTCAATCTCTTTTCCTTCCATCTAGGCCCTGTGTTTATACAATGGGATCGCCAATAAACAACAGAGCCCTTTTCCCATGCCAAGAACCACCCGTTGCCTTGTCAACATGGCAAGCCTCAGTCCGAACAGCTGCAGGCTTTGTTGTGTTAATGAGTGGTGAAAACTCAGCAGAACCAGTCCAGCTTCGAGAAGGTGAAATATATTTTCTATAGTAAATTACTTTCAATAATTTTATAATTAGAAATATAGCTCAGTAAATATATGATTTTTGAAAGAATTAAGTTCCTAACTTTAAAAGCACTTACATGTCTGTCTGTAATGTCCATGTCATTCTGTGGAAAAGTTACCTTTTCAAGGCCTCAGGATAACTTAGTAAGACTTCAAAGCATTTACATTTCACTGTATTACTTCTACTTACTTTTTTCTGTGGTTTTATTCCTTTTACTTTTTCCAAACCTAGACTTCACTTGTCATAAATTGGCTTTGTTTTAATCACTCTGCAGTTGAACGTTTCGTAGATGAAGTACCTTATCAGGCTCCTGACAACTTCAGGCCTTGGTAGATAATTAACTGTCAGTCTTAGTTCTCCAGTCCAAGTGTAGCTCAGCATGCCAATGATTAGAAGCAGTCATTGTGTCATATCTGTTTCCTGAAATATATGGAACAGGTGAACAATATCAGGTCAGTGCTCTGAAAATCTGGTCTTTGGGGTGTTCTTGGCATTGGTAGATCATGCCTTGTGCAACAGTAAGCAAGCAAGCATTTTTCTTGTGTGTTGGTTATACTTTATTCTCTGAACCTCTGTCTGCACAGAGAAGGAATTTTTTAAGGCAGCTCTACACATAATAATATAAAGTATGTCTTGCTCCTATTAGTTTTGAGATAATTTGTCAAACAGGGTCAGTATTTTCTAGTGTAAGTATTTCTGATGAAAAGTGTATAGGAAAACGTTAGAATTAGGTATTTCTGGGAAAAAAAAGTCTTCTGTTCCCTTTAAAGAGGCAAGTTTACTCTTGAAGGAAAAAAAAAAAAAAAAGAATGAAAGTTTCCTTCATTTGAGAACCATCAGTTAATCCATTTGCATGGAATTGTCTGGTTATTTTTGGCCATATGTGGAGCCTGTTTCAAGCCTTGTCTCTGCTGTTGAAATATGGAAAACTGCCATGATGAGCTGCTCAGCTCGCTTGGACAATAGTATTTTCCTGTCTCGGCATCAAGAAAGCAAAAGTGCTCTTGACTTCAGACTAGGAGAACAGCTCTGCCATCATTGTTTAATTAGGTTAATCCACACTTATGCCGCTAATCAGTTGTTGCCTGTCTGTCCCTCAGTGGTGGCTATGTAGTCTGAAATACTAAGAGGAAGAAGGATGCTTATGTGTATTTCTAGAAATACAAACGGAAAAAATTTCAGGCAGTATAAATTGGCATAGGTGAGTTAAAACTGATACTCTCTTAGACCAATTAGCTAGTTGAAAAAGCTGTATTGTGAAAGAATTATTTCCTCATTAACATTGTTTTGTCATTCTAGTTTAAAAAAAAAAAATAAAAATACTTGAATAAAGAAGAAAACTAGTTGTGGGGAAAACAATTTTTAAAATGCTGTTGATGGTGTGTTGCGAATGATATTAGGGTACCATATTGTTAATGATGGCACTGGGGCTTAGTCACCCAAAGTCAGCCTTGTCACCCTGTGGAGAACAGAAGGGGCTTTTGTTTAAATCCTTGTAGTTGTTGCAGTGGGTCAATGTATGTTGGTAATTCCTATGCCAGCATAAAGCTTTGCTTGTTTTGGGTTTGGTTTTTTTGTTTTTTTAATTTTCCAAAGGCTAACCCAGTGTGTTTCCTTTCATAAAAACTCCGTGAAAGCAAGAAATACTGTAAGAATTCTTTAATGGAAAGGGCAGTAGGGAGGAAATGACTCATTTTAGCTTCACTGTGCTAATGAAGTGCTGAGTGAAAAGTGTGAAGGGAATTGGGAAGAAACAAATGCAGCATTACAGCTGGCTCCTTTAGGAGCCATGTGACAATGCAAAGTTTTGTGCTGAACTTCACTGAACTGAAGAGAAACAGCAGGAGCACCTACTGCACTTCTGTCCTTACAGTTTTCCTTCCACCTCTCTTCAAGATGGAATTCCCAAGAGTGTGGAAGGTTCTGCTTACGGATCTATGCGGCACACACAATTATTTATGCTAATTTTGATGTCATGATGCAAGGATTGCTGGGTTTCTTTAAAGGTAGTAGGCATTGTGCTCCAGTAGCTTTCAAAGACTCAATCATGGATGAGACCCTCATTATCTTGGTGCTTATATACTGTTGGAAATGACAAATCAGTGTTAGAGAGCTGTCTGGAATTGTAAAAATTTACAAAACAGGTACAGAGGAAAGAAGGGAAAGGAGCAATATTGTGAGGAATGTTTTAAAAACCAAACAAACCCAAGTGCTCAAGTGAAGCCTTGAATAAATTCTTAATGAATTTAGGGTTACAAATTCATTAGTTTAATCAGTAGAACTTTTAAGAGTTAAAAAGTTCAAAGTGGTCTGTAGTGTTAAATAACCTGTCCCACGTAGATCTTGTTGTTAGGCAATTATGCAGGGCACATGAAATCTATCCTGCTTAAAATTTTGTCTTTACATTTATAAAACACACCTCAAAGCCTTTCACGGTGGCTTCAATTAAAATAACTTTTCTTTGCCAAATTATTTACATGCTATTGCTGTGCTGCATATTTATAAAATCATACATAACTGGCAGAACATGAAAATCTATTTTTAAAAATGCAATTTCTCAGAAAGAATAAGCATTTTGGCAAGCAGTTGTGAATGAATTTATTCTGAATAGAATTACAAGTTAGCTGAATATTTTTTCCTTTGAAAGTCGTTTATAACAAGTGTGCAGGCAGACAATAGAAGAACAGCCAGCAAGGATGACACCTTCATGCTTTTAAACAGAGATCTGCATTCTGCCTCACAGGCATACATCTCTAGATGCACGGATGCTGTGATACAGTGCATAGCTAGACTAGGTGTACTCACATGCACAGATTCCTCATTTGCCACTTGTATTTGCAGGTTTTAGTAATAGTGTACTTCCTCCTGTATATGCCATTTTTGCATTCTGCCTCTTACAAAACTATGGCTCATCCTGTCATTTGAAATAAAGGGAGGCCACATTTGTTTGAAAATACTGATACGTCCCTTGAGTATAAATGGTAACTACTCAAGTATGACCTCAAAGTGCTTAAAAATACCATGCATTCTTTATGGAGTACTTAGAGAAGAAAAACTTATCAGAAATATTCAATTGACAGTGCCCTTTGGGAGAAAGTTTTACAGGGACCACTTCGTGTGTGTAATGTGAACCATTTAACCACTGGATTTATTTTTCAACACTTGTCAGTTTTACTTTCCTTCAGCATATTACTGTAACACATAGAAGGTGCGAATATATTTAGTCACAAACACCTTTACATTTGTTTTGATTCATGTTCAAGAAGTAGATATTCAAGCATTAAGTGTGGAATCAACTGGCTTGCTTTTTGTGCAGTTACTCTACCTTTATGTAGTCCTTGATCTTGTTTTGCCATCTCTGATTCCAGCGAGAAGGTGTGTTCTGTTACTGAGAGGAAATATGGTGCTAGAAAAGCCACTGCTGCTGGTCCGCAGCTAGCAGCAACAACAGTTGCTTTTGTTTGTGCTGCTCTCACTTTTCACAAGGCAAAACAAAAGAGTCCAGTACTTGTGTTGATTGATCTCCAACATATATCAGGAACTACAGCATGGGAGTTGACAAGTCATCACATGCTACTCATCCCTCTGAGCCAGTGTTGAACTAATGCTCTGGCATGAATGTGAGGGTGCTCTGTGGGAAATTCTGGCTTTCAGATGAGATCAAAGATCTCTACAAGTTACAAAGAGTTTCACAAAGCTGGAGGGTTCTTAATCCTGGTGCTCCAGCCAAATAGTAGTTTTGGCATAACTACTTATTTAGCTGTTGTTTTATGTCATAGCGCTAGCTCTTACTTTGTATATCAACTGCTGTGTGGAGCTGTCTCTCTTTTTCCCCAGAGGCAACCGAGTTTTGTGGTGTTCAGTAAATCATGACATCATGTATTTTGTGGTGTTTGTATTTGTGTTAGTGCAAACTATTTGAGGGAAAATATAAGTAAAAATACTTTTAATGTTCTTGCATCTGGCATTAACAGATACTGACTCTCAGGTGTTTCTTCAGTTATAATGGACTCCACAGGACTCAAAACAATTTTAATGGTTTCAAAGATAGCTAAATGCATTAAAAATTCTAGGAAGTAATTACCTTATTCATCATTATTATTTCAAGTAGAAGAAATAAACAGCCTTTAAATTGTTCTTTTGCACAATTGTAAATATATTATAATTTCCTACCTTTGTTAAATGTAGTCCTAAATTTTGCGTGGGATGTTTTCCACCTCATAGAATAGGTGATTGTTGTTGCATGGTTTGTGCAGTTATGACATGATAGATTTGCTCTGCAGAACTGAAAAAAAAAGAATTTAAAAAAATTATTTTCAAAATTAGCTGTAGAGAAAATACTTTGAAAGTATTATAACTGCCTAAAATAATTATATGTAGGAACCAAGTAGCTTTTAAATTAAGTTTGTCTGTAAGGAGAGGGCATAAGCATTACAAATAAAAGGACTGGGGTGCTCTTCCTCTGTTTTTCCCATGGACTAACCCCAGTCTAATATCTTGTTCTTCCCAAGGTGTCATTTCTTAATCTGAAAATGTTTTTGTGGTACAAAATGCTATTTTTGGTAAAAAGCCATCTCCCCGTTTCAGCTGCACTGTTTTCTCGTACCCTAGAGGTGGTGCTGTCTCCAAGGTAGCTACTGGAAAGCAAAGGGCAGCCGGGGGAAGGGGAGAGAGGGGAAAAGGAGCGGCAGCTTGTGATCCCAGTCTATGCCCTGGGATAGATCTGAGGTTGCAGATGAAGGAAAACAAAGCAAAGCTCACTGACCTGAAGAAAGTCAAAGAAAGGAAGTGAAGTTATGGGAGAAAAGGGCAGGCTGGGAGACAGCCTTGCCAGTAGTGACAGGAGAAGACAAATGAGGGTTAGACTCTGCTTGAAACAGTACTTCATGGTGCTTGCTGTAGAGGAGTGTTGCCAATATTAAAGACCATTTCAGTCACCGATCAGTGAATGCACTATGGAGAGGACTCACTTGTCATAGAATCATCATAGAATCATAGAATCGTCAAGGTTGGAAAAGACCCTTAAGATCATCGAGTCCAACCGTTAACCTAACACTGCTAAGTGCACCACTAAACCATGTCCTCGAGCACCACATCTATCCGTTCTTTAAATACCTCCAGGGATGGAGACTCAACCACTTCCCTGGGCAGCCTGTTCCAATGCTTGACCACCCTCTCGGTGAAGAAGTTTTTCATAATATCCAATCTAAACCTCCCCTGGCGCAGCTTGAGGCCGTTTCCTCTCATTCTATCACTCGTTACTAGGGAGAAGAGACCGACCCCCACCTCGCTACAACCTCCTTTCAGGTAGTTGTAGAGAGCAATAAGGTCTCTCCTCAGCCTCCCCTTCTCCAGACTAAACAACCCCAGTTCCCTCAGCCGCTCCTCATAAGACTTGTGCTCCAGACACCTCACCAGCCTCGTCGCCCTTCTTTGGACACGCTCCAGCACCTTGATGTCGTTCTTGTAGTGAGGGGCCCAAAACTGAACACAGGACTCGAGGTGCGGCCTCACCAGTGCCAAGTACAGGGGCACTATCACCTCCCTGGTCCTGCTGGCCACACTATTCTTGATACAAGCCAGGATGCCATTGGCCCTCTTGGCCACCTGAGCACACTGCTGGCTCATGTTCAGGCGGCTCTCAACCAACACCCCCAGGTCCTTTTCTGCCAGGCAGCTCTCCAGCCACTCCTCCCCCAGCCTGTAGCGTTGCATGGGGTTGTTGTGACCCAAGTGCAGGACTCGGCACTGAGCCTTGTTGAATCTCATGCAGTTGGCCCCAGCCCAATGATCCAGCCTGTCCAGGTCCCTCTGCAGGGCCTTCCTACCCTCCAGCAGATCGACACTTCCACCCAACTTGTTGTCATCTGCAAACTTACTGAGGGTGCACTCAATCCCCTCATCCAGATCATCAGTGAAGATATTGAACAGGACTGGCCCCAGTACTGAGCCCTGGGGAACACCACTCGTGACCGGCCGCCAACTGGATTTGACTCCATTCACCACCACTCTCTGGGCTCGGCCGTCCAGCCAGTTTTTAACCCAGCATAGAGTGCACCCATCCAAGCCGTGAGCAGCCAGCTTCCCCAGGAGAATGCTGTGGGAGACAGCGTCAAAGGCCTTACTGAAGTCCAAGTAGACAACATCCACAGCCTTCCCTGCATCCACTAAGCGGGTCACCTTGTCATAGAAGGAGACCAGGTCAGTGAAACAGGATCTCCCTTTCATAAACCCATGCTGGCTGAGCCTGATCCCTCGGTTGTCCCACATGTGCTGCGTAATGGCACTCAAGATGATCTGCTCCATGACCTTGCCCGGCACCGAGGTCAGGCTGACAGGCCTGTCATGCCGGTGCATGTGGTTTCAGTTGTTCAAGACAAAAACAACTGTAGGATAAATACATAGTTATCCTGCACAGTTCTAGAGTATGAATGCAGAAGGCATCTAAAAGCCATGCAGGAAATGGATTGAGCCGCAGTTAGGTGTGTAAAGACAGTATAAATCTTGGATCTTATTCTAGGAGTATTCAGAGTTCGCATTGTCTCTATAATGTCTGCAAAACATAAGGGGCTTGGGAAAAAAGACAAGGATCAGTATGTTAGTTGCTCTTCTTTTCTTTGGGAAATCCTAATTTAGATAAATCTGAAAACACATACCAAGAAAAAGTAACTTTCTTTGTCTTTGGTATCTTCACCCTTTTGCAAGGCTTGCTCCAGCTCAAAATAGCATATGCTCGTTGCTAATTCATGTAAATTTCTGAATGCAGTCCATGTTGTTCTTCTCTCTGTACTGCTAAACTGATTCCCCATTCATTTTAACAGTCTGTTCAATTACCCTTGTTTTTTAAAAAAACCTCTATGGTCTTGCTTGGTTTAGCCCATCTTGCTAAACTTGTTACACACTGTAACCTTCTTTACTCCCTCTGTTTGCATGGCACAGGCCACCAACCTTTCCTTTTAGACAATCTCCTCACTGTTGTGAGAGCCTTCTCCTTTACACCTCCTGCCATATGGAACAGTTTTCTGTGACTGCCTTTTGACTTTCATGATTGTTTCAGAACTCGGTTGAAAACACACTACTGGTTTTCCATTACGATTCCTCAAATTTTCAGTCTTCCTCTGCTGTTGTTTAACTCTTAAGGTTTTACAGTTAACATAAATGCATGGAGCATTTTGTGATGCTTTGTATATAACAGATGCTACATAAAGTGAAGCGTTGTAGACTACCTCTGGGCCTTCTCTTGTACGCATTTAAGTCAATGATAAAGCTGCTATTAACTTCAGTGTGTGTTGGCTTGGGCCTCTAGCACAGTTTATATCAATGAAACTCTCTACATCAGGAGTTTGGTATTTCAAAATAATAAATTGTTGCTGTCCTGGGTGACCACTTTCTCTCAAGGTGGCATTTGCTCACCTTGGCTTATTTGTAGCTTTGGTAAGTTAATAAAAAAAAAAGAGGGGGGGGGTATTGGGCAAAACAGTTATCCTCTTTGTTCCTAATGTGTTTGGAGCAAGTAAGTTCCTTTTGCTCACATACTGACAGGAGGGTAGGAAAATTACAGGAATAATACATGTTCACCTGACAATACAGACAAAAGGTTTTTGATGGTAGTGGTGAATATTGCCAAAAGTGGAATGGAGTGAGGGAGTGTAAGTCATTCCTAGTGCGTAGAAGAGGCAGAAGCTTTATCTGCCGCTTATAAGACTTCACAAACAGTATTGTTTTGTCATACTGAGTAGTAGGTGGAAAATTTGTTGAGGCTAAGCAAAAAGATTTTTTGCTTGTCCTTCCTTTGGACAGCTTAGCGTTCTGTGGTCATTAAGGTAGGAAACCCAGAGATGTTTTGCTGCAGTTGTTTATTTCCTTTCCTCTATGCCTTGTGGCTTCCACTGGATTGTTTTGTTTTGTTTTTTTTTTTTTCCTTTTGATAGTGTTCCATAGCCCTGGTCAGAATACTATTGCAAAAGAACAAGTATTAATGCTCTCTTAAAATAACCAAAGTTTGTATGTTTCCAGGGTTGCCATAGCTAGTTATTTGCACATGATTCAGCAGGTTGTAACTCATGCTAGGCTCTTTCCAAGAGTAATTAACCTGCTAGTGTGGTGTAGTAACTGTATTTGTGACCATAAATGAGTACTTGAATGTGATCCTTAAACTATACCCTTTTTAAAGGGACAGAGGGAAAATGTAAGCAACATCTAGATTAATGAAAAGTATGCTGTCCTAGAACATCCTCCAGTTTATCCAAATGCATTCATGGATACAGTGATCTTATAGCCTACTCCTTGTCTTCCAGCACTGTGTTCCAATAATGATAAGACTTACCATCCTTTTACCTTCTCATACTCTCTAATCTTGTTTTAGCAGCTCCTGGATTATTGTGACCAAATCATTGACTTAGGCAATATCCCATCTGATTCTAAGCTTTGATTTGTCACTGCCTGGTTCACACATCATGTATCTCAGATTGCCAGGTCCAATTCACAAGCCCTAGTGTTGTTTGTTGGAACTTGCCTCTCAGTTTGGTACTGTCCAGAACACAAAGAGAAGGTGTTGTTCTGTGTGAGATAATACAGTTTAGACAAAACCATAAGGTAGTTGATCCAGGGTTGAAAGAGTTACATTTTAATCTTTTTGTATGTGTGGATCTAAACGTGCTATTAGATTTCATGTCTGATGCAATTCTTGGGCAGCAACAGTACAATCATGTTAATATAATCATTAATAACATCCCACTTATGGATGATTTATTTATAGATAAAGACATCAGCAGATAGAGGAAAGTTGCAGGTGTAAGTAAACAGTATTGAATCCATGGTGGTTACATATGACTGCTATTACATGTCTTAGTGAAATTATTTTTCTTTCCTCAACAAAAATACCAGGATGTAAGGTGGGAGGTTTGGCCCAAAATCTCAAGTACATAAAAATGTCAAGTACAGAGTGTCTGCCGTGACTAATGAGTCTGTACAAATGTTCTTTTTATTTACAGGTATCTTGAGCTGGTACTACTATGTGACCATGCCAATGCCAGCATCCACCTTCACTATTGCTGTGGGCTGCTGGCAGGAAGTTAAACAGCAGTCCTTCACAGCTGCTATCCAGACAAACGTTGAGTTTTCTGTGCCATCTTCACAAGCTGATTTCAGGTTGGCGTTTAGAATATTGTTGAAAAATGAGATATATATGGGTAGCATTTTCATTTACTCTGTGGAATGTGAAAATGAGTCATTAGGAATCAAAATAGAACTTGTTTAATCTGAACAGAAAAATCTTGACAGGAAAATAATTCCAAAGGCATTACTTCATGGGTACGGGTGTGGTTCTTTTTATGTGAAAACAAGCTGCTTAGTGAGCAATAGGGTTAATAAATCCCAGTGTCCTCTGGATTTGCATCCTACATCCTGTGTTTCTTAAAGCCCTGCTGCAGCAATACCAGGTCCTCCCCTGTTTCTACAATGCCTGGCTGTAAGATCCTTTTTGTTACTAGACTCAGTCCATTCTGGATACGTAATGCCCCCTACTACAATCTTGCATACTCACTCGCTTTTTTCTTCCTGTCCAGTCCCATCCCAGAGTTAGAGGTGGCCTGTGCACTGCCTGGGGTGATGTGTACTGACTGGGTACATAAAAGACCTGTTGCAGTGGTCCCATAAAATAAAGCTGGACCAATGATTCTTTTCAATAAAAAGCTATCTTTAACCGAAACCATAGAAATGTAATTATTTTGGATACATCTGTTCTTCCTTCCAATCCAGTCAAAACTGCTCATTGAGTTTAAATTATTACACAGTGATGGATGAACAGAACAATACTATATAGGCCTGCAAATGAGACTTGAAGCTAAAATTAAAGTCTCTGGAGAAATACCCCTTGTTTCCACTTGTATTCACCATAGTTAGCAGAAGTATCAGACATGGCGCTTGATTTCCTTGCATGTTACTCTCAGCTTTTCAAATTCATAGAGTCATAGAATCATAGAACAGCCCAGGCTGGAAGGGACCTTGAAAGATCATCTGGTCCAATCGTTCGTGGGAAAGGGAGCTTAGATGACGTTATTTAGCACCCATTGTCCCTTGTCTTCTCCATGTGGCTTCTTGTGAAGAGAGAGCCTCTGTGCCCTTTGTAGATGCCCTTTAAGTACTGGAATACTGTGATGAGGTCCCCTTGAGCCTTCTCCTCTTCTCTTGCACTTTTTCTCTTGTGCTTCTTCTCTTCCTCCTCTTCCTCTTCTTCTCTTCCTCTTCTTCTCGCATCTCCCCTCTTCTCAGAAAAGGCCTAGCTCCTTCAGTCTTTCCTCACAGGGCAGGTTCTCCAGATCTTGTTCATTTTTGTGGCCCTTCTTTGGACCCTCTCCAGACTGTCTGTGTCTTTCTTGAATTGTGGGGACCAGGACTGGACACAATACTCCAGGTGTAGCCTGACAAGCACTGAACAGAGCGGAGTGATCACATCTCTGTCTGCTAGTAATGCCCCTGTGAATGCAGCCCAGGATCCTGTTTGGCTTTGTTGCTGCAGTGGCGCACTGATGATTCATGTCCAACTTGGTTGTGCACCAGGAATCCCAGGGTCCCTTTCATCAAGGCTGCTCCCAGACACAGAGATCCTAGCCTGTGCTGGGCTCTTTGGTTATGTCATCCCAGGTGCAGGACTTTGCACTTGTCTTTGTTGAACTTCACACTGTTCTTGCTATCCCACACTTCCAGCCTGTCCAGGTCTCTCTGTAAGATGGCTCTTGCCATGGTTCACCTCACTACCCAGTTTGGTGTCGTCAGCAAACCTGGCGAGGGTGCTTTCAATCCCATCATCGAGCACGTTTGTGAAGATGTTTAACAGTGTGGTGCCCAGTATCGATCCCTGGGGGACTTGTGACAGGCTGCCAGCCTGAGTAAAAACCACTGATCACCACTCTCCGAATGTGGCCTGTGAGTCAGTTTCCTACCCATCTCGCAGACCATCCATCTGGTCTGTATCTTGCCAGTTTGTCCAGGAGGAGGCTGTGGGAAACTGTGATGAATGTTTTGCTGAAGTCCAAGCAAACAATATCCACTGATCTCCCCCTGTCAACAGAAAATGTTCTTTTATTGTAGACAGTGATCAGGTTAGTCATGCCATAAGTATTTTTTCTGTTACACAGTTAGAAACTTAGCCGAAACAATACTTGCCTTTTATATAGCTGTTTTGGGCTAATACTGTGTTAACATTAAGACAGTGGAAGTCCTTACTGTTTTTGTAAAGCTAGTGAGACTTTGGAACTTGAGGACCTTATAGGGATTTCTTATTGGAATTTAAAACGAAAAGATTCTGATGGCTTGCAGCTTGGCTAATTTTGGTTTAAAAAATTCTAATAAATCTTGAGAATATGGATTTTTATATTTTACCTAAGATCAGTAAGACATGCCTATTCAAGCTTTAGAATAGTTTATAGGTTTGAAAAGGTGTAAAAGGTTGTTTTGCAGTTAATTAGGACATAAAAATCTATGTCCTTAAAAATCTTCTTTTACAGTTATATCCAGTTAATCTTTATTTGGGAGTTAGCGCAACAGACATTTGTTACTTATTTTAGTCATTAAGACTAGGTAACCAAACCAACATTATGCATAGTAGAAGGGATTTCTAGAAAGGATATGAAATGGATAGACAAGCAAATGTTAAGGTAGTGTCTCAGATAAGATAATGGAGATAAACTCTTGGGCAGCAGGAAAAGGAAGGATTTCTGAAAGAAGTTGTTGAAATGTGTAATGTAATTTATGTTCAGGTGCCAGTGAGTTTGACATGAGGAGACTGTATCAAAGAAAATGTTAAATGGAGCTAGAGTGTTAAGTAAGTTTCCTATCTCCTTGTGGTCATTAAGGACTTGGAAACTTTTACGAGAGAGAGTGCTAGCTTTCACGTTCTTGCCTAATCTCAACTCAAATGATTAAATACAAAATGCCATTGTTTTAGAGCAGAAATATACTGGGTTAGATCACCCTTGCAAAAAATTGTATAATGATGGATGTAGTTTCTTTGCATATGTAATCAATGAAATAGCTTAGAGTCCACTTCTTTCACAGAAAGGGTTATGTAAGATGTTAAAGTGTTGGCACTTCAGCAAAATGTAGTCCTTTTCTACGTTTTATCATTTTGTTTTGTGTGTCAGCACTCACCTGGAGCGTGATCTTCCAAATATAAATGCTTTGGGCAATTCCAGGTGCAATAACAATAAGGGCTTTGCCTGTCCAGGCATAGTAGAACCAGCTTCCTTAAGCTGAAATCTCAAACCGAGGAGAGGCTCTCCGCTGTACAGAAGACAGGCTAGCAAGTGAAAACATGAAGCTGATTTCTGCTTAGATATGAGTCTATTTGGGCAGATAAATTATTGTGAAGGTATATGACTCAGTGTTTAAGAAGGGTTTGAGTTACTCCTCCTTCCTTCCAGCTACAGCTCTGAATACCCTGTAAAAGTAATGTAAAGTAAGTTTGATCCTAGTGTGATATTTTCAAATGTCTACAGTGATAAGCCTGAATTGATAATCTACTGTTTGGTTTTTTTTTTTTTTTAAAATCAGTAGAAGTTCCTGGAGAATTTTAGTAACAACACCATAAAAAAAAACCCTTGGAATTTCATTTCTATTGCACCTAATACGTTCATGTTAATATGTATGAAATTTTATTTTTGTAGTCAAGTTTGAATAAGAATTCTCTGAATAAATAAGTATTTTTGTATTGTTACTTAGTTTTCTTATGTACATTTTGAGCACTTGTTCTTTTAATGCAGATCTATTATAAAAACAAGGTTTGATGAGTCTTTTTTTTTTTTTTAGTTATGGGTAACTATGTTAGTTTTACTCAGACATATAGTAATGTTTTCACAGTGCTGCACATGTGTGAACAGTGTGAGAATACGAATGAGTTGGTTTTATGCGAACTAACTCTGTCATTCTGATGTATAGAGAATGTCCTTGTCTTAGCATACTCAGTTGTGCACATTTCTGGTATCACATTAAACTTTTTTTTTTTTTTTTTTTTTTTTGGTATTATTGTCAGATGGCATGAAGAAATCTGTGGTCATGTGGAATATCCCTGCCGTTTCCAAAATCCTGCTGCCAGGTTGCAGGCAGTCATTCCTTATAGAGTCTTTGCTCCCTGCTGCCTTATGGAACGCTGCGAAGAACATTTGCTTCAGCTAATTCCTCAGTGCCTCTCAGCTGCTTACATCACACTGGGTACCCACCCGTTTTCCAGGCTTGATGTTTTGATAGTTCCTTCCAACTTTTCCAGCCTGGGAATGGCTAGGTAAAGAAACTTCTTAGTATCTCATCCCCTGTATTTTGTAAGACTCCTTTTTATCAGATAGTTAACAGTGTCAAATTGTTATCAATATAAAGTTGCTGTACTATTTTTCTTAAACCAAACTTAAAACTCTAGTTCTGGCTTCATGTGGGTAGGTTTGCTTGCATCAAGGAAGGAAAATATAAGCTCATTAGACATGTGGGTCTGAATTTCCTCCTTTGCCAAAATGAAGTTCTTTTATTGGTTCTATTGATTTAAATGCTGCTGCTATCATTTTGTCATGTTTTCTTTTGTTGTTGATTTTACCATTATGTCTTGACAGAAGAACAGCATGTTAAAATCCAGATCTAGAGTTTATTCATAAGCCTTTTGTGATTTATGAGTTTCTAGTCAAACACTGGTCTTTAGAAGCTGAGTAAGGCAAACTGTAAGGATTATATTATCAAGTTTTCATGGAATTGTGGAGAATAAAAAGCTTAATTAAATATTTTTGGTTTTACAGTATAATTTCCAATCATGCAATGACAAGAGAATTTTAGCTCTATTAGTTGTAAGGCAATGCCTAGCAATTGAAGTTCCCCATTTGGTTTTTATTTTTCTTAAAAATATATATATTTTTGAGTTGGTAATGAGATAGTGTTTGTTAATAGCAAAGAATGAAAGCCTATTTTTATTCACTGTTTGCCTAGTGCCAACAGTGGATTGGATTCATTTAGGCAGATGGACAAAACATCCAAGGGAAGAATGAAAGGCAAAGCTCTGTTAGAAAGATGAGGACTGAAAGGAAAGGTGGTATTCCCAGACTGTTGGTTTTGTATTTTTGAGCTCCTGGGGCAATTGTTGAGAAGGTTTGATATCTGAAGCAATATCAACAAATTGCACAAATTGCCAGTCCAAGAGCTTAGATGAACCAGAAGTTCATTTCTTTTTACAAACTATACAATTAATCAAATAAGGAAACATTTTGTTTCATGCTACATGTTTTGTTTCTTATTTACATAGACTTTTTTTCTACAGCTTTCCTCTTTCAATCCTCCTTAGGGATAAAAGTAGAAAATTATGCTGGCATGTAATAATATTGTAGAGTTTTTAGTGTAAGTTTATTTTCTTTTTTTTAAGGAAGATCTATAAAATTTGAAACTTAAGCATTCAGTGACCCTCCTCTGTCATATAAGCGTCATTGCTTTGTAGAAGCCTTGTACTGGTTACTGAGTTTTCAATGATAGCTCTTCACTCAATGAACTCCGAAATGAAAGCATCAAGAAACTTACAAGAGTCCTGGTTGCTTTGGGCACCTACCACAAACTATATTCTCTGATGCTTTGCATAGTGGTTTGATTTGGAGGTAAGTGTGATGTTGTGTACCATCTCCTTGAAGCCATATGAAATTGGTAGAGCTGCTTAGCGATTTCCTCTGACTTCAAAGGCATGGTACCAAAAGGTTGACACAGGTCCTTATGGATCATCGTTGTAATTGAGGAAGAAAATGGCTGTTTTACTTAGCTGTGTGATAAGAGCAGTGATCAGTGGAACCATGAAGGGCAAGACACACAGATAGTACAAAATGAAAGAGAAAGGGGAGAGAGATGTCTAGGCCGAAATGACAGCACGCAGTAGGAGAAATCTTCAAGATTCAGTTGTTGATATGCTACTGCTCTTTGGGAAGTTGTCAGAGCTTCCCCTGCATGTACCTTTCCCAGAACTTATAGGGCAAAGATGCCTGCAGGGTATTCTGTTGCAAAACCGTCTGTGGTTATCTGAGTCCAGATTGCGTGTTCAGAATATTGTAATTGTGCTTTCTTGGTGAAGGAGATGAGAAAAACCTGTGGTTTTATTTCCTTGTGCTGCTTCTAACCACTGTCAGTTCCAAGTGATCCATATCATTGAAGATAAGTAAAGGATGAAAGAAAGGGCTTGCATACTTCCTGATGCTTTTCATTCAACAGTTCGTCAAGCTAAGCACATTCAAATTTTTCCAAATTGAAATAAAGGAATAATTTAAGCTGTTTAAATGTCAAGCTGTATTTGGACAGCAAAGGAAATTATTAAGTGACTCATAATAGCTCGTTTGTTCTTGTTTTGTGTGATTTTTCAAATAGAGGCTTCTATGGATATAGCAAGCTACTTAAATGGTTAATTCCTGTGCATGCAATGATAATTACCTAAATGACTTCAGTTAATAATAAGCTATGTGCAAAACCATGTCCAAACCCACATAAAAAAAAAAAAGTTAGCTATTAGCTTGCATTAAAAAGGGTGCTGTAGTATTTTTTTTTATCTTCTAGTCTATCTGTAGCAGTCTAAACATAACACAGCATGCCAGCACAAAAGGGGCTGTTGTTTTGAGAATTCTAATTGTACTTCTGTCTGCCAGCGAAGGAAGCAGTCATAAATTTTAGTCATTATCTGAAGTATCAGGGCTTTACAGCGTTTGGCACATTTCTTTGTCTGTTCCTCATTAGCCAATACTTACTGTGTTTTTTATATCCCAAAATACTTCCCTTTACTTAAGGGGGATGTTTCCCCAACATTTTAGACTGGTATGAAATGACGATAGTTGTTGCATAGAGTGACCTAATTAGGCGTTTTAAGCTGTCTGTTGCAGTAGCCGCTACTGTGGGTCAGCTGCATTTCTCTTGAAGTCTGACAGATGCTTTATGAGAAAAATTCTAGTTGAAAGCATATTCATTTTACTTGTGTTTTCTATAAAACTCTTCCTCTGTTTTTTAATTTGCTATGGACTTCTGTATGGAAATGGGATCTTGACTGTATATTTGCAATCATCCCCTCTTGCTTCCTGCAGATCTTTGAAGCTGGAGGATTTAATTTTGCACTCTCTCTTGGTTTTACACTATTTTAGTTCAAGTGATTCAGTATAGCTTCTCCCAAATTTATGCTAGCAAAAGAAGAACGTCACCTATGTGTCTTTGTTGGTGATATTATGTTAAACTGTACATAAATTAAATAAATAACGTATTGTTGACCCAATTTAAATAGCTTAAAAGCTAGAGATTCAGTGCTTTCTGTAGAATTTTGAGAGTTTCATGAACACCTAACAGCATTTAATTTTCTGATTTTAAGTTCTCTCACTAGCAGAAGGGAGTGAATTGAAGGAAAAGGAGTAGGGAAATGTGTCAGACTGCAAAGACTCTAGAGCTCCTAATTAGATTGTTCAGGGAAGAGATCCCTGACCTCACACTACACTGAAAGGTGTGCATTGTTCATGTACTCGGAGAGCTAAGAGGTTAAAAACACGAGATTAAAAGTAGCACCATGTTTTGGTGCTGTTGTTGATGACGTGCTACTCCTTGAGGAATTGTCAACCCCATTGACATTTAAATAGCAGAGTTATTTCATGGTTGCAAATGCTCTCATGTGATCCAGTAGTTACTCATGTGAACAAAGCTGGCTGAAAGACTTAAAATAAAAAATAGGGTCTGTGTGTTCCCTGGTTGTTCATGCTCTTCATATCAGTTCATTCCCAGTCCAGTTTTGTTTGAAAACTTAGTGTTTCAAAATCTCTTCTCATCGACCTACAACTCAATTTCCTTTCCTTTTTGCAAAACCTGAAGAGATTCTGAATTCCTTGTTCTTTTCCATTCCTCGAGGAAAAACATTCTTTCGAATACAGAGGCTCTAACTTTTTGTGCCACCTGAGCCTGTGCTTGAGACCTGGACTTCTCTTGCAGTGTTTAATTGTGTAAGTCCTTTTTTTGTTTGGGTTACCCCCCCCCCCCCCGGAAGTAATTCTTTTCCTTGATAACCATTGAGGCTCTTTCACAGTCACACCAATCTCTTGTGTTTCTATGGCTTTAGAAACTGCTTACCATCTTTCTACTTCTTCACAGCAAATGTGCTGATATTTATTTTACTCCCTTGGGGGTTATAAGCCTTTGCATTGAGTTGAAGTACTTTTTTTGAAACAATGGTCTTCAAAGTTTTTTGTTTCCTGCATGCATAGTTTAAATAACATAAGATTACTGCTTTTTCTGTTTGAATTAATGTACTTTAGATGTACTAGTTTTGTAGCAAGTGCTAGCACAAGGAAAAATTGTTAGGCAAGCACTATGTGTCAATAACTTGACTAGTCACATCACATGTTGCTGGGAGCTAGAAGAGCATGATGAGAAAAGTGTCCCTTGGTATGTACCATGCTCTTAGTTTTTCCTTAAACACTTAGTGCTAGTAACTGCTGAAAACAGAATAAGGGGATAGATGGACTTCTGGTCTTAACTAGTTTGGCTGTTCTTACAGCAGTTTTGCCCAGAAGACCTACAAGTAAGTGGAACCAAAGAACTTCTGAGCAAGATACTGACATTTTCAAAACAGGATCCCAATGTTAGGTTATTTGAATCCTATTTAGGCTCTAAAATTGGTGGCCTCATTTTCAAGTATGCTGGACACCCTTGAAACCCAAATGGTGTTTGATGAAAGATACATAGAGGATGCTTGGCATATTTGTAAAGCAGGTCACTTATATAGCTGGCTAAATATGGATTTAGCAACCCAGCTTTCAATTCCTATTTATAAAGATCTTAGTCACTCTTCTCCACTCCTGTAAATGGTCTTGGTATTTTAAGAGGAAAGAATATCCCTTTCTTCAAAACATGGTATATCAGCAGAACTCTTGAGTCTTTCCAGGCCATGTCACCAAGGTTGTTAACTTTTTAAATTGAAAAAGGACAAGAAAAAAAAAAGGGGGGGGGGGAGTGGGGCGGGGGGGAGGCCCAAGCAGCCTCTTTGATCTGTTCGTCTGTAGCCGCCATTTATCCGATCTGTATGTCTGCAGTGTTCCGACAACAACTGATAAGTCTATAGTAAAATCAGTCAGGACTATTGGAAAACATCCAAGTGACAAACCTAAATGTGAGTCTTTAGTATTGTTCAGTCTTACAGAACTGTGATTGACTGCCTTGGCTGTAGAAGACTTTTGTGAGTGTATACATTTGTATAAACATTTTTGTGCAACATTTTCAGTTGTGTTAATTTGACAAAATACTCGCAAGAGTAATCCTTAAACATGAACTCTCCTTAGTCTATTTTTTACATATCACTAGTTGGTTATCCGCACAGAAATACCTATGTACAAAAATGAAAGTGAAAAGTAAAAGTATGATGTCTGGAGAAAGAAAAATTGATCTTTTTTAACTTAGTTTTGATTCATTATTTAGTGAAGAATCTTAACTTGAATCTTGCATACTTATTTGCTTGTGTGTGTAGTGGTTTTTTCTTTTGATTTTTTTTTTTTTAATATGAGAGACTGCAAATTGCCTGAGATTTTAATTCCTAATCCTGCAAATGGTTTTGCATGCCCTCAAATTTACATACGGAAGTCCCTTTCTTTTCATTCAAAAGCCATACTTAATTCTTTACTTAGTATATTTGTTGGCAGGATCATGACTTGGTTAAACCTAAGTGAAATTTGACATAATGATGCAAGTGACTTTAATGTGGTTTGAATTTAAAGAAAAAGAAACAGCTATTGAGCTTAGACTTTCTGAAAATATTTGCAAGTAGTCGTGCTTTGGTATACATCCAGTGTTTTTTTTAAATAGAATTTGGAGCTTGAAATCTGTAGCAGAGTCCATCTAGGAGCAAATTGTATCTGTCCTTCTTGTGCTTCTAAGATGAAGAATCAAGCAGGATATTTGGCTGAAAATACCGTGAAATCAATTCATCAATGCAAACGGAAGTGCTAAAACAGGATTGAGCATAAACCATTTTTTTAACCCTAGATTCTGTTTTTCTGTCTGGTTTTAGATGACCACTTATCCTGAGTTCTTTAAGAAAGAATGCAAATTACCTATTTTTTTTCCAGAAGCAGTTTTTCCAGTTGGCATTTTTTTTCATTTGGAAAATTCTGTATTTTGTAAATGACGCCCAAATAAGTAAACATTGTTTATTTTAGTATTGTGGAAATTACCTATGAAATTCGTGTTGTCTAACTACCATAGAGAGTTATAAATATAGAGGCTCACTTTGATTTACATGAGATTCCTTTTGAATAATAGCTGTTCTGGTAGATATTTGGCATGTTTGCTAGCCTCAGACACACTGTTGCAATGCTGCTTTAAATAATAATTCAGTATACCTATGTTTAGCAAAGGGACTCCAGAGATTTGCCTTGAGGAATGGAGAGGGGAAAATGTGATACTAGTTGGGGAGTTTTTTTGAAAGAGAGAAAAAATTGGGTATCTATTTAAAACGTTGGTTTTGTTTTTAATACCAGAAAGGTGGTCAGTCCTGGATGACATAGTATTCAAAATTCACTATAGGCTATACGGGCTATAACCTACAGTCAGACTTGAATCCAAAGAGATCTTGGATCAGTCTTCCAGTGATCCAAACATTTAGCTCATTATATTTCGCTTTAGTCTTTCCTTCCTCAAATTCATCACTGTCCTAGGAATTTGGATGCAGGTTTTAGTGCTATAGAATTTAATTAGCATTTTAATGAAACTAATATTAATCTACTGACAGGATAGCAATTTAGTAATTTTTACTTTTGCTGAAGCACTGCTTTACTGTTTCAAGAAAATACACCTATTCAAAATTCATCCCAGTTGGAGTCTTAGCTGTGATAGCAGTAATTGAGAGTATGTGGCTGTACAATACATGCATATGAACTTCATGGTATTTAGATGTTGAGAACATTTTCTGACTCTTAGCTGGAGCCTGAAGTGTAATTTACTACCACTGCAGTCACAGTCCTTCATCCAGTTGTCATTTTGGGATCAAAACAGGATTTGGAGTACTTCAGGCACAATGTATTTCCTTACTAATGTGCTAAACTGCTTTGCTGGTCTATTAACAGATGTTCTTTTGAATGTAAACCTGCAAAGAGAATAAAACAAGTTCATTTCTTGATGGAAAGCAAAATTTGTTTTTCATCATTTTATAGAATTGCTACAGTCAGAGAAATATTAATATTTTAAACAAAATCAGGAATCAGATTGATTATTCCTAAGAGCATTTCCTTTTTCCTCTTCAGAATGATATTTAAGAGATTAATAAAGCAAAGATTTCTTACCTTCAATACCTCTTTTTTTCTCTTTAGTTTCTTGAATATAAGTACTTACAAAATAGAGAGTTCTTTAATTTTAACTTGGCAAATAGGCTTTCATGTGCCTTGAATGGCACCGGAAAATAAAATGGCTGTTTCCTTTTAAGAAATATTTCAAGTTTTGTAGAAGGTAGCTTTATAAGCCAGATACTATCCGATTTTATATTGGAATCTTTACTGACGTCAATTATGTTTGACTGCTGCAGCTCACTGAGAAAAGAGAGAATAAAAGGTAAGTACTTTGACTGCAACAAAGTGGGATGTAGAAGCCCCCTGCTGCAAATAATTTTTTTGTTGTTATTGACTATTTACCTCCTCCTACCACCTAACAGCCAAATTGTTTTGCCCTATGTCTTATGACACCATAAAAATAAAAGTCAGTTGATGTTCTGGCAACGACACATTTTAAGGATAAGACATGAGACTGTGATAGGGGAAGCCTTGTTTCTTTAATCTGTAGGATATCTACATATTTTAAATGTGGTGGTTGTTTTTCCAATGGCTGAGCACCCAGCCATCTGAAAACCATGCCCTTCTTTTTTTCACGCTTGAATGTGCAAAAAATGATATGCAGTAATACACACTTAAACCAACATACACAAGTTGCTTTTGAATTTTTTTTTTCCCTCTTAGGCTTGCGTTTCACAATCTATCTGACAGGTTGATGGAATAGCATTTGAGGCTATGAAAAATAAAAGTTGACTTCGGCTTTTTTTACCATCCTTCTTACAGTGCCACAGCAAGAGCTGCTTTTATATTTAATCCCTAAAGGGATATTATTTAAATGGCTTGTATAACCACCACAGTTCAGATGATGTGTCCTTTTGCTTTACTGTGGTATCTCAGTGTAACATCTGTGCAAGAGTGTATATTGTTTTTCTTCCAGTAGCAACAGCATAAAGCAGAAAACAATTTAGTAGTCTACTAAAACTGTGGAAGCAGCTACTGCAGCTTAAGGTGGATTGAAAAGGCTCCACAGTAATGTAATTTCCATACTCTAAACCTAAATTTTGAATTGAAACTAAATTTCAGCCATGCTGCCTGATACAATCAGCAGTCTGTGCTGGACCACTTATAGGTACTCAACAAACACTCACCAGGACCCAACCAGATCCATATATGATCTTGTTGCTTACGTATTATATCAATCTGTCAGTCATGACTTCCTTGCTTTTCAGTTGTAATATAGCTGCCTCTTCATGGACACAAAAGTGTAGAAGCTGAGTTCACAGTATTGCATCACAGCTATCTCTGATGAGAATTCTTCAGTTGTTTCAGTCATCCACTCTCTATACTATTTGACAGAAAGAGTAAAGTGAGGACCTTGCTAATCTAGAAAGTGGCTATCAGCAAATCTTAGTAGGTAAACTGAGAAAAGTACTATTTGCTCCTTCTCTTTGAAAAATATGGTAAAATGGTAAAAAATGGCAAAACTTGTAAAACAATGGTAGAACTGTCTTGCTTGAGTATCATTGATGATGGTAAAGATGATGAGATGTCTCTGAAAACCATTGTCATGCCTTTGGGCCACCTTAGAGGACACAAACCTAATCATCCAGCTTTGCATGTGCAAACTACATCCATGTTTCAAAACAAAAACAACTCACTTTCCAACCCCCAGCACTAATCCCCAGTCTCATCTGGAGTTCTGAAATGTCCTTCCTTACAATAAACACCTAAAGTGAGCCTCTGCTATGAAATGTGTTAATAAACAAGCCAGATGTGTATTCTACAGTTATTGGGGGGGGGAGGTTCTTTTGCATTTCTGGTAGTTTTTCATAGAGCTTTCTTAGTGCTTTTAGAAGACAAGGTACAATATTTACCTGTCTTAAGATGCTTCACTTCTTGGTTAGTACCACAAGAAGATAACATCTCAGTCACAGATTACTGACCAAAATTAAAACACAAAGGGATGTTTTAGAACATGTGAATTTACTTGTGCTTCAAATATGCAACTTTAAATAGTTACCATTTGTAATTTTATTATATGAATAAGGAATATTGTTTTAGGAGTTTAGAAATCACTTACTTTTGCTGTATCACACATGAACTGTTAAAAGGGCTCTTGGCCAGTGAAACTTGTACCTGAGTTTATTGAAGAGGTAGGACCTGCACTGCGATTAGAAAAGCACTCAAAAAATACATATCTTTATTTATTAAATAAACATTCTTAAAATTGGCTCTTGTACAGAAATTCAGTTACTTTGCATGAGCAAAATAAACATGATGTTATCTAGAATAAACCTCGTAAGATGTCCCATTACTTTAAACTGAGGCCTTAAGTTGGAACATAAAGCAATTCCCTCTTCTTTCCCTCCCTCCCTCTGGGCTTTAGCTACAAAAAATGTCATTTCTTCTAGTAGTAACTGGAGAGTTAATGGGGCTGTTTTGATACTAGTGTAGAATAGTATCTACATGTTGTTAAATTCTAGGATTGGAATTATTGCAGAGCCTACTAGCATCATTATAGTTAAGGGTGTCTAAGCATTTCCAATATAAACTTGTATAACTGGCTGTAAAGACTTGTTCCCATCTTAAAGGTGGCATAAAATGATTGGCTCAGGAAAAATGTGTGTGTGTGTATTGTACACACATATAGGAGAGGCAGGCATAGGTTTATGCATATTATATCTGTTATGTATTACACAGATTATATATATATGTATGCCTAATCAGATATATCCATGCCTGCCCTTCATATATTTGCATATATAGGTAATACTAATGATTTTTTTTTGTTGTATGAGTTGCATGGCATTTAGAAAGTAAAAGTAGTATTTTCCCTCAAAAGTGACCTGTGAATAGAGAGGTAGAATATGGAGAGATTAAAATAGTAACTAATTGTCATTATCGAATGCTGGTTTTGAGATTTTGAAACTAATTTTCAGAATGAGTTCTCCTCTCTGTATCCTACTTTATCTCTACCCCTCATCTTTTTTCTCCTACCAATAGAGCTGCATAAGATGATGGAAAAAGATTTTTTTTGTTGCAGATCAATAGTAAAATAGTCCGTCTACTCTTTAATATTGTATTCACAGTCAGCAGTATTACAATGTTTCATAACAGTTTCTGAGTCATAAATAGTGGAGTGCTTATAAATGCAGAGATTTTGCGTTGTATATGCTGTAAATGATAAGAAAGAAGATACTTAATATTGTGGCCAATTGTTTTGAAGCCCTTATCTTAGCTTGAAAAGGGCCAGAAGAAAGGCAGTGTTCAAAGCAGCCACAGACTTTTGTCATGTGATTATCTCTGATCTGACTTGCCATACCAGATATGCAAAGCTTACTTAGTCTCTGTCTGTCATACCTAGTAGTCTGCAATTTACCAGCCCCACCTGGGAAGAACCTGAATCAGGTAATAGATTTTAGATGTTAAATGCAGACTGCAAGACCAATGATGCTAAAAGCAAAATGAAGTGCATAGAAAGCATTAAATCCATGCATACTGCTTTATCTCTGGCACCAGTTGTTGGGTGCTAATGTCAGTCTTTTTCATTGTAGCCTTGGTTTCAAGTTTAAACAAAAAAGCACCAAAACTATGCAAACAAACTGATGGCTCTGTTTTCCTTTTCTTTCTTTTTTTTTCTTTTTTTTTTTTTTTCGCTAAAGAGAGAAAAAGGAAAGATAGTCTTAAAGATAGGGATTTGAGATAGGAAGGAACATGTCAGAAAAGTTGTAGACCAGAAGAGAATGAAGATACCACAGATTTTTAGTAGGTAGTCCCAGTGCTGATGGGCTACATCATGTTCTTCTGTATGGAAGTTTTCATAGGAGACTGATTTAAGGATCCCTAACCCTTTTCTCATGTAAGTAGTTTGAGCACTTGCTGGTGACTACCTTAGAGAAGGCTAAGAGAATTCATGTTCCTACAAAACAGTGATGTTACTGAGAAAAAAATCTACCAAATCCAGTCCTTGTGAGTAAAGTGATCCATTCTGAGCTTCATCTTTTGCTTCTGGCCAGGGAACCTTTTTGGATAGTCACAGACAGTTGGGTAGACCGTTCTGGTTTGCTTCTGCTCCACTTACCCACCCCTAGGCTAGGGCAATAGCCTTCTCTACACTTGTGACACTACACTGTGCCCAGTTTTGGGCTGCCTATTCTGACAGAGATAATGACAAGTGATAGAGTCCGTCAGGCAGCCGCTAAGTTTATTAGCAGGTAGGAGGATATGTTGTATGGGAAGAGGCTGATAGAGCTAGATTTGGTTAGCCTGGGAAAACTAACTGAGACACTAATTGCTATCTCCTGCTACCTGAAGGAGTGGTCACAGAAAACCCAAAGCCATGGTCCTCTCAGAGATGCACTGGGAAAATATTTGAGGCAACATTTGCAAGTAGCACTGAGAAAATTCAGATTAGATGTAAGGAAAAGAGTTTTCACAGTGATGGTGGTTAAGCACTGAAACAGGTAGTCCATGGAGCTTGTGGAACCTCCATCCTACAAGGTGGTGAAAAGATGTCCCTTAAAACTTAACTTTTTTTCTGAGATTCCAAGCCTTCATTGCTTTTACCTGTGCTACTGCTGTGGTTTTTATGTTCAGTGACAAATGACACCTCCCCCTCCATGTTACCTGTACAATCCATTCATGTTGCCATGGTACTTCAAGAGCCTTTCAACAATTAAAATATTTAGTTTTCAGAAAGTCCTGGGGAGTAGTAAGAATGTGTTCTTATTTTGGAGATAGCTAATTGGTGTCTGTAGATGTTACAGGAGGATCTTTCAAAGAAACATACAATTTCCTAATTCTCTTTTCCTCTCCCATCCCATGCCAAAGTTAAGTAAGGAACTGAGTCCATGTTGTTTGGACCCAAACCCTGTGTTCTAACATTGCACCAACCTTTCCAGCCTTTTCTGGTTTGTAGTGATAAGTACCAGCTATGGGCCAAATTTGAAATGCATACTCCAAAGTTCTGGCCTCCTAGTACTAACAAAAATCAGTCTTTAATTGGAATAATGTATAGTGCTTCATTTTTTTACTCTTTGTTTTTAAAAACACTGGAAGCATTTTTATTATTACCTCTAATCCTGGAAAATGCAAATTTCATGTGTAGAAATTTCGGTACATTAAAAGTAATTAAATTGAAATTGGGGGTAAGGGATGGGATCTTTAGTGACAGAACATCTAATATCCTGACAGAGGATTCTAGTGTTAGTCTTATTGCCTGTGGTGTCGTCTTATATGGAATGTTTTTGCAGTATGGCAATAGACTGATTTTATTCACTTATTTAGAAATTGTTTCAGAATATGGTCAAGCTTTTGGAAATGCCTTATTTGGTGCCAACAAGGTCCTCCCACAGCATGATTAGTTCAAGAAAACATTGCATATCAGCCATTATGATTGAGGGTGGTGGTTGTTTTTTTTCTATGTATGTTAAGTGTTGCTAGTTTTTCTCATCTAATGTTGATTTTACTGGTTAGTTTAGTTGAATGAAGAGATGTATTTCTTAACTTCTTTTTTTTGGTTTCCTCTTCCACTGAGAAGTCGTTTTAGGTGCAGTAGAGTTATGATATGGGACATTTCATTATTGGCTAGGTGTAAAGGTGTCTATCATGACTATTTTTCTAAGCCTTTTTATTTTCCTCATTGTGTAAGCTGAGCTCAGACTGAACCATCAGTATAGTCTTAAACAAGAAAAATGGCTTTAATTTCTTCCCTTCTGCCTCTCCCATCCCTCAAAAAAACAAAAACCAACCAAACAAAAACTTTCTCCCCCCTCTTCCTCCTCCAGTTGTACAATAAGTGTTCATGCGTGGCTCTGGAAAAAAAATGAAGCCATGAGCCAAAGACTAGTTATCTATTTTAGAACATGTAATTATTTGGCAATAATGTAAAAGTAGTGTAAAGCACCAGTATTTTACAACTGTTTGTTGCTAAGCAAGTGAAAATTCTGTTCCTTTCCCATACCCATGACATGGGTTTATGATTCAATCTGTTTTAAATTTGTGCTGATATTTTTGATTCAGTTTTCCAAATAACGTGTCCAAGGAAGCAGTTTGCTTTTGCCCATGCAATTACAACTTCAGCAACCAGGTAATACATGCAGCTGATGACTTTCTCCTGTTTTGAATATGTTGCAATGAATGTTATGGTCTCCATAATGCTGGTGTAAATCATGAGTAATTCCATAAAGTTCTGGGTAGATCTGTCCCATGTACATGAGATCTATATATACATAATTTGTCTATGAAACTTAAAATTTTACAGCTGAGTCCTAAAAAATATAGAGGTAGGTACTCTTGTAAATATTTGGGCTTTTTAGCTGTTAATGAAGACGAGGTATTAAATGCTGTTCCTAATTCTTATGAGGTATATTGTGATATTGTTGAACATAGGAGATCTTGTGCAAATCAAGATTACTTACCTGAGAGTTTAGAGGTCAGTACACAAAATGCAGATTCTGATGATGGCTTTCTCCTCTTAATTTATCTAAAACTTTTGAGACTCTGGAAGAGGAAGAAATTCACTCTGTTATCTGTGCTTTAGACAGATTTAGTCTTTGTTGGGCCACTAGTCAGTTGTGCACAGTCACTTTCTGTGAACACAGCAATTAAACATCTTTTCTGTGAGCCCTTTTTGTCTATCAAAAAAAACCCAGGGAACAGAGATGGGATTTTCTACTACATCTGTCAGTTACAGGCATCCTTGGGCGGGGGGGAGGGATGGCGAGTGAAAGGCTATGTTGAGACTGCCTGCCCATTTCTACTGCAAGGCTAGTAATTTGTAGCACTGCTTCTTACACATGGAAAAAAAGATGAGGGGCAGAGAAGATTATCCTTTCACTGCTTCTCCTTATCTTGATTGCAGTGTATGTTACGCTAAGTGTGTCTCACTGCTTTCTGGTTGAGAAGCAGGGAGACTTGGCATGGGATATCAATCCTAACAAGTGTAGACTGCCTCCAGTACTCACCATAGCTATGTGCATCTATACTAACATACTTTCTGCCAGACAGTTCCGTGCATAAAGACTGTGTTCCGAGTGCATTTTATTTAATGATTTGACAGAGGCCAAATTGCCTACTTTCTCTTGTTTTCGGCTGCAGGGGTATAGAAACTGCTGGGAGGCAGTATGGAGAAAGGCATAGCTATAGTTGTGAAATAGATAAATATGTTGTGAAGAAGAACAGATAGAGGATTAGCTGAGCAGTGATAACATGGAGGAAAATAAATAGAAATTAGTAACGACATAGGAACCTGTGAGGGAACAAACTAGAAAATGTTGTAGCTAGTGAGCCTATTCCAAGCACAACCAGATGAGTAGGTGTTTTGCATGGCTTAGTGAAAAATAGTAATTTTCTTTCTGGGATCTCAAACTGTGTATTTGATACCAGTGAAGGATAAACATTATGAATTTCTTAAGTTGCTGCAGTACCACTGTGTGAATATTATTTCTGTCTGTAATTATTTTAATTTTGTGTAGTGACCAAAAGCCACAGTAAAGGAGTAGGTCTTCCAAAAGTATCTAATTAGGGCAGGGACCACATAGCCCTGTCAAACAATTCCTGTAGAGTGCTTTTCCTTTTTGTCTTACAAAGTGAAGACCACAGCAATACTTGTTTTTTGAAACTTGCCAAACTTCAAACTTATGTTTCCATATGAAACTCCATATGAAGTTTTGCCAAACTTCAAACTTATTGTGTAAATGTATAATTTCTGTAGACTTGAAGGTGGGGTTAGTCCCCTGTTGAAGGCTTCTTTTGACCTTTATTGGGAAATGTTTGCATGTTAGGATTGCTCTTTAGGGATGTGAGAGTCCTTGATGACACACTGAAGTGACAAAAGTAAACGGTGGGCAAGGGAGATGATCATGTTCAGAGCCCACTGAAGGCATCCCAGTACTGTGTTGATTTCTTTTGCTATTTGTTGGAATCTTTTATTATTGTTATCAGTAATAGTTTGTGTCCTGTTTTGTGGGTCTTTTTAAACAAACTGACCTAAAAGTTCTTTTAATTAAGAACAAAACCACGAATGTGCCCAAAGCTGTGAAACAAGGCTTTCAAAGTCCTTATATGTATTTTTGCAATGATTTGACGTTTGTTCTCACTTCTGCTAGAAGGGCTGGTTTGAATGGATTTCCTATGAACTGGTGCTAAAAGAGCCTATTTTTCATATTGTTCCTTTTCCTTCTCCAAAGTAAAATTCAGAATAGAAGCTTTGATATGAGGCAGTTCAAGTCTAACTTGATTGTGAAGCAAGTGGAAGGACCACAGAATGTTTACAAACAGAAAGAGAACTCCATGTGAGATTTATGTTTCTCCTAGTCTGTGAGTTGAACTCTTTTTGCTGGTTTTGGTGTTTTTCCAGAAGTGTGATTGTCAGGTAATTGAAAGTGAGCAACACACAGGGGCTTTTAGATCTTTTGAAATGCACAAATAGTGAATTATTTACTCCGGGGCAGAGATTCAAGAAATTTTTTTCTTTCCAAAAAGCTTGGGAAGAAGAAGAAATTAAAAGAAAAAGCATCATAAGCTCAAAATAATCCAGACAGAACATTTAGAACATAGACCATGAAGTGAAGATTAGGTCTTTCTCTGCAATGAATCATTTTTCTTGTAACGACGTATTCCTTCCACATTTCTCCACAAGCCTTCCCAAATACATACTTTGGCTTGTTTGTAGCACCAGTATTCATATTGACACATTCTCTGGCAGGAGAAAAAACAACTTCTCACAGCCATCTTCTATAATTAGTGGAATAATTTATTGGTCATTAAGAGTAATTCGTCTTCCATGGGCACCAACAGAAGTTGTAAGATCATTGTTACGATCTTACTCATTTTTTCTCATTGAGTACTAAGTGGTTGGATATGGGTTAGATGCGGCCTTCACCACTACAGTCCTTTGCAGTGAGGATTTGGATCTCATGGTTTTACAGTGCTTTAGGGCTAGTTTCTGTTCCCCAAAATATGCCATTTCTCCAGTAAATTGTTACATAGACAAAATCTCATGGTAAAAGCTCTGACTTTATATGAATCAGGAGGCAGGAATGCCTTTCTTGTCACAGTTAGGGTTTTATTTATGGGTTTTTTTTGGTTTTTTTTTTTTTAACTTTGAGACCTTCTGCAAGTACTTTATGATAGGCTTATTGCCTCTGACTGAGGTAACTTTATCTTCTTAGACCTCAGTTTAGTTTTCGGTCTTATTTATCCTTCTCATCTTTGAAAACCTATCTCAAGGTGTCTTGCTGCTACAAGTCTATTTTTTCACTTTCATAACATTCACCGCCTCTAACTATGCTATTGTATAGTTAAGTCTCTTTTCCTCATATGTGTTGTAATCCAGTACTAGCTTTGATCATGACCATTCAGTTAAGTCTTCCTCTGCTCAATGGCTTGGATCCTATACTTCCTGTATTTGCCATTCTTATTTCTTTGCTGTCATAACATTCTGTCAGTTGGGATACTTCATTCCTGAAGGACAGTTTTATCAAATTCATAGTGTTCAGCAGCTTATTTCACCTTAGAGTGATCCTTTTCACTTTGACCTTTTGTTAATCATCTGTTTCTCTCTCTGCTCAGTCCCCACATCTGCTAGCATGGGGCTTCAAAAGGGCCTAGGTCAAATTTCAGTTACTCTTGATGAGAGGGAATAGCCAAAACTTTAGTCTCTCATGATTCATTGCTAGTTTTCTAAGCAAAGCTCTGACATTCCCTTGCTGTGTGAGGTCTGAGGTTCTCCCCTACCTTCAGCAGCGATGGGCTGCAAGCTGGTCTAGGGGGCCTTTGCAATTCTGTGTTTGGACCATAATGTCTGGGAGACTCTAGCATGTGTCAAAAGGCATCATTTTCATCTGTCACATGTTCTGTGCTTTTAGACTAGTTAATCCAGTCTGCTTGGCTAGTGTTACTGTGCTGACATTTCAATGCTCATTAGTTAAATTTGCTGCGGAATCCACTGCTGAGCTGTGATTACGACCTTCAATAAGCTGCTGCTGCTGTTTGGCTAAGAATGCAGAACTCATTTTTCAACACTGCCACCATCAGATGCTGGCAGCTTTGGACCCATTTTGTCAAGGAACATAATTTCTTCTTTCTTTCTGGCTTCCTTCCACTGTGTATCACTTCCAGCTACTTTACACACCACTGTAGTACCATATAATGTTTCTTTCTTTAAAATTAAATAGCCTACCATGTCTTTGGTTTGGGCAAGAATGTTTGGAGGTGAGCATTCAGGTGGTTTACCACACCTTCCACAAGAAAAGTTTTCTATTTTTAGATTAAAAATTCTGGTTGTTTACAAGGTCTGATGGATGGTAGAACTGCTAAGAACAGCTCAGGCAGCGTTGCATTTTCAGCAAAGAGCACATTTTTGGTAGATACTATAGGGAACATTGGGTCCAGCAACTGTGGAAAGATCTTACGATCCTTCCCTGTTATTTTTGGACTGTGTGTGTTGAGGGGATTGGCTGGCCTCCTCTTTTGATTCTTTGCCTGTAATAAGCCGGGAAGGGATGGAGTTAGTAGTGCCTTGGACCTTTTGCTTGAAATGAACTCCATGGATGCTGACTTCAGTCACAGATGTTTTGTCATGGAGGCCTATAAACCTGAGAAATGTAATTGAGATAAGTGAGTTCACATAATTGTTTTCTTTAAGTCAGTCCAGATATTAGGTAGTAGGTACATTATGTCCCTGTTTTGCATTGAAATCAGACTCAAAAGCTAAATTTAATAAAGAAGTTTACAAGGACACAGTGCTGAACTAATTTCTAGTTTAGAGATCAGCATGCTTAGAGATACAAGTCAGTAATTTTACAAATGCTTCTGCATATGTCTTTGTATTTCTGCTTGAAACAAAAAATCAAGCAAAATAAAAGTTAGACAAAAAGTAGTCTTAACACCCCCCCACCCCACCCCACCCCCCGTTACTGGCATTGACTGTGTTAACAAGTAATATAGTGCCATTATAGCGGACGAATAGGTTGAAGTAGTCAGTATGGAGACCCCTACGTCTAGAGTCCGTACCATTGGAGAGATGTACTTTGTATTTGATTTAGGCTGGTCCCCCGAGCTGAATATCCCTTCGTAAGCATTGGAGATGTTCAGAGGAGTGCTTAGTTTTTCACACCCTTATGTTCCTGTTGGGGTGAAATGGTGCACAATTGGAACAGAGATTCGTCTCTAGCATCCTCTGGAAATAATCCAGGTTGCCCGCACCAAAATATCCCTGAAGGCTAAACTGCTTTGGAAATGTAAGCGTGAACGACTGGAGGATTTGTTGAAAACTATACTGTTGGTCCAAGTAAAAACACTAATGTGGGCATAACCATTATCTCCCTGCAGCAATAAACTCTCTATCAAACTGCACTAAGTAGTTTGCATACAGACTATGTGGAATAGTGTTTAACTGTACTATTGTATAGTAACAATGTAGCAAATACCCATGGGGAGATCTTATAGGTGGGAAAGGTGATTTTATCTAAAATAAAGCCTGAAACAAACTAGGTTTCACTCCCTCACTGTCACACTCGAGCACCAGAATGTGCACAGTGTCCAAGAAGTCTGTCCAACAGTCTGCCACCACGATATTTCTGTCCAGATGTTAGGCTCTGGATCAGTTAGCGTGACACAAAGGATGTGTTTCAAGTCCTGATGTCTCCTGGGTTCTTCTTAGCTTGGCAACCATGTTCAGGTTTTGGATATGCCTTTTTGGATATGTCTTTTTGTACCCTTTTGGAGCTAACAGTGATCAGTATTTCCATTCTTTTCCCCTTTGTGGTGGTCAGGCTTTGATCACTGCTCTTTGTCTCCGGATCTGGATGTCTTTTTGAAGTTTAGGTAAACAGGGTCTTGATGACCTGCTAATCTGTGTGCCCTCAACACAGAACGTTCTGAGAGCCTTGTCTTTGCTGTATGCCCCTCTGGGTGCCACCACACCCGGGCATTCCCATTCATTCTCTATTCATGCATACTGTTGCGGTTCCCTGCAATATTCCTGCCAAAAATCAGACACTAATGAGGTGTTATCTTCGGTGGCTTAGATTTTGCTCTCTCTCAATGACATTTTTCCACAAAAGTTTTGTTAAACAGTAAACTCTTAGGTCAACCTGCGGCTGTGGTGTTAAATTTGGACTAGGCTATGACTGGAAATCAGGAGAGTTTTCAGCAGGACATGTATGCCAGTATCAACCCTGTAAGCTACGGTTGTGGAAGGCATGTGTCCTAGACATGGAGGAGGTACAGAGCCATTCTGAAGCCTGTGCCTTTGTTTCAGCAAGATAAAGATGCTGATCAATGGAGTCCACAGACTTCCTGCCTGGCAAATATACCAGTAAGTCAAACTCAGGAGCCTGTGTGGCCCAAGAAGCTCCAGATGATACAGAAAGAACCATAATGGAACCTGTGGCTAAATACTAGCACAAAAACCTGGACGTGGTGAGCCAATAATACTTGTGAAGCCTCTTACTTGACAGCAATCAAGTCAGACCACAAGGATTAACTAAGTTTACCTCCAACTGACTGGAACTCTTGCAGAGGTCAGTGTGTAGAGGTAACACCATAGGCAAAAGGTGTTGCACTGGAAACTTAACAAAAACCTACATGTTGATATCATCCCCATGTCTAAGAAGTGTGGAATGATTATACTAAGAAAGGCTTTTGCCACGATAGCAGGAAGTAACAGAATTAGATTTGTAAAACTCTGGAGCATTGTCTGTTCCCTGAGAGCAGCTTGATATGCTAAAACTTTCTTTGATCAGCAGGTTAGAATGAGCTAGACACACTTCACATGTATCTGGGCCGTTGTTTGAGCCAAGTGACCTTGATCTGAGAAACTGGTGACTTTGATTTTTGCCTTAGTATCAGTTAGAGGATATAAATGCTGCAAAAATGAGCTCCAAAAAGTTGGTAAACCAGAGCTGTTGACTTTTCCTTGCTCAAGTCCAGCATGTGCAAAGTAGTGTCTCAGTTTCTTCCCAACTCCTCCTTTCCTTGTATATTTGTGCTTACTAGTAGGGTCTACCAAATCAGTCATGGGTACCATATCATAACCTTCATAAATTGGTGTTTGGATGAGAGTGGCTGGTGCTCTGAGAACAGCTGGTAGAAGCAGCTTTAAGCTATGTGTGGCAGAGGAAGATTTTGGAAAGTTTGGAGTAGGACAGCCATTCCTTTTTGTACATATTGTGGCTGTCACTTTGTTCTTTAGCTCATCGTTCCTTGCTGATGCTAATTGTCTGCTGGAAAGCATTTTCCATTGCGGCTGGAATAATTTCTTGGCTGGCCTGGAGATGCCATCCTATCCTGACAGGGAAAGGCTGGGTTTCAGCTGTTCATGTCTGTGTGACCTCCTGGCTGAACAGTGCAATCCACCTGCATACCAAACATTCAGTATGTAGGAAATTGTGTTAAACAGGGAGCTTAGTGCATCTCCTTGAGCAAGAGAGTCTGTTTTGGAAATGTATCAAACCTTTGCTTTTCAGATTGGCTTTCCGTAGAATTTATATTAAATTTCAAGGCTTTGAGTATCTTAAAAACACTCTGTCATAACAGGCACAAAAACCTAAAAGACCATGTAAGGTTTCACTGTGGTGAAACCTGTGGTGATCTGCAACACAGCGGAAAACTGAAGAAAACTAAGGTTTATCCAGGGGGTTAAGTGTCAGTGGGGTTGATCTCATTTTGCCAAGTGAACTCTTTCAGGAAGCAGGAGACAGGACATACTGTACCACCTTGCTGTCAGGAGCAAGGGGAATGTTGTTCCCCATGCTTGCTTAGCATAAATATTTAATACTGCATATATATATATATATATATATATATATATATAAACCCCAAACCCTATCAAAACAAGAAACATCTTTGCTTCTGCTTTTCCCCTGGAGGCAGGATCAAAGAAGAAACAACGTGCAACAGATGTTTAGTCACATGGCTTAATGCAGTGTGATTTATAAAACTGTGCAGAATACAAATTTACTTCTAGTTACATTGTTGTTAGTAGATTAGTTCAACTGAAATCTAGTCAAAGTATCCCAAATTATGCAAGTATAAAAGAACAGCATTAGTCCTGCCCACACATATGGTTTATTTAGATTGTAAGGCTTGAAAAAGACTTTCCAAAACTTTATGTTGTTGTATGTTTATGTTAATTAAACCAATTCTTTTCAGTCATGAGCTTTTGTTTATGCACAGTATGTATTTTCAGGAATTACTTACACAAACATGTAAAGACTGTTAAAAGATTCTGAGATGATGAGTCCTGTAGCAGTCTGGTTTTATTTTATGATTTATATTTCTTCAGTAGTCATGCTTTAAAGCTTAACGAAAGTAAAGCTACACATATCTTTTTTTTCAGTTATCAAAATTATGAAAAAAGCATGTTTTACCAGTGCAAGTATTTGCACGGTATCTTAATTGCTATTCCAGCAATAGTAAGTTGAAAATTATGTCTATTTTGTTAGTTTTTCTTTGCCGATGGCATAGTATTTTCATTCTGATAGCATTGTCTTTTTAGTGCTTAATTGATATTCATTTGGGAAGTGCTGCAAAAGCTAATCAATCAAAGCTATTAGGATGCATTGAAACAAATCTTCCTCCTTGTGTAGCAGAGCATAAAATAGCCACCAATAATTTCATAGGTAACTCAGTAGTATAACAAGAACTCTAGAGAGTTTAATGGTAAATTGTTGTTTTTATTGTTTAGTTACACAATGTAAGTTAATAAAACTAAATCAATAAGGAGTGTCCTAAGGTAACTCTGTATTGTACTTTTGTTTTTATACACGTGCCTACCAGGCATTATGTATGCAGTAAATTAGTAACAGGTATGAGCTATTGAATACATTGCATATTTAGTGTGAAACTGTACTATGCAAGCTTGTGTCATACATTCTGGACACCTTGAAATTATTCTTTTAGTGAAAAGTAGTTGTGTTCAATTAAAATCTGGGAAGGTAGGTGGCAACATTTTGTAGAAAGGAGGATAAAAATGTACAGAGAACTTTTCCAGTGATTAATAGCAGTGATAAGATTTTACTTAACACAGAAGACAGATTTCTCTTTTCTGAGGTATTTCTCAGTTGTTTGACACTAGAGGCAGAGTATGGGTGCTATTTTTAAACAGCATTCAGCAAATAAATACTTTTATGCTTAAAAACGTCTGGCATCTGATGGCATAAGAACTTTTAATTAACGTCTGCATAACAAGACTGAAACACACTATCTAAGTTTGTTGTATTTGCATTCTAAATTGCTGATTAATGCAGTGTGTAAGGAGGGTAAAGCAGGAATTATTAAGATTTTTCCCCATCTCAAAGTGAATTTAATTTGCGTCTCTTTTTAGCCTTGTATTGTCTTAAATATGATTCTTTGTGAAGGCAAAGAAGGGAGTTTGTTCTTATTTTGGCACAGCTGCATTTGTTTACGAGCTTTTGCTTGTGGGTTGTTGTAATAATTTGACCTAAAATGGACAGATGTTTCAACTCCTATATAAAACCATTCTTAACAGTGTGGCTTGCTGCTCAACAAGAATGCTGAATATGTCAAAACAGAAATACCTTCCTGGTAATAACCACCTTGAAAGCAGAAAAGAACAGACCTGTCAGTTCTGTGAGGTGATCCAGATGAAGATATCAAACTTTCATCATTACATTTTCTCTCTACTTACAATTAATGTCGTACATAAATCACATTATCATGATAGCAGACCATTAAAAAATGTGCAAGCCAAAAGATTTGGAGCGTTCCACTTCTCATTTTTTTCTACGTGATTTACTGCTACTTAGAATGAATTTTAACATAGATTAATTTTAAGTGAAATGGACATTGTATGCACTAAAGATGACACAAAAATCTTACAGCTGCATTATAGTAAAGAGAACTACTGGCATCTCTAGAGGTCAGAAAATTTGTATGGTGCACTGCCCCTTCTCTACTTGCATTTAGTCATCATTATCTCTACTCCCACAGGATTTCTCAGAGTTGCCATAACTTCTCAGTCTCATGAAAAAGTCAACATTCTCCACAGTTTTCATTCTTCACATAATGAGTAATATATTTGGTAGTTTTTTAAAGTATTACTAACTAAATGTCTGACTGAGCCCTGACTGCTGTTCTGTTGCATGCCCTTAGCTCCCATTGGGAGCCAAAAGTGGTCACTGTTTTTCAGACAGTGCTTAGTCCTCTTCAGATCACTGCCCTTGCTTTGTAGCCAGCTAGGAAATTTCATAACCATAACTGGCCTAAAAAACTTTGATTTGATATATAATATATCTTGCTCTTTCGAAATGCCTGCATAAATCTTATTAATACTAATGGGCATCACATGCTCACAAAGAGGTGGGAAGGATAACCATTTGTCTGAGATTTACATAGTCTTTGTGATGTTATTTTTAAAGATTTCTGCGTTGTACTCAAGCATAAGATTTTCTTCACAGGGTTCCTATTGACGTCAGTAGGAGGTATGCTTTCATATCTGGATAGCATACTCGTTTGTTTTTAACTACATAACATATGGATCAGTGCTTAGATACCAGGATTATAGGAGCCAGAGAAATACCTAAATAGAGAGACATGGGTAGAATGGCTAAAAATATACACATAGTTTTAAATATTTTAGTCTACTATAGAATGTCTGAAAATGCAAGGCATTCTTAAGATGTTGATATTGGCACTTAAAAAAAGGAAAGAGATTAATCTGTGATCATTCTCAATCAGTTTATAAATTTAACTTTCCTTTGGATAAAAAATAAATTAAAATCAAACCTTGAATTAAACTAGTCTCAGTTGATGGATAGATGTGCTAGAAAGCTTGCCCTATACCTTATATCTTTTGTATAGCCAGATGTAGTCAAGCACAAATTATCTAGATCTGAATATAATGTTGTTGTGCTGTAATCTTGTTGTGAAGGTAATGATACAATATCACATTAAAAAATGGCTCTTATTACATTAAGGTTTTTTTTAGTCTGCCAGTTTGTTCGTTCTCATTCTGATTAGATTTTGCTTTTACCATTCCAGACTGATAAAATAATAAATCCTTCCTGTTTATAAACTGTTATCACACTGATCTTTTCTTTTTCTGTTCTTGACTTGACTGAAAATATGAGTTGTATTATAAATCATAGCTAGCCACTTTCTCACGTCATTTTAGCATTCTGTTTTCCACGTGTGTATGGTGCTTTGCCCTGTGATTTTTTGAATAGTCAATTTTATGCATTTTTATGTTGGTTGAAAATGAGTTTATGTTTAGAGTATGCAATGTGTCTACTTGTGTGCATCTTTTTGCATGTACTATCAGTATAGTTACCACTAATACTGCATGCACAGTGATAAAGAGTACATTATCTGTGCAGTGCGTTTTTAAGTTGGGGCTAAAACAGTTGATCTCTTTCTTCCTTCAAAGGTAGCAGTGCTTCTGGTAGCTGGGCATTTGCAATAAGTTAAAACTCTAAAAGAAAGATATTTTTGTTGTTGTTTGGTTTGATATAATTTTTAAAGTATTTTTCTACATATGGCCATTGTGGTCCAAATTATCTGCTTGTGTTAATAGGTATGAGATTGTATTACTGATAACCTAGCTGAAGAAATGAGGTGGCTAAATTAAAATCTGATATGTTTACCTACAGAGATTCTCATTTCTGAATGAGTCAAGAAAAGTGTGGATGAAAGAATTTAGCTGTGTTCTTCGTGTTTGGTGTGAGGTGTAGGACCAAGATTTTTCATCTTGTGTCCAAGTTCCTGTCATGAGACTAAACTAGCAATTTTTGCTGTTGCAATTACTTCCTAGCACCCCAGACTTTTCACCTGAGTTCATTAAGTACTAGTCTGACAGTACTGGAGTTACTTAAGGTGTTTGCTCTGGTTGACTACAGTATCTATGCTGCTGTCATCTGTAAGTAACCTTAGGATCTCCTAGACACTGTGAACACTGTGGGTCTCAATACTTTTGCCACAACAACAGTTAGCTGTCTTTGGACTCCTAAATGAGAGACTGGAAAGCGGGTTCTAACATCCATGCTTTTGTTATGGTAGTATCTGCCTTCTCAGGGTTCAGGTCGGAGGCCATACAGGTTTGAAATAGGTTACATGGAGTTCCTCCTGTGAGTGACTGTCAATATACACGTTCCACTTCGGGGTGTACTTGCACATGTGCATCTGAGCTGATACAGCTTTTTCTAGACAAAAGAATCTGTATGTTGTACACACCTTTTCTTTGTGCTCTGCACTGAATGCATGGAGGGCAATGCACATCTTCTGTTCTTTAGCGCCTCTCAGTTCTGGCTTTTGCTTAGGTAAAGCATTCTAGTGGCTTCTAGTCCACAGTTTTGTCTCTTCTATGCTTCTGACATAAATTTCAAAAACTTATAAGTTTGTAAAAATTTGCAAATTACAAATAACTAGTCCTCCTTATTTTGTGCGGTACTTCTAAATAAACTGAGTTTGGAAAAACTGTACGTACGAATAGTATACAAATGCATTTGTGTTACTTAAAATCTAAGTGATTGTGCTTCTGGAAACAATTTTTTTTTTTGGTTGGTTTATGATTCTCTCTTACTCTTTCCACAGTAATTAGACGAACAGAAAGTTGTGTTATATGCAGCATTTTAAAATGCAACTGCCTTTTCCCAAGTCTGTAATTCATAGGAAGAATTAGCCAGTGTTCAGATGGAAAGCCTAATATAGGCTGCTGTTACAGTTCTGCAGTTATGCCATAGAGAGACAAGGAGCCTCAAGATAATTTCTGTTCCTTGGTCATGGATTTGCTGAGAGAGTTGCTACCTGTGAACTGAGATGAATCGGTTGCCATGTACGGCTTGGAGAAACTAACGTAGGAGATACGGATCTGACACTGACAGGCTCATCAGAACTTTCCAGTTGATTGAAGAGTGCCATGTATTCTCTTTTACAAATAGGCTTTTTTTTTTTCTGGTTAAATTGGCAGTGTTCACAACTTTGTTAAAAATATCTGCTCTCTCATTTTGTATACAAAAGTCAGAAAGGCGCAGTGAAGCAGCTCTGGCAAAGGCCAGCAGCTGATTACTGCCTGCCACATGATGTTGAAATTGAATGTGACCTGGAGCATTCGCTGGACAAACAACTTGCAAATAAAGATGGTTTAGGGTTTTCTTTTCATGGTACTAATTGCAGAGAGCAGTGTGCTGCTCCAGAAGCCTTTGATGAAGCTGTGTGAAGTAGTTGCACATATTCCTTTATGAGATCCCAGAGAATGAGGTGGTTGTGTGCTCATTATTCCTGGGTTCTGTTTTGTAATGTGTTTTGCAAAGATCTCTTCTGGCAATTTCTTTGTGTAATGTTTATGTGAGGCCAGCGAGGGAGTCTTTGAGATGGTCTGTGCTTCCGTGCCATCAGTATGCTGAAGATACCCACCTCCCTGTCGTCATACCCAGATGGTGCAGGCTCTGCTTTCCCACTGTTCGTTTCATTCATAGGCTTACATAAGGAGGAGCTGGCTGAGTTTCAGCTAGAGGTAATGCTCAAGGAAGAAAGGAAAAAATAGTGGTGCTTCGTCTGATTCCGCTGTTGAGAAAGAATGCTCGCCCTCTTTCAAGAAGTCTCATATTACACTGATTTATTAGATTCTGCTAATTCTATGGAATCATTGTTGGATACAGCGTTTTTTGTAAGAGGCATGTTTTTACCGAGTAACTAATTTGTGGTGAGAATTATTGGTCAATGAGCAGATCTTCTTTATTTAGCTCAATTTAGACCCTCCTGTTTTAGTTTGGGATGCGTATAGTCTTCTGGTGTGGGTATTGGAGGCCTGGTGTCCGTCATTGCCAGTCAATTGTTGTTTTTTTTAAACTGCAGTTATAAACTTGCCCAAAGCTTTATGAGTTGAAATGTTTTATACATGTGAATATTAGAATAAAATTCTAGTCTGAGATACACGTATGTCTCTCTTCCATTGAAATAACAAGAGTCATATGCATACATCTGAAGAACTGAACTTGGCTTTAAGCATTTTCTCAAATAGCTATGAAGTATGAACATAACTTGCTTTTATTTCTCTGTATGGGGATCCCTAAAAGGGCTCAGAACAGTCAACGCAGAGAAATACTGTGATTTTTGCAAGTGTTCGCCTTCTGTGTTGCATTTCTTGCTTTACTTTTTTGTCTTTTTCAGCTATCTTTGAAGTTACCTTTTCCTGATTTGTATGCAGGATGTGCTTTACAACTGTGAGGGACCCAAAGCTGATGATCCATTTTGTGTCTGATCAGAATCTTGCCCCTGCCCAGTAACGTAAGCATCGCACCTCCGATGCAGCCAGTCCCTGTACCTCTAGGGAGCAACACTCTGTTAGCAGCTTTGCTTATGTTTCCTGCATTTACTGCACATTTGTACGGCTGTTTCTGCTTTGGTAATATGACCAGCTTAAATTTAATTCTAACTATGTCAAATTACCAAATAAAGCTACAACACTGCAGTGGCCAGGAAAATGGGAGGCGGGACAGTAACATATTTATGATGGAAAGTCTTCCTGTTTTTCAATTCGAAGGCTGCTGTCATTTTTCCATTTTATTAGTCCAATGTACATGTTCAAGACTTGCCTGCAGATGTCTACATTAACTGAAGAACTGTCTCTTTATGTATTTATTGGTTTGTTTGTTTGTTTTTAGTTGAAGGAAAATCCTTCTGAACAAACAAAGCTGATAAAGTTTGGGAGCTGGTAAGCTGAGTGATTCTTGACATTGAATAGTGGGCTACATTATTTGGGTGGTAGCTTAAGTCAACTTTTCTGCACATCACTAGCTGATCTTTACACAGGAAGGAATATATATGCCTTTGGAAAGTTTCAGCTTAAGAATAGTACAGTATGGAATTCCTTGAAGAAAAGTGTATTCTGCATATTCTGAACAAATCTGCATTATAGATTGGGGATTTTCCTTTACTGGGCTATTTTATGCCTAAATCCAGATTTCTCATACATATATGACTCAACGATGTGGGTGTCATATATAGAAGATGTATATGGGGGAGCATTATAGCCATCCAGAAACATTATGTTGCGAGTTCTTGACCCAACTCTGTGTCTGCTCCTGTGTGTATATACTTAAATAGTATGTTTAGTTTTGGAGTAGAATAGCACCTGATCTTCCTGAAAGGATTGTGACTGGTAAATGAGAGTTGATTGGAGAGGAAACTTGTCCTCTTTCTGAGGTGTGGTTTAAGGCTCCGTAAGGAAACCTAAGATTTTGATCTGTCCCCTAAGAGCTTTGTGTTTGCAGTTGTAAACACGAACACAGACACATCCAGAGCTTACCAATGTCTTGGATTAGCTCCTGCTTGTTAATATAGCAAAATTAAACTGCAATGACGATGTTACTAAGAGCTTGAAGAAAGCAGTTGGTAGTTAAGGATCTTACTGAGGGTAAAGAGCTCGTTTGTGGTCATGTGTATTACTTCTGGCTCCCATCTGATGCTTTTAACATAGCTGAAGGGGGAATTACAGGGGATCTGTAAGGTGCTTCAAGACCTGTCTCTTCTGAAAAAGAGAATGGGACCACATAATCTATTATTAACTTCAGATAGTTAGATGTTTTAGCCCTTTTGTAATAAAGTTGGGATTTAAAAAGAAAAAGGTTTTAACCCTGCTTGCAGATACTAAGCTTTCTAGCAGATTCAGTTTGAGTATAAATGTGAAATGTGGTTGGAAAGTCCTGTGCTGCCCCGTGCCACAGTTGTTACACACTGGCAACTTTTTTATTTTTATTATTTTTCCTGCTTTAAAAAAAGGCAAAAAAGTGTTGGTGATGCACCAAAATACCATGGTACAAAAGGATTGCCTTTCCCCTCACTCTGATGCTCAGGGAAATTGCTTAGTATTTACTCATTAGGCTTGAAAGCACTTTGAGAACATAAAGACAGTCATGCTGACACCATAATTCTTACAAAGTGTCAGTGAGCTGGTTCATTTCTGTTGATTTCATAGTTTCAAGTGACCTTGTTTCATCTTGCTATCTTTAGCTTTGTTATCTTAAGCCAGGGGAAAAGGTGTTGTTACTATTATTGTGACTACTTTGAGCATAGTCCTATGCCTGCTGATCGCAATGGGAATGATAGCAAGCGTCTGCTCCTTTATATGTAATTCTTCGGATGTTTCTCAACCTTTCTATTTTAAACTTGTCCTTTATTTATTATCTGCCTATAAACCACTCTCTTGATCACATAATTTTAAGACTTTTGACATCTGAATGGATGCATACATACAATTCTTAGTGGTGGGTGATTTTAATCTTCACAGTGACAATAAATCTCACAAATCCCTCAAGCAGTGGTGTGGATTTCTTGATGTTTTGATCCCTTTCTTTTTATTGCAGAGGTTGCTTCGTTTAAAAATGTAGGGCAGTGTCTATTGTTACTACTAATACTCAAATGTCAAAGCAGGTGTTCCAACAAACTTTACTTTCAACTAATCATTATCATCTGCTTATTCTAGGCTTTAACCAGTGTGCATTAGGTCTCTTTGGCAGTAGATTATTTCTCTTTCATGAGGTGTAGGAAGCTGTTCTAATTTTCATTGTTTTCCTCCTTGACATGTAAGTACAAGTAGAGAAGACTGAATAGAACTGACTTGATATACTGTTCTGTCATCAATGTCCACAAGCTCTTTTGGAAATGTTCAATATATGTGTATATATATACCTAAGAACATACATTAAATAACAGTGAAAAATGTGTTGAAAGGACAGGAGACATTATAGGACGTGTTGGGGGGAATCTGGGCAGTAGTGATACTAATGCCTTGGGTTATCCCTGTTCTGAGACTTTTGCAGTGAATACACGGATAAAGCTAATAAAATGAGGGATGGTTATTATAATTCTTTTATACCAAACATCTGAAAAAATCCTTTGCTAGCTTTTGTGCTTTCTCTGCCACTGCCAAATTTTTAAGGTTTTTACGTTGCATACAGAGCAGATTCCTTTGATGTGTTGGTCATCTCCAAATTATTCTGCATCCTTGTGTTTATTCATTGATGTGTGTGGGAAGGAATGAAGAACAGATTTCTATATCCTGAGAACAATCATGTAGCCCTTGTGTCTGTTCCACTATGTTTAAAGTAAAAATTATGATTCTTCTCTTCAAAAGTGGATTAACATGTATAGTTCATTTTAAAGATTTTTTGGAAACATTTGTCATAGGAAATATTCTTCGAAAGGTACAAGCAGATTTTCATACCTGTATGAGTAAAGTAACTATCTATTTAGGAGTCTTAATATATATTAAACTATATCAGTTATTCTTTCAAAACAATTTCATCTGAAGTCTCCTTCCATCTGTTCCATCCAAATAATTGCAACATTGTTTAATTTTTACAAGAAAAATATTAATTAAAACCCCTTACACTTTCCAAAGTGTGTTGATACTACCATCAAACCATAAACCCTTAATGGGGTTAAAAAGATATTTTCCTGCCTTATTTTGCATTTCAGTGATTGAATTTCTGACATAGATTTCTTCTGATCACGCTTACTAAGGAAAAGCTGGGTTTTTTTGAGAAAAGCTGAACGGTGGAACTGCAGACTTTTTCAGAGTACTGTCAAAATATTATAGCGTGTCCTGTAAAAGTTAGCACCCATTGGGTTGTGGATCATTATATTTGACTGGGAATTTGAAACATTATTCTTCATTTTTCCAAGGGCTGATATGCGATACATTGCAGTCTGAGTGTTGTCATATGGATTTTCTCTGCCACATGCATGCTTCCCACTAGTTTGTTGCTGTTGGAGATTTGCTTTGGGACTAGTAGGGATCTTGTGATATAGACGAGAGTTAAGCTGTTGAAATTCGTGGAGGAACGTATGTAAGAACATTTTGTCCTTAGGAAGATCAGAAGGACAAGTAGACTGCTGAGAGTGCTTCCAAGGAGGAAAGAAATGTGCTATGTGTTTCTTTTTTCTGTGAGGGAATTGGGTCTATGATGGATTTGGGGGAAATGAATTGAGATGTGTGGGTTTGAGAATATGAAAAATTTGCTTGGAGATTGTGGTTTGTGAATAAAACACCACCTCTGTTTTCAGGGATGGTTTTGGGATTTCCTTTGTCTGTGGTAGCATGAAGGAAATAGATGGTTTCATTCCTTTCAATTTAAAGGCCAGTCCATTTTCTTGCCGGGTGGCAGGCATCTGGTTGTGATGACTGCCTGCTCTTTCCACAATATTGCATAAATTATGTCTCTGCTTAACAAAGGAGGTTACTATGTGCTTTGGTATTACAAGTTTATAATACTTTGGACTTCTAAGTCTAGTTTTAAATGTTGAAATCGAACAGTGAAGTTCTATTCATTTAATAATCTGTCTCATTCATGGTATGATGCTGCATTAATATTTATCAAGGTTCAGTTCCCTTTAATTATAGCATAATTTTAGAATTTCAAGCATCTTTAAGATGACTTGGAAAATTGTTATCTTCTGTTTAAATTGTTTGAAGGTGAAATTTAAGGTAGTGTTTTGAACTGTAAAGAGCCAGTACAGTGAATTTGCTGAAATATTCTTTTTCATTTGCTGTATACAGAGCTATTTTGTCAAGTAAACATCAGGGAGTTCACTGTCAGGAATACATTTTTTGTATGATCACCATCTTGGTAGTGATAGGTACTGAATTAAAGCTATGATGTAATTCTGAATAGCCTTGTTAGTCTTCCTGGAGATAATTCATAGACCACCAAAAGAAAGGTGCGTGTGGCTTGGTAACCGACCAAATTTTTCAGAGGACTAAATTAGATCTTAGCATGATGAAGTGAGGAAGGAGACTTGCTTGTCAGTGTTTGAAATGGCTTGCTACTATCCTATGTATGTTACATATATATCTTATGATATTTCAAAGATTTCTGTCTTTGTGCAGTTCTCAATGCTAGCTGAAGCGCTGTTGTATTTTACTTACAGTACAGTGCTCCAGACAAAAATGCAGCATATGAAAGACACGATCGTTAGTTTGGAGAGAACACAAAGTTATTTCTAAGTAATTGTAGAACATGATTTTGAGCTGTTTGGGGACATTTTTCTCTTCCCCACTGCATTCAGTAGCATAATAAGGTAAAATTTTTAGGGCCAGTGCTTCTTTTCTGATTTTCATTGTGTGTGATGTATTCGTAATGCTACATATTAATTACATATTAATATTACATAGTATATATGTAAAAGCAGTATGTGCAAGTTATGTCTTCAAACAAACAGATTTATAGATTAATTCCTCTTTCTGAATCCCATTTACTTAAGTTTGGGTTATCATGTTTCCTCTGCAACAGTTTGATAGGCTAGAGAGGTATTAAAAGAGTGCAGAGAGAACTGATTTTTTTCACTCACTTTTCCAGAGCAATTGGAATACCATAATAATTTAGTGTCATGAAGATGCCTGATTTAAAAAAAAAACGTTTACCACAAGGAAGGACAAAAGGATAAAATGAAGCTGTACTATAGGTCTACAGTCTATGTAAAGTCTTAGCTTCACATAATTTTCTGAAAAGAGAGCTATTGGCAGAGAAGGTAGGATGCACCACATTCTATTTATGGACTAAGCAACTTCTTTTTCTTAAAAACCACACTGGGCACATCCCTGTAAATTCAAACCATTCTGCCATTATGGCCTGTATAAACCAACAGTCTCTACTTACTGCTGTTTACTTTTTTCTTATAATATCTGAAAAATTGATTTTGGACAGGTCCTGGTGTTATTGTGCTGTCTGGTACTGCCAGATTAGATATGTTATTTGTCTCTTGAAGGTTAATTTCTCGTTTTGCTTTGCCAGTTGATCTGAATTAATACAACAGCGCATATGTATAAATGCAAATTCTTTAAGTTCCCAGAAAAAAAAAAGCACTGCAGTCACAGAGGTATTTCCAGTGCTTTCTGAGAAGAAACAGCTACATCCAGTTTGCATATGTCAGTATAACTGTAATATTTGTGGTGAATTCTCGGTTAACTAAATTTAAACCTGTTGGAGGTATAGCTATAGAGTGATAGCTGTTGGTAGGGGTGAGGTATGTATTGCTGTTACCTAAGAGCTTTTCTTTCCAGAACTTGGAACTAAGCCCAGCAGAAACACACCAGCAGACACTGTGCCGTCCCTTCTAGTGTCACGCCATGGAGAGGGTAACAGTTTCTTGTTTCTACCTGTGCCTTTGCTAACAGGTGGTGAGGACAGTATGATAGACCTAGAGATCTGAATCCAGAATATGACCCCGGTGCAGAATTTATCTTTTTAAGTGTTTCGTACTCTAAAACTGACATGAAACTGCTATACTAAATTTTAAGTTGCAGTCAAACAAGTATGTACAGTACATCAGAGACAAACTGTCTGATAGCTGAAGCAAGTCTCAAGGAGTGTTCTCTCACTTGACATTAAATTCTGCTAAAACTAAAAATGTAACTACACTGTCTGTGGAGATTAACTAGATTTACAGCAGTGATTGGATTTGGCTGTAAAACTGTTAGGTATTTGGAAACTTCAATCTGTACTGTCTGAAAAATTATACAATTTACATGACTTTTTGATTATGAGGTTCATAAATCTAAACTGATATGAATGCCAAATACTATTTGAGGTTTTAAAAAAAAATAATTTCATCAATGCTGACAATAAGGAATGTATAGAAACAAAATTTAACCGTTTGACAAGATATAGACCCAGCTGAGTCTGCAAGGAAGTATCCACCAGGAACTACCTGTTATCCAACTAGCATTAACTGGATTTTAACTGGAAACCAGATTCTGTTTGATCTTGGGAGAAATTCTGGAATATGTTTGTTTCCTGTGAGTGGTCAATATCCACATGCAAATACAAATGTATGGTCTGACAAAAAGAGAGAGATTTTAGTGTATTGTCAGAATTGTTGTCAGGAGAGTACACGGAGAGCAATCAAAATTTTTCTACTTTTTTTTCATTTAAAATCCCTGGTAATTTAAAACCAAACCAAACCAAACCAAAACCACCTCAAAATGGATATCTTTTGACCCATGGTAGTTTGTTTGCTGTGGTCTGGCAAGGCAGGAAACCACCTTACTCTCTCCTTTTGGACTTGGAAAAATACTTACTAACATAATCTGTATTAGCCTTTTTCCAAATACAGAATTTGGCATTCTCAATTTAGCAACTTCAAAAGTTCCTTTGTATTTTCAAGGTTTATTTGCTGAATTCACAGAGCACAAGTTATGAGGCCACAGCTGGAAATCTAGAAAAATGTTGGATGCCAGAGGTGTTTCTAGAATACAATGGTGTTTGCTTCTCTTTGGCATCTTTGAAAAGAATAGGTAAATGTATTTTGTGGCAGTGTCCTGGACAACAGGAAAGATATTTGTTTAGTCCTTATGATGGACTGAAACAAATTTGGAGATGTATGAAAAAGTAAATCAATAGAAGATGCAACAGAATAAAAGGTCATTAGTAGGTGATACTTAATACTATAAGACATTAACACAGTTCTCAGTTATGCTAGCTATTTCCAGTTAAACTGTCCCGTGCTATGTGATTCAATAATAGCTCCATGTCTTTGTATGATGAATAAAGTAATTCACATGCACACTAGCTACTTCCAGCTAAACTGTCCCTTTGCTATATGATTCAACAATAATAGCTGGATGTCTTGTATAATGGATAAAGTAATTCTCAGGCAAACTGAAGCTCTTCTATCACTGGATATGATGTAATTTAATCTTATTTTTCCACCAGCACAATAAATGTGACTGTGTGTGAAAGAGAATCTGTGTGCCTGTGTAAGATTTTACTTGGAAATAATCTTCAAGAATGGAGGAAAATGAATGCATTGCAAAGAGTTTGATGTTCCCAAAAGATTTTGTTTACAGTTTTGTTGAACTAGTAAGCATTTATTGTAAGGAGAGTAGATTGTTCTAGTTTTAATAATTATAATGCTGTTCTGTTCTTATATTGCATGATCTGTGGGCCGCCATAAAGTTGTTACAAATTGAAGGGCTGATATAACATGAAATGAGGCACCTCTTCTGAATGTTGCTTTTGTTCTGTATTTAACAAATTAGTATGTTGACATTTGTCACTGATGGATTTCATTATTTGCTGAAAGGGTTTTAGGGGGTTTGACAGCATGAATGGTTTGTCCTACAGACTTCTGAGAATTGATAAAGGCATCTTTGTTCTTTGTCCAAAAGCACAACAGATATCTTATTGACTGATGCATACAAAAAAGAAGGCTTGTATAGCTGCTGTGCAGAATAAACTAAGAAAATAATTTTGAAGCCATTACGTATTCTTCTATGTTGTTCTCTCTTTTGTTGCTAACAACATGTATCTCGTTAATCAATGTAACAAGAAGCATTGGATCCTCATTCAGAATAAAAGCATGCATTTTATATCAGTTTACATACTGTTTGTAGATGACAAAAATAAGAAAAACAGGTAATGGATGACAGTAGGACTAGTTAGTTAAATTTCTATTGCCTGAACCATTTTTAAGATGAGTGTGCAGAGTATTGTAGCATTGGTATACACGGAGGATAAAGGCATAGTAGAAATAATGCATTTTAGCAGGGATGTTGAAAACCAGAATAGACTTGATGGTGTTGAATTTGCACCCATTCTTTTAAGTAAAATGAAAGGCTTCAGAAAACTGATTTCTAGGTAGCAATTCTTAAAAGCAAGAATTATGGGTGATGCTGTGTATGGGCAAAAATTAGATCACATACAAATTGAATAATTATCTTTTAATCTCATTGTTTGCTCCCGCATTTGTAGTTGGCACAAGAAGCAAGAATGTATATACCTGTCCATGATCAAATAATATCATCCATCAGTGACAAATGTCATCATTGAGACTGGCACTGAGGAATGTTGTAAGAGACTGTTCATCATATTAATCATTTTAGCAAGAATACAAAGAATAGTTTGAAAAGGCTCTGAAACAAATGCTATGTGCATTTCTAATATAAAACAAGAGATTCTTTTTTTTTTAGTCTTCCCTGTGGTATATTAGAAGAAAACCTAAAAAAAAAATTATTATCATGCAAAACCAGTTTGTATTTATCAAATGAGAGGTGTGAGTACCTGTATCTGTATCTGTTTCCATTACCCTCTTCTTCTTAAAATAATATGATCAATTAAAATAATTAATTACAATTATCAATGTCTGTCCATTGCTATTTTCTGTTCACTTTTTTTTATTTCAGCAAGAGCTTAAGGTTAATTTTGTGGTCCTAATCTTATAAATCAGTTTTAAATGAAAGAGAATTAATATAAATGCATGGTTCTAATAGAGACTTTCCACACTATTATTTGTTATTAACCATTTTCACATGGTCAATAGCATAACATTTTTTTTTTTCTTCATTTGGCCATTTTCTAATATTTGGAAGCACTCAGAGAAATGTTGTAGAAGTTTCATATGAAATCTGGAATTTAGCAAATCCAGAATGTAAACCAGATATTGCATTTATATGTGTATATAAAGTTCTTACTGAAATTAGTGGGAACATGTCCTCTGGCTCCTCAGACACGAACAAAATTTTCCCTTCAGCCTCCGAACCTCTTTTGTGATGCTACCTATAACAGCAAGAGTAGAGATATTTTATCATCGTTGTGATCTTTGCATCAGCTGTCTTACATCAAACAAGAAAAGATACCTCTACGAAAAAATCCATATCCTAAAATACTATTCACAGAACAATCTGAACTAGAAATATTCTGATTTTCTTGATCTTTATTTTTTGCTCTTTAACTGAAGTACTCTAGATTGACTTCCAATCTATCTGTTTTTTTAAGAAAAAAAAGAAATAAGCTAATTGAGTTGTGTAGCTTGTAAGACTTGTTTGGAAACATCTGCCATGAAACAATGCAATTTTTTACTATGAATACTTAGTAAGGGATCTGGAAATCGGTGTCACTGATTCACAAATTATTTTCAGTGTTAACAGTGTCAGTACTTTTTGAGGAGCGATTGCATGTGAAGTGTGAAGGTTAAAAGTTGAGCTCCATAAAATATAGAGAGGGTTTTTTTAAAGAGTGAATCAGGTGCTTGCATTTATTGAAGCCACTTTACTTGCACTTACTCCTAAATCAGTTCACTAAATCAGTTAAATATGAAAAAATTCATTCTGTGATATACACCATGAAAAACTTTAATCCTCAAGGTGTTTCTCTTTGAAAGCTGACTGTAGATTTTTGACAGCATTGTAGCCATTTGTTACTAGGAGGTATTGTGTAATTGATTTTTATAAGAGAATTCCATTACTTCATGGTTTTTCGGGCATGAGGTTTCAAACAAATCTGGATAAAAAATCTTGATGGGAGCTGACGTTTTGAATCTGTAATTCCTTTTTTCCCCTCCCCATAATTTTCTGTTTGCTTTTCTTTCTGTACACCAGCAGGCAATTTGCTGCCTGTCACAAATCCTGGGAGTACGCAAGTTTCTAAATGAATAGATATTGTTGGGCTTACATAAGACATTAGGAAACAAAATCTGGAGAGCTCCAAAAAAGGTTCATGCCCTGCAAGTTCCTCTTTGTGGTTCAGAATGTGTAAGATGAAAATAAGTGATCTAGAGCTGCTGTCTAGGCATCCTGGGGGCATCGGAGGTCAACTGATGAATAACTCCTCAACTCCACAGTTCTTACTTGGCTTGACTGCTGGTTGATCTTGTCACCTCTAGTTCCTGATGAGCTTATTACAAAGTTGGGTTAGCTTACTGACAATACTCTGATCCCAGACATCAGACTGAAGTCTGCATGTAAAATACAATGTCCTTTTTTGCCGTCTTGGTTTACATCCCAAGTCAGAACATTTGAAGCAGGTAGGATTTATTACCATGATATGACTGCAGCAGGATATCAGCCACAGATAAGTTGTTTTGTGAATTTTTGTAAGAAAGACCCCAATTAAAGTTTTTTGTCTTAGCACTGTCAATGTGTGCTCTGTGCGTGTTAGAGAGAGGATGACACAGCATTGTTTAAATAAATTTGTTGCATTATTACCAGATTGTTCATCTTGTGGTATGTTCCTGTTCTCGAGAGTTGGATCTAGGGAAATTCTTGTAACGCTTCTGTGGGAAGTGATGTTTCAGTTCACCATTTTAACATTGTGTATTTTGGTTGGATGATGGAGGGCAGAGGAGCTGAGCCCCAGAAGAAAGCTAGACCTTCAAAACAGAGCATGCTGTAGAAAAAATTAGAAAAGAATAAGGCACACTTTTGGCAAAACTGGTACAAAAATTAAAGTCTCCAAAATGTTTCCTTGTCTGTTAGATGTGCATTTTGTTGGGCAACTAAATAAATATCTTGTTTTAGCAGGTACAGCTCTCATTTTATACTTGAAGTCCCCTGAGACAGAAATATTAAATATGAATCCCACTTTTAGGATTGACTGTCCTCTGGTATTCAAAGAAGAAGTTAACAGATGGTATCACCCTGTATGTGGTTAGTTCCCATTGATCTAATTTTAAAACACACAAAAAAAAATTCTTCAGTAGTTTGGTTTAAATTTATTAATTTTTTATTGTTAAAAAATAATCTAAAAATACTGGAGATTCTTTTTTTAATACTTAGACCTTTTACTCATGTAAAAGTTTCAGAGCAAGTTATGATTGAAATTTTTAGGAAATTTATGCAAATATATACATGATATAGCATTTAAAGGATATAGCATATCTTTTCATTTGTGAACGTAAAGTTAAGAGAATTGAATTATGGGGAATAAATGGGTTGATACAGTTTTCCTTCAGGCTGATCTTGTATTAGGTGGGAGTGCATCAAATTCTTTGTTTATTTTTTGAAGCACACCAAACCTATATCCTTTTCATTCGGGTCAGTATGATTGGTCCTTTTGCAGTAGCAAAGTAAGGTCTCCTGGCATATAAAAATTTCATTTGTCAACTCTTGTCAATATTTTCAATGTGGTTTAGTTTATTTTTGTTCATCATAAAGTTCCAGAGCTATTTTGGTATCTGAAGAAAATTTATAAAATTTCCTCTGTGAATAATGTCTGGACAAATCAAATAAATAGTTGACTTGTAAGTCCAAAGACATTAGAAGGTGGTGTATCTCACAGTTGTATGTGATAAATACATACTGTCTTTTTATGCAGGTTTTTACTTCAAGGCTATTCATTTGGTGTAGTACGGCATTGGAGATAATGAGAAATATCAACAGTAATAAAGAGAGTTCCTCCTGAGAGGTTTCACCCTTGTTTATACACATCCTGACTAATCTGGTTTGGTACAGCAAAATAAGCAAGGCTGAAGTGATAGTCTGGTCTATATAGACCAAACTGATAGTTTGGTCTTCTTTCCTTATTGCCTACCCTACTGTATTATTGCATGATTTATGGAGTAAAAAGTTAGTCATCTGCTCTAGAATGACTTTCAGCTGTAACTTCCAGTCACTTGTTGGTTTCCCACTATGATGGTAGGAAGGGAAAACTTTACAAAGTTTCCCTTATGTCTGGAACAACACTCAGAGTATTCTAACCACCAGATCCTTGTCTCTACAGCTGCATCTGCATGTATATTTGAGTTTCTGGTACACTATAAACCTAGGGAATTAAAAAAGTTGTTTGTTTCTGTAGTTCTCTCAGTACTGGACTGTGACATACATCAGAATGCTGGAGATTATAGCAGTAAGTAAGTGGATGTTGCATGACCTTGTGTCTGCATTCCAATGACACAAGTGTCCTCAAAGATAAATTAAGCTAACATTCAAAGTCTGATGTAGGTACCGCAGACAATATGCCAATACTGTTCTTTGTATCACTGGAATAATGTAGATTGAAGGCAACTGATTAGAGATGGCACAAACTATATGTAAAGAGCTGTCATTTAATTGTCTAACTTTCTCAAATTCCAGTAATCTTGAAATGTATATCTTAATTTTAATGTTTTCTTATGAAAATATTTTTAGAGAGATTTCCCCTGCTCCTTCTACATGTTTAAGAAGGGATTTTCTAGAAGTACAATAACGGCCTAACCCATTTACTATCTGACTACCTTTTTCTAAAGAGATAAGCGATATGTGGAATACTATCAAAACATGAAAAATATTTTTTTTATTATATAACTTCCATCTGTAATAGTGATTTTGGGTGCTACTTTTGACTCCAGAAGCATAATTTTCCAGTTGAGATGGTCTTGGCTCTGTTATTTCAATAAATACGTAAGAAAATGTATCTGCAAATCCCTGTGTGTTAAGAGGGAAAGACTTCTACTTCAAAAGGAATGGAACAAGTCTGTTAGAAATGAGCTTCGTGTTCCTAGCTTAAATGTGTACATAAGTTCTTGCACATACATTTGGCTAGAGTTTGTGCTATGTGTCTCGACTGATTATGTGTGAGCAGCCAAAGATAGCACACTGCTGCAGCCTGTGTGCAAAGCGGCACCTGCATCTAAGTCATAAGTCTGGAGAAAAAGTTTTGCAAAATTGCTTTCAGAGATTTGGCCTCTCAACTGGTCAGATTACTGTTCAGAGCTCTAGGACTCACTGGAAACCTTTTATTTGTTAAAGAGGCCATTTATTAAGAACATCTATATGGGTGGATTTGGATGATTGGAACATCAGGACCCTTTGGCCTTTCACACCAAAAATTTCTTTCCCTTTGGGGCTCAGTTTTTCCTTCACATGCGTTCATACCCTAGTTACAGTGTTGAGATTTCGCTTAACTGCAGTTTAACTGGGAGAGAGAACTTTCTCCTTTCAGTCAAATGATACGAAGATCTAAGTTACGAGGGTGTGATTCTGGTCAGAATAATAACCTTTTGCTTTGAATGTGTAACCAAGTATATACTTGTTGAAAACAAGTCATTAACTTCTTTTTCTGTAAGAGCCATTGGGAACTTGTCCAGCTTCCTGGGAAGGACTGGTGGGGTTTTGATTTTTTTGTTAACTGGGAGATGTTTCCCATCTTCCTTACCACATCCAGCTAGCCTGTTCTGGCCTGCTTTAGAAACTTGGGCCAGACTTGAAAAGACATCAGCTAGAGGCATTTTTAAGCTGTGCACACCTCATCAGGTCTTGGTATAATTGCTGAGGTGAATCACCTTTATCCATTCCTAGTGTATGAATGGATTTCTTTCCTTTTCAATTCCAATGAAAGCAATGGATATCAAGCATTATAATTTGTTCCTAGTAAATCACATGGACGACAGTAGGGCCAAATTCCTATTCTGGGTTTAAAAAAAAAAAAAAAAAAAAAAAGAAAGACTTTGGCTACTGCAATTTAATCATCCTCTTGATTATCTTATTTTTCACAGATACTTTCTTGAATTATTGAGTGTTTTACGAACAACACTGATAGTAGATCATCCTAGATGATGTTAAAAAATGTAGATTTGATTGATATCAGTAGAGGTGGAGCACAGTTTCTGGAATTCAAACATGTATTGGAAATACAGAATTAGTATTTTAAAGTAATACATAGAATCAGACTTCTCCCCAAACTAACAGATGATGGACATATTACAGAAACATGTTCAGTCTTTGATAAAATTACTCTCAAGGTAAATGGGAACTTTGTACTGCTCTGTAGTGATATCAGTTGCTATATGGGGCTCTGAATTGGCGTAGAGCTGCTTCTTGAGGGCAAACAAAATAAAAGGAATCATTTAAGGTGTTCTCAGGCAAGGAAGTTGCTTGCTGTACCCTGGCTCTAAAATGAAATTCTGCTGCAGCGCATAATCTTATTTTTGGCCTTGTAGATGATTGAATTCTTATTCTTTGGCCAAAATTTAACTCATATACATTTTTCTCACTGAAGTGATTTTAATCCTTCCATAAAGGAGAAGATTGTCCGAATGTGGCATTTCTATTATTTAAGTGATGGGAAAAAGCAGGAAATACAATCTTTACTTCCATTGTGTATTTACCTACAGTAGACTTAAAATGCAAACCATTCTGTGAGCCTGTTTATAAGGCATGAAGTTACTTTTGTTTTGCTTAACCAAATGGCCGAAACACTGCCAGCAGTATGTCTGGAATGTTATTTACTTGGTCCATTTCTGTGGTTTTTCTTTGTAGCACTGTACACATGCCACAGTTAGGGGTCATTTACTTACAACTGACCAAAGTAATCCCCCCCAAAGCTGCAGTTATTCTTCTCATCAGGAGCTTTATAATAAAAGGTTCATCATGTTCTTCAGCTTCTGTGCTTGCACTTCTCCCCCCTCTCTCCCTCCGTCAGTTCTCTTAATCAGAATTGCTTTTGGCGAAGATTTGGAGAGCTGCTGTTTTTTCTTGCTTTGTTCTCTGTGACTTGATTTCTCTATTCGTGCTTTAATTTCTCACACTATTTCTTACAATGCCAGCTGATTGAAATGTATTAACTTGCTTTGCTGGATGACTATTATTATCTTATAAGGAGATGGTTATTGAGTATGTTTTTCTATTTAAGAGTGTGTAATATTTTATGGTCTCAGTCCCAGACATTCAACTGGTTGCAAGAAAACTGTGGGTGTTTTAACATTTCCAACGGAAGGGTAGGCCGGGTGGGGAAGCTCTTTGGAACGCTGACGAATAATATTTAACTCTTGGAAACGTCTTAAGGCCATGTGCTCCCCTCCCATGATCGGAAGGCTAGACTTAGTTTTAAAGACCTGTGGTCTTGAAGGTATTACCATTATGCTTTATTTCCTTTCTAACTGCCTGGAGTTGAGAAAACAGTTGAAATGCAGATTATGGATGCCAGGGCTTAGCGCAGGAATACTCTGCAGATGGTGGTCTTGGTTTGTGCCCTTGCTACTCCCATCTGTGGCACAGTGCCCCGTTAATCCCCTGAATGTTAGTCAGAGGGCTTAATTCTGCTACTTTTCTTTCCTAGATGTACTTAATTTCAAAAACTATGTAACTCTAGAGACGTTAACGTCTGTAATGTCTATAAGCATAGCAGAAATTGCCTTTCAGCAGAACATGAGTTGGGAACTGCAGCAACTTGCAATTCAGTGTAAGGGTTTTCAATAGCAGAGCAATAATTTGTAACAGCTTTTTTCTCCGATTTGTTCTTATAGTACTTGAGTGCAAAGCAGAGTAGATACAGATTGGGTTGTTCTCCCCTGTTGTGAAAAGCAGATATTTAGTGAATTTCAAGTCTCCTCACTTCTGTGCTCGTGGTAAAGGATGTTATTCTTCCTCTGCATTTGCAGAAATGATCAACTCTTACTATCAGATGGTATCTTTTTAGCTTGTTTTAAGTTTTAACAAGCACATGTGCTTTACTATACATGGCTCTTGTTGCTTTTGGATAGTGATTTGTTTTCTTTATATATGTTTCTGCTTTATTTATTTCCAGCTTTGATCATTTAACTGATAAATACTTGCTGCCTATATTCACACCTGCTCATCTTTTATTATCCTGGCTTATATATAAATGCTTCTATTGAAATAAATCAGTCTTGTAATTTCAAAAATATAAAACTTTGGTTTAAGTTACTTCTTACAGGTAGTAGCTGCTTGATGGTTGAATACAAAACAACTGCTTGGCAGAATTTTAGTTTGATTCTCTGCCAAGCAACAATAAAGTACAACCTAATTCCTAAAAATGCCTGAGCTATAAACTATCTGTCATGACCTAGCATGCATATAGTAAAAGCAGGCTGACAAGGCTAATAAAGCCTATACATTATTATGGCCATGCAATGCATGTTATAACAGGTCAATAATGTATTCTGTCACTCATTCCTATTGTGCAGCCCACACATCATCTTCCTGTCACAGAGTGTATTACCAGGAGGGAGCCATCTGTGTGGAACGCGTCTATGCCACGAAATTGCTCATGCTTGGTTTGGACTGGCCATCGGTGCTCGTGATTGGACTGAAGAGTGGCTAAGTGAAGGGTTTGCCACTTTTTTAGAAGATATATTTTGGGCTAGGGCACAACAGGTAAGGTGATGATACATGACTTCTCACTTGAATTATGTGGAAATCAAAATTATACACCCTGCTGTGAATTAGATATAAATTAAACCTCCTGTGTTTTGAAGATAAATCTTTTAAAATAATATTGGAATTTGCATGATAACTTGATTTAAAAAAAAAAAAAAATCCTTCCTGATCCACAATGAACACTAATCTTTACAGAGGTAGAGGTCAGTGCAAATGAGAATAGAAACACCTATTTGTCAATGATTACCTTCCCACAAATGTACTACTCAATTATTACAGTTCAGCTCTCAAACAGTTGCTCTGCTTCTTTCCACTTGTATTGTGTTCCTAAAACTGGAATAATCAGCAGAGTCCTACTGAATATTGTAATATTCCAGGTGCCTAATGAAAGCAGTCTGTTCTTGTCCAGTGGACAGCCAAAAAGCATACCTCAAAACAAAATGGAAGCTGATGAAATAGAGCACCAGCACTTACACTTTTTTTCTCTTATACTGCCCAGCAAGAGTTACCCTCATGTCAGAGGCTTAGAAATCATTGTCTGCCTTAAGGTGAAAAGCTCATAAATTGCATGTCAGCTAAGTAAAGTGGTTTTCTGATCCAATTCTTATTTTTGTTGTACCTCTGCTACTTCAAGCATTTAATGTGTTAGTCATTTCTTCCTGTGCTTGTGTCAGGCCCTGATTCTACCCCTTAAGTCTGCAGTGCTCCATCTGTGGAAGAGCAGGTGGGACTGGGAACTGACATTGTACACTCTTCTAAGCCTCCATTTTATTACGTATCAGGCATATTTATAGCACTGAACAAAACAGAATTCCTTGTCACTTACCATGTTTCTGGAACAAGAAAGAGAGGAAGGCTGTCCAAACACTTTGTTCCTCACTTCTAGTCCTAAAATTCATTTCTGCCCTTACATTGAGCATCACTCCTCTGCTGTGAGCTGTTCACATTAATTGTTTGTTTGGGTTTTTTTCCTTTTTAGAATTTATGAGTAGTTTGGTGCTGTGCAGTCGTAGAATTGTAGGATTATAAGTATATTCCATAGTGCCTGACAATAATTTCATGTGACTGAAATATTGGTGTAATGCAGGATAGTATCAGCTGCTTTTGCTTTCTCCCATCTCCCATCTTTTCTTGTAATAGAGAAGCATAAATTAATTGTTATTTGTAAGCTGACAACCTGGCATTTATTTCATAAGCATGCATCTCTGTTAATATTAGGTAAATGGGGGAAAATACAATGGGGAGCTTTCATGAGTATGCCAGAAGTAGTAGGAAAGAGGAATGAAGTCAGGACACAAAGCAGCTCTTTGCTTTCAAGGCAGGGAAAAGTAAAGATGCAACCAAAACCAATATGCCAGGTATCTGTACTGTACATTCAGTTCACTTATTGCCAGTCACTAAAGGGAAAACAACGTGCCCATCTCTCTCCTCAGGCAGAAGTATTTAACTGACTATTGATTTGATGCACACAGCGAGGCTTCTGTTTTTCTTACTGCTGCTATTAACTCTTATAGCAGCAACTGTTATTTTTTGTTTTGTTTTATCATGGATATTGGTACTGTTTCCTGCATCTTCTGCACATTGAAGGGAAACAAAACAAGTTTCTCTTTCTGAAAATTGTTATTGTCTTTTGGGAAACAGCAACCAGTGATTTGTGTTTTTTTGTCCCTAAGCAGCTGTCACATGATGAAGTAAAAGGGCAGCAGGAATTGAAAGCTTTACTTCGCTGGCGACGACTCAGAGATGAGGTGCAGAACTCTGAAGAAGAGCTGCAAGTTTTAAGGTAATAATATGACAGTGTAATCTTTGCTTTTGCATGTTCTCTCTGTCCTGTTCTCCACATTTTCTCCCTTCAAAGGATATGCATCCAGATCATCTGATTAAATCCACTGCATTTCCTTATTTCCTTCTGAAGAAAAAAGAAAAGTCAAATTAAATTGACTAGGTTATTCATCTTCTGTATAATGCAATTGTTTTTCTCTTTGTTATAGAAAGCTTTCAAAAACCATGGGATTTAGTTTGATATAAAATGTCTCTAAGCAGTTTACAAGAGCCTCTATTCAGGGGAAAAAAAAGGCCATTTCCTGAACAAAGGTCACTGTTTGAAGCCATTAACAGATTCACTTTCTGTGGCTGAAGACAAGCACATACAGGAGTATGGTATCTAACTGCCAAGCTGGATGAAGATTTAAAAAATAAAGGAAAAAGCATAATGAACTATATAAATCTACTTTTTCTTTAGAAACTACTACTAATGCTATTTAAACAAGATTTTGGTCTTTAGGTACCAGATGCTGAGCTCAAGGCTTCTTCTTACATAGCTAAAGACATTACATCAAAAAAAAGATTCTTGCTTTGCTAATGATTAATAATCTGGGTTGTTCTGATTGGTGTCTTGGGAATTTGCCATAGTCTTTTATCTTGAGTGGCTGCCTAACATCTCCACTGCTTGCCTCCCCACAGTCTTTGACCAAGAAAAACAGGTTTACTAATCCTAACTCAAATTAGCCCTAGACTGACCAAATCACAGAAGTACAGGGACAGATTTCAAGAGATAATGTAGACCATTCTCCTGCCCTGAAATACAGGCAGTATACACAGACCATCTTAAGCAGGTCTTTGCTAACATATTCTTAGAAACCTCCAATAAAAATCTTCCACAGTACCTAGCTAAGCTGTTTTAGTGTTAACAGTTAAAAATTGCTTCCTAATGCACAGTTGAAATATTGTTTATTTCAAACAATGTAGATTTCTTTTTTTCTTTCACCAAGTGGAAGCGAAGAACAAATTGATACCCATCTTCTATATAATCAACTTTTAAATGTTTTTGGCAGAGTGTTGCCATTTTCATTTTGAGGTCTTCCCTTCTTTTTGTGCTTTCCCAGTAGGACCTAAAAGCCTTTTATATTTGGGCACTGTTCACCAACATAGAAATTTGCCTCTATGGCCTCATGTCATCTGAAAATGTGTCACCAACTTCGCATAACTGTAGTCTTTCATTGATCTGTTTTACTTCATGTTTATTGATGAACTGTGTATCCTACATCTAAGCAGTCAGTGAAGTTACACATTTGCAAGTGTGCAATTTGATGATAGGTGTAAAAACAAAAGCAAGCCTTATCAGTAGCTGTCATACAGCTGCTACCGACACAACTACTGATTGACAGATGCTGGGGGATTTGTTTGTTTGTTTGAAAATAAATTATTTTTAGGAACATTGGTTCTTGTGATATGAGGCTTATCTGGACATACGGTTCCATTTTCAACATTATAGAATCACATTTCTCATCTTTTATGTTAATTATGTAGTTGTTACCTTTAATAAAAAATTGTTGTAAATTTTTAAAGTAATTTTTCTAAGGGCCAAAATATCCTTTGTAGTTTGAAACTAGGAAGGATTGATTTATCTTGAAATTGAAACTTAAGCCTTCTATTGACTTCCACAGTTAGTACACATAATTCTCTGTAATAAGGATGCTGCTTACTTTTTGCATAGCGGTATTCTCAATGCTAATACAAAAGAATGACAAATAATTTCTTGTTTGAAAAATATGCCTCTAACATACACTTCAGGAGAGAAACACAATGCCATCTTGGGATTCTGGCAGTCTGATATCTCTAGTTTCCTGGGGTTGCATTTAAGGACTTTTCACTGGTTTCATTCAGATATAAATATTCTCTACTATTTTTGAGGAAAGGACTTGAGTAGGTTCTCTCTTTGCATGTTTACTGTTTTTCTTTCTTTTCTTCTTCCTTCTGAAAGTATGTCCATGTGCTTTCCAGAGTTGGTAAGAGAGAAAATTTCAGTCTTGGCATTGCACTGCATTTTGAGTCTGTACTGAGGCTTGTGCTGGTTTAGGCTTGTGTTTTTATATAAGGATATTAAAATTAAATGATAACTGTTTGTTACTTCTTGCCAGTTATGTCAGGAAGAAAAAAATCAGCCAACCCACTCTTCCCAAAGCATAAGCTTATTCTTCAATGACTTTTTTGTTCCCTGCTGGATGATCATATGATTTTCTGTGCTTTCTCCTGAAAGCAGGAAAACCCTGCCCAAAACTTGTCAGCTGATCCTGTTAACTTTTGATCCAGCAAATGAATACCTGTTCAGACTAGGTGAAAGCCACTCAGCAAACTGATCATCAGCATGATGTTTCTTCTTATTATGGATATTTGATATTATGTTGTAGTAGCATCTCATAAGCTACCTGTGAAAAAAGAAGTCAGGTATGAAAGAAATAGTAAGTGTCTTTTCAGCAGGCAGCAGCTCTGAAAGGCAGCACCAGCAAATCTTAGAATTGAAGAAGGAATTTGTGGCACTGTAGTGCTCATACAAGATAAGACTTCAGGCAGAACCCTGTGTATTTTCTCACAGAGTTTGAGGCAAACCTGCAGGGATAAAAGCACCCGTGAAATATGTCCTGGCACTCGTTCTGCTGGCACGCATCAACAACAGTGCTCTCATCCAGTCTGTCATGTAATGAAAGCAAAGAAGACTAGAGAAGTCCATTTTGTTCTCTGGAATAAAGCTGGTGTTGAGATTGTTTCATGTCCTGGCCCTTATGACTGAACTTCAGCTTGTGATTCTTCATTAAGACAAACGAGTGTTGATATCTAACTCAAATTTGTCTCTGAGTTCCACTTGAGTCAAGTCCATTTCCCTCCTGAAGCAATGATTTCTGACTGCTCTGTAGGTGTTCAAAGTGTTTTATTCTGTCACACTGATAGGAAACGTGCCTTTCAGATGGTCTCTTGTGGTCTCTGCATACGTTTTCATGACTACCTACTGCATCAGAGCATTTAATTACCAAGGACTTCCTGGTGAATTGTACTTTCACTTCATACAATGTAGTTCGCCCAGCAAACAAAAAGCAGCATCTTTTGCTTCCTTCAGAAATTTGCCAGTATCTAAAATGTGCTAGGTAGCAGCTTGAATACCTTGAATCAGCTTGCCTTTAGCATTATGCCTAGCTTCATCAACTAGGTTAGATGCCATGTTTTGTAGGTCAGTGTAACAAATTTTCAGTCTCTGTACCTTCAATGTGTTGTAAGTATACGAAGCATTCCTTTAAAATAGTGTGCTGAAGTACTGACAGCAGAGAACAGGGTAACTTTCTGAATATTTACACTCTTTTGCAGACATTGTCAGGGGTATAGATACATCCTTTGCAAAAGAAAATTCTTCAGTACCGTCATCCAGATGGGATACTGCTTTCTGGTCACCTACTAGGATCTATGCAGGCATAAAGTTGGAGGAGGAAGGAAGGAAGTATGGTTGCCTAATTTAGAATAATTGTGATTATGGGAGGTATTTCAGTTTAGTGTGGAACCTGTAGCCTGGGCTCAAACTCCATTTTTCAAAGTCTATAGACTAGGCTATTTATTATGAGAGAAATGATGCAGTTTTGGCTTTTTATATATGCAGAGAACAATGAAAAGTTGTATATGGAATGCCAGCAGGCCTTCCCTCCAAGAGACTGATCCAGAATGGAAATAGGTGGGCCTCTGCTTTTCTCCAGTGGGTCTGCAATGATTATGTTGTCTTGAAGAACTGGACTTAACCATAGGATAAGAAATCAGTTACTGATCTCCTCCTTTCAATGTTGCAGGAAGATCTTCCTTGAAAGAAAGTATGAAATACAGCATGGTAAAGGACTGTGTTAGGAACAGAGTAAAATTGAATCTGCATTTTGTTTTTCTATTTTATTTCAAACAGTTAAGTTTTATCAAGATTTTGCTGTGTGAAGTGAATTTCATGTGCACAGGTCCTAAATATAGTGCCTAAAGGGTGAAAAAAACAGTTTAGTATTCTGGTCAAAACTCTAATAAGAAACGATTACACAGATACAAAAAAGGAAGAATGTTTTCCTCAAAGCAGAGAGAGATATGAAAGAAATTTGATCACAGGGTTTAGCTTGTGAGAAGTGTGTGAGTGATGTGGTTTGAAGAATCCTGCACTGCTGTGGCCTGTGCTGCCCCTATTCTGTAGAGGTGGGGGCAAAGATGTTTGGTTTCCAAGACTGGCATTTCAAAATCCACATTTAGAATTGGAGAGGTGGTTTCAGTCACAGCATTAGGCTCCTACGACAGACATCTGTTCTCAGACCACTGTTTGCTGGGATGTTTTCTGGATGGAAGAAAAAAAGCTAGAGGGCTCTTTAGTACTATGCCTGTGAAGGCACTGCTTACAAATGACGAAGAAATGTTTGCATAGCTTCTCTTTACTTTCACTCTGTGCTCATAAAAGCCTAGAAGTCCTCCAAACTTCACTGCTGTAGATTTCTGGCATACCAGATGCTGTATTACATTTTAAAATCAGGCAGTGAAGAAGTAGGTTTGTTCTAGACGTTATTGTCTGTAAACCCCAAACCTGTGTGTGTGTGAAAGGCTTGCTCTTTTAAAACTTCAGCTACCTTTCTTCCAACCCCAAATGGCACAAATGAAAAACAGAACATTATTTCTTCTGCAGTGTATTGCATGCGGATGAAAGAGGTTATTCTTGCAAGTATAGCCATGTAAGCTGTTAAGCAAATGTTCAGATATAACAGAAATCTCCGGTTGAACATAATGACTTAAATATTCCCTTCCCTTCCCTTCCCATCCCGTCCCGTCCCGTCCCATCCTTTTTTTTGTTTTTTTCTCTTTGTTCATAATGTGTCTGTGCACTGTAGAATGGCATGCAACCTGATGTCATGCTGGCAGTGAAAAGAGTACACCAACTTAGTGATGGATATTGTTTGTACACCAGCTGTCGGGTCAGCTATGTACAAAATTGCACTAAAAGTACAAAATTTTTTTGTTTGTCTGTCTAAGCCAAGTTATTTACTTAGGGAAAAGAAAAAGACTGAACTAGTCACAGGTGTCTAAAGTTACTATGTCATTCATGCTGCTTTCAACTGTGAGATGTGTAATGTATTAGTTCTTTCTTTACTTACTTATCCAAGACTTAAGTAGTGTGTTACCATTTTAGGCCCAAAAAGGAGAGCACGGGAGAATTTAGTGAGTCTGGAGCATCTATTGTCAAACATGGTCTTAAAGCAGAAAAAATCTTCATGCAGGTTCACTATTTGAAGGTGAGTGTTGCCAGCTGATTTCTATTGAAATTGCTTTACTAATATGATAAAGACTTCTTTCTTCTAGACATCAGTGAACATAGCATCCTATTTGTTTCTGGCTTAATTTCTTCCAGGGTTATTTCCTTTTGCGGTCTCTGGCGAGGACAATAGGAGAGGCTTCATACCTTGCATCTTTACGAAAATTTGTCCATAAGTTCCATGGGCAGCTTGTCCTTTCTCAGGTACTGTGCTTGGGGTTGTTCCTCACTTTCTGAAAAAACAGATGACCTAAGCTTTTGGTTTGACTAAATCACTGCTTCTGATTGTGGTGAAAATAGAGAGACAATTGTAACTTGGTGATATTGGTGACATTCCTACCTGCTAGAGGGCAGAACATTTTTTTCACAGTGATACATAATTGGACACCCTGCTAGTATCTGATAATGTAAACAACGGGTGGTTTTTTTTTATTAATCTTGATGTTTTCAAAGGTCAATGTTCGTAGGTACTGGTGTTCTCAAAGATAGAGTCATTTACCATACTGGAATTGTCTTCTGTAGTTTTTTAGCTCATGGGTTTTGGTTGTGATCAGTCAGTCTTTTCTCTGATACCTCTCTGTTTCTGATAGAGAAGAAACGCAGAGTAGGAACATAACTGAAAACTTCTATAAATCGTAACAGTGTGTGCATGTTATATTTCTGACTTTATTTCCTTCCTCTCTGCATGCCGCTGCATTCAATGCTTATAATTTCACAGTCTTGCTTAAGAGGATGGTCTCTTTCTCACCAGATCAGAGAGTGATGTCCCCATCACTCTGACATTGACCCACCTGTACTACAGTCTTGTCACAGCCTCTGTATAGGTTTCCTCATCGCGGTCCATACTCCCATGCTTTCTAAATCATTCTGTAACTGAAGTAATAATCTAAAAGGGATGTTTAAGATGTGCTGCTACTTTGTTTCAGTAGACTTTCTCTGACAGTGAGACCATGCAGTGGCAGCCCACTCTTAAGGGTAGTTGTTCTCATAGAACAGGATTTATTCCTGGATTGGTGAAGGCTTGGTTGTAAAAAATAGTGTTCAGTTAGGAATTGGAATCTGCCCTCCCTAACTCCAACTGCACATATTAATCACTTGAATGACAGACAGCTTGTTCGCTTGCTGGCATAAACGGTGTATAATTATTCCACGCAAAGTAGAACAGCTTCAAAAGGAAAGATTGAGCAAGTCACACCACAGTATATTGTACCATCTGTTGCACAGAGAACCCACCTGGAGTTATAAATAGAAATTTACCTCCCCCCAGGTCTTTCTGAATGAGTCCTGTAACCACTGGCTGTAACATTAAAAGGGGAACTGTCTTGTCCTCCAGTGTTTTGTTTTAAGAAGGGAATGACATAACTCTCCGAACTCAAAGTTCTAGGAAATCCTGTCATTGGTGATGAATCCAGCTTGTGCCGTGGCACTGCAGCTTGCTGCTTCTGTAATGCTGTGAAGACAGCATTCATGGGGGTGTCTGTGAACCAGGTCATCACGGTCCTGGAACAAAAGGCACAACGTGACAAATAGTTGGCATCACTAGAAAAGCAGTGTGATGAGAGTGAGGGGCAGGGGAAGAGAGAAGAGAAGGGAAGGGGTATGAGTGAATTTCTGAAACCAGTTTCTTTGCTGAAGTCTGTCTTTTGGAGTTCTGGTCGAAATCTTTGAGGGGATTCAGGATGGTGATAAGTGTCTCCTTGCAACACAGAGTAAGGGCCTCTGATTTTGAGGGAAGGGGGTCTAACGCTTTCCTGTTTCTTCCAGCCACAATGATTCTTTGCTCGTGCACTTGCTGTTTTGAATCTCACTCTTATGGCGTGAGATGTATGCCCATGTATCTTACAGATAGCCCACAGACTGTGGATTCTTTTGTACATCAAGTCACCCAGAAGTTAGGCATAGTAGCTCTACTGCAGCAGCTCTGCCCTATGGAGGAATGTCTGGGGTGTTAAGGGAGTTAATGTTTCCACTGCTGCAGCTGTTTACTGTACCATGTTACTGAGACCCTGAGCAGTTATGTTTGGCATAGTGTGGAAAATGCCAGTGACTACATGAGCCTTGTCTATGTTATGATGTCTGAAATCATAAATATGCTGCTTCACGGTTACACAGCTGGAAACTTTTTGAAAATTACAGAAATCATGAAACTGCTAAAAACACGAAGCAGCCCAGTGCTTTAATCTGGTGGTAAGAAAGGTGCTCTTATTTTGGTGAGAAAAAGTTAGCTTGTTGCTCCTGGTTGATGTGAGATGAGTTGTGTCAGTAGACTGTTTAAATGCTGCAAAATGTCTTAGCACATTATACTATTAGTCATGATTGCACTGTAATTGAACTACCCATCTACTAGAGACTTCTGCCATTGTCCAGCACTCTGCTATGAAATATCAGTTTGTAGCTTATCTAACTCCAGTCTGATAAGATGAAATACTGTATGCTGTTTCTGCACCCAGAAGCAACCGTTTTGGTTACTGGATAAAAAATTGTTCAGCGTTTTTAATTATTCAAGCAAGAGTAAGTGATGCTTTTTATTTTGGGTTTCTTAAGCTACTTTTTATTTGAGTATGGGCAATATGTCCATAGCTATGTGCTTAATGTACATCAAAAAAAGATACTTTCCTTCATTTGAAGATATTTGATTTGGTGGAGAAAGAGCTGTGTACTATGTAACTTCCATTGTGTGCTTTTTGTGCTTTTACCTTGTTTCACAGAAGCCTAACTTCAGCTCCCATTGAAGTTTCTGGGAAGTGAATTTTAACATCATCCTGTTGTTTGGTCACTATGTTAAAAATGGAAAGGGGATAGGGCTATATCCAATTGTAAATGCATTTACTTTCTTTGTAAGAAATCTTAAAGATTGTACTTATGTTGGTGTCTGGTATAGGCAGATAAACAATCACAGCAGGAATTGCAAATGTAGAAGCAATGAAGTTAAGTTAGTACAAAGTTTATTATTCAAGTTCCTTCTTGAACAAATGTGCTGTCACTGTTTAAATGAATAAAGATTTAAAATAAATAGAGGTGCAAAAGGTAAGTTTAAATATCATAGTGTTGTACTTTCACCTTGTCCAAAATAATTGTAAAAGTTCCCAGCTTTAGGAATTGTGGGGACAAGGGAAAGTAAAACCAGTGAAAATAATTGCCCGTGTTCTGAATACCAGTCTTGTTTTCAGTGGTGTTTGTAGTATTTTTCCTAGATGGGAGCTGCAGGTGCAAGGAAATGACTTCAGATGTGAAACATTAATCAGTTTGCCTTTTTCCTCCATTTTGATTGTGTGCTCAGTATGTTTTTAATAGTAGTTTTTGCTTATTTTAGTTGAGTTAGCAACAGACGAGTAAAGCAAGTCTGGAATCTTTGAGAAGCATTTAAAAAAAATCTTCCATTTTTCTTTCTGTGAGAGAATTCATTTAGTAACTGCTTTGAATGAACTTTTTAAGTAATGAATGGAGTGTTACTGACTGTAAATAAATAGAAAGGAGTGCAAGTTGCTGATATTCCTAACACAATTAAAGCTGTTGTTCAGTTTGATATTGAAATAAGAACACCTTGGGAATTGAATTGTTTGCAGACTTTAATTTTCATGTAGTTCTGTCTGCTGTAATAATAACCCAAGGTCTGTAGTGTTCATCCATCTGGTAGAGTTATAATTTGCTACAACGAAATGACAGTTAAGGAAGCAGCGCTCTAAAAAAATAATAATTTATGCTATTCTTAAAAGTTTTAAAGGCAGATGTATGGATCCAAGCCCAGTGTATATGTACCTATATCAACATGTTCCTGCACACCAATTTGCATAAGCATATACCTTTATCATCATTCTATAAAATCGGTATCTGCACACACAAATTGCCATTCAACTATCTATTAGCTTGTAGAACTCTTCTAACCAGAATTGGAAATCTAAGCATGCAGTGTGCATGTATTTTGATGTTTCATTCTCTAGAATTTTTTCCTTAGAGAAAAGTTGAACTGAAAACTTGTCTTTGCACTTTGGCCCTGGCTGTTCCATGGTTACTGACCTGTGAGCTTGAGCAAACAACTGTTGACAACGGTGGGGTATGGTGTGGACTCTGGTGCTGTCCCATCCACAGCAGCCTCTAGGACAGGGGTCTTTGCTTTCTACAGTCTCATGTGCTTGGAAAACAGAAATAGATGTGTCAGTTTTACTCAGATTGAGTTAGTTTCCTGTTCCAATTCTTGCATAAATGAACATATTCCTACTTTTTTCTTAGCTGTGCACCATGCAGCCGTCATTCACTTTCCTTATATGTATGCATTACGAGACAATCTTTAATTACTACATGATCACTGTCCTTTTATTTTTTCTTTTCGCAAAGCCCTTTGCCTTATTTATGTAGAATAGGTGTTGCTCTCATATGAAGCAGCTGCTTGGTATTTTCTTCCCTTTTCATTGTTCATAGGCACTTTATTTACCATGCCATATGCTTTTCTTTCTGTTCATCTTTTTAAGTTCTAACAATTGTAAGGCAATAAAAAAGACTGCTTCACTAGGTCAGGCAATTTAACCTGAGATTAACTGTGTTTAAAATGCTTATGTATGTGACAATTGATTAATGTATGGATCAGTTAATTAGACTGCACATTTTGACAACCCATTGTGTTCGCATATAAAAATCTGACTAACTTGAGGCCATGTCTCTATTTCAATACAAGTATCTTGAAAGAAGCAACATATGAAATATTGTGCTTGAAGTATAAGTAAGACTAGGTTAGTAAAAGTCATTAACATGGTATAAGGCAAGATTTTTTTTTTGGTGAAAAAACTTCCTGTTTCTTTTTTCTGATATACTCTTTTCATAATTATATAAGATAAAATGTGTATTTTAAAGGACAGAGAGATCAGAATGAAGTAGGGCTAGAAATGGAACTGGAAAAGAAGATGGAGAGTAGTGAAGCTTAGAGGAGCCCAGATGTTTTATAATCATGTAAAATACAGATGAGTCATTAAAACGTCAGTTAATGTGTCACACATTTTAATGTCCAACGGTATAGTTGTATTAAAAAAAAAAAAGGAGTATATTTTGGCATCATTTATCTCAAGTACAAAGATCTTAAAAGAAGCAGTAAGTTTTACACATATAATTGTCTTCTATCGGGGAAGTGACCCATATATCTGAAAATGTCTTGGATCTTTCTGATAGAGTACACAAATCCTTCCCATAGCTGCTGAACTTACTAAGTCTTGAGCCTCAGTCTTCAGCTGAGTCTTCAGTATCTTTTTGCATTTCCACTTCTGTTACAGTAGTCTCTCACTCCTCTGCTGACCTACAGTTTTTGTATTTGCTTAGCTCCCATTTAGCATCTTTCAAGCTTAAAATTACTTGGTAGCTTGTTATGCAATATCATTTGATAGGAAAAAAGATAAATTCTTTAATTCTGACCAGAGCAAACTGACAAGGGAGCAGTCCCAAAGCATGTGGGCTTTTATTAGTGCTGAATCACAGCTCCACCTTTTGTTTGATTTAGTGAGATGTATTTTAAATAATCAGAGTCAAATGCGGCTTATGTATGATTTTCTGCTGGATAGTCTTAAACAGAAGTCCAAAGAACAATTGAGGGCTCTATGTAGAACCATTGATACATAACAGATCTAGTTCCTCATCTTTTTCTTAGGTATATATGTGTCTTCTTACATCTTTATACATGTAAAATAGAAGGAATCTGTGTTTAATTCAAATTTTTAGGCGGTGCTATGTTTAGTATTTTTAGTGGACAGTGAGAATTGGTGTAACTTCTGAAGAAATTAGAACATTTTAAGTGAATTTGAGACAACATAGGCTCTGTTGTCAAAGTGTTAGGAGAAGGCATGTTCAAGCTTCATGCCTTCACTTCTCCCCCTGAGGTCTAGTTTGAACCTTCTCATCAATAAGGTAATGAGGAATGCCAACCCTTTGCTCCATGAATTAAGTGACAGTCATTCTATTTCCAGCTTATCTGGTCCCTGAATGGCCTTATCTGCTCTGAGGTGTTTTGACATGTACGAAGATGTTTTTTGTGAAAGATCTGGGGCTCTGACAGAAACCCTTTTACAAATACAGCTGGGGTGATTTAAGACTCGCTTCCCTTAGTTATTCACATTGTATCTAAGAGGACAAATTCAGTCTTGTTAGTAGGGACAGTTTACTAAGACTGGTTTATGTGAAAGCACTGGACTGTGGATTTGGGCAGCTCGGGCAGGGATACAGGTTGCCTTCTGCTGCTGTGCTACACAGGGACAATGACCCCAGTCAGAGAAGTGCGGGGAAGGGCCATCCAGGGGGCTGATATCACCTTAAATACCCACAAGAAGGTTTACCAGAAATCCTTGTCAGATCCTCGCATGTGCTATGTTTTCTTGTTTGCCACAGTTGTTGGTCATTTTTCTTGAGGGAATTGCTAGTGATCTGAATGCAGTTCATTGGCATGGGGTAAATGGGCAACAAATTCTGCTTTTGACTGGAGCTAGTCAGTGGCTCCGTTGCCTGGGGCTAAAACTGTTAAACTGTCTGGCTAGTGATTGCTGCCTGATAATAGAGCATATAGCTGGGGATTCTTGCCTACTCTTCGTAGGAAGTTGTCACCTTTGGAGGAGTGTTCCGGGCTTGTTACCAAAATGCCAAGAGAAGGATTTCCACATGTTGCTGATTTTGTTAAATAAAAGCTAGGAGATGAATGGGGAGGGAATTCAAAATAAACAGGATCCTAGGAAGGGTGCTCATTATTTATTTTTCCACCCAAAAGGGACAAACTAACGTTTACCATTTAGTTATGTCATTTACAAACTGCATAATTGATAGGGATAGTTTAACTTTGAGTGGGTAATTTTCATAAGGAATTGGATGTAAGTGCGTTTGGAATTTATTTTTTGCCAACTGAATGTCCTTTTAGATATATCACTTTTAGTCACAACATCTCCATTGCTCTTATGCACCCCATTTATATTTCAGTTAGAGAATTTAACTGAAAGTATCCATTGGTTGTAGAGTACTTGAAATATCTAGATTTGAGTTTTTCATAAAGAGGATATAATTTGTCTTTTAATATTCAGTGTTCTTTATTTAATATCAACATGTGTGATCAGGAAGAGGTACCTTTCTGGTGCCGCAAAACAGTTCAAGAGTAGCAATATGCTGGTCATTGCTCAAGGCAAGAATTGGAGTAATAATATAGCATCTTTAGTCATGAAATATAAGGTCTTCTAAACCCAAATCTCTCTAGGTACTGCTTTAAGTAGCCTTCATTCCTAGGGCTCTCAAAATTTCTTCTCTCAACCTACTTCTCAGTCATTAGGTCCTCACTCTTCTTTGCCTTTGACTCAGGCATGTTACGTGCATTAATGGTGCAAAGAAAACTTCTACTTCATCTCAGTTCATGGTCTGTATCCAGATTTGATGGGCTCAGCAGCAGCCCAAAGTTGCAGTTGTGATTAAAATTGTTGGCTTCAGTCTGGACTATGGTGAAAGCAGACAAGAGTCTTTAGGGAATTTAATTATAAGGGTCTAGCAAATCCTTAGTGAACATGAGTGAACTCATTTTTCAAAGGCTTTTTCAGTTTGGCCAAATGTCAATAAAATTCCACAAACTGCAGAATAACAGTTTCTGTATATAGGGAAAAGTTGTTTTCTAGCCTCTGGGTTTCCAGCCAGGGAAGAACAACAGGACTATGTAGGGAAGTGAGATTATTTAATAATATGAATATAAGCCAGTTGTTTGTTAATAATGCAGCACAGTGGTGGCATGTGATTTCTAACTCATATTTTCTTTCTGGCTTCATTGAATTACGTGCAACAAAGACAAAAAACAAACTATAATTTGTTTTATGATCTGACTCAGCATTTATTTATGATTACCCTCTTCATCCACAAGTCTTTGCTTCCAAGTCTAAGGTCACTAGAACCTCTTAAAGAAATGGCATCAAAGTTTAAACTCCCCCCACATTATCCCCTAACTTTTCTCTTGGACACTTCTGAACCATTTCATCTGGGGAGGAAGAAAAAAATAGCCCGAGGATAAAATTTCACTCCAGATGGTTAAAGTTTGGCAAAACTACAAGCAACTGAAAAGTCAGACCTATAATGGGATGTGTCATGCAGACTTGATAATAGGCAAATGTTAAAAGCCATGCAAATATGAGGTAAGTGGTAATTTGTTTTTCTACTCTGTTTTGGAGCATCAGAATAGACACAGTTAAAATAAGATAGACTAGATTAATCCTCATTTTAAAAAAGTGTGTAGAATGATGGTTACTGCCTTATTCTCAATAGATATTTGGAAAAATGAAGACAGCTTGAATCACAAAGGAGTTGTTTAATTTCATAGTATAGTATACAGAATATAAAACCACTTCTAATACCAAAGGTATCTTCAAGTGTTCTGTGGGATCGATTATAAAAAGTTGATGCAATCCAATCAGGGCATCTAGCTGCATGAATGTATTCAGAGACAGTGCATATAGTGTAAAGGATGACCACAAGCAGTTTGCACGCTTTTGAAACAACTCTAATGATGATCTCTTCAAATTCTTTCTTTCCACGTAAGCTTACTCTGTACCTCCAGCAAAACTTCCACACATGGAAGGAGACAGTAGTTCTCTGTTTACATACAGAATAATGGTACAGAACTGCAAGTAGTAGTATGAAATAAGGGTATTTCACACTTTATCACCATGTCAGCAATACACTGTAGTTAGGACAGAATGCCTCGTGGCACAGTTAATGATGGCATTCTTGCCACAGCAACACTGAGCCCAGTGCTGTGTGATTTACCTTTTGTCATAAGCAAATTTTGCAGCCACTACAACATAGCGTGAATCTCACTTGTAATCTAAAGGAGGAAAGCTTGGGCATTGTTACCAGTAGTTTCAATTGTGCAATCACTCTTCCTTTGATTCCCTAACAATACCATAATCAGACAGAGAAACAGCATCTTTTGTTGAATGCCGTAGCAGAGTCCCTAAATAAAAATTTTCTGCCTTTTAGGAAACAGTCTTCAAGACCTTAGAGAGCAAGTACTTGCAATCAGAAATCAGCCTGCACGCACGTATTGCAGTGAGGAACATCATTAGCCTATGAAACTTGTCTCCAGAAAGATTAGTATTAATAAAGTGGATGTATTGCTTTATGAAATAGCACATAAATGAATAATTCATATTAATAAATCTTCTTATGAGATTGTTCAGTGGAGTGCATTCTATCAAACTGATTGTCATTAAAATTAGGTCTTGTATAGCGTGGGGTGCCAGAGAACCTTTGTGTGATGTCAGGTGTAACTTTCTAAAGAGCGCTTCTCATACTGTTTTAAGTGAGGATGATACTAATGCTGTTCCACTGGCATTGCACCTTCTTTGTAAATCCATGAAAGAAATTCTAGCTACCTTTTCTTTGAAGAATTTACTCCTTAGTTGGTGTGGTTGGCAGCAACATTGTGAATTTTGTCATGGAATGAGGAGTAGGTGTGATCTTCCAATCAGGTATGTGCATTAAGGAAAAAAAAGCCTTATGTGGTTATGTAATTAAAGACAGTGTGATAACATAAGCACAGTGGAGAGAACGTAAACACCCTTAATTCTGGTGTTTCTTAGCCTCTGAGTATGTGAATCTGCAGCCTTTAACAGTTTTAAATATAGTTTGTTTGTGTATTATAGATTAAATAAAAGTGGGAATGTGGGATTGTGTTAAAATAGTCAGCAGGCTTTTCAAGCCCATTTTCTTTCAATATTGACACTTTTTGCTTGAGTGGGTTGGAAAACTGACAAACATAACGTATGTTGTATAAATAACTGAGCAGTATATCACTCTAGTGGGTATATAAACTTCTTTCTTATCATTCTGTTATCTGCAGTCTTTATAAATCCATTGCTCACTAGCAATGCAGACGCAGAGTTATGTCTTCATAAACATACTAACTGTGGTGCTTTGTTCATTTTCCAGGATTTTCTTTCCATGCTGTTGGAAGACATCCCTGAACAAAAAGAGTAAGTGAGAACAAGGCTAGAAAAGTCAAAGAAGAAAGTAGAAATCAGCCTAAATATCAGCTATGCTAGCCAGAAATAGTAGGAGTTCATTTAGTATTGTTCTGCTTGTTTTTTTCAAGTGTGTGTGTGTGTATCTTTCTCTGAAACTTCTCAGACGTATATTCACAAAAAATATGAGACTTGCTGTGTTGTTGCTATCCCATGCTCCCCCCAAGCAGTGCCTTTAACTTGCATGTTAGGGCAGCAGTGAAGTCCTGTACTCACTACGCAATCTGAAGTGCCAGGCGCAGCTGCCTCCTCAGATTAATCTGTGATCCTCCTGCCAGCTGCTTTTGGCACATGGCACCCTACAGCAAGGAGGCCAGAGCTTTGCCACGGATCTGGGAAACCAGAGAAGATGGATTTTCCTCAAGCAGTAGTCTGGTACCATCCCCTCCCTGTCACACCATGTGCCAAATGGGGAAGGATGGAAAATGCTAACGGAAATCCAGCATTAATTGCCTGACATGTCCTTCAAAATCCTGCTGTATGTGACTGTGACTGGCCGAAGGTGATACAGCTAGTCTTTAGCAGAGCTTTGAATCCACCCCTGCTTATCCATTGGTTTGTTCTGTGCTACTGCAGACTGTGCTACAAATACAAATTCTTTTGTAGTGGAGCTTTACATATTATAGTTTTTAAAAATAATGTATTCACTTGAAAAATGCAGTTTTGGGGAGCGGGATTCCAAAAGTCTTCATAAATCTGGGTGAGTAGTTTGGAAAAAAAAGGAGAGAAGATATTCATAACAATCAAATGTATTGCATTTTTGAGTGAAACACTTCTGTTCTTAGGGAGTGAGGGAAAGAGAAGCTAGTTATCATTGAGATAATGTGTTTTGTAGCATCATGAGTTTAGTTTGGGTGGTGTTACAGTTCCTAGTGATGTACTGTAAGATGATATTTTGTTTATATCATTGGGTATGGGTTTCCAGCCCAAATATAATCAGGAATATTAAATGGAATACATGGGAAAGTGAATTATTTAATGACATGATTATAAATTGAGTTGTTAATAAAATTTCTATTTTTCTTCCTTTTTTCACTTGTGTTTCTCTGAAGTCCAAACCCAGTGCAAAATTTTGTTTGAATAAGCATCTCATTTTCAGCCTAGAAACATGCCAAAATATTTAAACTTTCAGTGAGACTAATGCAAAAGAAGTATGTCCTCATTTGCATTGCATCATACTCCAGAATGCATGGACAAAATTTCAGATCTATGGTAATTCATTTTACAATCGGACATATTGCATATCTGAACTTACCTACTGCCAAAATTACCTTTGATGCACTTATCAACAGCAATGCCAAGAATAATAGAACATCAGGATATACAGAAGGCCTTAATTCCTTATCTGCTACAAAGATGTTTTCTCATTCTTGAATGTATTCTGTTGCTAGTACACAAGTACTAGCCTGAGGTAAAAGCAAAGGGAGGAAAGATAAAAATGAAATATTTTTAGAGATCATCTGCTGATGAGTGCTTTTCTGCATAAAGTTTCAGTTGTAGGAATGAAATGCATTTCAAGATTTGAGTAACAAAATTCTTTGTAGCACACAAAACCTCCCAGGCTTGTGCAATTCTACCAAGTAAAATTTTAATGTTAAAACTATATGCTTCTTGCTTGAAAAATACTAAGCACTCTAATATACTAAAGTTTGTAAGGCTGGACTTAATCATAAAAAAAAAATAAGAAAAGACAAATTAGTAGTAGGGAATCAAGCCAAATCCTTCCCTCAGCTGTGACAACAGAGGCAAACTAGTGTAGCTAGGAGTAGAATTTAGCTTATGGGAGACTTTTGTAATGAGAACAGGATTAACATTGGCAGAAAGTGATCATACAACAGCGTGGAAATTTTCTGGAATTATTACATTGGTGTAACGCAACATTAGTTTTCTGCTATTGGATGCAGCAGACTGTATCTAAAAGATTCTCACTCTTCCAGTACTTAATTCCTTTAGTTTTTAGTTACAGGAGATTTTTTTAGTACATTCCCAGCGATGAGCAGTTCCAAGATACAGATGTAACTTCTTAAGTGGCAGTCATTGATTTTTGCTGCCTTCTGTACTCAGAGGAGGAGGATTACATGCCTAGTTCATAGGGCTACTTCACTTCCTGCTCTGACTCAATTTTAATGGCATGTTAGTGGTAGGAATCCATTCTCCAAGGCAGGATCCTCCTGTTTCTGGACTGCAGCTGAATACTGACATCAGACAGGCCTAGCAGTATCTTCTGGTCCTTTAGAATTTCCTAACTTGCCCTTAAGGCAGATTACTTCTGTGTGTGAAGGGCCATTGGCAAGAAGGACAAACAAATATCTATGATTGCCCTTCTCTGTTTTCAAAGCCTTTTAAAATATAACATGCATTGGCTATAGCCTCACATTATCTTGGCTTTTCTGTAGAAAATCTACAATACATCCCACCTGTAACTGAGGCATCTTATTTCCTTATATATAATTTGAAACTTTACTACATTAAAAACAAAACAAACTAAACCAAACAACAACCAAACCCCTTCTTATGTGTCTGTATATCACAGTTCAGTAGATTTGATAAAACTCCCAGTGGCTCTGTTCTCCCCAAGGCTTACACCCATAGTCTTTGCTGTAAATTGATCCTTTCCACATCTGCCCAACATGTGAGCTCTGCAAAGACTCAGTGTTTTTAAGACCCAGTAACAAAGGGTGAATTTCACCAGCCTCAGATAAATCAGTTTCAGCTGCTTGTGCTCTTTACAACTGCAAATTTTTTTGAGCAGGTCAGTAGTGTTCTTTGGGGTTTTGTGGTGGTATTTTTTATTTAATTTCATTCAATAAAATAAAAAAGTGTACTAATAAAGCTATGGTTTTAATAATACATGACAGACAAAGGAAGGCTTGTGTTACAGCTCTGCTATTTGTACTGTTAATAACTCAGGCTTACTAGCCACATTGCTTGGATGTCTTCATAAATTGTCAATTAAGTACTAAATCTATGTTAAAATAATGCTGTAATTTCAAACTACTCAGCTATACAGGTATATGTCTCTTTCCTTCATACTTGCTTTCTTCGTTACTCACAGTCATGAATGTGGTGATTTTGACTGAGACAAACAGCTGGTAAGCACCCAACTCCCAAAGCAAATCATTGGGAAAGATTTTTTCCAGTGTTTTTGATTCCTCCATGTTTTTGGTAGGCCAAAATATATATGCTGGACAAAAAACAAAGGAAATCTTACCTGCAGGAAGCTATGGCTAGTTGACAGAATCACTAATCAGTCACTAGTCTTTGATTTGCTCTAACTCTGCCTCCATATTTAGCTGGAATAGCTTACTTTGAAAATGATTGACGTATATTAATGTATATATCCAGATTAAGCAGTTATGCTTGTTGAAGTATTTTCAGTTGGATATGGCAGACTCTTTATCTTCCTTTACAAAAAAAGAAAAAAGTTGCACACTTTCATGTGCGCTGTTCATTTGCTGCAAGATCTTATTCTAGAAGTGGTTTCTCCTTGACTGAGGAATTAAGTGGGTTTATGTTACAGTTTGCAGAGTGCCTTCGGGCCTTGTGCAATGAAAGCCTGATATACAGACATCTTTTATAATGCTAATTTTCAAATTATTATTAATGTTAGTATTTTACAGAGCTTGCTCTGAAGCATTGAATCCGGCCATGAACAGTATGTATGCATGTTAAGAGATCAGTCCTATGATCGGCTTATCATCTAAACAAATAGACAAGGGATGAGATAATGGATGTACTAGCATTCTCATTTTACAGTAGGGAACTGTAGTACAAAGCAAGTGAAGAACCTACCCAGCCTTGTAAGAGCTCTGTTATAGTGCTAATCAATTGAACGCAGATCCCACAGTCCAATACAGTACCTTAACCAGAAGGCCATTCAGGAAATCACACATACCGCAGATTTAAGTCCTTACAGATGCTTAACTGCAACATAAGCAGGTGGTAAGTGGCCTTTCTGAATACAGATGCTTTACTGAACTGCAGCCTCTATAAATATCAGGCCCTCTGTCCTTTCTCTAGGACATTTGTTGTGAAATAGCAATCTGTTTGTGATCTATTTTTTGGGCTTGATACGAAGCCCAACAAGTTAGTGGAAACCTTTCCAGGGACTTCACAGTTCTTCGGTATTGACTCTCAACACATTCAGAGTAGATCTTTGCAATAGTCTGTATATTGCTAACATATTTGGAAAAAAATAGTTAATGCCTGTAAAATGTTAAAACAAGTTGCTTTTTTTTGATGGATGCCAACAAGAATGTCCTAAGTTGGGGGAAAAAAAAAGAAGGTGTGTGAAAGTATAAAGAAAGAAGACTGCGTATGGTCAAATGACAGGTGTTTAGCTGAAACTGAGGGTCCTGCAGGCAGAGAGCGAGCAGCGTTGTTGTCTTTGCCCTTGAGAAAAATGTCAAAGTTTCAGGAGAGGCTGAGCAACTTATTAGTGGTGTTTCTGCCTGGATTAGTGTGGTGTCAGAACAGTGCAATTCCCCTCAGTGTCATAAGCTCATTTTCAAAGCCAGTGTTTTGAAATGAGCTGTTCTTGGCTTTGGAAGAAATAGAGGGTATATTAAACAAAGGCAGCACATAGCAAATGTTGTGTTATTATTTTGCGTAGATTTTTCTTTCCTGCGGAAATCTCGCACTTTAAATTAAGCTTAGTTTCTGGGGGGACAAAAAAAAAAGGACAAACTGGAATTGTGAGGCTGTGTTTCTTATCCCTAGGTAAGACAAATTCAATGCACAAATAAGGGTATTTTTCCCTAGCTGCTAGCTCTGCTTCAACATTGGAACACTAAGCTGTATTGGTTTCGATTCATGCAATAACAAATAAAAAATTGTTATTCTGATTCTGCTGCTTGAGACAGAATAAATGGTACAATCCACCTGATCTGCCTTTAACTATGTAAAACTTGGGTGTCCAGTTTTAAGCTTGTCCTGTACGTGATCTCTGTAGTAAGCAGACAGAAATAAGAACTCAAGAAAAAACATCATCTTATCCCGAGGAAGGTGAATTGGCTGACTGTTTGGAGGTGCCTCTCTTTCTCTCCATTGCCTGTGGAGGGGACTCAGCTAACTAACTTAGACTAGACACCAATTTTTAGAGCACTGTAGTAAGGTAAAGTTAATTATAGCCTGAAGGATCTGGCAGTCAAATGCTCTAAATTTAATAAATATGCACAAATAACAAAGTGATACTAATAGCTGACCAAATCTGGATATTTAGCAATTCATTTGAATGTAGAACACTACCCCATTACAAGTGTGGTGTATGTGTTCAGTTATATGTCAAAAATTGATTTCCATAGTGATCAGACATGCAGGATGGTAATTTCCTGAAAATTCAGAATCCTGGCCAAGTAGAAATGCTTCTGCATGACTGCTGCAATTATTTGAACCACATGATCAGAAAGAATTATTTTTTTGTCTGTGACAGTCTACGATCTCCTAATGTTACAAGAGGTACTTTGACATTTCAGATTTAGTGATTGGGAAGATTTCTTTGTCTCTATGGGAATTATTCACCCTTCTGGGACTTTTAAAGTCACCTCAGCCAGGCTGATATGTCATCTCTTACTTGTAAAGAGACTGCTGAAGTAAACTTTGGACCTAAATTGCATAAACTATCAAAATATATTTCCAGCAGCAAGTAGACTAGTGCTGTTTCCACATTAAGCCTCCTTGGCCTGCACCGTAAGATATGACTGATCAAAAAACAAAGAAAACTATTAATAGAAAATGAAAGCATGTATAAATGGCTTTATTGTCATTGTAATCTGAATGTTCTTTTTCTTTAATCTGTAGCTTCTTCCAATTTTCAGTATGATGCTGTAGCCTAGGTATGCAAGCATATCTTAGTAGCTGAATGACATACAGCAGCACTTGTAAGGCAAGACTTTCTTATGTTTAAGGCACTTGGTGTCTGGTTTTTGCCTTTGTTACAAAATCCCTGTGTATGTTGGACAAGCTTGTTAAGACCAGATTGCTTATTTTTTGCATATACCGTTGAACAATTACTCAATGAGCAGCCAGCTGACTCTCTGTTTTGATCAGATGCTCCAACCCCTAATTCACATTGGCAGAATTTTATTCTGTTATGTAGACCTGCTCATTTTAATCGACCTCCTTCAGAATACTGCTCAGTGTGAGTAGGGATGGCCGATCTCCCAACACAATGGCGTAGAGTGGAGGTTGTAGCTGCTAATTCTACCTCAAAGGAATGCTAACACATAGTTCTGCTTGGAGATGGTGGGTAAATTTTTCATCTTGGATTCAACAAGGATAAGAATATCTAACTTGGGATATAAGCCAAGTCTGGAAAAGTGCTGTTGTGACATATACTAACATCAATAATTTAAATCTTTGGTCATTCCAAATAAATCTAGCCAAGTTAAAAAAGAGTAATAACTATGATCAATAAACATACAGAAATTTTTACTCTATGAATGTGGTCCAGTGTCATCCACTAACATATTGCTTGACTGCTTTTGAGACTCCGTAAGCTCCCTAAGCCTTAGTTTTCCCATTTGCATATTGGGCAGAACAGTGATTGATCTCTCTCCCATTGGCATAGTGAAAGTTAACATTTAAAGGTGTTTAAAAATCATTTAGTAAAAATGACTGATGTATTCGTTACAAATCCTTCTTAGTCACTGATACAGTTCATAAATAAACATCCTTGAGAGTAAGAATTCTGAGCACAGCTTTGTCAGGGAAAAAAAGCTGAGCACAGCTTTGTCAGGAAAAAAAGGCTTCTTTATCATGTAATTTAAATAAAAATTGTATTGGGTTGCTTGCCTTCCTGCTTCAGAGCTTCTAAATTCTTTTCAGGAATGCTTTGTTGGTTATGGGTCTACATTACACACGTGAAGGTAGCTGCAAGTATTAGAATGAGTCTTGCCAAGGCATTACCATGCACAGGACCATGCACATCTATTCTGCTTCTCAGAATATTTACATTCATTGAGGGCTTACTCGGGTTCCTTTTTCAGTATTGGCACACTGCATGCATGGACAGTGTGAATTTTATATTTTTTTTAATAAATTGGCTTCCCTGCAAATTGGGAAGACTTGAACCAGAGATGAAGTAAATGCAACAGAATTAGCTTGCAAAAGTAAAAGGGGAAATAACAATTTCTGAATTTGCAAATATGTATTCATATTGTTATTTCACTCCCACACAGCTTGATCATGACAAACTATTCCCTTTTCTTGGGGCTCCAGGCTATTCTGTGACTTTACTGTAAATGTTATCAGGATATAAAGAATGTGCAGAAAAGATGAAACTGAAATACATTAGATACCTGGTAACTTTGAGTATTAATATCCATCAGTGCCTTTTAAAACCCAAAAGTTTAAGGAAATTTGTATTTCATCCCATTTTCTTTGGTATTTTATCTTTACATTTAGGCTGCTTCTGTAATAAAATACTAGTTTTGAATGTCTCCAGCTAAATTTACTTGCCTATGTTTTTTTTTTTTCTGTAAAAGAAACAAAAATCCACTCAACAAGAAGTAGAGCACCTGTTCATACTTTACATGTTTCATAAATCCAGTTTACCATCTTATACTTTCTCTGTCAATCCTCATAAGCACTGAATTTATCATTTGAGTTTTAAGCACACAAAACCTGATCTGTTTTTAATTTGCTCATATCACCTCTGATGGTATTATTCATTAAAAAAACCAAGAATATAGTACCACTGCAGTACAACCAATACTTGGAATTCAGGGGTTTGCTCAGCTTCTAAAGGTTTAATTTTCATGTGGAAAAATTGGTATTTTTGTGTGTCTTCTAATTTTTTTTTTTTATTTTTTATTTTTTTAAGATCTGGGTTAACTGTAGAAAGTATCTTCCAGAATTGGCTTGACACCTCCGGAATACCAAAGGTAAATACAAGATACCAGTTCCCAGCTCTTTCTGGAGTCTTTCATTTCTCATTACATTACATGTTATTTAAATCATTACCTGAACTTCTAACAGGTATGGTTTCAAATAAGCAGTTTTGATGGTGACTGCTTTCCACATCTTTATATGGGTTTAGCTTTTATGGGTTCCAGGTTTTTACTTCTGCCATCGTCTCAACGAACCTGACAAAGGGCAAATCTTACAAAACTTACCCTCTTGCTTACTGTTGTAGTCACATGGAAGTGTGCTTTACAGTATAGTGGTGGACTCTACTAAATGTAAGGAGCATTGTTCACAGCTGTCAGTATATGAGTTACTTGAAAGCCACACTGACAGCAGTAACTAAATGTTAAATTATTTGTACTTTAATATTTTGTGAATATTGTGACTTGCTCAAGAATCTGCTGCATGGGTATCATATTTCATTGCTGTTCCAGCTCTGTTGCAGCTGAGACTGAGCATTGTTTTCTGCTTTTAATACTAAAAGCTTTTAATATTAATATTTTAAATTCTGGGAACTGAAAATGCTTAGTTGTGTTTGTGCTATGTGAAGGCTCTGATTATTCATTTTGGTCCAGAACTGGGATTAGCTAAAGAAAGATATCTCTATAAATCTTCCTAAAAAACAGTTTTATACAAAGTATGTTTTTATTACACAATTGAGGCTCAATTTCTAACGGATTTCCCCTAAGCTGGCATCCCCTAGGTCGCTTGGGATTTATCTTACCTGGTGCTTGCATTTGTTTCCACTTTGCATTAGCATTTAAAAAAAAAAACAAACTTCTAAGAGTTAGAATGATAAGTCCTGGTTTGTATGTGCCTAAATGAAGGTACTTAGGCAGCATGACTGAGGCTCTGAGGGGTGAGAATGTTTGCAGGTAGAATTGTCAAAATAGGTGGAGCGCTAAAAATGGTAAGCAGTGCTTACTGAACCTGACCTGTACCCAGACACTGTGGTTGAGCTCTTCCCTTGACAGCTGTAGAGGTGTGCATGTCCACTGGTCTCTGTATGCTGTAGAAGGCTCTTTGGGAAGTTTTGTCCTGAGATCAAAATGTTCAAAGACTAATATTTGAAGATGCTATAAAATCAAGGTACAGTTTGGTTTTTACTGTAAAATTATTGAAAATAAAATCAGCTTTAATTGGAAGGAAGGAAAGAAAGGGACAGTAAGTATCATCTTGCATCTTGATGTTCAGTCATTTCTTGAAAAAGGACCTTGATTTTTTTTTTTTTTTTTTTTTTTTTGATAGAAAATTCAATACATTGTAGAACAGCTGCTTCAAGTATAGGGGAGAAACTGATGTTGCACAGCTGTAGTTGTAAGACGCTGAACTGGCTGTCTGAAATGAAAGAGTTTTCTGGCATTTTACTTACACGTATCTCTTTTAGAATGTGCCTTATTAGTGTCCCACAATCAACTCTAAAATCACAATAAAGGAAGATGGGAGCAGACTAAAGAATTGAAAATGGTCTTGATTAATGTGAAAACTGAGCTCTGTTTTCCTGAGTGTGTACCATAAGTTGTTCAGAATGAACAGTGAGTAGTTTCTAGTTTCTGCAAGTATCTAGTGATTGTGTAAGCAAAACATGTGGCAGAAATATTTCCACATCCATCAGGCTTGTAAATCGTTGTACATTTTCTTTAAAGACCAAACAGATTTCCCTGATAGTTTGGCTGTTTTGTAAAAACGACATCAACAGGAATGGTGCTGATTTAGTATTCTGCTGCTTCTGAGAATCAGCATGCTGACCTCTTCCCTCTGTCTCTCTCTTCCCTCAGTAACCTTTTTGACGATTTATCCTTGTTACCTGCAGCACTTCTCAGGCTCTTGTTGGAACTAGTTTCCACTTCATTGAAAGAACTGTAGCTGTCATTCAGTGAACAGGAAGCCTTGTTTCTTTTGTGCTTTATTAAATCATTTGGGGAGCCCTTATTCCTGAAATCAAGACTCTAGAGGTTGCTTAGTAGCTCTCAATACGTTAGTATCTATAATCTAAATACGACTGTATTTATAGCAAACTATTAACTTGGCTAACATGATGAATCTAGGTGAAGGCACATAGACCACCTTCTTACATGCAGGTGAGCTATGTGCATCATAAATAGCACCCCAGGAATGCCACAGAACTGATTTATTCTCTCTCTTATGGGTTGCCAGGTGAGTGGACTAGGGGGTGTGTAAAGGAAGGCTTCTGTCAGCTCCTTTGGGCGAAGTCATATGGCTGAGCCAGCCACTCGGGCAGCGTGAGCAGTATGCGGCACAGCGTATCCACTGCAGTTGTTGATGACCTTTCTTAAGTGCTTGAGCAATGGAAAAGCAGCTGCTTATCACCCTTATTTTACTGACTGTACTATAGAGTCCTGTAGCGTAATAGTTAAAGTCACTCTTAATCCTGCAGCACGTACTCTTAGAGGGACAAAATGCATTTCTTAGTGGTTTAATAGATACCTGTGAGAAAAAACCTGAATGACAATTTGAACATTTTAAATTCACAAATACTAGCTAAGACTTCACTGCATTTGGAGAGGAAACGTCCTTACTGGAGAGACTATCCTCTGAAATGGGATTGGGAAATATGCGTCATGCTGTCCATTCCAAAAATCAAGTCAGAACATGGTTCCTTTATATCTCCTCCCATATGAGCATTTTTGTATTTTATAGTGGCTGTGGTTGTTTTTGTGGCATCTTTTATTTCTATATTTTGGTGGGTTTTGCTCAGGAAAGTCACATCATCCATTGACTATAAAGAAGATTCACCACTTGTGGTTCATTTACAGCGTTAGCTGCCAAAGTGTTTTTAATAATTTTCCTCCATAGTTATATCCAAATCTATCACCTGTACACAACTGGTACTCTCTAAAATTTGATAACAATATGGTCACTTAAAAACAGACTTCTTAGCCCACCCCTCAGTTCACCGTGTTCACAACAGTGTCTAGCTTAAGGACACTGGAAGGGTAGTTGTGCAAAAGATGGATGAGGGTAAATACTCTCCACACCCCAGACTGCTGAAGGAATGTTACTTAGCATCTTCCTTCCAGCAGAGGAATTAACATTTTGTATTCTTTACAGTCGTATGTCATGGCATCTGTCTAACTGAAGATCCTGTACTCCTTTACCTGTGCTCTGTTACATTTGCCATCCCAAATCCCGTCTCCAACTCTGTCCACGGAACTGCATATATATACCCCTTTGTACTTGCAACTCATAGCTATTGAAACTTTAATATTTGTCAATTTCTATTACCATTTCATCTTGGAAAAGTCATTTGGTCTTTTCTGAATATTGGGCCAGTTTCCAGGCTTACGTATATACCAGCAGTAATCAAGAATAACTTAACCTAAGGGACACCTACTGATAAATCAAAACAGAATTTGGCCTGTTGCCATGAAAAAAAAAATTCTGCATGCCAAGTTACACTTCCAAATTGGGTATTTTCTAAAGCATTAAAGGTTAATCTTATAAAAAAGGGTGTGTGGTAGTGCCTGGCCAATTCTTTCTTACATGGAAGAGCGCCACAGCACAGTGGTTGTCTTCAGGCTTGCTGTGCAGGAAGGTTTTCTCACACACAAAACAATAAGAAATGTAAGAGATGAAAAGCAAACATTTCTGAAATACAAGCTTTCAAGAGGATTTTTTTTCTGGCAACACATTGTGGCGGTGTTAAATACGGTGAAGCATATTGCGTTGTTGAAAATACCTTTTTCAAAACAAGCAACCTTCAGCATGTACTTCTGTCTCAGAGGTGACTCACCAGGGGATTATAGCAATTTTTCATCATGTGCAAGTAGTAATGACTTAACACCACTAACTTTAGTCAATGAGTTAAGCTGGCAAGGAGTAGAACAGAAGAACAAAACAGCATTTAGGGCTGGAAAACACCTATTAAGTCACTTAAGTCCACTTTATCCCTGCTGATGATTATTTGTTCTCTTAAGTACAGTTTCTATTGTGTCTTTCAGTCTATGCAATGTTTAATTGGAGTTTAAGACTAAAAGACCGTACGCTTCTTCAGGAAGATTTTCTCAGTTCTGCACACTTGTCTTTGTGTTACATTGCCCACTTACTGTTACCTGAATTTCTTATTCTACCCTAGATAATTAGTCTTTTTAAAATACGCTTAAAATATTTCCCCATTTTTAACTCTGTTGCACACTGTTTAATTGAGTACACCAGTAAACATTAGGTAGTCTCTGCATCTCATAAACTCCCATGTGTATTTTTTTAACTCATTCCAGTTTCCCCACCTTTTTTTCTGCCTCTGAAACTGCATGGTTTCATAATATACTATTATTTACTGGTAAACTTGCTATCTTGAATGTTCCTTGGGTGTGTATTTGGGTACCTTGTGTGATGAAAATGATCTCCAGATTAATTCTTGGGGGGGGGGGGAGAACAAAAAAGAGTAGTTGGCCTGCTCCTTCATGATTTTTAGTTTCCAACAGATCCTCCAGTGTAATCTACAAGTCTTATGTGATCACATAGCTGCAGGCACTATGATAAACACACCGAACATCCCCTCAAAATTATAAAAAAATTGCAAGAGGTGATAGCAGTGCTGTATCTTTCTCCTGGTCCCTTTTGCTACTTTATCCTCCTATTAAAGCTTAATTCTTATCCACTGTTCTACCTTAAACAGTATTTCCTGATTAAAGTAGGTACTGCCAACAGGTATTTCAGAGTATGTACAGCTTATAGCCTGTACTGCAAGAATACTACACCATGCTTTCTAGTTCTGAATGAACACTGGAGTACAGCCTCCTGTTACAATACCAAGAATTTTGCCATTTAAAAAGAATTCATATTTTTTCCTCTCTGCACTGCTTTTTGTTACTGTGGTAAAGCAGTAGTTTAAGCTACATCTACTAATTTTATTTGTAAATCATCTACATTTCTGGAAATGCACAGTCAAAAGAAATCTTCCAGTGGTGAATATGCATTTATTCATAGTATTTCTAGTTTTGTTTGTATATGACTGGCTATTGGATTGTCCTGCTTGAAGAAGAAATGGATTGGAAAGTAAACTATTACAAAATTTGAACTGAAATATAATTTGTAAAGTATTCTAAATCAATGCAAGTAACATATTTTTGTGGTTTCATAAATTTTAGGAGGATGTTACAGCAGCAGCTGAAGTGCTTAATATGATTTCTGATAAAGCAGTTTGTTGTTAAGAAGGTTCCTGGCTTTTGCCCCTGTTATAAGCTTTATAGATTTCCTGTTTCCTTTTACTAAGACAAAAATACAGATGAAGGGATAGCTCTACAAGAGAATGCATCACAGGGTAGCAGTTATGGTCAATTACTAACAAACCAACCACATTCAAATATTTTTTTAAAAGAATGCTCTTACTAAACTTCTGAATTATCTTTAGCAGTTGTTCACCCAAGTTTTACAGAGGGTGCGAGAAAATTTTTCAGCAGAAAAATCACTCTTATTGGATCAGAATGTAACTTAAGGCTTGGGTTTGTTAACACTTGATATTTCTTGTCATTGCTAGTCATGCCTTATTTTGCAATTTTTCTGTCTGGATGTACATATTGCAATTGCATGTTGGTGGAGGGCAACATTGAGACAGTAAACAAGTCAAATCCTTATTGTTTGTTGAGATACAGTAAATTTGTAGGCACCGGCAGTGAGAATGACCTGTTAAGTAGGAAAATCCCATTCAAGCTTGTGATTTGGGGAAAAAATTGGGAAGTGGCTATGAAGAAGTATAATTTTCTTACTTATTTAATAAAGTTTAACAGTGACTCTGTTAGAATAATTTCAAAGTTGGTATTAAGCATTAGTCACAAGAATAACATACTGTTGCTTCAATCCTGAAGTTTGCTACTTACCCTTTGATTTTTTTTTAGCTGAACATTGAGACTTCTGTGCATATTTTAACATCAATGCAGAGAATATAACTGATTGATAGTTGAATTCTAATGAGTTGATATTTGAGAAATAAGCTGAAGAAAGCATAACTGCAACTTTAAGATAAGTATTTATTCTTGTACATGGAAAGAACACTTTGAAGAACAGGCACTTCCCCTCAAGAAAAATGGTATTGTTTTGATATTAGCAAGCTTGCAGATTGGAAGATGAAAAGATCTTTCCAAAGCCCTTAAAAATTTAAATGAGCATAGGTCAACAATATAAATTGATTAATGGATTCTCTAATGATAACAAGCACAATAAGAAAAAGGTTTTTGAATACAAATCATCAGCATTGTGTTTTTTCTGAAATTAGCAGTTGTACTGTCAACATTGCATCCCATTTTAATAGAAAAGAAGATGGGATTTTGGAAAATATAAAAATGTAATCAAGTAATGTGTATAATACTGTAGTGTGCATAAATGTCAGGTGAATCATGAAGAGAAACAAATCAAGACAGATTGCACAGACAGACTTTCTCTTTATGTTAACTCTTTGAAAGATGTTTTAGATAAAGACTATCCATCTGAAAGTCTTTCTAGACAGACCAAAATGTACAGACAATTTGATATTTTGTTTGGGGCAAACTATCAAGTAAGTTGTAAGGTCTGTTATTATTTAAATAGATCCTGTGTTGATCTAAACAAGGTTATTGGCATAAAATGGCCTTGTAATTTATTTAGCCTTTCCTATAAATTGTACTTAAGATACTGCTACAACACAACGGTGATATATTTTTGTTTGTTGAATAGTTCAAAAGTTCAAGGAAATCCTTTATATAAAATGATAAATCATTAAAAGTCAGTAAAGACCCAAATTTATTTCAGAGCTCTTCAAGTTCAGGCATGGATTAGTATTGTTGCAGTTCTGGAGGGTTTGGGTAAGTTTCTTCTGCATTGCGCATGATTGCTGATTTTAGGAGAAAAACACAGACAGTCAAGATCAGAATAGCATTGTTATGAATTACTGTGTGATCACATTCTAAAATTGGAAAAAATGCTGCCTCAGTTTAGACAGCCATGTAGCACTGAGTAACTTGGTGTCTAGGTTGAATGTAGATGTCCATTTTTAAATGTTAGATTTGAAAGTATTGGCCATAACATTTCAGTGCCTCTGGTGCTGTAATTTCTAAAAGTGAAGTTTAAAACAGAGTTTTAGGAGTCTTAATTTAGCCATTAACTGAATAATTCAGAAAAAAAACACTTTTGAGATTCTCAGCTGGGACTGAGTCTGCATTAAGGCTAAGGAGGATACTTCACTGGCTTTAGTTTAATGACCTGCTAAAACATGGGCTTGACTCTCCAGTCAAAAGCCAGATTTTCAAAAACTTCTTTCTGTTTTCCTTCAGGCTACCTTTCAGTATTGTATGTGTCCAGCTCAGACGTACAGTAGTAGTTGTCTAGTAAATCCGCATGAGTTATAGCTTGTTCAAGAAGTTGAAACAAATGTTCAGTTTCTGAAATAATTGTGGACTGGATTCCACACGTTTGTTCATTAGAATCTCTTTTAAGTTTAATAAATCTCAAGCAGTCGTTCTGGTTCCCTTTTCCTATTAATTGCATTGCTGAACACAAAAGCTGTGTTATGTGCAGAATGACTGAGCTTATCCCTACTAGAAAGGAGTTATGTTTGGTATCTAAAGAACAATAACAGTTTGCTGCCTGGCTGATCAATGCTAGATCAAGTTCACATTCCCAAGCTCCCACTCTCCCACCTACATGTGCAGGGGGTGGAAGCATAGCAGAGAGAGGGAGGACAGGTCCTCTTTTACACAGAAATGTTGAACTGAGACTTGCCTAATAAGGACACAGCTGGGCTTGCATAGCAATAAACATTAATTTTAATCCATTGCTTGTAAAAACATCCTAAGAAAAGCACAGAAGTTAGCAACCAATTAATTTTTAGCCTGCCTGTTGTTTTCTTTACCCAATGGAAACAATCCATAGAGGTTTAAAATACTTTTTGTGCCACCTTGCAAGAAAACAGTTTTTCTGTATTAATTAGGAAAGAGTAGCCTTCGAAATGGCCGAAATCTCTCCAGTTCGGAGTCCCTTGTAAGTAGTTTTAGTGCATTGGACACAGGATATGAAATAATGAGAAGTCAAATGATACTTTACGAAATAATATTTGAGATTGTTTTAGTGCAGGAGGATAGAGAGTTGGGCATGAAGCTGAGGTAAAATTTTTATGTGACGGGAACAAGTTGCCATCTTACCTCCCCGGTGGTCTAGGGTTTTTAAAAGAAACACACATTTTACTTCCTGGAAAGTTTCCCTGTTTTCTAGGCTTTTAGAAAGACATATTTGTGATTGGAAGGAATGAATATGTGGGGAAGATGTATTTCATGCATGTGTATAAACATATACCATGTATCTGAAATCCATGTGGCCCTCTGTAATGCTGACCCAAAAAACTGTGACCTGCTGATTCATGCAGTGGCCCAGTCAGAAACTCAAAGTGATCCTGGGCATTCAGATCCTGCCATTGCGTTCCCAGCCGGCCAGAGCTGGGGATGGAAGCTCTTGCTTTTGAGCCCAGTGCTTTTTTCACACATTCTGCAAAAACACTGAGCTGCTGAAGTACTTCTAGAGAGCAGATGTAACAAAATTTGTGTAATGGTCTTCGTTCCATCTCCATCAGTTCGGTGTCTTCCACAGAACTTGATAAAAGCAATGTCAAGATCCTTCCTGGTTTGTATTACCTTCAGTCATCCTCTTTTCATTTAGCAGTGCTTCATAGTCAGACTGAAGATGTAGATAATGATCACCTCCTGTGTAATCATGGAGGAAATAAGGGATTCTTCTAAAACTCATTCCATCTCCATAAGAAAGGGATGTTTTTCCAGGATGCTTTAACTATTCTGTCTACTCCCTTCTCAGCCCACAGTCAAATTTAAATGCTGAAATGAAAAGGTCTGGAGAAAGATAGGTTTGAAAAGGCTGACAAAGCTATTGGTCAATACAGAAATGATCAGTAAAGGTCATGGTTCAGCTTATGGTTATTATCCTTAGCATATGAACTAACAGTATTTCATGGCCAGAGGGCTAATGGACTTTTGCCTTGAATATGTTTCTTTACTAGAGTTGTTGGAAGGATTTTTGATTGCTTCAAGGGATCAGTAAGACTCAGAGGTCAGTACCTCTGAAAGATGTATTTTATTTCTTCAAGAAATAAAGTCTGCCTCCTTTTCTTTGAATGTCTTTGTACTGGAAAAGGAAAAAAACCCACACTGTCACATCAGTGGTGCAGGACTGTCCAATATCCATGTTCAGGCACGTTTTACTTGGTTTTTCTCTGTAATTAAGGAAAAAAACAAAACAAAACAAAACAGAAGAAAACAAAAACCAACAAAAAAACCAAAACACAACAAAGGGCTTTCAAAATCCTGTGTAGTTTGGCCAGCCAGCAATTCTCCACTGCCTACCAAGATCTTGGTGTTGGCTAGAGCCAAGGTGAATTTATAGAGGATTCTCTTATGTCAAAGAAACTTGAGCCCTCATCTTTGTCCTCTGGGTTCAAAATGTCTGGATTCAAATTGCTTTTAAATTGACAGAGTGCAGAGCCAACCTGAAAGCTGAGGTCTTACTTCCATACACGACTGTATTAAAAAGTGTTATATCTTTTATATTCACTGAAAGGGTAGTCAAGCACTGGAACCGGCTGCCCAGGGAAGTGGTTGAATCCCCATCCCTGGAGATATTTAAACAACATGTAGACGTGACGCTTAGGGACATGGTTTAGTTGTGGACTTGGCAATGTTAGATTTACGGTTGGACTCAATGATCTTAAAGGTCTTTTCCAACTGACATGATTCTGTGATTCTATGATTTTGTGATCTTTTAAATATTGTCTTGCTACTTGTAGAAGAAGGTGCTGTAATTTGCAGTCTGGACTGTGTTGAAAGTTCGCAGCACATGGGAATACTTCTCAAGCAGAAAGGTCTAAATATAAAAACAATAGTCTACTTTTCAAGTTGCTCCAGAGAGGCACCTGTATAGTAGTGAGAGCACCTGGTGAAAGCAGGAGAGAAAAAAAATGAGCATTTTAGCATATTCAAAAACAGTATTATAGTATAGATAATATAATGCAATATGATACATAAATTATGTATCATTATATGTTACATACTATTATGTAGTAAATAAATAATAAGCATATTACTTAGAGATCCTGTGTTCATGTGGTCAGAGATAGCTTCTTTATCAGATTATGAATCTGATCTTGAACTAAATAGGTGGGTACAGCAATTCATTCTTACCTAGGAACTTTCTCCACAAGGCAGGGTTGCTACTGTGGATATGAAGGATGTATTTGCATTACCCCTTTGAAAAAAAATATTCCCACCACAGTATTTGAAAGTCATGTTGCAGTGTACTGAAAGTATATCCTCAAAGTTATTGTTTCAACAAGTTTTTGTCTCTTGGAGGTAGAGATATTTTCAGGAAGGGCAACTTTGACTTGAACATAATGTCTCTGTAGGGGTGTTACATTGAAGAATATCAGACACAGCATGCTGATCTGAAAAGAGTGTGTTTACACCACCACAGAGACTCTTGGAGGAATTAGAACATTTGGATTTATGGTATCAATATAAATGACCATCTTTCCTAAAATACAGATAATGTCAGAACAACTTGATTTTCCGTTTCAGTGAATGAAGCTGTCCCCATGAAAACTGCACAAAATCAGTTGGAGGACTTGCTGTTCTTAGAGGAGCACATTCTGGGCTGGATTTCTTTTTCAGTGATTTTGTACTGCTTCTTGCAATGCAGATACACTAGCCATCTTGCCATTTTCAGTTGTAACCCACTGCCTCCTTAGTCTCTCTGCCAAATTGTGATAGAAGTAGTGTTTTAGAGATCCTTGCAATTATTGCCCTTGGGGAATACCGTCAAATGTTTCAAGCCAATATTAATCATCTTGTGAGCTACTGGATAAAATACTTTTCTGTATTTTCCTTTTCTGAACCTTTTTCCAAAAGATTGGAGGCCAGGTCTCTTCTGCTGAAGCAGATTTCAGGTCACACAGACTGTTCTGAGGGCACATTGTGTTCTCAGTTTCCAAGTAAATTAATTTTCCCACTTAAACTAGTGTTCTTCTTTTTCCTATAAATCTTCTGTGTGGCAGGAAAAGAGTTATGTATCTTGCATTTTCTCGTAGTTCCTTTAAATTATCCTGTACTGATATCACAGAGGTGATGGCATCAGCCTTAAAAAGTAGGCAGCATCATTCTAGTACCATAGAACGAAACTAGGTGGGGAGTCCATTTTTTGGTTTATATGACATGGGAAGGCATAGAAAGGTACAGAATTGCAGTTTGTAGACTGGTGAAGTTAGCTACATCCTCTAGGAGAAAACATGACATGATGGTAAAATCTTTAGACTTTTCTGTGCACTTGCTGGTATACGCGGTGTAAAATTCAGTAATTGAGAGGAAAATAAAATCTCTAGAAATTAGAGGCTGGAAAATGACTGCATTAGTTATCAATTTCCTTTGCTTTGCAGAAGCTCTTCTGAAATTCATTCACAGTAAATATTTTTATTCCTCCATTTTAAATTTTTCCCTTTTGCCTTCTAGTATCTGAGGACTGCTGGCAAGCCAGCAAGATGGCACCGATGCGGTGTTCACCTTAGATAAAACAACCTTCTTAGTTTATCAATATTGAATGTTTTAGCATTAGAGTAGCACAGACCAGCTGAAGTTAGAGACAACTTGTGCAAAAGAAAAGTGCATGATTATAATTTTTCATTAGTTATGAAATATCATTAATAGCCATCACAGCCTGAACAACTTAAAACCAGTTTCTGTTTCAATTTAAAATGAAACAGTTGTCTGTTGCACAAATATCCTGTTTTCTAGGCTGTGTACAATCCTGAACGTTCATTGTATGTTTGGGACCTAGTCTGACTTGAGGAATAGCTAGTGTAAATCTTTGCCTAAGTTATTTATCAGGATATTGGGCCTGTCTTCACCCAATTGGTAGAAAGTGCTACCTCCTCCCCCGTTTCAAAATTCAGTTATATTTAATCCTGCTGCTGCAAAAATGAAGCATGCTTTGACATGTATAAATGCTTGTTTGCAATCTAAGTGTTACGTAGGACAGCTCCTTTAGCAGTCTCTGAAAGAAAGTCTTCCCAAGTAAAGAAGGATACGGAGGATGGACTAATCTCTTCATTTCTGTTGTGAGGGGATTCAAGCATGACAGTCACTGTCGCGCGGACAGCAAACAGGACTGTTGGCGGAGGGCGATGCAGGCATTCTCCCTTTACGTTGGGTGTGCCATCAACCTTTTATGTAGTGTAAGCAAGCTCCTTCCTTTTGAAGTATGTAAGAATACAGTAGGAGACCAAATGTTCTTAAAAACATCTTTTCTCCCCTCCTTCCCTTTCCCTCCTCCTCTCATCTTTTCCTCTTCCCCCTCTCCCTCTTCCCTGCTCTCTCCCGCTCCCAATTTTCCCTGCAAAATTTCCTAGTCAGACCATGAGCTAAATCTTACTGAAGCATCAATAAGTAGAGTTAACGGTTGACTGCACAGCCGGTGTGCTGTGACCGCAGCTTGTTAGACCCACCCTGCTTCTCCCCCTCGCTTTCCTTCCCCTGCAGGCTGTCTGTATGGCTATGTCGGCTCTGACCTTATGCCGCAGCGCAATCCTCTTAAAGCGGACAAGGGTTCAAGTGATGATGTGCACAGCAGCCAGCACCAGGGAACCCCAGGTGTTGGCTCCACAAGGTATATTACCATTATAAAAAGTCGATAACAATTCCTGTTGAGTTTCCTTCACAGCTGTGCAGCTACTAACAGGAAAACAGGAGCTACCTCTTGCGTTTTAACACACAGCGTGGTTGCGCATTCAGGGATTTCCATCCCAAATCAGCCTCAGGGTCTGCAGGTCTGAAAATCAATGTCTCGTGTAACTTTTTTTCCCTAGTTTCTCCAAACGTTTGACAGGAGAGGAAGCGTAATTCTTTAAAGGATTTGAAGTATAAATCCGTTTCATTGTTTCTATGACCCAGTCTTTCCCATAACTTCTTCTGTGGGAATGCACAATCTAATCTGTTAACTGATCCAAGGGAATATTGTTTCGGTGGTTGCGTTAGTGTTTGCTATTAACATAATTTTTTGTTCATATTCTTGTTCAATCTCTTTGAACTATGCTCTGTTAGTCTTTCTTCATTCAAACACACACAGTTCAAGAGTCAATTTATAGGAGCTTTCAGAATTACCATTTAGTAGAAAATCTGTCGTGGCTTTACAAAATAAAAATAAGTTGTTGATACAGGTTTTAAGTAGACCTGTTGTGAGTGTGAAATAAAAATCTATAGTAAGATTTTCTACTGTGATATCTCTATTAAAAAGTTCTTCTTTGTGTAATGCTTCATAGTGAAGTTGCTTCTATTTAAAGCATTGAGTTTGATCTTGGCTTTGATCTAACGCTTTTGATCTTGAAAGAAAGATGTTGTGGCAGTAAAACAAAAAGGGTAGGAGAGAGGTTTTTTCTTTTTTTAAGTGATAAAGTTAAAGGGATACTGTCAAGATTTAGTATGCACTAATTGGACCTACCTTTATTTACTTAAACCTGTTTGCAAAGTCCATCTAATTCTGTATACGGGAGGGTTTGCTCATGCATGTGCTTTAATGAGCCTTATTCTTTTACAAGAGCACAGATTTTCTTTTGAAGCTTTCAGGGAATTGTCATACATAGCACAGAGTATAAATTATTTTTTAAATAGTGAAAATACCTTACTAGCATCATTTTAACTATACCAAGTGTGATGCAGTCTATCCTTTATTGTCTCTCATTTTAAATGGTAAACACAAAGCACGTAATAAAATCCTAACTTAAGAATTTCTAGTATTCGGATTTCGCACGGCTGACGTTACTTGCGTCTCCCCCATCATGGTGGAGCTTGAATATCCTCATCAAAGAGTGCAGAAACATCTGTTGAAGTCCCGTGCCTGAATTTAATCACCTGCTTGCAGTCTCTTGTTGAACAAAGCGTTTCACCGAGGCCTCAGTAAAGGGCTTGCTGTGCCGTAATAAGAATAAAAAGCTTTTAAGATGCATTTCGGACCCTCCAAGGTAATTTAATAGTTGGATTCTTTAGATGCCAAGCAAGTACTGGGGGAAATCCTGAAGCACTTAATGGTGGTGATGCTTTCTCTCTTGCCCAAGCCCCATTAGGCCGCTCCTCCGTCCGTCAAGCCCGGTGACAGGGGCTCTTTACGGGAAGGTGAATAGGACAGCGTCTTTCACCGCAAGGGACGTAACGGGAGAGCCGCTCTCTAACCGTCAGGCTGGAAGCCCGGGACGGGCGGGCGTGCAGGGCTGGGCAGCGCTGGGCAGCGCTGGGCAGGGCCGGGCCCTCCCGTCGGCGAGGGGCGAGGGGGGGGCGCGGAAAGCCGCGCCGCGCCTGCAGCCGGTGCCGCCGCTGGCGGTACCTCAGGCGCGCCGCTCCGGCCGGGCCGGGCCGGGCCGGGCCGGGGGAGGCGCGGAAGCCCCGGCGGGGCCGCCCCGGAGCCAGCCGGCCCTTACGTCTTTAAGGCAGGCCCCTCCTCTCCGCGGGGCTCCGGGGGCCGGAGCACGGGGGCGGGGAACCCCGCGGAGGTGTTTCATTTCCTACCGAGGGCTGCGGTGTGCCGCCGCCGGGCCGGGAACGGCGCGATGGGACGCGACGGGACGCGACGCGACGCGACGGGGCGGGCGCGGCTCCCGCTCCGGGTGACGCCGGGGCCGGGCCGGAGGGGGCGGCGGCGGCCGGGCCGGGCCGGGCCGGGCCGGGCCGGGCTGGGCTTCCCGCAGCGCGTCCCGTCCCGTCCCGTCCCGGGGCCCCCGGATCGGGGCTACGCCGCGGGCTCGCCCGCCTCAACCTGCGCTTTCTCCCCCGTGTAGCCTCTGCTGGAGGAGGGTGAGACCTGGAAGCAGTGTCAGCTCGTCCAGCAAGTGAGCGGCGAGGTGAGGAGAAAACCTTCCGCGGCCCTTACGTTGTCGTGTCCCCCCTCCTGCTCCTTTCCCTTGCCGATCCGCTCCTCGAGTTGGCCGCCTGACACCCCTTCCCCACCCCCGCCACGCTTTTGCTTTAGAAAAAATAACCCCTTTCGTATTAGGAATAAAAATATTTGCATGGGAAAAAAGCCCCATGTGTTATTACTTTATTAAATAATAACAACCCCACCATCTAAATTTGGCGTTGGTAGTCTGGAACAACATTCGAGTGGGTGGCTGGAAATAAATTTCATACTTGAAATAGAAGGTGTAAGGGATAAAGCGCAGAGATTTTCCCCAGGATTTTTGCACTTTGCAATGGTAACTTTCCATTTGGCAACCCGGTCCGGCATCAAACACGTTCTTTGTGCAAAAACCCCTTAAACTGAAAGCTCTAAGGTGAAGAATAGCACCTCGCACTTTGACCATGCACAAGTAACTAACCAGCTTACCTAAGACCATGTCATTCTGAATGGGAAAAGTGCTTTTCCTCTTTCCAGTGAAGCAATGGAAAAAATTGTCGTGAGTCGCTTTATAGCTTCTTAGTAATGCTGAATAGCTGCACTCAGGTCGCATCTTCTTCCTAAAGAAGCACGATGTATGGTTTTGAACTCCAGGTCACAAAATGGATTCAGACAAACCAGAGGATCCGAAAAAGCGGCAAGAAGAAAAGAAAGCAGGATGAAGCTATTTTCCAAAAGGTAAGGGTTCATGATGTGCGTTTGTGTAATGGGACAAAGGGCAGCACATCCAGAATGCTTTCCGATGACACCCTCGTAAACTCTTATAGAGATGTTCTTTAGCTTCTTCGACAAGGTGATGGTAAAAGGGTGTTACTGATAAAGTTTCAGTCTCACTATGTAATTACGATGGAAAGAAATCAGTAATCTTTTCAGATGTCTGTAATCCAGGAGACAAAATTTCCCTGTGTTTGTATATAACTGGAACATTCTGAGGACGAAAGAGAAGAATGCTTTCATCAGAGAAATCAATAGCACTTGAGAGCTTTTGACAGGACCTGCACCACTATTTGCAAATTTTCAGATACTGGTAGCTGAGAAACAGTTTTAATGGTGGATATTGGGACAATAATAGATGTGATACGTATGCTGAAACAAATGTTCTGACTGTGCAGTTGGCTCTGCATTCAGAGGGCGAGTTTGAAAATCATCTATTTGCAATATAGATTTCAAGTAATGAAAATGTGTCTGGATGGTTATTTTTAAAATTACTATAGAGGATTTTTAAAACTGAATACAACCTAAATTAAACTATTTTTAAACTGGTGATTTTTGATTTAGCTATTGTGAAACATTTGTTCTATAATGTTGGGTTGACCATTTAAATCACAATGTAGAGAGGTAAGTAATTAGCTGACACTTCTACTAAATAGCTGTTTTCTGTCCTCTGAAGAAAAAAAATGTGAATAAAGATGCATTTCCAAATGCATTATTAGAACTATGTTTTTTTTCCTTGCTTTGGTTTTGCAAACAAATTTATAATTATTTTTTTAAACCCTTGTTACCTTTAAAGGATTAAAATAGCAGTGTGTTGTTTTGCTGTTTCGACAGTCCTTCTAGAATGCATGATGAATCATTGCTGTTTCTGTAGCCAAATTCTTGCTGATAGCATGGCTGCCAGCTCCTGGGATATGTTGCCTTAGTATGGGCATTGCAGTATATGACAAATGTCTACAAAGTGCATTGTTGTGTGTGGGTGATTTACCAGCTCCATGGTGAGTTAAAAAAACACGAAATAGCATCCTTTAATTCACTATTTCTTTTATTTTGTAACTGGAATACATCGTTTAGGAAAGATGTTCTGTGGTGGTGTACTTCAGAATGACATGATCTATACAGAGATAGCATAAACGGTTGCACCAAATAATTCCATTTCTGTTTACATTTCCGTATGTGAATGTTTGTTTGCGTGTATGTGTAGCATTTGTATTTGCAATCATTTTATGTTAAGATGAAGAAGAATTTTTTAAGTTAAAAAATGTATCGTCACGTGAATTTCTGAGCAAAATGCATTGATGGTACAAATAGCCCTAGTACAAGCTACAGTCTGCATACATTTTGAAGTAATTTTTAAATGGTACAAAGTAGGTCCCCTGCTACGTCTTAACAGTAGGCTTAAAGGTACCTTATGCTGTTACACCCCTCCTCATCTCTTTCTATAGGAGAAAGCTTCCTCAGTGCAAAACCCCTTTGTACCGATAAAATTCCATTTCTGTTGGGGGGGTTGTTCTCCTCCTACTGTTCCCAGGTTTGTGAGAGAGCACTTAAGTGCGTAGGCTTGCCGTGTTAGAAATGCAAAACCTAATGTATAAACCTAAGATACACTCACTGTTATTTTAAACAGTAATTCTTGAGTAAGGTCTGTGAGCAGAAACGTGAGTTAAAATTGAAGGCAAGAATACACATTGTCTTCCAATATCCATAAGTATTAATAATTCTTGGAGATCCATTGCAGATTCACAGCACTGCGTCAGCAGGGTACTTAACCCCGGGGGACGGAAAAGGCCTAACAATAACTTTGTGTTTGGTAGTGAAACTGTTGACTGGGCACAGAGGGTGGGATTCTTCATGTTCCCTGGAAGTTTGGTCATTGCAATGGTGACTTTTCCAATATAGTTAGAGATGAGGGAAGGTGAAAACAGTGAGGGACCTCTCTGGTGCTGGCAGAGCTTTATTATATTACTTGGTTTCAGAGTTGGTTACAACTAGGTTTCCAACATGGACCTACCAGTCAGCATGGTGACCAGTCAGTGTGGATGGCGCTAACCTCTGTTCCACTAGAATTCTTGATGTTTAGCTGTGTCCATATTGGCCTGTAGCAGAAACGGCATCATACAGTAGTTTAAGTACTTCTTCTGGGATAATCAAGAAAGAAAAAAAGCACGTAATGGAAAAATAAGGCACCCTTGAAGAAAGTAGCAGAGGTAGGAATAAAACCATGGAGTGAGACGAGGGAGGTGAGAAGCAAAGCAATAAGTAAACAGAGAAGTCGGAGAGCTGGTACGAGCTCGTATCACAAGTGTAATTAAAATAAGGATACTGACGTATTTTGCTACATAGAGAAATCTGAGCTTTGCGTTGATCTTGCTTATCCTTTCAAAACAAGCACTAACTTATTAAATATAGCTTCTAAACTTTCGTGTGCCTGTGCTGTCCGATTTTCTTCTATCATTTTTTTTCTTTGTGATAGGAAGTCCTATTTCTAATACAAGATGGATGACTTTGCTATACTGAGACACCGCCAAATCAAAGCAACTGCTTCTGCATCCAAGTACAATATCTAGGACAGAGTGATAACTCTGTATGGAATAAGTGAAACAGAATTGTGGAGGAAAGGTTGCTGACAACTGCCGGGGAATTGCTTCTTGAAAAAAGTTGCCTTCTAAACAGTTAAGTTTGTAGGAGCTGACTTTACATACGTGTACGTGTATTTAAAGAACATTTGAAGATACCGTGTGTTGGATAAGAACTGTGTAACTGGTAGCGTTAACTGCGCTCAAGGGGCATATGAACCGGTGGGGAAGCTCGTGTAGAAAGGTGTACTGCTCGCCGGCGTGGACCCACACAGGACGGATTACAGCAGTGTAACAAATTCCATGGGTGAGAAAGACTTTCTAGTCAAGTAACTAAGGGTTCTTCTTTTGCTCTTCTCTCTTTTTTTTTTGAGCTTTTTTCCCCTCTCAAAACTTTTTGCTGCTCTGTCTCTGAAGTATTTTATTTTTTCTTAGCAGCTTTTATTACAATCTTTCCTTTCCTGCTTCTTTTTCACCCCTCTTTTCTTTCTCTGTTCTCCTTTGTCTCCTTCGGTCACCTTCACTATTGTTGATTACTTTCTATGTACTTGCAGTTGCTTTTTCTATTTCTTAAGTTATCTTTTGCTCACGTTGTTTTCTGTGTATGATACCCTGTAGATACTCTTCTTACGACGTGTGCATGCATGTACACAAGTTGAAACCCACTCACCCCTTGCATTTCTGCTTTTGTCATCCTTCCTATTCTCGTACATTCTTTACTGCTCATTTAATCTTACGCTGTCTTTTCATCTTGTCATTTTAGCTGGTCAGCACATCTAGCAATCGGTATGTGTATCCATACAGAATGTTGTTTACATGAGAAAATTAGAGAAGGTAGAACAGAGCTTGGAAATAACTGGTTGGATACAATTAGTGTTGTTTTATTACGAAGAGTGTGATTGATAGAAATGCTAAGTGTTTTTATTTTTGTTTTTATAACTGAAGTGAGCCTGCTTGAAAAAAGACTCCATTATCCGTGCCAGTGCTGAGTGTTAGGCAGAAGAAAATGATCTTTCAGGAAGACTAGTGGAATTGTAAGCATGCGATCTGTATCCACTGTGGAATTTGAGGGGAAACATATCTTTTTATTAGGAGACTAATTCACTTCTACATGAAGTTCAGTGTTAAAAGCTGCTTTGAAAGTATTCCCGTGGTAGAAAAAGTGACATAGGATGAGATACTAAGGGTACACAGTAGTTAGGGAGAGCACTGAAATACGTGTGTGTGTATGTATGTATACTAGGTAGGGAAGATGATTTGTGCAAAGTATCAAAATTGCATTTGTCTCTTTCAGTTTGATTCTATACTGAAACTTTGAGGAATAATTCAACTTTTCCAGAATAATTTCTGCTGCTTTCTCAGAAATACTGTTTTCATGTGTTTAAAGTTTGTGTGCTAGTTTACTAAAAATGTGATTGTTTTTGATTTTTTTCCTATTGGTTGTTGCTGTTGACTATTCTTCTCACTCCAGAGATTTACAGTTGTCAGTATTTAAGCTCTGTTAATAACCTGCGCAAAAATGACTTTGTTGAAATAGCTGTTAAGTTTGTAATAAAAAAATAAAAAAAAAACCCAGTTGTGATATGTATGACTAATGCTAAATGCTATTTTGTCCTTCAATGACAAATTCACCAGTCTAACTGAAACACAAGAAACAAATCTTTTAATTCATTAAAATGAGTTGTGGTGTTATACTTCAAGTAGAAAATGTTTTGAAGTCTCAGCAAAAAATAGGTAGGGAGAAGAAAATACAATGTGGTAAACGAAAGCTTTTATTTAACTAGGGAATTTATTCAGGATGATGTGCTTCTGCTAATTCAGGTAAAGGAATATTAGCATATAATGCATTAAAATTACTTTAAAACTTTAATTACCATGTATTTTTTGTTTCTCAAAATGAATGTTTTTACTTGAATCCACCAAACTGAGAATCAAAGCAAGGATCAAATCTGAAATAGATCTCTTGATCTTGTGCACTGTATAGTGCTTAACAGCTGAAAGAAACATGGTAAAAAGTCCTAAAGCGTTCTTCAGAGAGTGTTCAGTGGAGTCATTTGCTGTACCTTAGCTTTCCAAATTCTGTTAATCTCACAGAACTTTCTAGGCACCCTGTAAATGTATTTGCTGGCCTTCAGTGATTACAGATAACATTTAATTCCTTTGGCAAACAGGGATTCGTATGGAAAATTTTATACCCAACTCATGTACAAGAGCTGAATTGAAGTAAATGTTGTTAAGCTATCTGAGAAATAGAGCCTGTCATTTTAAAAACTTCCCCTGAATACATATGAATATAATTTGAGGCTATTAAAACTACACATTTTCAGCATTTAGTTTTCCATTCCCATAAAAATATCTGTATTTATGGATTGTTTGGAAACTGTAATTGTACAGCTCCAAAAAATAATATTTTTTAGGATAGGGCTGCTTCAAAGTTCACTTAAGAGATGTATAATAGAACAAGAAAATACTGTGTCTATGTGTAAAAAATATAAAAATATGAGTGGAATTTTTGGTTTAGCCATAATAATATTTTTTCAAAAAATTAGTCCAGTTCTGGCATCAGTATCAGCTGTATCTTATTTGCAGTAGTTTTGTGTCAGGATCTTAGTTTCCTTTTTAATGGCACCCATCTCTATTAGCAAGGAAGTGTTGTTGCATAGCGTGTTTCACATTGAGTCTCCCAGATGGATATTATTATTATGTTGTCAAAGGGCGAATGTTCCTGTTAGGCCACATTCAGGCCACATTTTTAGATCAATTGAGCAAGTAACCGCCACGCATATGATGATGCACCCGCTCCCTTTCAGACTCTGAGATGACCATTTCTAAATTAGGAGAACTCAGGCCAGCATGGCCATGTGTTGAAATAGTTTAAAGTTTACAGATAATTACATCACTGTTAATTATAGCGGTCGAAGCGGCAGCCATTCTGTGCAGCGAAAGATTAAGGTCACTTCAATGTAAAACACAAGGTTTCTGCGGGAAAGAAAAAGGCAGTTTAAGTAGAGAGGTTTTTTCCTCTTGATTTGCAGGAAGAACTAGTTACACGCCCGTGATGGAGCACTATTTGGCAATCAGTCTCATTGGAGGCATTTTAATGAAGCAATGTTTGTTATCATATGATACTAACAAGATGAATTACATAACTGGGATCTACTAACGCCACTAACTGTTCCGTCTACTGTTGTTTCTAGGTATAAAGCCCTATTTTTGGTGGTTGACGTGTGCTCCTTTGTACCTTAGCTTACAAATACCTCCTGTCTTTAATAAAACAGGAAATGGAAAATGTGAGAACAGTTTTGTTCTTTCCAAAATAATAGGTCAAATGCTTTTTGCTTTTTCGTTTTTAATACTTCTCAAATGTTTGCCCCTACCAGTGTTTATGGAGTGAATTCTGAGTGGTCATGTAGTGAGTTTTGGGAGCAGAAAGAAGGCTGTCCCTTTCAGGGCATTTGCAACTGGAGCAACTTGCTATGTTTGGAAAAAAGTGGTGTGCTGCATTCAAACACTCCGTAAGTTTTCTTCTACAGAATTTCCTATGGATTTTTTATTAGTTAAGCATATACGCTTGTGTGTGGCAGCTGAATAATCCCCTTGATTTAAATGTCCCGAAGTTTTTCTTGATGTGATTGACTGTAATGGCTCTGAAGTAGGTTTGATGGTCTGCTGGCTCAAACGTGTGCTTCATTTCAGTCTTACATGTGTTTTATTTCAGTCTTACATTTATTACACATTGTCAGAAATAGGCTTAACGATTTTTTGATGACCAGTCTTAGCTATTGTCCTCATTCTGTGTCATTTTTCCATTTAGATTATGTTCACATTGTGTATAGTAAAAGCACACATACAGGCGTCTACAAGTGTGGACGTTGTTACTTAAAGAAATACATGAGCACAGAAGGCAAAGGCTAGACCTTTTACAAAACCAATTAAATTGTAATAAAATTACAAAACCAATTAAAAAGGTTTTGGTAGTTCTTAATCTGCTTTTTGATGGTCATGGTACTGGTAATGGTCATGGTAATGGTAAAGTAGTCATGGGTACATGGGTCATGGTAAAGTAGTCATGGGTACAACTTAGAATACTGTCATCCTCTCCTCCCCTTCCAGCCCCCCAAGAAGCTCTTTTAGAGCAGGAAGGTAGCTCACAGTTAAAAGCAAACACATTCTTTGTTGCTTTAATTAAACAGACAGGATTGAATTCATAAAGGTGTGTAAATTGTACTATACTCACTTGGTCTATGCTGCATATATTTTCTTGTGTTACTTTTCATGTGGGCACAAATGGAGTGACTACTCGCAATTGCCTAGTTCCTCTCATCAGACGCTTCGCTTACAGGTTTTGTGACACCTGTGTCAACATTTGAAACTAGACTACAGTTATCTCAACATTAGCATGGATATTTATGCTGTACAAATATATATCTATAGATATGCTATATAAATATAGAAAATATTTTTGATCTGATGAGATACAGGACACAAGCTCTCTAATATCTGTCGTTTTATTGGGACTGCAGTCTCACTATGGATGAGCGAACAGGAAATATTTTCCTTTTATCTTTGTACTATTAAGCTAAGTTCTTATCCTACATTGAGCTCCACTCAGGCAGTCTCCATATCTGAACAGCGTTGTTGAAGCAACGGGGCATTGATACTTAAATTTTCCATAGTCTTGATTCACAAATGATTGCCACTGACAATTTGCTTAATAAAGAAGGCACAAGAATTTTGTTGTCCTCCTGTGCTATAAGTGTGTTCTAGTTAACAGTAATTTTTCAAGAAAAGCTTTTATTTTTATCCTGAAAAATTGCTGCTGGAAAAGAAGCTTAGGCAATTATGTTGTTCTGTATGTGTCTTTCTCCCTTTTCTGTCTTTATTTAGGCATCCATTGGGCATTTTCAATGAAACTTGTAAGTGCTTTAAATCTGCCATGTTCCTGTACAGGATGCTGTGGGGAAAGCCCCCATAAAGGCAAGGCAGAAGTATGAGCTCCATCATTTCTGGGAATCCTAACAGACGCATGAGGGGGAAGATGTTATGACTGTCCCAGCCACAGGATACATTTTTGTTGACACTTTGAGCCTATGTGACAGTTTGGTCAAGAGACACAAGTTCCCAAGAAACTGGATTTCATTACTTTTGCTTCTCACAGAATTTCATGTTTTGGTTTTATATTGAACTATATTTGGTTTTATTCTGAACTATATCCTGTGTACTCTTCAGGTCGCATGCTCCAAATGTGATGAACACCCACGTAATGAATTTGCCTTACAGATGGTTCCCTTCTTCACTCCTAACACAAATACCTGAGAAAAAAAGGGGCTTAGGACGTAGCTTGGACGACTGATGAGTGCCTTGCTTATGTTCTCTCATCCGTATTGCAAAAGGAAATGAAATAAAGCTAGAGCGTACTAAATGTTTCCATGCAGAAGATCCTGTTTACTTCAAAAAAAGATGACCAGCTCGGTGCCAGTTCTGCAGTAACTATGGTTGTCTTGTTATTGTTTAAATTTGAGAGATTTTTCTGTGTTTTGGCTGTACTTCTGATGAATTCAGTGAAGCTACTCATATATTTAAATGCTTTGCTGAACCAAGCCTTAGTCATTCATCCTCAAGATCTTCTTTCCAAGTGACTACTTTTCTGATTGAACAGGAGATTTGACTTATCCTAATTGTCCAAACTGCTTTTTACTGGGAGATGTCGTGTGAATATTTTTTTTTTATATCTTACAGTATAGATGAAACCATTGTGGTGGGGCAGAATTCATTTGTCTTAGGCTCAGTTTTCTTCTATGTCCTGCAGTTTCCCCTCCCCTCTTTTGCTTGTTAAAGAGGTGCCCTTCTGAGCATATGCCGGATTATAGTGTGAGAAACCCACAAGATGGAATTCTAAGTTTATCACTCAAATTTACCTTCATTGTGGCTTGATAAATATGGCCTGTTTTTTGACAACAAGTGTTACCCTGAGTAAGCCTCTCAGGTTTTCAAATACTTATTAAGAAATAAAAGGAAGTAAAAAAATTTTGGATTTTATCTTTTGTGGACCACAACCAACACAGGCATTCATATTTAGGAGAAGTGGTTGCTTGAAGAGACTAGGAAGCCAGGGAAAGTGATTTCAGCTTATCTGGTTTTACAGATGCACATATGTTAACAGAAGGTGCATTTTAAAACTTTTTCCAATCTAAATAATTATTATACCATACTTTTGTTCTAATACACCCTCTTATTTTGTAACATCTGTAATACTTTTCAAGGAATCAAGCATTTTCTCTTCTTTGAAAAACTACCATGTTTATTTATCAGCCCAGGAGAGGAAACATACATGACAAAATACTTTTCAGTATTACATGCATTGCTTCTAATTTTACAGCAGCTCGAAGTTGCAGGATGGAGTTGTATAAAAGTAGCTGAGAGATTCTAGACATCTCAGAATGCACTACCTAATAGTGTGAAGACACAGTTTTAATGCAACCGTGTGTTTACAAAGTGTCTTCTACTAAATGATTGCAAAGTGCTTTTTTATGTAAGGACCTCATTACCATTGCATGAGATACCTCAAAAGCATGTAAGGCCTCTCTTAAAATTCTCTGTCCTTCGGAATTGAAATTAAAATGTTTATCTTGATTTTACAGATGGTAAACCAAGGCATGGAGATGCTAGGTAGCTTGTCCAAAGATACCTAAGAAAGTTGGGCAGGGCAAGGAAATGGCCTGAAGTCTTCAAGTTTGGTGTCCTAACACAAACCTTTCCCCGAGGGCACTCTGTGTTATAAATACCAAAGAATTAAGCCACACGATTTTCCATCAAGCAGTTAGTGCTCTACATACCAAAGTATGGACAGCTTGGTGATATTTTAACCTGTAGCAGAGATGGGAACAAGCTAGTGCTGTGACTTCACCTCCCCAGTAATGCTATGAAAGGTCCAGTGCATATAGCAGCATGACTGAAAAGGAGAACTTGAGCATGGGAGCATTCATTTTATCAATATTTACACTGCAATAGAACGTACTTTCTAGTAATGAATTAAGGCTATGCTTAGTGGTTTCTGATTTTAAGTATCAAATAGAAGTGTTGGCTTTGACTGTATTTTAAAGGATAATAATTTAATGGACAGCTATTTACCTTTTTGTCTTTGCCTGAATGAGTGTGTGCGGTCCTGTAACTTTTAACACAAAAGGAGAGTAGAGTAATTGATAAAAGCTTGCTAAATCATGTTTTTTCAATGCAAATAGTTTTGACTGTAAAACTTTCAGGCATGGTACGATAGGGTGTTGGGGGCATGATACTTAGTTTAGAAGCCAGAAATGTGCCTGTGTGTTGTGTCTGTACAGCGTAGAAAGAGTTGTGATGGACAAGTCTGCTCCTGTCTTACTAAGGTGGAAGAAGTGCAGAGCTGGAACCTGCGATAAAGAACAATTGCGTACATAATTCTTTACTATAGAGGTATACTTATTTTAATGATGTGTGTTGCTTTGCAACTATGTAAGACAGAAATGTAGAGTTAAGTACCTTATGTGAATGTCCTGTGTAGTGATCTAGCCTTCTGGTATAAAGTGGCATGTAAGTAAATACTTAACAAATTGTATTTAATTAAAAGTATCTGGTCAGACTATCGGATTCTCTTATGGCTTGTCAGGGACACAAGGACTTTTTCTGAAAACAAGCCGTTTTGTACTTGCAGGGTGTATTTCATATCTTGCACTTGTTTCTAATCAGTTAAAGCCTGTGAATGTCCCGTATAGGAATTTGTTTGAAGTGCCTTTAAAAAGGGAGGTTGTGTAATACCAATGACCTAGATGGCGTGTAGACACTAAGTCTTTTCATTTGTTTTCTCTTGTCCAAGCATTGAGACAGGAAGCATTCTTAGAATTATTTTTAGATTTTTAAAAGTCAACCTTGATTTCCTCATGTAACAGTAATCCCTTGGCTAGGCCTGAAAGCAATATTGTTTACTCTTCCATGGTGCCATATGCTTGCAATTTTTTGCTTTATTTTGGGTGCCTGTGTTTTGGGTTTGTGTGTTTGTTTGTTTTTTTTTTTTTAAAAGAAAGTACTCAGAAACTTCCATTTATATTGGATTGTCATACTTGAACTGTTTAGGTATAGAAGAAAGTGCTCCCTGATGTATCCATGATTCTTCTTGTTGTGTGTCCAAATCAAACACAGTAAGTGGCTTGATTTATTGCAGTCTAGTGAGATGATCATGTCTAAAGGATCACTTTCTTGCTCCATAATTGTGTTGTCTTTATGACATCACATTTGTTGTGACAGAAAGGTGGCTGAGCAGCTAGGGGCCAGGAATGCTGGTTTTCTTCTTAGCTTATACGCTGCTTATTTTCCATCTGAGCATTCAGCTGAGAAATGAGCCAGAAGTCCCAATCCGTCTTTACACCTAGGTCATGGCGCTGCTGCTGCTTAGTTGATGTGTCCCTCTTTTTAAACTAAAGAGAAACTAGGTGCATCAGTGTGTTTCTGTAACCCCTACCATTGCTCCTCATTCCATTTCCAGCATTAAAATCTGGGAAACTTCTACAGAGATGTTGTCTGAAACATGCATATGCTGCAGAATTAGTGAAACTTAACTATCCTTTCTTCTACCACACAAATGAGCTGTGCTGTGTAGAAAGGGTAAGCAGGTTCAAGTTCTGCATCTTTGTAATGTAAAAATATACCCAGCTAAGTGTTTTGTTACTTGTCATGCTAAGTTAATATTTGTAAAACATACTGAGATTGGTAGATGCAGTGAATGAAAGAATTCAGGGAGTTCCTGTTTGTTGTTGCTGGTGTGAGAGCCATGACTGATGGTTTGGAGTAAGGGAATTGAAATGTTAATTGTTCTTTGTGCTAGACATCAGCTTTTCAGTATCTTACCCATATTTGTCTTGCAATACAACTTGATGTTTCCAAATCATATTCTAGCCAGTGTTTGACTGTATTCCTTTCATCAATAAAAAGCTAGTGTGTTTCAGCTTATCTGTTCCTGAGTCATCTTCATCTGAATGTTTTTATTACCCTCAAACCTTAGAATAAGCCAAATGATTAAAATATTGTAAAAATGTCTTTTCATGACAGAATAAAAATCCCTTGTAACTCGACAAGTCTGCTATGGAAAAGAGTTACTTTTGAAGACTTATCGTGTGAGTTTTACTTGGCCATAACATTGTGAGTATCTGTTAAGTTCATGAAAACCTGATTATGGACACAGAATCATGAACTCTGGATTACTTGTGTACAGATTTAAAGAAAACCAAAGTAGCTCAATATTAATTACACAGAGGAAAAACTGGAAAGTGAGAGAAGTTGGATCAATATACCATCACTTTCATTATTGTGATTCTAATTATATTTACAATTTTTATAGATTTGTAAGTCACAAAATGGGAAGTGACCAAGCCATGAATTGTTACCAACACAAATAATATCCTGGAGATTCTGTAATGCTCATTGCTACTCATGTGTTGGCTGAGGAGATCTAGGTAGGCAAAGGAAAGGAATTGTAGATGGAAAGTCAAAGCTTGAGGTCTTCTCTTTGTATTCCCCCTCCCTGGCCACTACCTGCATTTTCCACTGGGGAGCTTTCTGTTTTCCTGTAAGAATATTACAGATAGCCCCACCATTCACCTGTAAAACACTCCAAAACTGGACATAGAAGTAAAGTTGCTTTAAGTTACAGGTAAGGAGAATTTGGCTACTTAATTATGTTGTGTGTGCTTCTCATGTTAGGAGATGGGGGATGGGAATGAAAAGATAAATGGAAGGAATGTCAAGTTAAAGATGCCCTTACAAGGATACCCTTTGTATTCTGGAAGCTAGCATATAGTTCCAGTGGCTTTTTTTCCAGTTTATTGAATTTATTGCCATCTTGGCTTAGTTAAGAGTGGACTGGGTGCGTGTTTTGCAATGCGGAATCTTTCCAAAGCACTGGCAAAGATTTAACAGTAAATCCAGCTGAGTTCCCCTGAGGGTTTGAGCTGAAATTCTGACTTTCATATTAAATTAGGCATGGTTACAAGACAAGAATTATTTGAAGTTTTTATGAAGCATGTGACTGCTAGAACAGGCAACTGGGATGCAAATCGTTTTCATGTATGTTTTCTTTTTTGGGTCAAAAATATATGCAGGATACAAAAGGTTCTTATTTATGGGACTTGAAGGGACATAAATAGAAAGATAGTTTTTAGATCTTGAAAATAAAAACCAACCCCCTCAAACTTCTTTGCCCAAGTTTCCTTCGTTTGAGGATTCTCCCCCCCAAAAGGGCTTTCCCCTTTTTTCTAAACACCTGAAGCTTCATACGACTATCCCATGTATTGGAACCAGGCAATGGTTTGGGGTTTGGGTTTGGGGTTTTGTTTTGTTTTTGTTTTTGTTTTTCCGTTTAGACTTCAGTTGTATTTTTGAAGTACTTTAGCAGATGTCTTCTGTGATGTGGCAATGGCCAAATAGACTTCCCATTTGTTTCCTTGGTCTGCTTTATATCTGTATTACTGTGGTGCTGCAGCTATTCCTGCCAGTATTTCAGGTTATATTATGAATGAGAATAATGAAATAAACATTGTCCCATGCCACTTCAGGTAGAAATTTCTATTAAACTTTGAAATGACCCATCACCACACCACAATTTTTTTTTTTTTTCAACTCAGAATTGTGCTATGCTTTGGAAATAGCCATATATTTGACAAGTTTAGATTGATGTGTGATGAGAGAAAACAGTGTTAAGTTCTGGTAGTCAGTCACCCATCTACACTTGAGTCTTCTCTGCAGTCCCTGCTGGATTAGTCCCTTGCTGGTGTCGGGGTTAGCAGCGCTGGGTGCTTAGAGGGAAATGAAAGGTAGAGCGACACAATTGTTAAGTCAGTCTCTCCACAGTACCACATAGCAAATGCAGTTCTTTTATTTTAATTTCCTTTCTTGCATCATATCCACTCTGCCTGCATTTTCACATTGGTTTCCTACCATGTTCCCTACCCTCATTTTCTTCACTACTTTGTAGGGAAGACTTGAGTTTCAGCAACCTCTTTATTTCCTCCCTTTGCAAAAAAGGCTATCATGAGGATGAAAATCCATTTCTACACTACTGTAACAAATACCTGCCCTTTACCTGATTTAAACCTCTATTAAGCTCAGTTTTTTTCTGGTCTGCCTATGAAAAAAGGAGGGAGAAGATAAAAGTTTAATGTCTGCTTGTTTTGTTCTTTTTAATTGAATTAATGGGAAGCCAATACATCTTTCTGTATGGAGCAACTCCATGCTACTACTGATACAGTTCTCCTTTCTTTTCTTTTTGTACAGTTGTTCATCTGTTCTTGTGAAGATAATGTTGTCATATAATATAAACTGCAGAGAACCCATTCCTCATGAATGTGCCTGTGTTAATTTTATGAAGGATTTTAGGCATTTTAGGATGCACAGAAAATGCTAAAACATAAAAACTGAAATTATGTTAAGTATGTGATGGTTTCATTTTAGCACAAATACAGAAGACACTTTATGAAGGTATCTTCACTTAATCTGGAATAAAAACAGGATCATAATTTGGAAGTGGGGATTACAAGTGGCCAAAAAAACAGTACATTCTTTGACTCCATCCAATAGCTCTCCCAGTCATTTTAGATGCTAAAGGAAGGTGCAGTTATCTTCTGAGGACTAGTGCTTTTGAAGTAGGCCTTTCTGTTACAAAGTAGGCTCTTCCACAGTCATTTGTTGTTGGGGGGGGGGAGGTGGGTTGGTTGGTTGTTTTTACCCAAATGGCAATAGAGCAACTCTTAAATGTTTACCTAGATTAAATGTTTTTACAGTATGCTGACAGTTTTGATAACTGGATTGGATTTCTGGGGAGAACAGTGGCTATATAGAGCCTGCTGTTTCTTGATTTAAGTATGGACAAGATTTTCAATAGCTAAAAATTGGCTGTATCTAAAAGTTGGTGAGTGTTTTGGGTGAGGTAAGCCATTCCTTTTTCCTTTGCAGTAGGAATGGCTCCTAAAACAACTAACAAGAGAGTTGGTATTGCTTAAAATCCTTTTTTGATTGTTTCAGCAAAAGCCAAGGACAGGATAGATTTGAAGATACATATCAACATCTGAGGCTCTGCGTTGATGCTAGTTCTTTCAGCCTTATATATTTTGCAGGCTTTAAAGGCATTCCCCCGGAAAGAAAAAAGATCAAGTTTTCCACTGTTTACTCTGGGGCTTTTGTTTTAGTTATTTATTTAATTTTTTCAATGTGTAGCATTCATTCTGGAAATCTGCGGTCCATACAGGGAGAGAAGATATGTTTGAACTGAGCAAGATATAAGAACTGAATATGTTGTGTATAAGCCAGTCAGTGTGAATGCTCAGTCAAAAAGCTCTTTTAAAATGAAAACCATTGCTTGGTCGATTGACATGGTGGTTGGTAAACTGGGGGAGGGCAAGATAAAGCTGGTTGCCTTTCAGCAGGAGCTGCTGAGCTTGAAGTGTTTGTAAGAGGGAACATGCACTAAGAAGTAGTGAATGAATATTTACAGTCACACCATAAGTAATAAGGAGAGGGCTGAGAGAGATGCCTGGTTATTACCTCAAAGAGAAGGAAGAAATAGTTTAAGAAAAGCTGGTATGGGAGGTGAACCAGAGTTTAGATGGGATCCACACTGTGAGTTTTCAGGGAAGGAGTACCAGTCCTTGTTAAGAAAGGCTTTGTCCCGAATGGAAATATCTGTCTCCCAGTGGGCACTGAGGGTGCACAGCAATTCCCAACCTTCACGGCCTCCTGGCTAGTTCGCTGTTAGGAAATCTCTGCATAAAATATTTTGAGTTTTGTATTCTTTCTAATGTCTTGGCTCCCGTACAGAAGCCAAATGTTACAATCTTCTTTGACTACACTGGTTTAAAATTAGGTAACGGGGACCCTTTTGAAGTCTTTATGAAAACCTCTGTCTTTGCTTCTCAGAACAGTCTGGAAAGCTCCTGAAATGCAGGAGCGGGGAGCTTGGGGCGGGGGGGACGGGGAAGACACCTCAAAACTGACAGTGAGAGGAAGAATCTGTACACACTGGGCTCTCTGATAAAGTGTTTTTGGATCAACTAACTGCAGGCTAAATTATAACAAAAAGCAAACTGGTTAAACCGGGAGTTCCCGTTATTAACGTTGTAAAAGTGTTAAAAATAGAATTCACAGCAAACAGGATGTCTGGTCATAACTGTGCAGTTTCGGTTGCCCGATATTTATGCAGTTGACCTTCTGTGCTGAGATCAGAGAACAGTGAGGAGCCTCGTGACTGTGAATAAAAATCCCCTTTAATCTGATCACACCAACACGGCAGCTCCTGGAAGGAGTGGGCTAGCATTTAAGGGTGATGCGGAGAAATGAGTTCGTACCTCCAGGGAACAGCACATATGCTGCTCCCGCTCTGGGGGTGACACATCCTTTCGGAACAGCTGTAGTTTTGCCTGGAGTTCTGGCCAGTGGAACTACGTATTTTCTTTTTAATAGTAGTGTTAAAGTTCTTTTTTTTTTTTTTTTTCCTTCTCCGATATTAAATTTGGAAGTAGACTGTTGGGAGTATAGCGACTTTATTCCAAGTTCCTGAAGTTGTACCAAATTATTTAATATACGAATAGTTTTGGGAGGTGGGCTGTGCTGCCTAGCCAAAAGGATATAGTGAGCACTCAGTGCATCATGGGAAGCGTTCCCCATTGACCATTTAGTGTATAGCTATCAAGAAAATTCTTTCTCCAGCCCGATAGACAAAAAGGCACGCCTGCAGCTTGAAGTCTGGACCAGACAGCACTGACATTTTAGCACGGAGAACAATTTGTGTTCACAGTCCCTGCCTCTTGTGTGACAGCAGATGAGAGAGTCGGGCTGGCTCCCGAGCGCGGGAGCGCGCGGGGCTGGTCTTACTGCCGTCTGCAAATACATTTTTTGCATTCACATTGTTGTGAAATGTGGTCAGCTGTGCCAACAGCACTTAGCTGAAATTAACCTTCTCTATTGTGTGCTTTTCTGTTGTTCTGAAAATTTCCATCTCGTTCAACTGAAAAGCAGACTGCCTTAAGTTTTAAGGAGCAAATCCATGAATGTAACAAAAGGCAAGGTAAAAAGTATCTGAGATACTACTTTTAAGAATTGATAGCAAATGTTGAAATTTGTTGAAAATAGTGGTAGCATCATTGCATAAAAAGGAGGCTTAAGAATCAATATTAAAAGCTCTAAAAATAAGGCTATCGTTCTTCAGTGTTTGGAAGAAACAGGGTGTTTCAAAGTTAGCATATCTCAGTATATAAACATTTTTTCTTAATGTTCAGCTGACGACTTCTCAGTAATCCATTTGGTATTATTTTAAGAACTCCTGAAACTGTATTTAGTGTCTCTGAATGTGTATGCAGTTTCTATGAATCAATATTATAGAAAATTGTTTTCCAGATAAGTGTATGTTGGTAAATAAATTAAATAATAGTAGTATTGATAGAGGCTCAGAAATTTCCCCAAACCTGTGCTGTGGAACAGTTGCATGTCAGTAGTAGACAAGACATATCTTGGAGAATGAATATGGTTGCCACAAATGGGTCTTCTGGACAGAAAAAAAGGAGGGGGGAAGAAGGAATTTCTGTTACTTTGTATTGATCTAGGTCTCAATTTTGTGATGATTCACTGAGGCTGGTAAAGCTGTACGTGTAGATCTTCATTATGGCTCCCTGCCAAGTTCTTAGGTTTCGGTAGTGCCCTGCTTTCCGATTTTTCTTAGTTTTCCTTTTAAAGGAGGATGTTGGCTTACAGCATCAGAAATTCTGTTGCGTATCAACATATATATTAATGGCATACTTGAAGTAAAAGTTATTTGAAATAGGTATTCCTGGCTTATTTCTCAATGTCTTTTTGCCAAGCCATTTGTTTACTGAACCTTTGAAAACAGAGATATAATTTTCAATTAACTGAAGGAATGTACAACATTCAAATACCACACCCCGCCTGCTTAGGAGGACAATACACTTTCTGTGCCTACATGCCCTTGAATAGTTAAGGGGCAGGTTTTGGGTTGATGTCAGTTTATAGTGGAAAAATACAAGTCTGAAGCTATTGCTTGAGAAGGCAAAATGTGTAGGTGAAAGCAAAATGCTGGAGGAACATATGGTATAAGTAGTATAGCCTTCTTAAAGAAATGTAACTGTATTAGTGGAATAGGACTACAAAGAGCTCTAGTCAAGTTTTGATTTCCTCTCAGGTGGGGGAAGCTTTCTCTAAGAACTTGTTTATCTTCTTAAAGAAGGCACAGTATATATATATATACACACACACATATATGTATATAAAATCTGGCTTTCCTGCCTTCTCCTCCCCCAAAAAAGAAAAGAAATGTGATTGTGAATTTTTAATTGGTTTCATTATAACTTTTTCAGTTTTAAAAGAGGTGGTTTTTAAAAGAAATTTGATAATACTGCTTTTTTGACCTTGTTGGGAAAGCACAATTAATCCCTTTTAAGTCCTTGTTTGGTCCCCTGCAAGAACCATGTCTTAACCATGTCTTTTCCTGTGCCATCTATGTTTCAGCACAGTAGCTAGGTTTGAGTAAGACCACACACACATTTGGGTCTGTGACAGTAAGAGGACGTGAATTTAATTCTGAAAAGGTGGGTTGTCCTGCAGCAAATGTCCTCAGCACCCACAGAAGGCTTCCTTCCTCCCCACCTGATGTCCTCGCCAGCTGTCCCTGCTCGCTGCCGTGGAGGTTTACATGGCTGGGTGTGGGCAGAGCTCCACTTGCAACCTGACTGCTCTTTCTCAAAAGGTATGCTAGGGGTACAGCAAAATTTCCTCAAGAGTGTGGGGAGACGTCCAGGATGATCCCACAGCTCAGATGGTTTGAAGGTTAATCATCAAGTGTAGCAGGCCAGGTTCTCAGGTGCACGAGGCTATGCAGAGGGTGTGGGCAGGGTCTGCATTTCTCCCTGCTGACTCCAAAAGCGTCCAAGAGCCAGCCTGTTGTAACCTTCTTGCCTGGCCCCTTCTGCTGTGAAGTAGCCATAGTAGTTCCCCGGAGGACGCTCTGCCAGTACTATCCAACGATGGACTATGTCGCAGCTCCTTGCTGCAACTGATGCTAAAAGACTGGAGCTGGAAGCTTTTAAATTTTTTTTTTTGAGTCCCCGTGTTACCAATTTACATGCTCTGAAGTGATCAGGTCGATAAACTGAATGACTTCAGGGAGGAAACTTTAAGATAAATACCAGAAAAAACGCCAGGTGTCCTCTTTCCTAGGTTCTGGCCCTAAACTGTCGCTGTTTTCTCTTTCCCCTTCCCCCTTATCTCTTGAAAGTTATGGAAGTGAAGCATGTATCCACAGGACAATGAAAATCCACAAATACTGTGTTGTCAATCAGCAATACACATTATTGATGGTAGGTTTTCATAGAATAGATCATTAGCAGACACTCCTCCATCATGGATTGATAGTAACTTGGTTATATTTTAATGGGCTACTAGGCCTGATTTAAACTCCTTCTGCTTAAATGTCAGTACTTGTTTTTGTTTTTAAATTACGACCTTTATGAAAAGAAGAAAAAGAGGGTAAATAAAATCATAAAACCTAATCTCATTCAAGATTCAACAAATTCTGTTTTTTGAGTCAGAAGCTCCATCTTCACTTTTCTTTTTTTTTTTTTTTTTTTTGTACCGGGGTCTACATACAGGAGCACAAGGCAGAGGCTGCTGCATGCTGTTCTGTGAAGCAGAGAGTGTAAAAGAGTAAAAACAGCTTTTTTAGCCCAAACCTTCTTTTGTCTTTCGTTGGTCAGTCAGACATTTTAATACTGGGCCAATTTCAAATCTAGGCAACATAGTTCTGCAGGGATGTACTATTCATAGGGTTTCAGTCCTTAAGCAAGCTCTTCGCAGCCATGTGATGCCCGTGTCCACAGCAGTCCCCATTTAGTATATCCCCAATGGAAGGACTGGCAGTTTTTCAAGTGCGGTGAAAGACAGAAGGATTGAAGAGCTCAGATTTAGCTGAAATTAGTGCAAGCTTTTACAAAAGTGGTATGTGCACATTTACTGTTCTGAGAATGCAGCCATTGGATTAATGTTTGCAGATCTGGTCTTTTAAATTATTTTCTGTGGTTTTAAGCTTACTTTTGAGTTCAGAGTTTAAATGTGAGGACTTGAGTAAAGCATGCCTGTCCAACTGTGATGGAGAAGTACTATCTGTTTTGAATGAAGTGGTTTTGTTTAGTCCTGTGTCACATTTAGCTTCAGTGATTCCATGCTTTATAATCCATGTTAATGGAGCTACTTTGTGTAAGTTAGAATACAGTATTCCATGTAAGAAAAAGCCACTTGTAGTCTTGGAATAAACATATATTAGTTTAAAGCAAATGTCACCATGTACATTATCTCTTAGGAAACTGTGAACTGGTATAAACTTTGTGTAACCTAAAGAGTGCAATGGCACTATACTGGGTGTAAAACAATATAGAGCTTGGTGCTCTACATCAGCTTACAGAGAAGCTTAATAGTTTTGTGGTTGTTTTAGTTCACCTACATAAATATTCACACTGCCATATTTTGGCAGTGGCATGACAAATAATTTTCTGTTTTAAAAGGTCATGGAAGAGTAATTTAAATGTCCAAATACATTAGCTATTGTTTTATTTTTTAATTCCCCCCTTCTTGAAAATACTGAGAAATTCAGTTGCATAAATAGGAAAGTGACTGAGCCCCTCCAGTAATGCACTGTAGGTTCAGTGTTTGTGCCTTTCAAATTACAGTGGCTAGATGTAAGCAATATAAATCGTTCTGAGACCTGTACAGCATGTATAGATAGAATGGCTGCACCCAGCAGTTTCTGGATCTTCTTCCACAGTGCAGAAATAACACGTCATTTAGCAATATTAGAAAGATCAGTGTAGAGAGATTAGTGTAGGATAACAGAGGATGGTCTGTCCACATTGCAATAATATGGCTGTAGGAATAGTTATGCGTAGTGACTTGGATTGCTTTTCATAGTTCTTTACAGATACAGTCGGTACTTTGCTTTCATAGAAAAAACACCTCGTGTTTCACATCTGTAACACTAGAGACAAAATTATAAGTTAACTGCAAAGGTTTGGGCCAATGTGTACCAGATCAGGCATCTGTGTGCCAGATACGCATGCTTCTGGGAGAGTGTTTCTGCTCAGTGGTCTGCACAAGATGCTGTTTGTTATTTAAGCCAGCTTTAGATGGGTTTCTATGAAAGATGGAGATTATGGTTTAGACAAATCATTTTTTCTTCTTAACAATTCCTCCACCTCATCTGCCTTCCCTGTTTTTTAGCAAGTTTTCTCCTGCTGACTATTGCTGAGACAGTGGCTCTGAATTCTGCCATCGTGTGTTTGTTTTGCCATGGTGGTTGTTACTTACAGTGAAGGAACTTCCCTGGGTGACCTGGAGGTTCCCCTGGACTTAACCTTTTCCAGATGAAACAGTGCAGCTCTGTGTAAGCTCTGGAGGGACAACTACAGGGCTTCTGCGTCCTTCGCTGGACAATGGTCCTCAGGGAAGTAGGTGGCTCTGCGAGGCTTCCCTTCCCCTGCGTGGAGGAGTTGTGTGCATGGCCTCACAGATCCCCTCTGGAAATACCTCTATTCACTGATGGTTCCCTGCTGGTCATTACCCAAGGTATTTTACACAGCTGTTACAGAATGAAATCAGATTAATCTAAAAGGACCTACTTCCCCTAAAACTGTAATGCACACTGGCATTAGTAATGTTTTTTTCTTCTGAACTCGTAAAATCCCATTTGTGTATTACCAGTAGGTAGGTTTCGGAGTTTTCAGTTGGGTTTGGTTGGTTTTTGGTTTTACTTACTACTAGAAAAGTTTGCATTAGTTCAGTATTATTCTTGTTATTCTGCCTGGCTTACTCCAGTTATCTTCTTCAGAGCTGCTGCGTACCAACTGCCAAGTAACTTTCCACATTCCATATTCCTCTTTTTGCAGGGAGGATGGCATTGCATGCACAATACAGGATGTCAAGGCATGATGTTAACAGCCCCTGGAGTTGCTGGCTGTGTTCAGGGTAGGCTGGATTCTTCAGCCTTAAGATCCTCTGAGGCGTAGAACTGTGAATAGCTGGTAGCTCTTGCCTCGGTTGACTTGAGAAGTCACCCTAGCACAACGCAGGGTTTTCTCTCCTTTCTGCTAAAGTCTGGGCACTAGCCTACCTCATGCTTCTCCACTGCTACGAGAGAAGAGGTCAGATCTGAAAATTGAGTCCTCCACCATTACATAGCTTTGCATGGCAGCCACAAGCTCACTTACACAGAGTGTTTTATCTAAATTACATAAGTCATTCTTTCTTCCCCTTTGCCCTTCTCTGTAATTGTTTCCTGCAATGATATATTTGCTTCAAGGACATTCCCATCTGATTTCAGAGGAGGGGAAGAAAGCTGATCAGCTCCCAGGAAATTCCTTTGGTAACTGCAGGGGCTGGGCTTGTGATGGTGTGGTATTAATAGTTCCTGTTCAGAGATTTTATGGATGCTGTCTTTCACCTCCTAAAAGAATGGAAGATTATTTTAGTCTTGTTTCCTATCACATATGCTCATATAAAGCTAATTTCAGTGTATATGTGTTTATCCATATGTTTTCTTTAGTAACCTGGCTTGTTTAAATCAAGTAATGACAGAAAGACGGATGTCAAAGACAACTAATACAGTCAACACTAGCCAGATAGAGGAAGGAGAGTCAGTAAATAATGCCATTGAAAGAGAGCTTGTGATTTGTTACAGGCAGGGAGTCTCTCTCTGTAGAAAGGCACTAGAAGTACCTGAATAAACTTCAGGTGAGTTTACAGTCAACCACAGGACACACATAGGGGGGGAAACCTGGACTTCATGGATTTTTGTGCTTCTGGAACAACACAGTTTTGCTACACGATGCTCCCTTGTGATGAAGCGCAGCTCCTTCTCGTGCTGCCTTATCATTCTCATACAGTAGTGTTACAAGGACAGGGAGGATGTTGGCTGCACCTGCAACTAGGAATCAGGATGTGCAAGTCTATTTTTTCTTTCGATGCTGATGAACTGAATGCCTTTAAGCAAACTAATTCACGTTAGGTTTTCTACAAATGACTCAACATAATTAACTGTGTTCAGTACAGATGTCTGCAATGCCTATTTCAATGGGTATCACAAAGAATGCACAGTGTGGTGATTCCCAGTGTATGATCTGTAGACCTCTGCTCCGGAATGGGCTGGTTGGCCATACATTACTGGCTTTATCATCCAGCCTCAACGACTCACTGTACATGCTTTCCTGTACTTTGTAGTACTTTTTCAGGAATGATACATGTGAGCACAAAACCAAAGAACTTTGAAAAAAGATGAGTATTGGAGATCATTCAAAACTGCTTGGTGTTGTTGCTACTGTTTCTATTGCACCCGTGCCTTACGTAGTATGCAGTTGCTGCTTCTAAAGCTGCATAAGGGGAAAATACAGTTTTATTTGTTGCAATATTAGCAACTCAGTGCTCATTTCACTGCAGAGTGTTTCATGAACAAGACTTCCTGCCCACATAATTTGCTTTTTCATACCCTCAAATAGGATAACATCATGTGACCAGGCAAAGCCGTGTATGATAGGTCAAATGCAAAAGTAGTGATTACATACTGATGAGGTCCTCAGATTAATTTAGGATCTAGGGCTAACTGTTGAAATATCTTGCAAGGGGATTGAAGGGAATGCAAAATCTGCTAGTAGTATATTTCCTAGTTTTTACTTGTGAATAAAATTTTTAAAAAAGTCAGATCAGGTGGTGCAGGGAGTATTCTTTCAGCCTATGAAAAAGTGTATTCAAGTCTGGGGGTTTTGTCTTTTGTTTTCCCAAAAGTTAAGTGCTACTGAATGTGGATTCATTCGGTGTTGAGCTCCACACAGGTTGTCCAGTCATTATAAAATTCATGTTGTCTCCAGAGCTGGACTATGTCTCCTGAGCCAATTTCGAAGCACGCTGCTTGGCCTCTCCCGCAGAGCACATGTGAATAATATTCTTAGCTAGACAGAAGTATTTTTCAGAGTGTCTTACACACTAATTTAAAACACAGGTGGAAACTCCTCCCAGCTTGTTTAGGTACATTACTTTTCTCATAGTCTAGTAGTTCTAAGCAGTCAATGAAATGTGCTGTGTGCATCATTAGTTAAGATGAATTATACTTTGGTAATGAAGAAGAACCTATTTCTTTAACTTGCATAAAAGTAACAGAAATCACTTAATTTTTAATTTATTCTTGATTTATCTGGTTTGCTGCTGTGTAGCTAAAAATCCTGTGACAAGTGTAGCTTGTTTTACTTAATTTCCTCCTTGGGGAAAGCCTGATCAAGCAGGGCTTTTACTATATTAATCTTATTAAATTTTACCAGTCATCTGTTTCCCTGCCACGAAATTTGGCATACGATGGAAAAGAGGAAGAGACAGAGACAAGCTAACATTATTAGTGACTCTGGGTAAAACAGCTGGCAGCCCATCACAGCAGGAACGTAGAGGTCTCTTATATCATCTGTGGACAGAGCAAGTGTGCCGATCTCTCTTGTTCCACCTGAAACAACAGTGGCCTGTGAAGCAGCTTTGGTTTGATGGTGTGCACAACCTTGAAGGACAGAAAAATCTTCATTCTCATGCCTGGTAATTGCATTAACTGTGTTCTAGGATTTTTAGTGTGCTGATTCACATCTTTCTCTGGCATCATATAGATGAGGAGGAAAATACTGTTTCTCTCTAAGTATTTTGTTATAAGCTACATATGTGCATATGGGTGGTACGTACTTACATGCATCACAACTGTGACAGTTTTTACTCTTGATTTTCAAGAGGCCCATCTCTGGCTGTCATGGGCTGTTGCAGCTGTCAGGAAGAGTAGATCAGTGACCGTTTCAGTTGAGATCCTTCCATTTTCTTTCCTCCCCCAGTATTTTCCATGTTAGCAAGCTTTCAGAAATTGTCAGAGCTTACAGGCTGTTCTTCGTGAGTACGGATCTTCCTCCCAGGCTTCCTTATAGAACTCCGAGAAAGCAGTTGCTTGATTGGCTTCCCTCAGCCCTCCCTGTGGTTTTCCATGGTATGAACCATTGAACTCATTAAGCAAATAGCAGAGAATGGAAAAGAACAAGATCAGAAGGAAGATGTTATGCCTGTTCTTCTTATCCAATCCTTTCATTCTGTGAGGATCTGATAGGGACAGGGAACTTAACAAAGATTTGGGGTTTGCAGTCACCATCTGGCCCTCTGTTTGTTTGGCTCTCTGTTGGCCTTTTTCTTTTGTTCTCCGTCTTACTTTTTCGTCTCTCTGCCTCTCTTAGCTGGGTGGGAGAGCTGTCCTAATATCCTTCTCCCTTGTAGCACGCACATAAGATGTGAAGAATGACTGCTTTAAATCAATCCTTACATTCATCACAGAAGCACCCTATAGTTATGTCAGCTGGCAGATTCTCAGTGCAGTATGTTTTATTTCTTTGCAGGCCAAGAGGTAGTGCAATGATGGCGATCTTTGTTGTTCTTATCTTCTACCCAGTGTACAGCATCAGCTGTCTTCCAGCTGATGAAGGCAAGTCCTCCAAAGACCAGGCTCAGCTTTCTGAAATCGGGGGTGGAGGGGAGGCTATAGATGGCTCCCTTTCTTGCAAATGAGAGAATACAGTGCCTCTGCAGGACTGCAGGGAGAACCTTGGTAACGCGTGGTGCTGTTGTACAGAGTAGTTGGATCTGTTGTAGAGAGCTGTTGCACGTAGTGGTACGATATACATCTGCATTGGAAGATTTCCAGCTTTGACCATGTAGTTTGGCAATATTTTCCATGTCAGAATGAATGATGTGTAATAGCCTCTGAAAATAAAATACATAGAAGAAAATCAATCTTGAACCTAAATTTTAAAATTATCAGATATATTTACTCAATTCCTATTGAATCTGATTAAATGACTGTATGAAGGATACAGTTTGATCTCTGGAGTAGATTGTGAGACAAGCCTGACCTATCTAGCTGAGAGAACCATTGGGTAAATGCAAAGTATAGCAAATAACTTTTTATTTGGTGTCTGTAAAATGCTATGATCAGGCATTAGTTTGTGATTTTAACAGTGAGACTCTGCCGGTGTACTTGCTGTTGAGAAGTATGTGCCCTTCCTCACTCTGCTTTGCTGAGCAGTGCTGAAAATTTGTATTGATCAGATCCAATGATTTTTTTTTTCTTCAAAGTAATGCATCTATTTTGAAAGAATCTGTCTTGTGTGAATTTCTTTTCGATTTCACGGTGAAACCATTTCACTCAAAATACAAGTTTTAGGATAGATGATGTTGATATAGTCCTTTCTTCTTTTCTGAAAAATTTTGGCAGGAAAAATGAAATGTTACAGTGCCCATCAAAACTTTTCACGACACACACTCTTGTACAATGAGCCCAGGTCACTACGTCTTAAGCATGTTGGTTTTGGATTGAGGCCAAATTTATAACCAGTATTACGAATGTATACGGGGTAACATTGCTCAGCCTGACAGCAGTTGCAGTGGTGTCAGTGCTTCCCTTTTGTTTTCAGGTAATCCAAAGTCTTTCACATACTGAGCAGCTATGCAGTGTTCTTAATTCTCACGTTGGCAGGAGCTGAAGGCAATGTAGAACTGAGCGTATAGAGTACCTCAATACAGCATAAAATTTTCCACTGCAAAATGGTGGTTTCCTAAGAAGGAAGAGAAGGCAGAAAATACAGATTTCCATCGATTTATTAATAGTGCTTTAAAAAGTGTCTGCTGTACCCATTTTCCAAGGAACATTGATTTCAGCACTGGAAGGGATTGGGGGGTTAGGCGGAAATAAAGTACAGCCCTGAGCATTTTAACACAGAAAATGCATAATTTCAGGAAGACAGGTAAATATTTAGATATACTCAGTGTTCACACCATCTCTTAAGCTCAGGCACGTAATGTCTTGAAATAAAATGTGCTGCTCAGAAGTTGCATGGTCTTGTCATTATCCCTTTACCCCTCCTGCAAAGAACAGTCATTGTTATTTTTAGTTCCTTTCACAATTCTTTGGCTTCCCTGGCAGCTTTTTTGGCATCTAAGCTAACTCTTTATTTGCTTTGTATAAAGATCCAGAATCTCACTAAAGAGTCTGTTTGTGCTGTGGTCTGAAGGTTAACTGATGCATTTAAACAACAATAACTCTTTATTTTACCCTGAAGCAGTGCTTTAGTTGTGTACCAAAACTTCACAGTCCAGTTGCAAGATCTCAGTGTCTTTGATGTTCAGAAGAAAAAACTTATTTCAGATATCTCTTCAACTGTGATCAACAGCCAGCCATCTCTGTAGTAGAATTTGGCATGTACATAGCAGAACGGCATCACTGCAGCACGTGTAAAATGTGTGTAAACAATGTCCACCGTTTAAGTTGGGGCATAAATAAAACTCTATGTAATTTATACTGTAGGGGGCATTTAGAAAAGCAGTATGGTGCTACTCTGCTCGAGTATGGTCAGCATATGTTTTGAGTAGTAAAGCTCAGAGCAGAAACCTGTGGGGAAAATGCCAAAACTTTTGCTAAATAAGTTGTTTTAGGACTTGTGATTTTAGACAGAACTTACTGGGTAGGGTGGGCGGGTGGGTGGGGGAATGACAATGAGTGGGAAAACTCATGAAAAAAATGATACTTTGATCCAGGGAGCTGGTGGTCTGGGACAGGATGAGATGACAGCTCTCTCATGCCCTCAGTGAATGCCCGTACTAAAGTAAAGCAGTGGTGTTCACAGTGGTGGTGTCCAGGGGAGCTATGGGGAGTGTGTGTGCCCACAGCACCCCACTGCACGATTTGGGGACGTTCTCCTGAGAGCTGCACGATGCAACTTCACCATCTCCCAGGCAAAAGATTTGGTGGAATCTGTTTCCCCCATGCTTAGGTGAGGGTTCATGGCAGCAGCACCGTATTAATCACCACCGTCCCTATTCATTTCCTCAGCTGGCTTCAATAAAGCAAGGGAAACCAGAAAGGAACACTACATTTGTTTGGAAGTGAAATTTTGGGAGAAGGGTTTTGTCTTATTACCTAAAAATGTAGCAAGACAGCAATATTTTCTTGCCTTTTTTTTTTTTTTTTTTTTAAACCCGACTGTTAAACTACCTCTAATAGTGCACTTTGATCTCAATGTCACAGCGCTGTGGTCATTGCAGCACATGGGATCTGTGCTGAAGCAGTGAGTTCAGTCCTCATCAAAGACTGTTCAACAGGTTATTTTAATTCACTCATTTTTGGTGTACTTTTATGCCATGATAAAACGTACCAGATCCTCTGTGAAATGAGGAGTCAGTGAGCAGTGATCCCATCCAGAAATGGATCTTAATTGTAGGTGAGCTATTTGCAAGCTTTTTTCATGAGATAATGTTGTATGAAGGTGAAGGGAAAACAAGGTAGTTTTATTACTGATCGCTTGGCAAGTATGGCCCTAGAATTTTTAAAAAATTCCTAAGGCTTTTTATATTTTAACTGTTCATGTGAGAATAGATACTGCATTTCTATGGTTTGTGTTCCTCTGCCCCATAGGCTGAACAGCGCAATACTACCTGCTACATTCTATGGCTGTTTCTTTCCCCTATGTAATATGTTATAGTTTGGCTAGTGTGTATTACTTCAAACTTCCTTTTTCATAGGGAATGTCTGTAAAAGAAGGTGTGGAAAGTGTGCTTTGAATACCAACATTTTCAGAATTAATAACTGGAAAAAACTCCTGTCCAGAGCTTGACTGTTAAGCAGTGTTTCGTAGTTCCAGCTCTGTTTTGATGTCAAAACATGAAGAGCTATTCCTGAATTATTTCTTTGTTCCTCTCTATGCTACTGACACAAAATGAAGTTTTATGTCAATGACCCCAGTATCAGCAATGACTTTGGGAAACAACTTCCAATTTATTCCATACTTCAGAGTTCTTCTTGCTCCAGATGTAGGAGTCCCCTCAGTTTGGTCTCTTGCCTCTCCGTCCAAAAAAAAAAAAAAAAAAAAAAAATTTCTTCTGTATCTTTCAGTGTTGTTTGGGCTGATGGAAGCCACCAGGGTTTTCTGATCCATTGTACTCTTTCCTTATTAATGGAGAGGGTTTTTATGTGCTGAAGCTGATCACGCTGGAACCTGAGGATAGAAACCCAAATTGTTGTCTGTCCTCTTCAGCTGACACTGTAAAGTGTTTAATTGTGACTGTGCCAGGGGCAGGTAAATGGAATGTAAGTAAAATGGCTTTCTGCTTGAAAATAGGGGTTTGGTTTTGATTTTGATGGGGCGGAGTGTTGCATCTGAAATTCTGACTCACGAGAAGAGAGGTGGCCCAAGAGAGTTGGCAGTGGAGCCTCTTGCATCTGGAGTAGCTGGTTGATGCCAGGTTGACACTAGAAATTACCATCTCTTTGTTCCTGAAAGTCCTTTGTTAAATGAGCTTTATGGACACTAGCCTGCATTATGCATCAAAACTTCCTGTTTTTTAAATGAAATACAGTGCCCAGATTATGCACAGTTGTTGAGCAACAGAGACTTGTTTCTTGGTTTTGCTGCTGTGTCCTGTTGAGAGTGTGATGAGAGGAGAGCATGGTTTACTTTGTGCATGAATCTTCTTACTCTAGTTTCAAAGTCTGAAGTTGGTATAAATTTAGAACTTGCTGATTTTGGTGCTCTAAGTATGCTACCTTATATGAGTCATCACGTCTAAGAGCGTTTTGTTGTAGAACTGAAAAGTTGTCAGGAGGGGCCTTCTGCTTTGCTAGATGGTTGAGTATGATAACTTTGAATACTGTGATTTTGTTTTGTTCTAGAAACAAAGAGAAGGGGACTACGTTTATCAGCTTTCAAAAATACTGTTTTTCTACTTTGGGAAAATGTGAATTCTTTACTTCTAAATAATTTAAAGTTCATCTGTGTTTTTCCTAAACTCTTGATCCTTTACATACATAGTAAATCATGCATCAAAACAAAATTCCTGCTGTGTTTCAATTGCATTAGCAGAAACTCATTTTTACGTGAAACCAGCTGTTACAGGGGACGCAAACTCCACCATGTACTGTGACCATTTTTAGAAGGCCAGGAGACAGCATTTTTAGCAGGTGCGGCCATGGAGTTGGTCCTTGTGCCCACCCAGAACCTCAGGAGCTTGATGATCCTCTGGTTATATGGTTGTCACAGAGAGATGGCAATGTAACCAAACGTGTAACTCTGCATTTGTGTTGGCCTCATGATATGGAAAGTTATCCCATCAGGAGATGGCTGCAGTGTCAAGTGAATATTATTGTTCTTTTATATGTATTTAGACTGGTCAGTATGACAAGATGCATTACCTCTGCATTATTCTGTGTCAAAGTGACAGTTGCAATGGGCCAGACCCTGTTTTTTTATTGCTGATTCAAACAAACAGTAGTTGCTGTTAGCAACTGAATGATAAAACCGGATGTAGGAAGAATTATAAGGTTTCCATAGCTTCAAAGTTTTATTGGCAGACTTAGTAGCTCACAGTATTTCTTTTCCTCTCTCCCCACTATGTAATCATGAGGCTACAATCTATTTCTGGCCACTTTCAAGAGGTATTAAAAATTACAGTTCTAGTTTGTAACCAGGATTTATTTAAGGAAAAGTAAAGGAGAGGTAAAATTGCCTTCTGGGGGCTTGTGTAAAGGCTTGTCCCTTTGTTTCTCCTCTTTCAAGCTTCTCACTAAGTCTTTTGAGTGCTATGGCAAGGTCAGGAGGCAACCTGGAAATAGATCAAGTCATGGAGAGGTGTTCCTGAGTATTTAAAAATATCTTGTTTTGCTCCTTATTTGCTTATATTTTTAAACTTCATTTTTTAAAGTCCTGTGATGTTGTTACCAAATAAAATGTAAAGGTTGCAGCCATTTCAAACTGTGGACATTCCTGAAATAATGTTTCTCAGTCAGTGTGAGACCACTGTGCTGAGGAGTAAATTCCTGTTTGAGAGGTTGAAAGAAATATCATTGGTTTCAATATTGTATTTCATTAAAAGTAAGTAATACAACATAGAGTATTCTTAATGTGTTGCAAAATAAGTGAACACTCTGGTTATTTTTGTTTTCAGATTTCAGGTTAAAACTGTTAGGTATTTCAGGATTAGGCTTTTTTCCCCAGCCTAACACCCATGTAGAAAATAACATTTCTGTGCTGTTGACTACTGTTGATCATATTTGGAGGTAGCAATTCATTTCTGAACCTACAATCCTTTAAATAATTATTTTTGCTAAATGTGCCATGTGTTTTGAGGGCATAGTTGAGTAGTGTAGCATTAATGGTTTGTATTTGACAAGAAGTGTGATTTCTTCTAACTTGAATGATTTTATAAATGTAGCTTTTGTTTGGTTATCTTTACACAGAGATAATACAGAGTTACGCACAACCATGTTCAGTGGTGGCATGAAAGGACAGTAGAAAGGAATGGCCACTTCTAAAGAACTTGCTCTGATTTTGTGTGCTGTGTAATCATAACTCGTATACACAGTGCAGAAGTAACAGGAAGGGCGACTGAGGCTGAGCTAACAGAAACAGGGGCTTTGTTGCACATATTATGGAATAATTCCATTGCTAAATTAATACCTGCTTCTCTGGCTGCTGACTCATATGAGAATTGCAGTCATAGAACTAATCCAAAAAGAGATGCTTTTGAGCCCATTTTCATCAAGTTAATGTGGCCTTACCATGCTGACTGTGCTTTCTATTTCTGCTGAATAGCCTGCCGCAACAAAAGGGAGCTAGAACGGGGTAGTTGATGAGCCATCCAGGAGACACAATAGCCCTTGGACCCCAGCCATGTAATGGGCATGTATTAAAAATAATTCTTATGGAAATAATTTTCTTTTTTTTTTCTTTTCTCCTCCTAAGAGAGCACTCTAAGGATCTGATCATTTAGAAACATAAAGATACATGCTTCTTTTAACCATTAGGACAGTGATTCTTCCTTTCATAATGTAGACTTACAATCTTTGGCTTATAATACAGAGCTTCGAGTTATAACTACAGTGCTAAGTAAGTTTCAGCGTTATATGGTCCTTTGGGACATGAGAGTGTCCCTGCTACCTATGCTTGAGTCTCTCTATTTGCTGCCAATTTGTGTCTTAACAAGCTTAATGAACTCTCGTTACCTGTTTGTGTGGCTGTCAGGCCAAGCCAGAGCAGGCAGGAGCAGCCACAGGCTTTAATTTTTGCTGTGATCCGGTGGCACTTAGCTTTGGTTTTAAACTTATAATTAGGACTGACGCTTTGCCCAATATGTCAATACTGTACACCAGATCTGTGCCTCTTGGAGGGAGATCCCCCATGGACTGCGGGTGGAGAGGCAGGCTGCGCAGGTCTGCGCCAGCTCTCCTGAAAACAGGCTCCTGAGAGCAGAAACCCTTCCATTCGTCAGAATAATACAGTGCAAAAGAAAAGGTCTTACGATATGTTTCCATCTTGCAGAAGGTTTCTGCAGCTCCTTGTTGTCTTTGAAATAAAATGCCTTTACTGTGGCATAAAGCATCATGATAGTGCTTTCCTTTGAGCAAACGTTGGGATTATCATGGTTTACTTTCCTGAGAAGGAAACTTCTGTTTACTTCAGGTGTTACGGAGCCTGATAACAACTTCGATGTTGAGAGAAAGCTGTGGCCATGGAAGCAGTAGTCTAATTTTATAGGCACAGCGTGTAGCATCACCCCGGTGGGGCTGCCTTTATATAGCTCCTTTGATGTTGTCTGTGTTTTGGACCGGCCACAAACATTGCATTTACAGTCATGGCCACATGAATGATCTGAAAGATTATGTGATTGTCATGGGATTAAACTGCACATAGATTAGCGATGAATGAATTCTGGATGTGTCACTTGCAAATAAAGTTATTTCTGTAAAAATACACTTGAAAGCATAGAGGATATGATGTTTTTACCTCAGTAGCCTGAATATGGATAGCCGTCTCAATTGGATATCAGGAATGGTTGGGGTTGGGGATCACACTGGAAACTGTTGTAGCATGCCTCTGTAAAAACACAGTGCCCAGTTCAGTCTTGTTGAGCATGTTTTTGTGCTAATAAGATTGTCTGCACCAAGACCAATGTTCACTTTCCTTGATAAATAAAAAGAATGTACTATTTCCAGGAAGGCACAGGTTAAAAAGGTACCTAGATATCTTGTTTATTATGTAATAAACAGAGGAAATAATTTTAGTTCAGTTCACTTGCAGAAGTATTTTCCATGAATGAATATATTCTCTGAATTTTCAGACATTAGGTAATAGTATCTTTTCCTGTTTGTTTTTTGGGGGGTTAAGGTGTAATTTACAGGGAGATGTCAGGTTTTACTGAAACTTTAATTTTTTATTTCTAGGAGTGCAGCCAGCTTCATCTTACAATATTTCCTGAACTGTGTGTTGAATTTTTGTTTTAAAGAGAAAGCTGTAAAGAAAACGAGTTGGGGCATTGCTGGCCATTCATAGATAGCAGCCTGTGAGTTTAAATGAAAAATCAGCAGGGAGAACCTTGTCGTACTAGCGAGGAATGGCAAGCAATTCAACTTACGATGTTGATTGTGGTGATGATACTTGGGCATTCCCCATGGCTGTTTACGTCAAAGTCAAGACTGGAAACATCTAACTTTTTTTTTTAAAAAAAAAAAGTGCCAACAACGCTAGCCACACTGTGAATTTTTGCATAAGGGCAAAGCATTCCTTGTATCATGCTAGCAGTCTGTCTGCTTGTGGGTTATCTCGTGGTACCTGCCCTCATCTGTATCAGGAGTAACACGCAAAGAGGAACAGACTTGACTCTCTGAACTGAGTGCTTTATCTAATTAGACAGCCCTCAAAGAGTGATTTTGGCTGTCTTAATTCATTGTCTTAATTTGTTTGTCAGTATTTGCCTTTCATTTTGAAAGGGGCAGTGGAAGAAAAGTCCTAGAGTTAGGAAACTTGAGAGAGAGTCAGGTGTGTTGATTTTTCTAATAGACTTGATGGAGTCCTCCACGGACTCCTCTATGGAAGAGCTGGACGGAAGAATTGCCTTTATTCAAAAAGTGTTTTGAAAGTCTCTGAAAAACGATAGGAGACTTCAGTTTGTGCTTCATAGACTATTACCTATTTTGACATTTTTTATTACAGTTTTTGTCCTACCCATCGTTACTCACCAAAATGATGTCTTCCATGCACAGGATGAATTACCAACCACAACTTTTTAAATTAAAAAGTAGTCCTGGACTGAAAGTTTACTGAATAATAATAATAATAACAACAACAAGTATAGAACAGAAAAGCAGACAATAGTGGGAAAACAGATCACACTAGACTTCTCAGTGTTGGGGTGCGTTAATGACAGTGTCTCATCAGTGTGGGTAATATGCCAGAGATTTTCTCACAGCTGGTAATTTAGCACGCATGAGGATCTGAATTCCTCTGCTTTTCAGTCTCTAGGCAATTTATGCAAGTCTAAAAACTGAATGTAATGGGGTAACAGTGTAATAATATAAATCCCTTGTGTAATGGTAGCTAAAGCAAACAAATTTTCAGCGTAACCTGACTGTGTAGCAAATGTGGCTGTTGAACTAGGAACTGTAGTTGTGAGCCCCTGGATAGTTCATCCTTCTGTAACAGTGTTCAGGAACAGCTAAATTAATTTAAGCTTCCTGAGTGGAAACAAAATCATGCTTAAATCAGATTAGCAGGAGCCTGCAATGAGAGTTCCTATTGCAAATGTCTACTGCGAATAGACATTTATCTTAAATTACTGTTTCAAAGAGAGATTTTTTTAAAATTGTATTTAGCTCCCTTGAATAGTGTCATACTGAGAGAGCTGCAGCCTGAAGGATTGTGTCCACGGAACAGATGCATCACGGACAGGAGTGGTGCCGACTTCTGACACGCTTCGGTATGCTGATCCGTAAGGACCACCTACAGGGAGAGAGGGTGTAATTCAATTTCCACACTCATACAATCCCCATGTCCATCAAGGCTGCCAGTTGTGAGGGCAGCTTTTCTGATATGGATGCGGTTTTTAGTAGGGGTTGAACTGAGGCAACTAAGCTCATCTCATCTAGCTACCTTTTTTTGGTTTGGGTTTGTTTTTTGTTTGGTTTTTTTTAATGTTGCAGTTCTTCAGAAAGGAAGTTTATGTAGAAAAGAGTATTTAAGCTCCACTGTAAATGTTTAAGCCTCTCTTTTCCATTTGGTAAATCTTTTTTTGCATACAGGACCATATGCTAAAAGTACACCAATCCTTTTACAAAGTTGGAAGTACATAGACGCTGTGGACATATTTCCTGTAGCTCAGAAGCCAAGATTCCCACAGCTTACAGGGGGCTTGTGAATGTCTAAGTCTGATTTAGCTCCTAATTCCAATATGAAATAGTACAAAAATTGGAGAAAAAGATGCCATTCTGCCACTACCGTACAAGCAAAAACATTGGAAGTATGGCTGTGTAAAGGTGTCAGGATTGGCTTCACAGTGTGCGAATAAATAAAAAACCCCTAATTTTCTCATGCAATGAATTAGTGTAACAATACATTACATTCCAGTTTTATAGCTGAGATGTAAATTGTAAGCCTTACATCCAGGGCCTTTCGAAGTTCCTGTTTTCACTGTCTGCTCATGCAAATCTGGCTATTTCCAGTTGCAAAAGCCAAGGCTTAGCATTTGTCTATTTGCCTACATGGCCACAAATTGTTTTTATGAAGTATTTAGACATCTAAAGTCAACTTAGAACAAGATTTTGGACAGATCTCCAGTGACCGAAGCGTATGTCAGAAAATGCCTTGATAATACATACTACTTATGCATTGGTTATGTGCTTTCTTGGTTTAGATTCTATAGTAGCTTCCTGCTAGTTTCTAAAAACCTTCTGTGTTCTGAGTTGGAAAATACACCTGTACTGAATTTCATCATTTTATAAGCATGTAGGCTAGCATGATTTTATACTGCTCTGCACACAGATATTATTTTTAAACCTTTTTTTTTTCTTAAATTAATTTCGCCCATCGCAGTATATATTATATCCCTTCGTAAGAATGGACACAGTGTGCAGATGTCCTCAATAATAAAAGCTGTGAACAGGGTGGTTAGGAGTACATTATGTGTTGACTTCAACCTCTGCTAGATTTGAGCAGGGCTGTTGCCTGCAGCACTTTGTTTTATGTTATGCTCTTTAATGTTTACATCTTTCGGCTTTGCGCTGAAAGTTTAAAGCCAACCAAAGAAAATAACATGTCAAAATACATTTAAATGATCACAGTGTGTGTATGTTAAAATGATTACTCAGAAGGTGCTGTGTGCCCCACCCTACAATCCTTATGCAGATGACTTTCACTGAAATCTATGGGAAATTTGTCTCAACAAGTACTGCTGCGGAATCAAGTTTGTTACATCTTAAATGCTTAACATATAAATCTAATGCAAAGCAGTTGCAACTCAGTTTCCCTAGTTTCTAAAAAGTGTGTGCAAGTCTCTTTTTGATCAGGAGATAGCCTACATAGCATAATGAAAAATAAAGTGACTGTTAATGTCCACTACACAAAGTTTTTCGATTTTAATATTGTCTGAAATAACTTGATTGTGTCCTCTTTTTTGTTATTTTTGTTTCTTTAACACTGTTGTTACAAGATGGTTCTCTGAGGTCCTCTTCAAAAGTTTTAGCCTTAAGTCAGTTCAGTCAGATCTGTTCTGTCAGCATTGCAAGTATCCATTCAATGTATTATGTTTTAAATGTTGTCTTGCTTGTTCTTAAAGGGTTTGTATGAAATTTGTATTTTTCCCAGTAATGGCATATTATTATATGCACACTTGTAGTAAAGTGTGCAAAACTGTATTTGCGCTTGACATCAGGACCTACTAATTTGCTCTGCAAAGCAGTTTTATTTGCAAGTCGTGATGAAGGTGCAAACGTGCAAAAAAGGTACATAACATCTGAACAGTAACTTTTCTCATTGCTCCATTCAAGTTGTAATAAAACCTGTATTTAAAAATGGGCTGCAGGTTAGTTTTTCCATATATTTGCTGATTTGTATAATTGGAGAAAATTGATTTATTGTTATTCACACTAGGACTTTTCACAGTAGCAGAGTATCAGGAACATGCAACTAATTTTAAATACATGGCCAAGCTCTCTTGTGCTAAACTAAAGTGCCTGTGATATTTACCTAATATGTTTATTGAAGTGTCACTTATATAATTTAATTATGAAAATGTATGTGGTAAGTTAATACAGCTAGAAAATTAACATCAAATTTAATGTGGAAAAATACAGATCCTTGATTTGAGCCTGTTGTGTCTCCATGCTTGACTTCCCTTCTAGTATGTTTTTCTTTTTACTTTTCATTGAATAGTAATTCCACTTCAGCCAAGACTACTTCTATCTGCTTTTCATCATAAGGTACTTTAAGCACAGCTTTGATCATTGTTTCAAATATAGGCTAATTGTGGAGTACGGACGGTATTTTGTAGGAGAAGTAGAAATACGCGGATTTTTCAGAGTAATTGCACAAAATACAACAGTTTTTACTTCTGTTTATAGCTCTTTAATTACTTTTATATTTGCTTTGTATTAAAACTTTGAAATGAAAATGTGGTAGAAAATGAGTAACAGCAAAATGCAGTTTGACAAAATCCCTCTGTAGGTGCTAGGTGGCATCATGCAGCACATGATTATTCTGCCTTGAATTGTGTACTACTGAATTTAGTTGTTTCAGCCACAAATAGCAAAAATTTATTTGTAGTGTTTCCCAATTTCTAGGTAGTTTGGCTGTCTCCCTTGCGTAAACACCACCGCTGAAAGCCTTTAGACTCAGCTGAGGAGAGTTGCACAGAAGTAGCTTAGAAATGGCATTTGAAAATGAGGTAGAAATATTTTCTGCACCTGAAGTGCCAAGTGGCAGCATGTCCTATGTGTCCCTCGTACCGCGGGCACACAGTGCCTCCCGCTTGCTCCGGGGGAAGGTGGTCTTCTGGGTGCACAAGTAGCCACTTCACGGCTGCAGTTTATTTTGTAGTGTTTCAGCTCAGCCCTCGCCTCCACATGCTGCGTTCTGGCGATAGTCTCCTTGGGGGAGTGCACCGTCCTAATCAAGTGTCAAATACAGAAAATGTGGGAAAACGAGAAGCAAGAGAGAGTTTCAACTTCAGTTATATTGAAATACTGGAAAAAAATATGGGGGCTTTGAAAAGTGGTGAAAGGGTGGAATGTGTAAAGTCTCTGTGGGAAGAAAATGTCATCCTATCAGTGGATTTTTTTTTTTGCAGCGTTTTCTTGCCTTCTGTTGAATTTCATAATACAAACATGCTTCTTTGTTCCCCTCTATGCCCTGTCAAAGCCCTCTCTTTCGATCGAGCAAGTATGTTCATTTTCCTTTTTGTTTTTTAAACGCTCAACTTGAAATCTAGTCAGCTTCAAAATGTTAGCTAAAAATATGTAAGGTCCCCCCCTGCTTTGTCACTCTGCCAGATTTTGTGGTTTTACAATCCAGTTTCCTGGAGAGGGCTTTTAAAAATTATTATTGGTTTTTTTCTCTTCCTTGTTGCTGTGTGAATAATTAAAAAAAAAAAAAAAAAAACATTAAGTAAACATTCCAAAAATAGAGGAAAATCCAATCACCAAGAACTGAAAAAAACCAATGTGTATATAATAAGTAAAAAAAGAAAGATGTTAGTGTAATGGAGCTCACATTTTTCTCTTATGGATAACCTGCAGCCCATTTTTAAAAAACAAACAACAATAATTGATTTACTGCTCTAAATAGTAGCAGGTATAAGTAGAAAGGGGGGGAGGCATTGAAGACATAACTGGCTAAAAGCCAGCAGCGGTTCCCATGATTTTGAGGTCTCAGCAGCCTGACTCGACAGCTTCCATTCTGTCTTTTGCAATTTTACATATCCAAGATCTAGATTAAACTCATCCCTCTTGCTGTCTGCCCCTGCAATTTAGAGCCATGGTATCATATATAGCATGTATGTGTATCACCACAGTACTACTGGCCTACACAGAGAGCACTTGCTGGTGGAACTGGAAACCTGAGCTTTAAAAAATAAAGAAATAAATAAAGGAAGGAGCTGTTGTATACATTGAGAGGCCCTTAATTTGGTTTCCTTACTGTGTGCGCAAATGTTGTCATTTGCAGGCTTGCTAACCATAAGTCAATATTTTTCAGTATTCAGGCCAATAAGCTCTAATTGCCTTGGCGATACAAATTTAGCCACGTAAATGCTGAAAAAGCCAGTCGCAACAGTTTTTGTCTCCCCCCCCCTCGCTGCACTTTACTTTTCAAGTCAGTTCAAACGGTATGATCAAGGATCCCAAGGGGACTGAAAAAAGGGAAAGCGTGTTTTCCAGAGAAAGCCAGTCCTCAGCATTGTATGGAACTTGGGCAGCCTTGTGAAAAAAATTGCGTGCTGTTATATCACAGTTGTCACTTTGCTGTTCTTTCCCTTGAGATAACCTCTCAGAAAGGTATGGATCCTTATTGTATTGCTCCATGCAGATACATTCAAAACTAATCAGTATTGTAAACAATTTGTTTCTATTTGGACAAACTATTTTTTGACCACAAAGGTTAATACAGAAAGGCAGTATGTAAGGGAAAGGCTGCTTATTTACACTAGCTTTGTTAATGATACAGACCTGCTGAAATACCATTGCTTTATTTGTTTATTCCAGCCAGACTCCCTATGAGCCGAGATCGCTGTTATGAAATCCTGCAGACCAGCACTTATGATTTACTGTAAGCATGCTAATGATACAGTATTCATAACTAACAGAAACTACAGTTTCAATAGACTGTTCCTTTTTCCTTTTATTCCTTTTATTTACATTAAAATTGCATATAAAATAAGGTGCAGTTGGTCTGAAGATTAAGAAATGCATGCTGCCCTTGGCAAACCTCGGTGCACCTACTTGGTATTTCAGCTATTAAAGCGAAAGGATATGTTCATTGCTCATATTTCCTTGAAGTCAGTGCACTAGCACCTGAAATTAACAGACCTCTCATGCGAATGGGTGCTCTCATCTTGTTGCAGAAGGCAAGAGGATAACATTTCTTCTGTTTTTGTCTTTTAGACATTCATATATGTTCGGGGGCAGATGAAAAAGGGTTTTACTTTTATGTTGTTATTGCCCCTGGAATTATAAGATTTGTCAAAACTAGTTCCATGTTGTTTAAATGCCAAAATTAAAATTTCTAATTAATGTGATTATTAGATGAGAGATAATGCTCCCAGAAGAGCATTGAATAAAAAGAGCTACAGTATGGAAAAGGAGGAGGGAAGGAACGAGGTGGAATATGATCACCGAGAGCAATATGTAATTGCAAGGGTGGAGCATGTCCAAGAGTGGTTTCTGATTGGATTTAGATTAAGAAGAAGAGCTTGTGTATTTAGTCTGAAGAGAAGACAAATATTATAGAGGCACAACAGCAAAGGTATAATCAGGTTAGAGGACCTTGTGCTCTTGCCAACTGAGTGGAACTGAAGTTGCATTTTCCGTAAGTATACCCTTGTCTTTTGGCCTTTTCACAGTAATACCGCATTTCTTTTGTCATGTGCCTTACCAATTCTTGGACTAATTCAGCTGTTACCGGTTATGGTGCTTGTTTTGAATATCGGTGAAATTCTTTTCATATCACCTTCTTGCCTCTGTTGCCCATTTGCACTTAGTAGTGGTTAAGAACTTAGATTTATCATTTATCACTTCTTTTAGGGGTGTTTATGAAAGCAAATCACTGTCTGTTGCAGAGTTCAGTCATAACATTAAAACAGTAATACTCAGCTGAGAGTGTTTTACCTGCCAGTGCCAGACTGGGCATTTACAGCACAGCTGGTGTCTGTTCTCGTGACTTTAGAGGTATATGAAATACAGGCAACTTCTTTAGGAACAGTTTACAGGGGAAAAAATATATCTAATACCCATGTAATCAGCTTCCTATATCTGTTCAGATGTTTTTTCAAGGTTAAATTTTTTAGTGGCGAAATCTAAGGCTGTTTAACATGTTTTTCCTTCTTTAAAGTGGATCTTTTGGCTTCTCTGGAATTCAGACAAAGATAATTGGCAAAATGAAGACAGATACACTGATTCATAGCTAAACTGATTGTGGGCAGGAGTTCGCCCTGTTAATCTATGATGAAATAACTATAAGATTGCCAGAAAAACAGAAGAGAAACAGGAAATCTCAGATATAGTGCCTGCTTTGCGCAGGCCGCTATAACGTACGCACTGTGGTTGGGAGGTTCTTAATTTCCAGAGGTGCTGAGTGCTTTCAATTTCCAGCTTTCTAGGACTTGTGGGTACGTATACATCTGAAAGTCAGTGCTGCAGCAGCTTCCCAGGCTGAAGTCAGTGGTGCACAGAAACTGCTTTAAAAACTGACGTACTTATAGCTAAGATGTGTTTAAAAATAAGGGGGTAGTAAGAAGTGTTAAATTTCCAAGAATATGTTGTTTATTTCAGTGTATTTTCAGACTAGACTGGCTAAAGTTGTATACAAGTTAATGAGTTTATTAGATTCTGCAGATAGTAAGCAGCATATAATAGAAATTGCTTTATGAATCTCTGTAATATAATATGGAATCCTCATGTTTTGAGCTAGTTTGAAAAAACAATAACCATACTGTTGCTACAAAATTCTGCAGTGTGACTTTGCAATTCATTTATTAAAGCCTGTAATGTCCTTTTGAAAGGGACACTTAAGAGGGCTTGATACCGTAAACTTGTGAGCACACATAGGCTGCTGTTCCTTTCAGTGGAGGTACTCATGCACGCAAAGTTAATTACATCCAAGTGTTTGCAGGGTTGTGCCCATAAACTGCGGTTGTCTTGGGGTTTTGTTGGGGTAGGTGATGATGTGGCCAGGATTTTGAGAGATGTATTCAGGGGATTGCTTTTAAACATGGGGAAAAACCACACAGCAAACTAAATCTCTACTGCCTAGTTTGAAAGAAAAGAAAAAAGTGCTATTGTTTTCTTTTATCTTATTTAAAATGAAGCTGTGAGGGGTTAATTTTCCTGGTGGAAAATATTTAGTCCTTAAAGTAGCCATAGCTATTCACTGTTTGTTACCATAGCTGTCCTAATTTCAAAGAATTGGCAATGTCATTAGACTCATACTAGAGTACTCAATTGTTAAGTTTTCATTTCTAAAAAGTAGGAGTTTAGTGATAGACACTTGTCTTAAATCAGTAAACTGCCTTGGACATTTTATCTGGACTAATAATAGTGAAAGTAATTTTTTTAAATCTCTTATAGACTGAGAATTTTAGTGTCAAGTTTCTTGCTGGAGGGAATTCTTATAGTTAAATTATAAACACCTGAGAATTGCAGTTTATAATGGAAACTTCAGGTCCGTTTCAACCACAGCAGCATACAGATATCTGAAATGAAACTTCTAAAGATTGATTTCACTAGACGGAAAGAGCTGATGGCGTGAGCACTTCCCTTAGCTTCTGAAGAGCAAGATCCATACTAAACAGATATTTTGCTTGTACTGTGGAATGGGTTGCATTTCAGTGTTCAAAAGCATTCGTTACTTACCTTAAATTAGGTTTAAGTGATCAAGTTACCAAGCAATTTCTTAAATTAGTTGTGGGATTGCACTGTTTAAACTTTTCATGTAAATAACTTGCTTCTATCACAGTCCACGGCACTGTAGGTTCTTGCTAAAGCTGACTTTCAGTCAACTATTTCCATTAGTAGATAAGATTATGAATTATTGTTGAGGCACTGTACTTAGTGGTTATCCAGCCATTCGTATATAAATAATACTCTACTGCTGCACAGTCAGCCCACTGCTCCCTGGCATTATCTGCTTGATTGTTTTCACATTTTTACGTAACTCCAGTGATTAAGTGCTGGTCTTGTTCTCCTTACGTGAGTAAATATTCCCTTGAAGTTAGCAGGAGCTCTCGTCCATAAGAAGTATGGAATGAGGCCATAGGACAGCAAATTTTCCAAATACCTTTCCTGGAGATCAATGTATTTTCCTCTCCCTCCTTTCCTGAAGAGGGAGAAGTAGCATGCAGCCTTAGAAATAAGTAAGTAAATGCTGTTTTGTAGAGGATAGGCTCCCCTGCTGTTGATTGCAGTGATTTGCTTGATGCTTGCTTACCAGGAAGTCTTACTGTGGCCCATAGTGGTTCCTCCAGGTCCATGTAAAAAGGTCCAAGTTATGCAGGACGTGAAATGTCTGGAGTAGAACCCAAAAGTGCATGGGTCAGGAGTGGGATATGGGACGCTCTCTGCTTTACACACGTTAGATCCTTTTGCTAAGGGGAAAATAGTATGGAAATGAATGTCATTAAATTGAATAATTTCTCTGCATGTTTATAGAATAAAAATAAACAACCACTTCAGAGTGGGGCTTTTGCTTTAGGATTTATTTTTATTTTTCTGCAACAACTGCTTTACCCTTTGCATCCTCAGTCATTTGCAAAGCATTGGAAATTTTCAAATATCTTTAAAACTGAAGGTTGTAGTAAATGATTGAAGGAAAACGTCATAGAAAATCTCTGTTTGAATACGGAGAACCTAGAACCCTCTTGCATTTCAGCATGAAGGCTTGTCTCTGTGCCTGCTTCTGGAAATGAAGTTGCAAGTACCTGCATTTTATAAATACATTAAATGATTCCAGGTACTCTGGAATATGACACATAAACCTAAGGGGGGTGGTGGTGGTGTATGAAATTAAGGTCTTTTAAGCAACTCATTGAATCTTCCTTTACATATATATATTAAAAAAACAAACAAACAAACAACCACCACCACCAAAATTTAAAAAAATTACAGGACTTATTATTAATAAAGAGGGGTTTGGAGAGAGGTAGAAACTTTTCAGTGAGTTATTATGTGAGCTTATCTTTGTATGCTTATGTTCATATACCAATATTACAAATGAGCATAATAAATTATATTTATCCCTATTTTATAAGGAAATTAATATATTTAAAGCCTCTAGTTTTACCCCAACTGTGAGAGTGAACTTATAAGGGAGTTTGCCTTAAATGTCATGTATTTTGTTCATACCCCTTCATCAACTTCTAAAATATTTTTTCTCTGTTTCTGTCACTTGCATTGTCATAAAACCAGCACACATTTCTGTAATCACAAGAAAGTACTTTTTGAAAGTAATTCTTGTTTTTTCAAGAGCGGTCTTCAGAGGCTTGGCCTTTGATGTAATTCTATTAAATTGAATAGAGTTGTTCCAACACGAAGCTGTATTTATGAGTCAAGAAACAAATCCATTATGTGGATCTATAAGTAATTATTAATGTGGTATCTATATGTGGAAGTACTGGTCAGTACATGTGATAAAATAACTCCTGCTCCCTTTTAGTAATTCATGTATCTTCCTTGACATTACAGAAAGTCTCATCTGAGAAACATGAGCAGAATGTAGTACTTTTTCTCTTACCACATTTTATCTGGTAATTACTTCTGAAAACATAGTATTTCAACTAACCGTTAAGGTTTAGTTTGCTGTTTTGTTTTTTAGTTTTTTTTTTTTTATAAATTAATTTAAATTAATTTAAATTAATTTAAAAATTAATAATTTTTTTTTTTAAAAATAAAAGTCCTGCTCCTACACATGCTAATGGTGTGCAAGTCCTGTCTCAAGCCACTCAGTTTCTTGCACTCCTTCAAGCTAAAAATCCGTTAAGTCAAACTGCAGTTCGGAAAAGTTCATGTCCAGCAAGTTTCAACTTGGATTTATTTTTATGGTTAGTTTTAATGCTCCTACATAGGATTTTGAAAGAGAAAATCTGGCAGCTGGATCCTTGCTAATAACGATAGTATCTTTTTAAATAGCACTGGGCATAATAAGTGTGTCATGCAACACTCATCCACTTGTCCTCAGATCTTTTAAAGGCTTGATCCACCCCCCCCGCCCCCCCCCCTCCCCGGTAGTTGTCTTCTGCAACAGTTTTAAATAAAATCTTATCCATATTTTTTAAATCAAGAATAAAAAGTAATGGGATACGCTTGTTCTGTTCCATACCACATTCATCGCCATAGAATCTGAGTAGCTTCCACAAGTGCATTAAGCAATGAACTAACATCTGTCATGTGTTGTTTATTGTCTCATCCTGTCCCCCTGAGAGAGCTGTGTGCAGTGCTTTGTTTCAGAAAGGGTTTCTTGGGAGGGAGAAAGGGTTGCCTTTTTTTTTTTTTTTTTTCCTTAAGTACATGCTGCTCTGTATTTGTACTAGAGCAGGCAAAACTGAGAAACTTGCCATGCATCTGGAGTGGAAGGTGGTGGTGCTTGTGAGCAGTCCTTAGTTCACAGTACAAGTTTTCGATCAACCTGTTAAAAAGTTCAGGCTCCCTTTCAAGAAGTCTGTGTGCTTGGAGTGGAGAATTGTGGAATGGAGGAGGAGCCCGGCTGTCGCCGGTGATCCTTGGTCAGCAGTCGGAGGTGGCCTTCTCAAGTGTCACTGGCACAGGCTGCAGTGGCTGGGTCAGAGGGGCTTCTGGTGGAAACCAGTGCAGAAACTAGAAGACCAATATGACAGGCGTGTGGTAACCTGTGTTGCTAGAGTTGCGGTGCGATGTTCAGTACCAGTTACCTTCTGCAGTGCCAAAGGCTTCATTTTGAGACACTGAGGTAATTGGGCTAAGAAGTAACAGTGGCTGTGGAACTGGATCACTTTCAGCCACCGTGAAAGAGTTCTCCCAGACAACTGGACATTTTTAGTCATGGCCATTGTGAGGTCTTAGTTAAAAAAAGAATCCAAGAAGCCAATGGTGGTGGATTGGCATCTCTGCATCTTCGGTCAATGAAGACTCTTTCATGACTACAGACTCTACGTACTGCTCTTCTAAGTTCTCAGCATCACCTATGTAGTCTTAGGTTTACATCTCATCTGTTACAGTTACATCTCTTGTAAGGTCATCTGTGATGAAGGCTTGCTTGGGGGTATGTGTGTATTTCTGAAACCTAAGCCCACTCAATCTGGTTGGTTGCATTCTTAACAAATTAAAAACAAACAAACAACAGCCCCCCCCAACAAAGGATCGAATGGATGTGGTGTGTTGGAAAAACTGTTGTGAGTATGCACAGGCTGTGTTGGGCACACAATGCATCAGAGCCAGATTTCAGGTCAAAATAAAATATTGCTAGCTGAGGTCTGGAAATGCAGTTGATCTACAAATGCTAAAAGACAACTGACATAATTATACATGAAATCACTCACCACCTGTTGTTCTGAAATCAAAAGGGTAGAAAAGAGAGTTGATTCTTGTGGATTCCAGGAGTAAAGGGTTAAGTGATAGAAGTGCATTTCCCATCTGTGCTTTAGTCCTTTCCTCCAGGAAGGCTTGTGACATTATTAGTGCTTTATGATGAACCTCGGCCAGCCCTCCCTGGTGAAGTGGTGTCATATATGCAGCCCTGAGCTAAGTGGAATTGATAAGACTGTCTTCAGCAGCAGCCAGGCTGATGAAAGGTTAGAGAAGAAAGAAAGAAAGTTCTCGTCTCTCTCCTTCAGGTTCTTTCTCTGAATGATGCTGGCTGTTTGGGGCAGATATAATACCTTTGTGATTGTCTTGTCAGAAAGAAACATGTTCTGATGAACAAGTCATGGTCTCCCCAAGATCTGACCACACCGTAGGAGAGCTGGGAAACTCTTAGTGAATTCCTGTGATTCCTGAAGATCAAAATCCTAGATGAATTCTGGGCATTGACTGCATCCTGCACTGGTAAGCATAGGTGGAACAGATATCTGTTCCAGAAATTTCCATGTACATGCCAGTTTCTCAAGGAAAAAGAAGATACTTCTTCAAGCTAGCCCTTGCTTAGTTCCGTTGCAAGGATTTTGGACTGGAGAGGTAGCTTAACTGCCCAGGGTAGTTTCTAGAGATAGGATTTGGCACTTCCAGTGCTGGGTGATGAGGGTACGTGGCCAGTAATTTGCAACATAGCAAAGCTTAGAAAAATTAGTTATTTTCTTTGGCTCTCAGGTTTTTGTTCCTCTTTCTTCTTCTAGTACATACAGTCAAAAGAATGAAGGAAATCGGTCCGAGGGAGCTTTCACTGATGGTTGTGGCTAGCATACACTGATAATGGTTCGTCAACTCTTCATTTCACAGTTGGTAGACTGGCCACTGAAACACTGTTTTTCAGTGTCTGCTGTAGTCTGCAAATTTCTTTTAACATCTCAGAGGACACTCACTGGTGTGTTTGTTTTCCGAGGATCTAGATGATGGTTATTCAAAGTGAGATGGTTTATACTGCCATTGATCTCAGCACCAGCGTGTAGCCTAGAGCAGCTGAGACCTAGAGTGTTTTGGGTGGACAAATAAGGAAGCAAATACTTCCACTTCAGCATCTGCTATAATGGGGGTATGAAATCTTTCCACCAATTGCTGAGACTTGCTGGTCTTCTGTATGAATCTTTAATTTGTAGTAGTGTCAGAGTCTGGAAAACAAAACCAGAGTTCTCCGTGGCTTTGTTTTTTGTAGTTATATGAACAGTTTGCTGAACCTGAAGTGCTTCTGTTGGGTCTGCTCTTAGATGAGAAGGTGGTCTTAGTGCCAGCTGCTTTCACGTGGTTGGAGAGCACTAACCGTGGGGCTGATGTTCTGATCACCTCTCCAGTGCTGGGCACTTCTGAGATCAAGTGAACGGAAGATCTTGCTGTTGCCAGCTTCAACTTTAGTTTGTGTCAGAGCAATGCTGTCTGTTCCCAGTGTGTCTAAGTGGAGTATCCTGTGAAGTACGATTTCAGACGTGGAATCTGGCTTCTCGTGTCCACTTTTCTCTTGCCGTGGTCATTTCATCTGAAACCAGGAGTAGCAAATGCTGGAAGCGCACTAGTAAGTGGCAGAGATGATAATCTGCATTGAATAGACGTGTAGCCTATTATGCTTAAAAGGGAATTATTATGCTCGCGGGTAAAGTTATGGTGAAACATTTCTTTGAGAAAACTAGGGTTGAGGGGAAGCACTGTGTAACTTGACTGAACCTGTCGTGGAAGCCACCTGGTTTTCATTTTGCTGGCTCAACAGTATGTGATATCATAAAGGTTTAATCATTTTTGACATTTCAGTGCCTTTATATTAGATTGCAGATGTTGAATTTCTTCGTAAGTGGATCTTCTCTCCATTAAGTAAATTATGGGAAAATATTTTGTACTATAGCTTAAGAAAAAAATTCCAGTTTATGGACTGGTAGCAATGCCTGGCCTTTTAAAAACATTACTGGTAATGTGTAACCAGAATATCAGACACAGAACGTGAAACAGCTTTAAACTTTAATTTATGCTGCTGATTCCCACATTGAAAGTCAGCTTAAGATATTGATAAACTTAAATTCTTGCATTCTAATCTCACAATATTGTAACATATATACCCGCAGTTTCCCTGTCTGCTTTTGCTTTCATGCTGCCCTACAAATATTTTTCAGTGTTAAGAAAATCAAATGCTAAGTTTGATGCGTAAGTACCAAACAGTTTGGTGCAAGTAATATGTTGTGATTTGTACAATGATTTGTACAGTGTCAAAATAGCATTTAAATACAACAGGCCAGAAAACCTGCATGAATATGATGAAGTTTAAGCACATAAATAGTGGCAAGAGCCTTCCCCAATTGGGTGTCTGTAACATTTAGGGAAGTAGGGCATTGGTTATGCAAACATAACTTGACAAATCAATGTTAATTTAGGACAGGTTTTGAGGAGGGCATCTCAAAGAAGCAGCCCTGTTTTGTAAAGTGCCCATCAGCAACTCCTCTTTCAAAAATGCTGACTACATCGCTCAGTTAGAAAAAGTTTCCCAAGTTTGTTGCTTCATGGACACCTTAGTGTTGAACATATCAGGGTAAGTTATAACTAAAATCAAACACATGCATAAAACCTCTTTGAACCCTCTGGAAGCCCACCTTAAATTGTAGCTGTGTCATAACATTTATTGCTTGCATACTGACAGTTGTATTCTGATTACTGCTATTTTTGTCCTTGCATTTGAAAAGGAGTGTTAAAAGTCAATGGCGATCAGGTCTTTTGATGTGTGTGCATACTTAAGTTTGTGCAGTTCTTTGGGATTTGTGTCCTTGATCCAGCAAGGTTTTCATATGCATGGCCAGAATAAATCAAACCTTTATATCTGAGTAGCTAGTGGCCTTAAAATGATTTCTGAAATACGTGATCTGCTTCCAAAAATAAGAAATCCTTAATTTTGATGTTATAAAGAGGAAAGTAACTGGGAACTAAATGCAAGTGAAGTTGTTTATTAAATAAATTGCTCTCACTGTCATTTTTATGTCCTACTAGTATGAAGCAAGTGGTACCAGATGTCAGTGTCCCAGAAACTGTATTTTGAAGTGCAATGCAAATCAAATGCTGATGAACTTGTTGCGATCATTACTTCTTGAAGTAAGACTTCTGGAAGCAAAGTTCATAGGAATTTTTTTTCCATGATAAAAACCTAGTACAAGTCCTGGTTTTTTGGTTTTAAAATAGATATTGAAAAATGAGTTGACAAGCACAGAAAGAACAGTCTGAGCAGACATTGAGAAAACATGCACACAACAGGAAGACGTTTCATAGGAGTGTCGTTCATAGGTAGATCAGAATGTGTTACAGACAAAGATATTTATTTTCTTTTAAATATAGTGAGGTCTAGTTATCTTTCATAAACGTTTGAAGGGGAGCTGATTTTTCAGCAAGAAGGAAGTCATAAACAAACTGACCTAAATAAAGTTAAACAGAACAATCTGCGTCACTACGCACTTCTGAAATTTTGTCAGCCTCTAGCATAGACGGGTTTTATTTTGCGAACCAGTTCAAAGCATTTTTTTGTCAGCTGTAGATTATATTTTTTTCTGCGTATTAATCAAACTGCAGACTAGTTCTTTCAGAGTTAGACTCTCTTAAGTAGTGTGTCGCACTATGCTAGTTAACAGCTGTTAGCGTGGACATTTTTATTGAATTCATGTTACTTGATATGAGTACATTTTAGCCCCCAAAGGGGGGAAAGAAAAAGCACCTTGTTTTCATTTAAAAGAAGTCACTGTATAGATGAAAACAGCATCTGAAGAATACTGTTTGAGGTAAACAATGACAAAGTCTGTATAAAAATGTTGTTGAGTAAATAGTGTTTTCTTGAATTTTCAAGCTAACAATTTTCTGGACAGTGGGGGGGCGGGGGAGATTTGTTCCACAAAGGTTTTTTGTTTAATTGCAGCCTGCAGAAAACAGGCCTCAAGCCAAATTGTCCATGTGGAGAGTTTATAACGTGAGATTCATGCAGGGATTTGTTTGATGGGTTTAGGCGCAGAGATGGCCTGGCCCTGCAAATGCTGTCTCCTGGACTAGTAGCAGCGCTTTCTTATCTGCAGTTAATGAGGAAATTCTGTCTGAAGGGAACCATTCACTGTTGAACCCTGGGTGGAGTTTTTCCCTTTCTTTCCTAAGAGAGGGGTGGGAAGGAATTCGGTTTGACTTTGGAAAATCTTGTAGAAATGTAAATGAAAAGACATTTCATGTTGGGGGGGGGATGAGACTTACCTTCTCCCAAAGAAATAAGGGAGAAATATATGGTGCCTTAGAAACTTGAAACTTTTCTGTGTAATTTTATAAGGTCAAATTGCTTCAATTCTGTTTTGGGCCTTGTTTGTGTTGTATTTCAGCCAGCATTTTCCAGTGCACAGTAGTGGCTTTTTTTCCTTTCCCCCCTGTTTTTGCTCAGTGTAAACAGTTCCTTGCTGTGGTTACACAGACAAATATAGCAGAGAACCCTTTTCTGGGAGAAGAGTCTCCCCATGCATTTCTTAACCATTTTTGGGAAGAATTGATCTATCTGTGCATGCGAGAGAGGGAGGCAGTAGCTGTAAATTGAAGTGACATCATATATATTACTACCATTGATCCGCTTTTAGACTAGAGCCAGGATAAAAGGAAATGGCATCAGGGAGGAAGTATGCTCATTTAGGCACAGATCCCAGTGTGATAATGGAGTAATAATAGAAATCACGCCACTGTCAATCGGTTGCTGCATTAGTCTGAGGCACATTTCCCCTCCGAGGAGGCTTTCAATGACTTCATTCAAGTGCAGGCAGGAGCAAATGGGATATTCAGCATACCAGCTGTACTACTTTACTGATTTGTGTCCTGGCTTAGGGGTGCAGTGCAAGCGCTGGTGCTGTGGATGCTCAAGTAGATATATCTGTGTCACATTTCATGGCTGTGAAAGGTCAGTAGTCAAATGTTTCAGTGGCATTTTTTCCTAGTATAAAGGGTGAATCTGGCATTTATTGCATTTGTTAATGTAGGAATTGATAAATATGCTCCTTTGCGTGGGTGGTCTTCTGGGATGTGAGGTCGATGACCTCTATAGCTGCCATACCAGATCTTTGAAGAAGCAAGATTTGTTTTCTTTGTGCTTTTTACAGGTTAGGGGTAGGATTCAGAAATCTCATAGTTTTGTTCCAAGATTATTTGTAGAAACCCTTTCAAACCTACTAACGTCTTGAGATATTCTTGTAACACATTATAATGGCTTAAGTGTCTTGTATACTGATGTGAATAAAATACAAAGTATGCTTTTTCTTAGTTCTCAGATATTTAATATACATTGAATCTCAGCCCTAGTAAGCTGCTTCGGTATTAGTCTGAGTTGTATTTTCAGTTTGGTCACATTTTCTTTAATTCTTTCATCTTGCCTTTTTCAAATACAGACCTAGTTTTGATACTCCCTGTCATTTGCAGTTTCCTTTAGAAGTAACAGCCTAATGATTCAAACTTTAAAACCACCACATCGGGTAACACAGGGGAAGCAGGGGACAAATGGCTATTTACTGGCAGGACAAAGTGAACTCTTTGTAAAAGGCTGAAGAGTTGCAGGAGAGGTTTTACCGTCTTAAGGGCAAGATAAAGTGTACAGTACTGGGGTACAGCTTTATAGTGGGGATGATGTTTAATTATATGGGACATGACAGGAAACCTCTGGAGTGCTTGATTGCAACATACTAATTTATTCCCTCCTTGTAGTGTCAGTACTCGCAACTGGGGGAGGGGGAACCCTGGGAAAAGTAGTATGATTTCCATGCAGCAGGCATAGGTTGGGACAGGAGCTATCTACTTTACAATATAAATAGATGCTGTTGCAGCAGTTATTGCCATAATGAAAACTATTTCTTGATCCTCGCCACATTTCCTGGTTGAAGTGATCTACTTTAATAATTACATATATTTGAGCATTTTGATTGAGCATGCTGCAGTACAGTTCAGAGAGTTTTTATTTATTTATTTATTTATTTATTTATTAACAGGAAGACTGAAATTCTGTGTTTGGGGTGTGATGGTTGTTTTCTGAATGTTTTCAGCATGGAGATGCACATTGACATGGTGAAGTTTATCCTGCTGTATTTTGCTGTAGCTGTGTTGTGTGGGTTTTTTTATGTATTTTAGATATTCAATATGCATGCACAGAATATGAGAATATGAGTTGTAAAGGAAAATGGCTTCACAATAGTTGAAAAGAAATTTACTTTTTGTTTTCTCCAGCACTTATGTTTTGGTAGCACTTAAAAGCAAGGGCACCTTTGTATTAAGCATATAAGGCAAACAAATGGAAAATCAACAGCGTGTACCCCAAACAATTCTGGTGGTGTGAAAGATGAGAAGTAACAGGTGGGTGGGACAAATATGGATGGTCGTAGGGAAAACGAAAAATAATGGAGTGTAAGTTTTTTGACTGAAAATTTGAGTGCAATTTTGTGAAGTTTATTTATAACTGTTAAAAAGCTGCTTTGGAGAGAGTGTTAGTCATATTGCTGTGTTTGGGGAAAAGATGATTGCTAAACCCCTGAAGGAATTTTGTCGTAGCCTCTGTCATGAAACTTCGGCCGAGCTTTCTGCCTCTTTGCTTAGGATAGGTTTTTCTCTTAGGTAGAGTCTCTTTTATTGAAAGGAAAGGATAAGAAATAAAGGAGAATGCTCCTTCTTTTATTTTGTGTTGGAAGTAGTGGGAGAACAAAACGTAATAGCTGCGCCCACTAGTGCCACGCTGGTTACAGGTCTGTCAGCACTTCTGCTGGTGCCCCCACCCTCTCTGCCAGTGTTTGCTAGCTCCTACCTTGGACTTTAATTAAACAGTGAGCTGGAAACTGCTATGTAAAGTCTCATCTTAGGCAGCTGGAACGTGGGAAAATAACAGAAGCCATGGTCTCAGATTTTTTTTTTCTCTGCAGTCTCAAATCTAAACTGATAAGAGTTTAACCTGTAATTCTGAAAACTCCTCACCCATAATGCAGCACTAGGCAGAGGTAAGTTAAGGACATGGCTGTTGCTCTGCTTTTGTTGGCTTCAGTGAGATTCTGTAATGTTATCTTAAACAATAGCTTTCTGTGGGTGAATCTGTGTAGCAATTATACTGGAGATATATTATAATAACTCTCAGGTGTTCTGTACCTATGTATCCATGCAGCTGTTCTACAGTTTCTACAAATTAAGTATTGCTCTGCTGTCTTTGTAGTTAGCAGAGAAAGCTTTCTAACTCAGAAGTTACCTTTCTGTGTGTGGTGTTCTGCAACATTTCAGATTTTATTAGTGTTCAGAATGAATTCAGTTTCCAAGCAGAGCCACTTCCCAGAAGCCTTCCCCGTTTTATTTTTTAGAGTGTCTCACCATCCCCCAGGCAGCTGCTGTTGGACTGTGCAATAAACATTCAAGTTGGCATTTTAGCAGTTGCCCTGAAATTGAAATATTCAATATTTTTAAATGTCTGACTATTTTTAACAACTCCATTTTGCTGGCAGGCTTCGGTATCACTTAGATGTTCCAGTGAGAGCCAGTAAGATGTGAGGTTTTTTTCAGTCGCCAAGGATACAACTTTAATAATAAAAAAATGCAAGGAAATCGAAATGCAAGGAAACCAAAGTATTAAAATCCTAGAGATCTCTTTTCCTCTTTATTCTGATTTAGGTACTAATGCTAAATTATATCAGACTAAAAGGGAAGAAAATGTCGTATTGTTCAGATAGTTGTTAACGGCGCTATTTTACAGATTAAGACTTACCAGAAGATCCTTGATACCTTCATGGACTTGCTGTTAGAGATCAGAGGTCCAGACTTGTTCAGTCCACATAAACAGCCCTGGCTGTGGGGTGTGTTGTTGGAAGAGGCATTTCCCATAGCTGACTTCGTGTTGTACCCGCTCAGTGCATTGATGCAGCAGAGGGGGACATGGGCAGCAAGGCAGGAGCAGAAAATCGCCAAATGTGATAAAAGCTGGAAGTAGTGTTAAAGTAACAGGATATCTTTTTTTCGTTTATCTGTCCGGAAGAACATTAGAAGTGAGCTGTGCTGGTTTCTTTTTCTGTGCAAAAGCTGGAATTCACATTCTTCCTCCCTTCCCCCTTCCTCTTTTGGTGCCCTGCAATGATGAATAGTCGGGAAGGCTTTGGGGCATATAACAAACTTTTGACTGATCACCATGAACCCTCAATTTCCAATAGATGTTTCCTGGCAGCTGGTGTAATTTCTCTATGAGCTCTGTTTGAATTATTTATTTGTTCATGCAATAAGCCTATTAAACAGAGCACTTAAGCACTTGCTATATCAGACTTCTTACGCTTTTTCTTTTTAGATTACATTAGGTTCAACTTGAAAATGATAGTTTCTGGAGTCAGGCAACTAACTACTAAATGTATATACATGTCTAGATAGATATATACTGTGTGTACCACAAACATAACATTCATGTGTCTTTACTGTTTAATGATGGATGGCTTGTGACTCATTGCACTAGAATACGCGTCAAAATGTGTTGTTGTTTTGTGGGTCACTTATTTTGTTGTGTTTCTTTGTTCACTGTAAGAGTATCATGCAATTGGTTGTGTAACAGATAAAAATGCCACTATTAAAAATTATTCATTCATATGCCTGGTTGATTCCTGAAATTATGCATTGTAAATTATTCTCTTTTTTTATTCCTTCCAAGCCCAAACAAATAGGAATTACTTAGCATATGTATTCCATAAAAATCTTACTTAATAAGCTATGATGATGTTTCAATAAGATAAGCATGGTTTAGATTTGGTCTAACTATAGTAATGAAAACCATGGAAAACGAGTCTTAATTGGGCCCCAGCACAGAGTCTTTCAGAACACAGACACGTAAACGCTGAGGTTTTTCAGAAACTAGCTAGAAGTTCTTGTATTTCAAGCACATGCTGGAAGTACACAGGTTATCACAATCTTGTCCTCTTTGGTTTGTTTCCATTTATTTGTTCAGTCAGTAGAGATCTTTATTCATACATGGCATTTATTTTCCTCTTAGCTTCTCCCTGACCAGCTGGTCTTACTTCTGGAGTCTCTCTTGGAGGAGAAGACATTGTGTCCTAGAATACTGCAGTGCTTAGAGAAAACGTACCAGCTCCGGGAGCAGGATGCTGAGGTAATTCACTTTAAAAAAATCTCCCTAACATACACCATTGCATTGTTGACTAGAAGTGATAGTGTTCCACTGGGATCCAGGCTCATTTCTGTTCTTTCTTCTATGTCTAAATCTGAAATTGGATGTTCTTAACTCCAGTATTGTTGCATCTTCAGATGCCTTAATTACTCAGTATTTCTGTGTGGTTTTTGTAGGTCCAGGTATTTTTGCATACCATGGTAATAGGAAAGAGCGCAGCCTAGATGTCATTACTATAGTAGATGTACCTTGGGCAGCACGTTTGCTCAAGTGTTGAATTTCTCACTATGTCATGGTGACTGTGTATTAGAGCCCAGTTCATTTTAGTTGTGGGTATTGTCTCCAAATGCAATTCATGTCTGTTAGGGTCTAAAATTATTCTTCCCCATGGTCAGCCCATATTGGTCCTCTTTGCGTGCTCCGAAGTCTCACTTGGGATTTAGAAAAGTGTGCTTTCCAGAGAGACTACAGTACGTTCTGGTTTTGGGCATGAGTTTAAGGGGGAATCAGTTCTTTACAGTTGCTTCTAGTTAAGTGCCAGGGATATTAACAGTCCCTGAGGAAAACACTGTTTTATATGATATTGTAAATGTGCCTTCCCCATCACAGGCACGTATGAGGCTAGCATCCCTGCTCCAAAGAGCTTAATGTCTTTGAGGGGCAAACCAGTAAATCCTTATTACCACACACAGTGCTGGCTATTTTCTAGAGTCCCATAGATTTCTCAAGCTGGGAGGGTTGTGACAATTAAGGCAGCAGAAGTTGTGGCTGAAAGCACCCTTGCAATGACTCTTGGCTTTGAGTACATAGCATTGAGGAGGGGAGGTAAGAAGGTGAAATCAGCCATGAAAATAAAGGATGTGTAGATTTATATATAAACAAGGGTTAGTCATGAAGTAGCATATGAACAAACTAATGTGCAATGAGGAAGCACGGTAAACTTAACATGATATTTGACTCTTGTTTAATTAAAAACTACTGTGAAGGCTGTGGAAAGTCAGTGTACATGACTTACCCTGTTCTAATGGGAACTTTGTGCAATAATTAAAATTTAAGGAGAGAGCAAAATCTCTCTTGTTACTCTTATGCTGAAGTTGCTGGGTGGACACTTACAAACACTTGGGAATCCAAACATGAACGTAAAGATTAATAGAACAGAGGTCTAGTTTTTTGTCAGCAAAAAATGGACAACATTTCAACTGTTGCCATTTACTGCACCTTTTTACTTTTTTGTTGATACAGGTTTGCAAATGCCAGATTTGTTTTTAATTAGTACTTGAATGAACATTTCTATTTATAGGTATTAGGATATATTTTAATCGCATCTGAATACCAGTGAAATGTCAGGGGTTCTATAATGGGAAGAGGAATTAATAGGAAGATAGATCAAAGCAATAGCTGTGGTGTTGCTGCTTCATGCCTGTGAATTGTAAGCACCAGGCCACAAGCTTTGGTTTCTCAGGTTTTTCCTTTCTCTCCATTTTCATGCTTTATTTCTTCCTTGTGGTGTCATATGAAAGTACACAAGCAATCTGTCAGAATTTTTTCTTTTTAAAAAAAAAAAAAAAATTACGGCCTCAGTGAAAGGAGCATAATCTCCATTTTATTTTACAAGGTGAAACCAAGGGCTTAGCAAATGTTGAGAAGTACGACTAAGATAACATTACCATTAGCATTTTACCAGTCATCAGATGCCAGACACCTACAGTCCTTTAAAGGGAACGTTAGCTTACACGCCCTCACATACCTGAGGGAAGGACTTTTCATGCCTCTTTCTCTAATATGTGCACAGGGATTTTTCTTGTCAAGGCCCAGGGACAAAGAACCGCAGTCCAAGCCTATAGCCAAGCTGTTCTTGTCTAGATTTGATTTGTGAAAACATTAATCACTTACAGTGATCCTGTTGTGTTACTGGAGTTCAAATGTTCTCAGTAACTAAATGTCAGCAATGGATCATTAAAAATACAAGCACAAAAAAATTGCAGGCAGGCAAATCAGAGAAGAAAACTGTCAATGTCAGAGGTTTTATACAGGGATTTTTCTAAGTAACATTGTCAGCTGTGTTCCATTCAGCAACAGAAAGTTAAGAAATAAGAACTTGTTTTCTTATTTTTGGCAAGTAGCATTTAAATTCACATTAATCTTCTGGTAGGGATTAGCAATGATATGGCCAGTAGTATGTGAGAGCGGTACACAAAGAAATACGTTTTTTTTTAAACAAAGTTTGGTGTTAAAAATGTGCATAAAATCTTGTCTGCATGCTCGGGAGTTGGAAAGCTTTCCCTGTATGTACTGTAGGTAGCTCAAAGGCCTGCTTACAGCATCAGAGGGAATGTAAAGAATAGCGTGTATATGTGCTGCTGAGTACTCTTGTGAGGGCAGGAATGTTCCACACTTTGTAGTGCTTATGTGGAAAAAGTAAAGGATTTAGATAGTCTCACCTCGTGAGATAAGTGTGTTCGGAGGAGTAAAGGCGACAATTGCCTGGTGGATTTTACTGTTGGGATGGAAGCAGGAGTGAACCACCCCCAACCTCTGCCCATTTTGAAGGACCTGAATGTTCTGCATGGACACTTCAGCCCCGCAGCACACTGGCTTTGAAGCACCACACCGAAGCTAGCACTTGGAAAGTACTGGGGAAAAGCTGCCGAGGGTTGCTTGAGCCTGCTCGACTGGAAGTGAGATATGTGCATTGGGCTTGTTTTGTCTTTGAGTTACTTTACAGCTCACTCATCGAGAAGCCTGTGTAACACAGCTCACTAACTCAAGTTTCACAAATGCTGCAAGAGAGCTCGTTATTGGGCATTGTTTTGTCCTACACAAGTACAGCATGGGAAGTCCTGGTTCATGTTTCTTAAAGCTTTTCTATCTGTATTTTTGAAGCATCTTTATTTTGACTTTAAAGTTCAGTGCACTTGTTGTAAAACGGTGTGCACCTGGCGGCGTCTGCACTTGCCCACGGCAACCTGGAGGTCAGTCCTCAGGCAGTGAAGGTTGCCAACAGCACTATTTGGTACTCCTCACCAGTTGTTACCACATGCACATCCAGTCTTACCAACGTAAGGGCACACCGTACTTCAGAAAGGAGAGGAGGGTTTGCAGCAGGTTGTCTGCCTTGTTTTGATTCCTTTGTAGCAGCCAGGACAGGAGAGAGGTGTGTGAGTCTATTGCTCTCTCTTCAAGGAGTGCTCAAGCTGTCTCCTTCCTGGGATCTACTCAGCAACTCAACATAGTCCCTGTCCTCTCTCAAATGAAGTCTCACCGCAGATATGAGGCTTCAGAGGAGGGTGGCAGGACAGCAGTAGCCACTACCTTCTAAGACAGACACGGATTTGAATGCTTCAGTTAAAAAAAAAAAAATCAGAGGTTAGGTAACATATTTCTGATTCATAATGCATAACACATCTCTGATAGCAGCCTTTGAGCTGCAAGAGCCAGAAGTGGGATACTGATGGCTTAATCACATTTCAAACTGGTCTGCCCGCAGCCTTGGATGCTACAATAGGCTTGTAGAGCATCTGCCTAATTGCAGAATTTGTGATTCCCTCCTATTTTTTCTCAGTCCACTTCTATAACAAATCATGATTTCATTTTCCATTTACTGTTCAAACCTTGGAACATCTGAGAAGGCACAAAACTACAAGTTTGTTTTCCAGAGATTAAATTCAGTGATGTTAATTATTTCAATTGAGCATATCTGATATATCTTTAAACAACAACTTGAAGGCAATGAAGGTTTCAAAGTTTAAAGCCATTTTTCCATCACCTCATAGTGCCTTGAGCCCATCATGGCTCAGACCTTGTCAGACAAGTGGGCGGCAATTGCATGGAAGAATGATTATGTCCTCAGTTTTCTCTTCCTCTTCCCTATTTTCTTGCTGTGCTGCTTCCTGGTACATAGTAAGATAGCTCATAGACAGGCCACATCTCCATGACATACCACGTCCTGTGTCCAAGAGAAGTGTTATAGAAGCTGGCTGCAGTCTGAAGATGACAAAGTCCAGCTGGACGTTCAGCTAACTGGGGAGAACTGGGATATGCAGCTACAGTTGCCATCAGACAGTGCAGTAGGATCGCAGAATTGAAGGTGGGTCTGGGGTTGGTTTTGTTTTGTTTCTTTCTGAGGTGGTCATTTTATGCAGACATTTAATTTATTCAATATCTAGCATCTGGCAGAACATGGAGAGTTGGTCTACATGGAAAGTTTCTGGTTGCGAGTGTTTTTTTAAGTTTGCCTAACCCTGATGACACCTCTTTTGATATGACTATGCAAGCTTATCTTGTTTGAGCATCGGCTGTTCAGGACTTTCATTTAAAAAAATTGGAATCAGTTAGTTGCAAATATCTAACGACAACACTGGCGCTCTGTATAACACTCAGTGAATCTGTTAACTAGAAGAAACCTGTGATTATTTCCATTACTTCTGTTCTAACACCTTCATTTGGTCAGGGAGAGGCCTGTAGTGTGTGTGTACACAAGATCACAGGACGGCTGAGTAGCCTGCAGAATAGCAAAAAAGGTGACAGGGAAAAGATCACTGAGGCCATAGGAGAAGGGCAGGCAGTGTGTGACACTTTCAGTCCTTTTTAAGACTTGACAATATTTCTGCAAGTGTGTTTTACTTGTTGCTGAATTATCTTAAGACCTGGTGATAAAAAAATACAGAATGTGGAGGAAGCAGAAAGATTTATGGTGTATTTCCCCAGACTTTTCACCACAGAGTTAGCTTTTCTTTCTTTCCTACTGCAGGCATCACTTTTTTATAAAATATCTTGCCTGTACAGCATATGGAAAGTTGCTTTGTTAGTTTTCCTTGTCTCAGCAAGTTGGTTGAAATGCTCTTCGCTTACATAATGCTTTCCCTGTATTTGGGATCATAATGTGGTATATTTTGGGGAAGGAGGAGAGACTGTAACTGTTTCTGCAGAAAATGTGAGTAAAATGAATTAAGAGCATAATATTGTCAGTCGTATGGGTGGCATAAAGCCATTCTCACACAACTACTTCATTGTGCGTGAGGTCTGCCTATGAGACCAAGGCTATAAAGTGGTGGCATCTTATTTCACTGACAGAAATTCAGTCATGCTAATACAAACCTTATAAGGTGCTTGGCGTCCTGAAAGTGGCAAGAATTGTGTTTAGGACAAAATAACTTTGATTCATTGATCTTTCCTAGCCTGTGAAAAGCTGGCAGACATGGAAGTATGAATAAATTACAATGCAGTATCTGTCTCGCCACTTCCCACCTGATGGAGACTGCGTTGAGCTGAGCACATTCCCGCGCTGCGTTGTTCGGCTGTCCTGCTGGTTGTGGCTGGGCGTTGTTGGAAGGCACCCTTACGGAACAGAGCTCTGTAGAGTACACTGTAAAACCGGGTGGGAAAAGGGAACTGCTCGGGAAAGGTCAGTCCATGGTTGCAGGCAAACAAGGCACTCGGTGAGCTTTCCTTTCAGCGCAGCCACTGGGCCGGTCCTCCTGTGGGGCAGAGGCTCAAGAGCAGTCTCCAGCTTTTGAATAAAACTAGCAATGTGTTGCAAATACCTCCACAGGCTTGCCAGTCCTTCTTGACGCGACCATGGTGCAACAGATAGATAGGCACGTTTCAGATAGTGGCGTTGCAACTGAACAGGGAGATACACACGATCCTTTTCCTCAACCTATGTCGTTGTTGATATGAATCGCCAATTCAGTAGATGAAAAAGGTAGCAGCTTGAGCTGGTGACCATATTACAGGACATTACTTTCTTCAGAAGATAAGTGAATACAATAATTTTTTGTTTCTGCAAAAGTAAAAGTAGTTTTTGTGCTTATTCCATATTTAAACATACAGCTTATTATTCAATTTCAACTCAGTTCAGGAGGAGATGCCTTATTTTGTATATGAGAGTATGTTTTGCAGGACTCACAAAGCTGCTGTGAAAATGTATCATGGATGCAAAATAAATTTCACTTGCATTTTCCTTTCTTATTGTTACATTCAGAGCATTATGGTGCCACTGGAGATAGGTAAGATTACATTGAAGAATTTTTTATTTGCAATTGAATTGCAATTAGCAATTCAGTATTGGAGAATTAGGAACTTACTTAGAAAAAGCTCTGTAGAGCAGTCAGCCTGCATGCCAGATTTGTTTCTGGAATAAATCATATTTGAGGTTTGTATACCCAACCATTACTGAGGCAGTATGTTCACTAAACGGAAAAGAAAGAAGAGAAAAGAAATGCGAGTTTTTACAAAGTGAAATTTCTGTACTCTTACCAGTTTTTCACACTCATCCTCACAGAAATATTAATTTTTTCCCTGCTCTTCTCATGATACTTCCCGTGGCAAACACTAGCAAAGAATATCTCACTGTTGTAGAAAATCTTTCCCATTTTCACTAGTAAAGGGGCTGTTTTCACAGTGCGGTAGACTATCCCCATCTGCTCCAGAGGAAATGCATTGACTGGAGCAGCAGCCCCTTGTCAAAAGGTCCCCTGTGATCTTGATATGTTTTGAGTCTTCACCCTGTTTCATGTTGTTACTTGTGTTGCATCTAAATGCAGTTTGCAGGCTCTTTGGCACAAACGGTATTGGTATTACTATTGGTAAGGATAGTTTTTCACAAGGGTACGTTTGCAGGAGTTGGATTTTTTTTCCCAATGAAAGGGGCTTTCAAAAAGGTAGCTTCTAGGAATATGGCACTTGCTTCCCTAAATTCAGTGTGGGGCTAAGAAAACTGGAACAGGATGAGGGAAAAATGCTTCCAGTAACAGCAGTGGGAGTCGTTCCCCTGGGACTGACTCTGGCTCGTGTGCCCGTCGCAACTGAGTGGATGTGTTGGAATGAATTTAAGACTGACCGAAGGATAATCTCAAGTAGCTATAATTCAGGTTTGTTTTGTTGCTACATGCAAAGTATGGGGGCTTTTCCAGCCACTTGAGAAGAACAGAAAATCCCTCCATCAGCATTAGCTCTCCGAAGGGCATGATCAGCGCATGAGATTTATGGAGCACTGGAAATAGCTTCGCACCAGTCAGCACTCCCGATCCCACACCCCTCCAGGAGCCAACAGCAACACGTTTGTTCCAAGTGATCTCACTCGCTGCTGGGTGGCATTAACAGGAGTTTCCAAGCCCCTGACTGGTGCCATTACCAGCGCTGTTCGCTTATCGCCACTTATTTTTCTAACTGGTTTTGGGACTTAACTTCCTCCTTATCTGGCAGCCCAACAGCTTAGCAAGACTTGGAAAGTGGGGGAGCTGATGGTAAGAGGGAACCAAATATGGAATTGGGTTGGTTTGGGGATTTTTTACTGTTTATCCAAAGAATCCATGGAGGAGGGGTTTGGAGATAGTTCCTGCTTTTCTGTGTCCTATTGTCTGGAAAGGAGAATGAAGTGGTAGAGTCCTCTGGCCTTCTGAAATCAATTCCAAAGGTGTTCTGAATTGGGTGCAACTGCTTTATATGAAATTTTATACAGTATTTCTGTGTAGGGCATTACAAACCTAGCACTGTAATACAAACCACCTGGCCTAGACATGAAATTTAAAAGGTTACTCTGTTTGCATATATATGATAGCACTTACATAGCGGCCAGGTTGTCAAGGAGAACATAGTTTTAAAAATACAAACAAAAGCTCCTAGCTATCAGCAGTATTTTTTTTGTTTGTTTCATTATGAAGCTGTAGGCATTTTTGTGCTTTTGTGGTGCATCATCTTTGTTTGTGGAGTTGTTTGTTTTTTTTTTTTAAATTCTGAAAAAAAAAAAATCTGAAGATACTTTTTATTTAAAATAAACTGATTTTGAGGCTACATCCAAACAGCTCATCTAGTACTTCTCATTCCTGTATAAAGGCTGACTGCAGATGCAGGTTATGCCTGGATAGGACCACAGAGTTGGAAAAAATCTGCTACGCCATAAGCCTGTGATGTCTAAATAATGCAAGAAACAGGACAATTCAGAACTGCTAACAGTAGCTGGTTCTGATGTCATTACCTTAGCCGCACAGATCTGGTCCCGCCGCTGAGTCACTGACTTAATATTGTGTGGGTATAAGTCTGCTGTCCTCCTTTCAACTCCATGCCATTTAAATACCTTTGGGTTGCAGTGTCCTGGAGAGGAATTTTGTTGTGTTCCACATGGGGTAAGCATCATCCTAAGCAGCAACAGCCACTGTGTTCTTGGGGGCAGGGAATAAAAGAGGAGAAGATGACTCAAAAATCTGAAACATGGAGTAAAATCTAGATGTTCTTATTTCAGGAATGAGCATGTTTCTTCTGAGTTTATAAAATCAATATATAATTTGCTTAAGAATTTTTGCTGGGGGTTGAGGAAAGGAGTGTCTGTGAGTGTGATGTGAAAGGTCTTTGTCTTTAGAGTCAAAATCTTGTGTTTAATTGTTTTGAAAATTGGAAGCAAAGTTTTAAATTATGCAAAATTGGAAGGATGTGAGCATGGGCTCGGTAGGCTGTCTGTGACCTAAGCTGTGGAAAAGCCAGGCAGCCACATTGTTCATTGCCTGGAATTTGAGTCTGATTTTCATATGGAGCTCCAGATTCTGTCTATGACAGTAATCTTGCCTGGAAATTACAAATGTTTGGACCACAGCCACTGTGGGAGACCAAGATAAAAGGAAGGCGCTTTTTTTGCCTCTAGTTGCAAGAGGGAGGAGGTAGAAGTAGAGGGATGGAGAGAGGGGCGTAAGCAAAGGGGATAGCTTGCTGTTGCCTTGATACTTGCAGCAGCCTTTCCTTTTGGTGAACAGGAGTTATAATTTAATAATAATTGGTAACAGACGGTTGGTGTGCTTGATCTCAAGCTCTTCAGAGTTGGATTTCTGCTTCAGATGTATGGGTGTTTATGTGCTTTTTCCCACTACAACATTTGGTTTTATAAGCCCAGCATGCTTTTATGTGCATGTATGAATAGCTTGTGTTGAAATACATATACAAACACTGTATGGGTAAAAATACTAGGCAGACTCGGTCCAGAGACAGCCAAGAGAGACAGTGGTGATGGGAAGTATTTGAATCACTCCTGATGTTGATATAAAAAAAAAAATTAGGGTGATACCAGAGATACTCTAGCCATTATTGTAGATAGGCGTTTCAGTAGAGTGTCAGAGGAAATGTGGATGGGGTTGTATATGAGGTGGAGAGGCAGTTGTGGTGATGCATTTTGAATAAGGTGTCAGCTGGGAACATACACATATGCCCAAGCCAGTCTTACCTTGCTGAAGGTCTGGGGCTTGTGTCTGCAGTACTTCTTGGTGGAGGCTGCAGTGTGAGGTTGGTTGTACCTGAGGCTGGACCCGGTCTTCCTTCCCCTCCCTCTGAGGTACAGGATCTCCCAGTCCCCCAGCACCCTCTCCTTGCTCGCCCATGGCCTGTGCCTTCACACGTGCAGCCATCCTCACCAGAGCACCCAGCTGCGAGAAGGGACAAGTGGGGACGGAGGGCGGGTGGGAGCAAAGCCCCGGGAGCACCCGCCAGCCCTCCGGCAGGGACGGGGAGGCGCGAGGCGCTGTAGGGTCGGGCAGGGGTGCAGGGCTAGCGCCACGGGCAGTGGACTGGGACCCACCCTGTCCTGGTGCAGAGTCCCGCTGGGACACCAGCACGTCTCCCAGTGCCAGGGGCGCAGGGAGGTTTGTGGGGCGGTGGAAGCCTTTCTTCTGCTGCCGGCCAGAAGGCAGCCCTGCTGCTGAGAGTCAGCAGCACCACAGCAAAGTGAAGCTCAGCACACATCTCCGGTGAAATTTTTAAAAAGGCATACGACAGATGACATCTTTTCTGCCATCCCCATCTTGCTGCAAGCTGCAAATGGCACTAATGCTCCAGTGTGCTGAACAGGCAACACTGAAAAGGCAGGGGAAAGGCGAAGCATTTGGTTCCCGTATAAGTAGTGTATTTATGTTTTTAATTAAGGCTTATTTTTAAAAACCTCTGTTTTTCAAATTAAGTGAGTTCACATGCTGTGTTAAACATTCCTTACCTCACATACACTATGATATAGGAGCCGCTCCCCCCAGCATGGAGATGGTGGCGGCACAAATGGGAACGCGGTGACAAAAGCCTTTGGGCACAGCGGGGATGTGCTCTGCCAGCAGACCTTGTTGAAGCCGTCACGCTACCTTGGTGCTGGTGGCCCTCTTCTCATCTAACCGTGCTGCAGGTCACTGTCCTATCATCGCTTTGTTGGCCAGCTGTAAAAGAAGAACGAAAACTGGAGGCTAGGTCCTGTTGTGTATCTGTCTCCTGTTAGACGGGGCGAGGAGGGGCAGGCTGAGGAGCACTGGGATTACAGAATTGGGCATCCTAACTGAGTCACTTATTCACAGTGACAGCTTTGACACCAGACAAGAGACACCGCCTGTGCCACCTTTGAAGAAGGATTAGACATGGCTTCTTAGTCTCTTGCTTTTTCTGACTTCTGGAAAATTTTCTTCTACCAACGGAGATGTCATTGATCACAGATGGGGCCCACATAGGGAGAAAACTGTCTGGTCTCTAATTGGGAGCTCTGTTTGTGAACCTGAAGCGGGGAAAAAAGGGCATTTGTCTTTTCCAAACAAGTCCTCAGCATGTGCTTCATTGCCAGGAATGAATCTTGTCCTGAAATGCTGCCCTTTGGTCGCCATGCCCTTCTGATCACAGAGAGCAGCAGGGATGCCCTCCGCTCTGCTTGGACTTTCCTAAGCAGCATGTTTGGTGACTCCGGGGCTTCTGGGCTTATGTGGGAAAGAGCCTCCACACTGGCTGTGGAGCAACAGGTGTTTTATTTGGAGGTGGAAGTGGAGTTGTGTTTATGGTCTGTGGGAGCTGGAGAAGAGCGATCTGATCAGGTTGCTCTTAAGCAAGGCTGCGGTACCACAGAAGCTTTTTAACAGTAAGGTTCAATTGCATTACATAGAACTGGGTGAATGCTAAAACAGGAGCATGCAATTGGAGGGGAGGGGAAAGGATGAGAAGGAAATACATGCCTATAAATTACGTTTATAAAGGTGAGAAGTTTCAAGCCTGCACCTATTGCTCATTGAGGCTTGCACAGCTATGGGAGCACACTGCCTGACCTGCTGGCACACTTGCGCTGTTCCAGGTTCAAGTGCTGCCAGGTGTCCCACAGTCTGCCGTTGACCAAACAACAGAATTTGTTTTTTAAAAGCTTGATTGTACAACACCTCCCTTTTCCATTACTAAATGGAGGCAGTTGCTGCATGAGCTCTCCCCATAGCACTCCATCAGTGGTGCTGCGTGGAGGAAGGAGAGAGAGGGCTTGCACGTCCTTCTGCCCTGTTGCCAGCATCCCTCATAGTGTGCAATTGCTTAATCTATGCAGAAATACAAATCAGAAGGAGTAAAATGAATTAAGGAAGTAGGATATTGCTACCAATATTACCAAAATCTAAAGTCTGGTATTCTGCTAAAATTAGATTTTAAGTTGTTTTTTAATGACCAGTTCATACTCCAGGTTTTAAAGTACTTAGACCTCTACATAGTTCTCCTCAAAATGACAATTAGCTCCTGTCAAAAATTGTTTTGATTAGCCAGCCCATTATTACCTTAGGGTTTCCTGAATGACTGTGCTGCATTTTGCTGGGTTGTCAGTGGGCTAAGATGCTTACGCTGTGGGATGTACAGAGGTAAAGGAGGTTGTCTGAGGTGGCAGGAATGGGCATGGCGCTGCCAGTACAATCAATGATGTCCAACACAGAGCATGATGGGGCTCAGTGAGCTCAGTCACCCTCAGGTCCAGCCACCCTTGTCCCCACTGAACAGCAATTCCTCCCAGTACTCAAAATAAAATGCAGCATGAATAAGGCTACCAAAAGCCATTTTTTAAATTTGAAAAGTTAGTATAATTTTGACCATAGGTCTGGAAAATTAAGTGTTTAATTCTGAGAAACAGCATTGCACGGTAAGAAACAGCATTAATTGAAGCTTGACACTGTAAGGGTCTTGGGGGAAAAAAGGTTGCCATCAAAGATGCCTGCTGCTGTGACACTGTATCTGGCCCATGGTTTCTTTGGCCCTGCAGTGTTGTCAGAGCAAGTGCTACAAGACCTGAGAGATAACTTGGGCTATGAAAAGTCCAGGAGTTCTTGGTCCAAAATACAAGCTCATTTAAGCTGTTAGACAGCTCCTTTGCTCAGTTTCCTGACACCCTTGGCATACACAATAATTGCAATTACAGAATCCTTGTCAGAATGATGAGTCCATTCTGCTTGCATCCAGTAGGTTTTTGGCTATTGAGTACATTTTTCCAGATTGCCAAACTGAAACTCTGTCAGCACAGTTGTAACACATATGGCTGTTTCATTGGTCCTTCTGAGCTGCTTCAGCATCCCTGATCTTCTTACTTGGGTAAATGTTCATGAAACCAAATTTGCAGGCTAAAGCATGCATATACTGTGGCATAAAATGGGAATGCTCATGTGAAATGCTGACTATATAGAATGAAAAGTCACTGATGCAGCCTGGCTGATGCATTAAAGAGTAACTATTTCAGCTAAGATAGAGGGAAAAAATTGGATCATTAAATGCACTGTAAAATTGGCAATTCTTAAACTGTAATTCTTCCATGTTAAGCAATTGTAAAACCTGTTTTTAAGTTCAAATATTGCCCTGTAACATGTGGCATTGTTCCTTAATTATCTAGGAGAATTATCTAATATTTGAATCCAATTTATGTGTAGATAGGAAAAGACTGGAGATAAATGCTTTCAGATGGAACAGAACAGCATTCCGGTGCTCTGGAGATACCAGCTTCCTTCTTGTTAATTAAAACTGATCTGTAGTAGTGTAGCCTGGTTATTTGAAAAAGTTTCTTTGTATTGTTTCCTCTACAAATTAGACCGGAGTCTGGCCTGTGAGACTCTTTAATTAACATTTGAGATTCAAGTTGTTCAGATAATTTCTTTCAATAGAGCCTGAACCTGTGCTTTATAAAGATCACATATGCCTCTTACCTTTAATAAAGGTTCCATTTTGTTGGACAGTAGCTCTTACTGTATTTCAAATTGCCCTGTTTTCTAAGATCTCTAAGTATGTTGCCTTTGTTCAGTGATTTAGATTTGTTCTCTCATGGCGCCTTTTAAATTGGATCCAGCTATTAGCAAAATGTACTCATTTTCCCTGAAGCTAGTCTCCCATTCTGCAGACCGAAGGCTTAGTAAACTCTAGCTTTTTTTCCTCCTTTTAATAAAGGCATGGTTTAAATAACTTGCTTTCTAAATCTTATTTGTAGACCTCAGAAGTAAAATATTTATTTTTTGCTTGCATACATAGGATTGAGAACATTAGCAAGCTTGATCATTACAATATAACATTTAAAGCTTTCCGTGAGGATGTTTGTTTTAGGCGTATCTGATCGTTTGTGTGAGGCAGGGAAGAATGATATGTATCAGGCAAAGAAATTTATCACCTGGGTCAGTAAAGGAAAAAAAAAAACAACAAACAAACAAACTTTAATTTAAGACCTGTTCCAAATAGTTTAAAAATATTGTTTCTTGGGTATGGCACTTGGAGGTTTTCTTTTGAATGTCAAGCCACGTATTTGGTGCCTTAGACGGGTTTAGTCGTTCAGCTTCACTTCGTTTCCCAAAAGGTCTTGGCCCAGGTTGCTAAAACAAAGGGACTGTCTTAAAGCTGGATTATTAGTATATTTTATATAAGTATTTATTTCAGTTAAATAATCTCACGCAACAGCTTGCATTCCCTGAAAACAGACTAAGACAGCATAATTTTGGTTTCTCAGCATCTTCCTTGCACTGTCAAAATACAGGTAATGTTTGAGTTGCAAATAATATTGTTCAGTACTGTGTATTTTTCTTAAAATGAAATTAGAAGATGAGACCACTGGAATTATTTTTATAAACTGCTGCTCCTAAATTTGGGACTCTGCTATCTGGCAGTAGCATCCCTTCAAGGCATTTCATCTAGGTGCTAGCCAATAGTTAGATCTTGTAGTGGCTGATATTTATGAAAATGTAAGAGCTGGTTTCCAAATGTCTTCCCTGCGACAGTGAGTGTCTCAGTGTCTTCCTGCCACCGAACTGTGCCTCAGAAATATGCTACTAGTGTGGGTAGTGTCTTGTAAAACTCACAATAACAATCTTCGTTTAGTTTAAAAAGCGGTAGTGGAGATGTCGGCACCAGCTGCAAAAGCGGGGGGGGAGGAAAGCACAATTTCCAGGCGATGAGGATCCATCCACGAGGAACCTGAGGTCCCAGCAGACCTCCATCGCTCCCCCAGCCACCTCTCTCCATCCTCAGGAGTACCAGCCGTCAGTCAGGGGCTCGGAAGGACAGCTCTCAGCCCGGAATCGGAGGCTGAGAAAATAAATTGCGTTTCCGACTTTGGCACGTGGGTCGCTGCAGCTGCCAAACCAGTAAGAGCGTGTGTGGGTGGGTGGGCGGTTACAGGTGTTGCTTTAGATCCAAAGTCGTATGTGCTCTCTGCCAGCAGTAACAGGAAGGGTTGCTGTAAATTACTTTTCAGGTTTAGTTTATATTGTTTATGGTGTAGCCAGCCAAAACGACATATGGTGTGCATCTCTGAACCGTGCAGAAGAGCACAGAGAAATGTACAGAGAGAAAATTTGGAGAGGACTAATGAATTCTTGTTTTCGCCACTGAGTATCTGCTCCTGGGAGGAACAGAAAAGCCAAGAAGAGCATACACAGGATGTGGTATGGTTAGCTCAGTCCTACCACAAGCTACTTAGTTTTCAAAATTTTCTTTCGAGACTGGTTTGTTAAAAGTGCCTGTTCACATGACTTATTCATTAGGCTGTGAAGCTGTGGGGCCCGTTTTACTTTTCCTGCTCTAAGCATTGGATGAGATGTTGGGAACTGAATTTTTTTTTTCCCGCCCTCCTCTTATGTGAATAAGATTCTCATGTTTGTGGTATCAGCCTAGGGCGTGGATTATACAAGAAAAAATATTTCTTTATAGTGCATGTATCTGCAAAACGACTGCGTTTGCTTTAGCTGCAGTTCATGTTGCATGGCTGTCTACACGCCGCGCTGCATGGAGGGTGCAGGGGGCAGAAGAGTAACCGATATATATGTTCAGTCCAAGTGGTAGCGAAGGTTTCGGTGCCAGTGTTGTGCAGGTCACCCCCTGCCCTTCTTGCCCTCGGAGCCAGCCTTGGTTTCTGTGCTCAGCTTACTGGGGTCCCGTATGAGACACGGGAGAGCCAGCGGGGCCGACTGCCCTGATGGTTTCACAGGCACTTCAGCAGTGAATGGTTCTGCAGTTTGCTTTGCCACGAGAGCATGTGGGGCTTTTTGGAAAACAGGAGGCAAACGTGTAATCTGAGGATAACAGACATGCTGCGCCTGCCCCAACTGGCAAAGCGCCAGCATTTCAGATCTGGAAACGTGCCAGGATTTGTACTCACCCTGGGAAAGAAAGGGGGAAAAAGCGAAAGAGAGAAAGAAAAGTGTGTGCTGTCCCAGATCTCACTCAACAAATAAATATTTTTCTTTTAAACTATTTGAAAGGAGGTTGGCTGCCAAGAGGAGGAACCCTATGGAGGAAGGAACACTTAAGGAAACGGGCACAGCTTAATTGTTCCATGATTTCCAAAGCCCCTGGGATTCGGATGATCAGGCCACATAAGGCAGACATACACAACATTAGTGTGTGAAGAAGTAGGACCCCATGAATGCCTTCACAGGGAGGACTTCTGTTCTGCTCTCCATGCCGCTATTATGGTCGCACCAGGAAAGGCGTGTTGGGGACGAGCTGGCTCGTGTGCTGCACGAGCCAGGACCCTGCGTCTTATTAGAACTACTCAGAAATTTAGACCCTAAAGTCTTATGACCTCCTCCTCTAGGAACAATAAATATCTTAGTAACTGCAGGGGAAAAAACAGCTTCACCAGGAGATACGAAGAGAGCCCCGTCCCAGAATACTTTATAATCTGCTGTTGAAATAGTCTCACTGAAGGCATAGTTTGAGACCTTGAGCAAATGCAGAAACGGGACTTCATTGCTTACCTCCTGGGTAAGTGCTGTAACTGTTGGACCATGAGATGTAGAAGAGCAGCGATCACAGGAGAGGACCACAGTCCCTTTCTGCTCCTTATGTTTCTCGTACATGCCATGACAATACATAACAATTTTTTTTTTTTTTTTAATATATGACAGAAGGTGAGAATAAAGTGTGTCGGATGAAGATCTACAACCTTTTAAATGTGTTTATATTCTGTTTGGTTAACTCACCCTACAGATGAGAAAGGTGTGTGCTTAATTTTGGGGCCTTGAAGGTTTGGTCCAGACATGGAGCTGCTTGGTGCTATGAGAAACACTCTGTAACAAAGCTGGATTGCCTGGGAAGATTTACTGGTGAAATGTTTAGTATCTCCAGGGAGAAGCAGCAGCTGGGTAGGGTTTTGAAGGTCTACATTATGGATATGGGCATCTAAAGCAAAGTGAGTTGAATCTTGGAAAGCTATTTACTTTTGTAGATTTAGCTCTGGTTCCACTTGTAGGAATCTTAACAGCTGTTATTTTGTCAGCAAAACGCTTTAAGAGACAGCTTTCATTCCCTTCCATGCATTGCACTGTAACTGTTCAGTAGCGTACATGCAGTGAGTGCAAACTCCACATAGCCACAAAACCCTTCAGCATTTTATTTCATTCATAAGCTGTGTTCAAATTATTTCATATAAGAGGTCAGCTGGAAAGAGATACCAGGTACGCAAAAAGGACTGTTTCAGGACCTGTGAGCATGTATCACTTGTTTCTTATGCTAATAGGATTAACATCTAATTACATATGTCTGTGAAAGTTTTTCCTGAGATGTAAAGTTGGCAGGGACTAGGACGACTAGGAAAGTATTTTCAAATACCTTATTTCCAAAAGCAACAATATACTTAAGTGTGAATTTTTTTCTTCCCTTTCTGGCATCCATTCTCAATGTTATCAGTAAATCTATCATTCAGAAAAAGGTTCACGTTCAGTTACTTGATACGAGGACAATTTGGACTTAGTTTTGAAAAATACCAGAACTGCTCACATTTTACTCTTACTGTGAAAGGTGATTGTTACTAGGTGCCCTGTCTTTTGAAAGACGGTAAGAGCAAAGGCTAAAACAGAAGGATTGGGAGGGTGGGAGGGTTTTACTGCACTTAACTGTTTTCCTTTAGGATCAGTGCTGAGCCACTAATGGAATATAAAATGTTAGGCTGATCACTGCCTACAACTGAGGAAGCCTTGCTGGAGAGTAAGATGATGCTTATGCCACAAGAGTGGCGAAGAACAAAGTCAGAAATTTAGACAACAACAAAAAAACCCTCACATGTAATTCATATTCACACTACTTAAATACAAATATTTTCCAGTTGTGATTTGCTTGAAAATTTCCATACTTTTCCTTACAGTATGATAATAACTGTTTTTGTCAATATGCATTTGGTAGAACAGCCTGGCTTTTTAAGTGTAGACAGATTTTAAACACTTTCGAAGGGATTAAAATCTATTACTGGCAAAGATACGGTGGCAAAACTGTGTTTCCTGTTTCATGGTTTTATATCTAACTCTTATCCTTTTGGCATGATTTAATATTGGTACAGAATTCTATTTAAGCCTTTTTATCACTTGGATTATACACTTACATAGGGGAAATTATCAATTATATCTTGTGGCTCTTCCAGATGTTCGCAGTGCTAATCTCCTCCCACTCCTCCCTTCCAACAGTATAAAAGAAATAACCTCTAGCCTAACTTCAAGGAAAAAAAGTAAAGACTGGAAACAGCGGAAGTGAAAATGCTGCAGATCTGTGCCTAGATCTGGGTTAGTTTACTAACTTGGAACCAGGAGTTTGTCGTTGGGTGTTCAGGCTTTCCGAAGCCCGGGCTCACATGTGCGGAGCACTGCACCTCTGCCTGGTTTACCAGCCAGTGTCAAGAGGCATCTGCCTGGCTGCTGGGGAAAAAAAAACCCAACGCACCAAAAAACCCAAACCCAACAACAATGACAAAACCAAGCTGGTTAGAGATGTATTGTTTATCAACACTCACACAGATATAATACAGTTTCTTTTTTTTTTTCCCCCACTTCCCCCCCCCCCCCCCCAATATTTTTTTTCTTCCCAAAGGTTCGTCATCGGTGGTGTGAACTTGTTGTTAAACACAAGTACGTGCCTGGGTATGGAGATGTTGAGAAATTCCTCAGAGAAGATCAGGTCAGTTACATTTAATTAGCATTTTCAAAATAATCAACTTTTTGACACCCTTAGTGTGAAACTAAAAAATTATTTTAATATATTTTCTTGCTGCAGTTTGTAAAAAAATTCAATGTGTATTCAGTTTTTGCCTCTTTTGCCCCTTAAACATTGTAGTTTAAGGAAGCCACCTAGGGGTATTCAACCCCACCTAAGCATGCTAATCTTCTCATAAGTGGTGAAATAGGATATATTCCATCCTCTCCTTGCATTTTATGCAAGCCAGAGGTAGCAGTGATGCTAGGAGGATACTTCTCAGCATTGGTTCCTTTTGCAGGAAGACAAAGGCAAGTCTGGCTGTGAATGTTAATGCATGTAGATATGAGCTAGGTGCAAAGCAGTCAGTGCTGTGGTGACTTCAGTTTTCAAGACAACATCCAGAAGGAGAAGCAGAGCACAACGATACACATCCAGAGAATGCAGGCCTCTCCACTGTTAGGGAAATTATACCAGAAGATTTTGAAGGTCTTAAAAGGCTGGTCATGCATGATGTCTTTTCTATGGCTTTTTATTTATTTAGGCCATTATGAACTTACAATTCTAATTGTACCGCTGCCTTGTTCTTTCTAGTTTGGTTTTATTTCTTTTTATTCACTATGAACTCTATAAAATCAAGACATTCACTGCCTAGGATGACTGTTATATATTTAAAATGTATGTAAAAACCAGAAGATGTTGCAAGATGTGTCAAAGTCTAGGCAAGATATTAGTGTCTTTACCTTTTATATTGACAATGAACAAAGCCATTTACAGCCAATGAGGTTTTTGTGCTTTCAGGCAAATACATTTTGTCACAACAGCACAATAAAGTTACTGCAGTTGCTCGTGCTCTTTCTTCCAGATCTGAAGTATACCTCCTTTTTATATCTGAGCCAATAAACAGGCCCCAGACTTTCTGGCAAGCTCTTTATTTAAAAAAAAAAAAAAAAAAAAGGCATAAACCAACATTATTTATGAAAGTAAGGAGTTATATATATTGTGCATATTTTAATCCTATGAAAGGGTGGAGATAACCACCCGCAGAAGTCAGGGGTGGGGGCGGGAAATCGTTGAGTTCATAAAACTAAACATGTTGAATTGCATTATGTTTGGAACAGGTACTATGCCAAATAAAGACTAATATTTTCTGCAGTGCAGGGAAATAGTTTTTGCAATGATTTTTTAATGTAATCTTCAATATCTTTAATTTCATTTACTCCAGCAGTGCATACAGTTTATGGCACCAGCAGCTTCTGGAGTGATTACAACTCAAATCAGAGCAGTTGCATGATCATGAAAGACTTGGCTTTTTTTAAAGTCTAGGAAAAATGCAAATGTGACTATTTAAATCCTTTTCAGGACTACAAAAACCCAGTGTGTTTACTGCATGTTAATGTTCAGGCTCGGGGGAAAATTATTAACACTGGGTAGAGAAGGTAATTCCTATCTGTAACAAAACTCCAACATTTTGAAATTCTCTATGAAAGCGACTGGAGCCCAGCTCCAAGGCCGTGTGCATGCCTGGTGTGGCTGCCAGACCCTGGTGCGGCTGCAGACCCTGGAAAGCTGAGTTTTTGTGTCTCTGGATGTATGAGAGCACGCTTAGGGGACTGGCGAGGAGCCTGGCAGGTTTCTGCCACTCTGGGACTTTTTCCTTTAATTTCATTCTTTGTTAAACTTTAAATTTCCCTTCTTGTTGAAGCTAATTTTTTTAAGGCTTACCAGCCAATGCTAGAAATTGTGAGCAACGGTATTAAAAATTGGGTTTTTTCAATGCTGTCCAAATTTTTTCTCTCCTGCAACTGTCCAAACATTAAGTACAACTGTAAAAGTCAGTGTGCTAAGCTGCTAATATTTTGTCGCACGTATAATCCTATTTTGATAAGTGTAGCTTAACACTTACTGAATTCCTGTAATTAAGTGAAAAAATGGTATAATCAGAAAAAAATGGCATTCCCCAGTGTGTTTCCTGTTAAGTTAGCCAGTGCTTTGCTACCTGCCGTTGAATGGGCCCAGATCTTTCTTGATAGCTGCTATGTCCAGAATGAGTAGTTAGGAAAAGCCTGCCTTCTTACCAAACCAGAATTTGTGCATGTTCAGCTGTATCTCAGATGTAAAGAGAAGAGTCTGAAACACAGACCTAACAGCATTCAGTTGATGTCCGCTTACAGAATTGCCAAATGGGAATTTTAGAGTGGACTGTTCCCGTTGATGTCCTCTTTATTCGCGTGTGTGCATGTGTGTAAACATCCCAACTGGAAAGAAAATGTGTATCCTGTTGAAGGAAGGACAACCTGTTTTCTTAAGGGGCATTTGGAAATATTTCAGGGAGTGGATAAAAGAAAACAGATTTCAACTTGAAAAGTGGCAAGACAAATGGAGTGAGAAAGCATTATAACTGATACAACATACACCTCATACTAATATTCTGTTCTTGCACACTCAATACAACATATAGACAATCATCCTTAGGCTAAAGAGATCCAGAGAAAACTGTTTTGGGGGAGGGAGGGCAGGTGTTATAGAAGATATGGTATTTTCTCTGTTTTGGGTTGTCTGTTTTGATTTTTTTTGTTTTTAATTAAATGAGTACTAGGAGGTCAATGGAATGAAAACCAGCTAACTGGTCATTACTGGTGATAGGATGTCTGTGTGTTATGTTCCTCTTTCAGGCAATGGGTGTGTATCTCTATGGTGAATTAATGGTGAATGAAGATGTGAAACAACAAGAACTTGCACATAAGTGCTTTTCTGCAGCACGAGAACATATGGATGCGTCCTCAGCCAAAGTGGTGGCAGAGATGTTATTCTGAAGAGGTGATTTTTCTTTTTAAATTAAACACCCTGATTTTTTTCTCATACGGAAAGAATATGCAGAGCTGACTAAACGTAGTAAGCTTTGACGTACCATACAGTTTGTGGCTGCTTAGCTTGAGAAGTAACTCTTTTTAAATACCTTGCCTTTTTTTTTTTTTCTTTTTTTTTCTTTTTTTAAGCCCAGCTGCTGGAGCAGTGAGTTAGATACATGTAGGCACTAGCTGGAGAGCATGGAGCATGGCTTTGTTGTAAACTTTGTAATGAACTGTACAAGAGGCAACTGTATGTCGGAATGGCCAGAGAAGGCCAGGCTCCACCTGCAGTTGTTTCCCATTTTGTATTCTTAACTCTGCTTACAGAAATTGCAATTGTGCAAGGAGCATTTCCGTTTAACGAAGCTGCATGTTGACTTGATAGGCAGAACAGTCTTTGAAAAGAATCTGAGCCCACAGTGGAAGTACGAAGCTGTGCACTTGGAAGCAAATCTGAATCATGTGAGAACAAGCTGATAATTCAAATGTTTTTGTGTTAAGTGTAGTGAGGCCTTTGAAGACTGTTCATGAGGTAAGAAGAGTAGCCTTAACATGAAGAAGCTGCTTAATATCATATATAATCTAGCTTGTTTCTGAAATTAATGGGGAGGAATCACCAGAGAAAAAGCAGAATTGCAAGAAATATTCATGAAATAAAGATTGCTGCAGGCTGTAAACTGGTAATTTGCGAAGATATTCTCCATTTCTCAGTTTGTTTGAGTAGCTAGAGGTAACCTTACAGTGTTTGTACATGCATGGTTAACACATAGCCAATTGGGATTGGTATGAAGGTCTCTTCCAGTACAGCATACCTCAGATTTTTGCTTAATGATATAACTCATCTGACAGACTGGTTGCCTTGGTTGTTCACATAACTTTACAGTTGATTTGTGGTATCAAAATTCAGGCATCTAATTTAGCAAAATCATCACTTTCTAATAGGTACTGAGCAGAAATCTTAATTTTCTCCTGTTCAAGCCTGTACATGTAGCAGCACTTGATAGCAAGTTCCACTTGAATGTGTCGTTATTTCATTTATATGAAATACAGCAGATAGATACCATGAAAGCAAGTTTGTTTATGAACAGCCATGTTGTTCTTCTGTATAGACCAGAACTGTGCCTGCCAAGAAAACTTTTTGGGAAAAGTGGATCAGACTGTAGAGTGCCAGCATATCAGTTATGCGGTAGGAGGTTTGCCTTCTAAAACAAGTAGGGCTAAGACACTTGCTTGTGTGCTCCCAGTTACCGAGGACCCAGAGGAATTTGAGTTACGTTCAACAATTTTTAATCTGGTAGATGCCTTCAGGTGTCTGAAGGCCAGAAACACGGAGATGCAGTTTGTTCTGGTACTGCTGTACTTGGAACTGTCTTCCTATAGTTCCTTCAATAATAAAATAAAAACCAAAATTTCTACAAGCTTCTGGTGGTAAGTATTTAGCAAAGGAAAATTACATGGTACGTATGTGTTAGCAGTAGTCCAGAATCACCTGTTTGACTTTTCAGACAGACTGGAAGTGCATGGTGAGCTATTACATAAAATCTAAAGATACGGTTAGGAGAACAACACTCTGTGTGACTGCACAGCTTTCTTTTAATGTTGTGGCTGTTTGGGTTCCTGGCATGATGATTTGTGACTTAAGATTAAAATCACATTGCCAGGGATTACCACATAGCCATGACCGCAGCTGCTAGTATGAAACTCACCATAACTATCCGATCTGTGCACAGCGTGGAATCCTCTCCGTCCATTAAAAAAAAAAAAAAAAAAAGAGGAAAGGAGCAGACACATCGCAGAAGAACCTCATCCAATAATTATCTATACGGAGACGGAGACCTCTCTGGCGAGGTGCAGAGCTTAGCTGATTGGTGAACAGTGATTGTTTCCCTCTTTGTTCACAGTGGCTAAGTTCTGCACCTGAAGAGAAGGGGAGAGGAGACTTGGCTTTATGTCAGCCTGTGCAGGGCGGAGAGCGTTTGCTGGCTGAGATACCTTGCTGCTGAATGGGAGATTTACGATGAATGCGCGTGTGTGAGATGCAGTATATCGAGGATAAGAGGCAGAGGTGACTTGGGGAGGACCAAAGACTCTTGGTTTTAGTTGAGAGTAAACAGCACTCCTTAAATTCTCAGACTGCAAACCTAAGGCATCACCTACAGTAATTTGGTTACCATGCTTTTCTAAAGGTCAGAGGAAATAAATGTTTGTGACTTTAAACTGGAATTGTCTATAAAGCTTTGTTTCATAGTCTTCGCTTTAATGGATGCTGTCATGATCTCTCTGCAGTTGCAGCTTAGCACTGTGTGTCGTTTGCAGGAAATGTTGTTTTCGGACTGGAGCTGCCACTTACGGCTGCTGCTGTTGTTCCAGGCTGTTGATGGACCCGTCCTCCGGTGCCTACTGAGCTGATATCAGTTCTGATTTTACACACTGGCTCAGTTCAGCAGGAACAGGAGTCGAGCCCTAGAGCAAAAAAAGATGTACCTTTTCTAAGAGCCTTTGAGAAATGTTGTTACTGTTTTCTCTCAAAAAATGAATTAGTATACATTACGATGTCCTGATGTTAAACACTAAATGGCCTAAGGTGGAAAAGCTACCTCAGTACTGTTTAGAGAACTGTTGGCTTAAGACAAGAAGGTATGTGGCTATGTAGCACATCACACAGTATTGCTCTGGTAACTGACCTCCAGCATTATTTTCAGAGTAACCTGCTAATAACCAAGAGAATGTGCTCGTTCTGTGGATCTTCCCTCTTTTCTTCAGACCTTGTTGTGGTAGCCCTAGAAATCTAAAGAGATCATTGTTAACTCTGTAACCACAGTTATGCTCAACCAGTAACCTGAAAAATAACTCCATTTGGAAAGCTGGGGCCGTCCAGAATGCACAGATACTCCTTTATCGTGACAGAGTAATAACTTCTACTGCTGTTTCTGTTGCAGGAAAGATCACAGAGAAACTCTTTTAATATATCTTCTACTAAACCACGATGGTACTAGGATTTCATTGACCCAAGACATCAAAGGAAGGATTATGTGACTGCTAAAACAATCAGCTGACAGAAACATTTACCTCTCAGTATTTATGTCTTCCAGAGGCTTACTGTAACTAAGAATGCACGTGTACAAAACAAACCAAACACACACACACACACACACACACACACACACACGTTACTGTGGCTTTAGGTAGTTCTTTAATACAAGAAATTTGGGGTTTATCCTTGCTCTTTGGTGATACAACTGTTCCAGTTTGCAGATGCCAAGGACTCTTGATTTGAACGATTGTACGCACCCCAGTAATCTGGCCAACACTAGTAATCTCTGAAATTTGATGAAACTGTATTCAGTACTTAAAACTTTGTTTGTAATTTCTATGCCAAATTAAAAAGCCAATATAAAATTAGCGGGAGCTGGGGTGGGGCTGGGGAAATTAATTGGAAGCAGAACTCATCTGTGAAAAGTGACCAGCCATCATCCTGTTGATGGGATGGGGCTGAAGGAAAAACAAAGAGCAGCATTCTCTCTCTGTCTTGTTTAGGTTAACTTTTACCAGAAATGTCAGACCTTCCATTCTCTGAATATGTCTTCCATACCCCTGTGCTGCTCCTTTTGCACAGTGATATATCAAGTGTAGCTTGTTTTTCCTAGGAACGTACTGCTCCACTGATCAGAAGACATCTTAATTAAACACAGAAATTTGTGAACATATTTACTTTGTATGCTATTGTTTTACATCAAATACTCTTGTAAAAATAAATACTTTTTTCGAGTATGTGTAGTCTTTCCATTGCACAGTGGTTCAATGCTAATTTACAAACCTAGGAAAAAGAATGACCCCATTTCTGCTTTTGCAGCAGGAGAGAAGCAGCTGAAAGTCATTAGTTAATGGACATTAACAAGAATAATTAAATGTGGTAATTAATTTATTTTTTAAAGTTCCTGTGCTCAGAATCTAAAGTAAGAGCCTGCCTTAACAGTGGCTTCAGTCCAAAGAGTACAATTCCTCTTTAACTCACTACATTTTCTGACCTTCCCCTTTCCAGGCACACAGTGTCAATACCTGAATTATGGGACACTCAGCAACTTCTTTCAAATGCAGCAAGAGTTAGGAAGTTGTCCAAGAATGCGCCGAGATACCGCAATGAGTTCTAACGTAGTTATGCTCACAGATCTAGTTATTAAGGGATCCTGTTCATAAAAGAGTAACGGTTCATTTCACTGGTTTTTCTGCAAAGGCCAGCAAAGGAAACCAGCTTGCTTTTTTGCCTTTTCCATTGTGTAAGGGAAAGAACCCATAGCTGGATAAGGCTCTCGCACAAGACACACAGAAACTAAATACATTGTAAGCTTGTTCATAGCCAGTACTGTTAAAACTATATGGGAAGTAAAACATTCCACACATTTGCAAATATCACCAAACTTTTGTTCTTTCAGAGCAATCTACTTTTCTTACCTTTTTTTTTTTTAATATTGAGCACAGCAGTAGTTTATTTTGCTTGCTACAGCTGTTCCAGTCTGTCTCAGCAGTATTAACATGAGCATGAACTTGAACATTGATTTCCCTCACAACAACTTTGTGATCCATCATGCATTGTAGCAACTTGAGAAAATGAACAGAAAATAAAACACTACCATCAAACAACCTAAAAAACGGCAAAGAGGTGGCAGCCCTGGCCCTGTATCTGGGCTTGTATGGCCTTTTGTTGCTAATGCAAGCATTGCTAAATAGAGTGAGGCTCCAGATTAAGAAGGAAGGTAAATGTGCCTTCAGATAGTTACCATAACTCATCAGAAGTAAGAGACAACAGGAGACTCCTGTATGTATTCTATAGTAGCTTCATGAACGTGGTACAAGCATTAGCATTAGTTTAAAATCCTTCTGAATCATGTAAAAAGCTCTGGGAGTGAACCGTACAAAGTGTCATTTAATTATTTAAGTAAGTTTTTAATAGGCCCTGTTGAAAGCTTAGCAGAAAAAAAATAAAACAATGTTTAGCACTGCTCTTTTTACTCGAGATTCTCCCAAGGTGGGTGTTTCCATATTAATTTCCCGAGAGGAGGAAGTTGTAGATTCTAATTGTGGTAAATAAAAGCAAGCAACAAAAAAATCCATTTCCAAACTTATTGTAACCAAGATCATTACTGGAAGTGATGTTTTATCAAATAATACGTCTATCCAGACTTGACTGTCAACATGCTAAAATCCAGTGAAACTGCCTATTTGTTGTTTAAGTAAGTTGTTTGTTCCTAAGTATAGTCAGGTATTTGGGGAGAGTGGCAGAAATGTTATGACATTAAATCTCTGTTCGGAGGTGAAAACTAAGACTTCAAGGCTAACATACCTTTACATAGCAATGTACATGGCTATGACAAGTACAAGCACTTGTGTAGGTGTGTCCTGGCCATACTTAGGTTTCATTCTACTTCTGGTTCATAGTCAGCCCCCTCTGAATAAAATAAAGCATTTTGTTTGTTTTTTTTTCTCCCATCCCTAGTTCAGTCCTTTCCAAAGACAGTGGTAGTTTTACTTTGGATAGCATTATAGAAGGCCCAATGCAGAAGGCTGGACTGTCTCCCACGTATTTCATTAGGCCAGCAGCTGGTTAGGATCTCACTGATTCTTTTCTGGACATAGCTTTTAACTGTAAAAATGAATCTCAGATTAAGCTAAAACACTGTCTGTGTAGTTAGGCAAGGATAGCCATCTATTTTCCTATGCTGCTCACTGTATCACTTTTTCAGAGTAAAGGCAGACCGTACAGAGGAGGTGACCTGGGCAAGGGACTTGCCCCCTCAGAGGACATGCATTCCTGGTCACACGCTTTCTGCTACAAACACGGAGTAAAACATACCATTTTGCTGACAGCAGTTCCTCCGCTTTGTTTTCTGTCTTCAGCTTTGCTGGGGGGTGTTTGCAGCTGCTGCTGGCTCTGTGCTTTCTCCTTTAGGAGGGAATTAGCTGTACCCTATTGCCCATTCCTCGCACATGAGAGGGGATGGAAAAGGTCTAGCCTGGAAACAACAGGTCTAGCCAGAAGCACAGCCTGAGCAAATGCACAGCTTGAGGAAACAAATAGGACACAAGGCATAAGGAGCCTATATGGATTTCTGACACATAAAAAGCACTATGAAAAAGGATACTACAAAAACAAAACAAGAAAGTTCTGTAGAGCTAGGCCATGGTAATGTATCATGGGGAGTACTGCAGCCAGCCAGTTTATCTCCACAGCTGATGAAAGCCTTGAGAACTGGTATTTCTATTACAGAAAATTTTAGCTGTTTTGTTAGAGTTTGCAAGTGTGGGCTCCCCTGCGTATGTAGGCGTGAGCGAGGAAACCATGGCACCTGTGTAAGAATGAACAAGCAGCTAAGTTACTGTGTGCCATTATGTGCCAAAGGCTTTGCTAGTTTGGGGTTGATTCTTTCCATGCAGAAACGGGACTGGAAATACCTGGAAAAACCCACAGCTTTGAGGACTGGGTGACCCCCAGGCCGCTGTACCGCCGGTGGGCGGCGGCGGGCGGTGGTCGGTGCTGCACGTGCTGCAAGGCTGCTGCACGAATGCGGTGGGCCGCCTGTTGCCGATTGTCCTGCTGCATGGCACGGCGCGCTCGGCTTTTCTGCCTGAAGAGGGAGGAATTTCCATGCCTTCATGGGTCTGTCTTTCCCTACATGTGATTTAAGAGTCAGGAGTAGTTGTATATGAATTATCTAAGAACGTTCAAATTTTACATCTGTAACTTAACGGTATTTTCCTCTGAGCAAAGCACTCTCTTAATATAATAATATGCTTCTATAGTAAGTAAGTCTATCAGTTGACATAGCCCCACATACTGAGCACAAAACCTTGCTCTAAATCACTGCAAACCTTAGTCCAGGTTTCTTAATATCTAGAAGTAAATGAATATATTTTGTGGTCTTTTAAAACTATAAAATATCTACCTTTGTGCTACAGTTCGCAGTATTCATGAGTCAGGTTTGAGGTCTTGTGTAACAGGCAAAGATTTTAACAGACACGTAACTGCATTTCTGTTCTTGGCCCCAATCTTTGATGCCCAGACTAGTAGTCCAAAAAAAGAATTAATTACAAGACAGGACAAGGAAGGAACCAAAAAGAGGGGCCTGACTCATCTAGAATTTCACCACAAGTATACCGAGTGTAGGCACATATAAATACTGAAGCACATGTATACACTAACATGGATATATTCCCTTGTTTCTGCGGACACAACACATTGCAAAAATTATTTTAAAAACTTACCTTGCTGGCAGGCTGACATTTTGTGCCAGTGAAATATGCCAGTGCATAAGGAAACAGACATTTGCACAGTGCTTGGGAGATGATAAACTGCATTTGTCTGTTTGCTGTGAGTAAAACCGAGGCTACATTTTCTGCACAAAATTAAGGGCCTGATTCTTGCTGCTTATAGCTGCCAGAAGAAGAACAGGCATTTGTTATAACCAGTTTTTAAAAAGTCACGCAGAAATTGCAGTTGTGTAAAGATTTCCTTTTTCGTTATAATTTGCGCATCAGAGAACAGAACTTAATTTTCAGCCGAACAACGCTTTGTATTAGCACAGTACCCGCAACAGCAATAATGCTCACAGTACTACTATGCAAAAGCCTGTTTTTGCTTGTTGCCTGTGTTGTAGAGATGGCAGCTTTGCTGTCCTCTCGCACACCTTTGAGTAGCAGTTGGATACCAGTGTAACCTTTGGTTTATGTAGCTCACTTCAGTCGTCTCTGAAAAATGCCGTATCTCTGACTACTTCCAGGCTGTTCCAGGCAATGGTGTCTCAGCACTGGCTCTCTGCTGAAAATCACTGCGACATTTCATTCATGAGCCAATGGTGTCTTGTTTTGCCACTAGCATCTACCCCAGCCATCTTGACTAGACGTTGCTAGATCTGAACAGGCTAGTTTGAGAAGCTGGTGTTTGGCACCATAATGTGTTTCATTTCATTGTTAATCCTGAAAGGGCAGTGGCCATCATCTACTACACAGAAAAAAGTGTTTTGGGTTTTTTTTGTTGGCCTCATTAACTTCATGTTGTTACATCATAATGTCATCTAACTTTTTGTTCTTCAGTTGTGTTTATATTTGGTAGTAACAGCTATCTATCTGCTTTACAACTGTACCCCCTTACAATCAACTCCTGCAAACACAACAAAACTAAAAATCACAGTGTGTCAGCAGCCATCTTACTCCATTCTGCATCTATCTCTTGGTGTGCCTGAAACTCACCTGTTTAACTGCCAAGCATGACCCATTAAAATTTCATTCCAATTTATTCATTCCAATTTATTCAGTTTTACATCTGAAAAGTACTATTCCTTTTAGTAAAATGTAAGCAAGCCCCCTCCTCCCTCATTCCGCCTTTCACATGCCCCTTCCCTACAGCCATGGTATCATCATTCATTTTGAACTCTCTGTTGTTCCCTTCAGTAATACGGCAGTATTACACTGCAACCCTGCCGTTAAGATTTTGTCATTGCCACCATTGGTGCTGAAACTGCCCATCATGCCCTAAACTCATTATCACCTCCTGTTCCTTTTGACTACAAGAAGGATTTTTAATAAGCTCCGAATTGTCCTTGTTTGTTTGAATATAAAAAAAAATGCAACTACATGACATCAACGCTGAACCTTTTTTTTTTTTTTTACATAGATGAAGAGTCAGATGAATAATGATTCATAAGGTTATCCATTTTATGCAAGAACAAGTAAGCCTGTCTACTGATGTTTTATGGTTTCTATACACACCTTTTCCACTTCCCTAGCACTCGCCGCTCCTTTCTTCAGTCAAATCACAGGAATGCACAGGTTTCCCACTTGATAGCTGGGAGGAAGGAGTGGGAATTAGGAAGCAGTCATACCGAGAAAACGGTAAGACCAAAGTCTTACTTAAGTCTTAGCCTAGCTGGTTCTCTTTTACCAATATCAAGTAACATGAGCATCAGTTGTAGGACAGATGGCGACGCTGAGAAAAGAAAGCAATTGCTCTCCACCACAGAACAAAGGTCAGTGCTAAAAGTTTGTGTATTATTTTCAGCATTATATTTTGGCATCAAGAGCGTCCAGTACCAAAACAGGTTTATAACAGGCAAGAAACGAAATCATCAAAAATTATTCTCCTCTCTGTCTTGAAACACAGCTAATAAAGACTGGGTTTCTGGTATGTTTTAGAGGTGGTAAGGAGCCACTGGTCCCAATGCAGTCAGGAACGAGGAGCTTAGCTTACTCTCCGAAGGTCTGAAAAATCAGAGCTAAACTGTTTTTCAGATTCACAAAAGAAAACTGAATTGATTGATGGGAAAATTATGAAAGTGGCACCTCAACAGGATATCACTTGGCAGTCCTTTTCATATTTTCATTAAACACATGCGGATTGTCAAACTCTGCAATTCATTCTGAAGAACCATCCCACAGTCAAGTTACTGTTTAAGTGGCATACCATTACTGGGCTGTTCAAATGCCTGATTTTTGAATCAGAGGGGAGACGGCATGGATATAATAACAAACTCTCCTCTTCTTTCAATATTCTATGACAATTAAGTTTGCCAAGTCTGAAGAAATCAGGGCAGGGAACAGCTGACTTAAGAGACTGCTGTGTGGTTAGACAGAAGTATGTGTGTGAAGGATATCAGTAGAAAGAACAGATACTCAACTCGGGATTTTATATGCAAGTTCTTCAAGTTCGTTCTATGATGTTTGCATAACTTTGGGGTATTCCATCTTAAAAATAAAAAAAAAAAAAAATAAAATAAAGTGACTGGATCTACCATTTGTACAGCCTGCCCATCCACAGAGAAGAGGTAAAAAAGGAAATACTGTCTCTAGCTCAGCTGCTGGGAAGGCAGAACAGATTGTCAGAACAAAGTGAATCTAACGAAAAAGTGACTTTATGGGTGGGAACTTAACAGCAATCAACATATTAAAATTTGTGCTAGGGTAGTGCCTGGGAGCAGAGCTGGCATCACACACATACGGACATGGAGGGGCTGACACGAATCTTCCTCGGCAGGTACACTGGTGACTTGCAGCATTACCTGACTTAGCCTGGCAAACACCTGTTGGTTTTGGTTGCTTGATTCACTTTCTCCTAGAACCCCATTATGGATCATACCTACATTCATCCTGGATCCCAGGCAGAAAGGGAGAGAGGGGGAAGAGGGAAAAAAAAAGGCAATGTTTCTGCCTGAAGAGCAACTGCGTCTGAGAGCTCACTCTGGCAATACAGCAAGCGGAAGCAGAATTGTTGAAAAGAAATCAACATTAGAAAAGCTATGATGAAAAATAGTCCCACAGCCATCATCTGAACCCTTTAAATCCCAACAGAATTATCTTTCCAGAACGGATGTTCTGGCTTAATGGCAAGGTTTGGGCTTGACATTTGCTTGGCATCCTTTTATGGACAAGGTCAAGCAGGCCAGAGCAAGCAACTACAGCAATTCAGTCTGGCCCTAAAAGCATACTGTACAGTGTATTGCTCAGCACTGATCATTTGTGTTTTAGCAAAGAAGCAAACCAACAATGAAGGAATAATAGTGGTTTTTGCAATGCATTTCAAGAAGAAATTTAGTGGTCTATGGAGACAACATTTGTATTTTTGTCATGTCTCCAGAAAAGATGGTAATGATCCTGGCCTACTAGAAACTCGCAGATAATGCCTGAATTCACAGACACACATATCACTCATTTCCATCTTAAGAATTAGTTCTGTAGCAAATTTCAAGGCCTCTCTCCTCTTCAGTGGAATTTGATACTGGCTTTTCCCTCTCTATTCACAGACATCTCAAGCTGATACGCAAGTGCAGCACAGTCATGAGATTAAAAGCACTTAAAACACTTACTGGTGGTCTCTAGAGGGAATGATAATACAGATGGGAAATCCCTATCTTCAGCTACCATTACAACTTAGTTTGGAATAAAAAAAATGGAAGGCCTATCTTTAGACAAATTATATGCAGTAGAAGTTAGAGCATCATTACTCAAAACAAAGAAAAGCTACTTTCTCGTATGTGAAATATTAAGGGAACTTTTAACAGTAGCATGCAAATGACATATTGCATGCACCTGTTTTGGGAGCCTCAAAATAAACCCACAAGCTAAGAAATAAAATCAAAACAGGAAGGAGTGAATAAACTGTTATCTACAGGCTGATTTGGCACGTACACATGGGAAATCTCAAGGACAGTGTAATTCAGACTGTGGATAACTAAGTGGAACTGTTCATTATGGTCAAGAATATGTAAAAATGTGTTCTTTTAAAGATGGCAATATGCATCTGCAAAAGTTCATGAGCCTAACAGATATTTTTATTCAAAAATAATAGAAAAGAGAGGGTCATTGTTCCTGAGGGGCTGTTTTTTATAAAATGAGTCTATCATCTGACATCATGATATAGAAGAGTTATGAAACATGCTTTTAAAGTAGCAAGATTTGTTAAGAGATGGGCAGTTAGTTAAATGTACAGACCTATTAAAGCCATAGTATTGCTGGGGTTTTTTCTGCTACTTGTTGATGTTCAGCTTAACTGCCTTATATGGAATTGTTATTTCCAAATCCTATCAGTACTACAATTAAATTGAATATAAAAATCACAGCTAAGTTTCTGCAACTTCGTGTCAAGATGCTGGGTTTTTTTCTTCCTTCTCTCTCCTTTCACACACATGCAAGAATATAAAATACAAACTAAGGCACAATCCGTGACTACTAACTATGTTGCTACAACTCAGCTACAGGCAGCTGACATTTCAAATTTTTGTTTCAGTGGCTGGTGGCAATCCAATGCCTATCCCTAGCTGGCTCTTGGCTGGTAAAAGGACCCAGTCACTATGAGTACACTTAAGCCATCAGAAGGGGCTCATGAGGTTTATTCCTTTCCAGCAGCCAGACAGCTGGTTAAAGGAAGATGGCCAATGCAAGCAAGGGAAACTCCTTTTTGGCATTCGTTAGTGAACAGACCACCTAACAGCAAATTCCCAGAATAAGCTACTCTCTGCTAAGGCAGCAAATGAAACGGCTACCATGAGCGTATCTTTTAAATCCAGGCAAGTATTTAAGGAAAAATTGTATCACGAGTAGCAAAAACTTGCCAGAGAGGTAGGTGGACTTAAACAGGCCCACATGTGAATACTGCTATGAATTAAGTGCTAGAGGGCTGCCTCTAGCACCAGCTAATTCAGCTACTTTGGTTTAACTTCTGGTGTTGCTCAGCCAAAACACGCTGATTGCATAACAAAGCCATTGCAGGCTATCTGGAAAGTATAAAAATACAGATTCAAAAACATACTCCGTGCTCTGGTGGAGGACTCCTCCCATAACATTCCAGGTTTTGACTTTTCAAACCTGGGTCCACTAGAAAGCTGCACATCAGTGTCAGAATTTCGCACCGTCCTACACTCTTATATCACAAAAACCCCTGCATTTTAATTAGCATGACTTGATTCACTCACACAGAACATTAGCATTTTATTCTCTGATTGGATAATACAGCAAAGAAATAGAGTAAACCTGTTTAGTAGTGTCTGTTTTAATAATTGCAAGTTATTTTTGCTAGATGTTTCATCCTAAACTTGTCTAATGCTTCCGAATTTTTTTAGATTGTATACCCCCAAAACTAAAACCAAGCCAAACATATACCACCATGGCATGAATTCTAACTTACCAAAACTAATATTAACTCACTTGCATCTTCAGTCTGACCTTCTGTTAACACCTCTTTGCACTTACAATGCTGCAAGTATGGAAACTGCAATACCTGGTAACATACCTGTTCCTACCATACCTCACAAAATAAAATGTATTCTGCTTTGCATATGCACTGTACTAATATCTTGGTTGAATGAAAGCCACAGAAGTGGCTTTTTTCTGAAGAAAATCCACAGAAACCACCCAGCCCCATGCTGCAAAACATGCAGAGTTCAAAAAGCTGTAATTTAGCAGTCTTAGACTAGGAAGAAGCATCATCAACAAACAAGTCAAATTTACTGTTTGTATTCTTACTCAGAACAACTCCTTGAAGCACAAAAATTTTGAAAAGCTCTCTATATTCAGTAAAATATCCAGGATTAGGGTGTGCGCTGAGATGGAGATCGGAGGGAAGGGAACAAGCTACTTGAAGCCTGATTTCAGGACTCATTGGCTGGTTCTGCGTAAAAGTACAGCCTCGAAGGCTCCAAAGAACTTTTCCAGAAAGCAGCAATTACAGAGGAGAAGACACACGTTAGATAGGTAAGGCAGAAACCACCATATGAGAAATCTTCCATTATTCAGATCTACCAAATCACACTGTTGCCTTCCACTGAAAAATTAACAAAAGCAGCTTCAACATGCCACAAAATCACAGTTTACATGAAAGTTAGATCATAATTCAAGCACTGTGAAAGAGCAAGGCAAAAGAAGTACCAAAGATTTATAACAACCATGCTAAATAAAGCAAAAAGAATGCCAGTACAGATGTATCTTTTTAAAGTTACAGATAGCATCAATTAGGTTTCTTCCTTAAAGCCTCCTGAAATGAGCAAACCCTCCTTGTAATATTTAAATCATGCAGTATTTCTTAAGAAGCCAAACACAGGAAAACAAGAATGTACCAATTCTCTACTAATTTTGTTCTTACTGCCTTTACTGCACATTTCCTTTCTGCTTGAATTGACTTATCACTATTTACCAGGATATTGATTTTGTTTTAAGTTAAGTTAGAAGAACTTCCATGTGCCGTGTTGGTGGAAAAAAAAAAATGACTGCACTGTGAAACGATGGATACAAATTCATCTCCAACAACTGTAATACACATATAAATAAAATACCCATATCATTCACCTAACAAATCTGCAAGAATCATATATTGCAACTCCTTGCCAATCTTTATGTACTTTAAATTACATATAATTGTAATATGGAGACAATTTAAGGCCAACCAAAGAATGGCACATCCAACAACCGGATTAGACATTAAAGCAAAATAAAAATCAGTCTTCCTTTGGAGACAAATTTTAGATTATTTGTTATTCTAGGTAGAGCCCTCCACACGTTCCCACTAGACAAATACCTCAGAGTTTGCGATCAACAAATAATTTAGTTTAATCCCATGCTTTTCAGGTTTGATATTCAGGGAACAGAAAACTGAGTTGCTTGATTTTCCATTTTTAGATATGTGTGGCTACCAAAAACTGAAAAATTGCAACATATCTCTTTCTGATTTTTCATTCAGGAATATTTTTAATACAAAAGGAGAAAAAAAAACTTTTTCCATAGACATATATTACGTATTTACTATTTCTTCATATGCTGGAATCAAATGTTACAAACATTAACAAACTGACTGAGAGGACATGTAACTTCTGTAACTTGGTCCGATATGACTCACTGGGAACAAAACTGTAAGAAATCAGTCAACAGCATTATGGAAAATATCCTTCCACTTCTTAGAGCCAAGGGATACTAAGTACGTTGTTTTTCTTTTCCCTTGCTCAAAAACAAATGCTACGTTCAGAAAGCTGTGTTAATTTAAGATACATGCCTCTTATTTTATATGCAAGAATAGTATTCCAAGTAGCATCTTTAAACATAGCCCAAGTGTTTACATGAAAGCTAGGTAATATATGAGAAGAAATTACTAAAAAGAGTTAAGATCCTTTGTCATTACTATTCTCCATGCTTATTTTTCTAGTTAAGCTAGAAACAGGTTCACAAAACTTCTTGGGACAACTAACTTTCCTAAGGGTAAAACAGTAAGCCATTGCTCCCTGTCCACGCTCTTTGCGTGAGACAAAAAAACTAAACAAAGAAGCAAGCAAGCTACCCCTGGACACAAAAAGGAAGGAGATGAGCTGCAACCACATGCTCTCTTCAGGAAACTTGGCCCTCAAACTGGAAAGTTTCCTTATGCCTATGTTGTGCTTGTCCTGTTTTGTCTGAATGAAAAAAGATTTCTTAAACGAATAATCAATAGCGTCAGTCGTGCCACACTGAAAATAGGCTGTACTGCAGGCAACCTTCTACCTGCAGTATCTGTTGACAGAGAGCAGCTATTGGTATAGTACTTTGCACAGGACACTGTCCTGTGAAAGCTGCAGTACTGAAAAAAAAATCATTTTGCAAATCTGAGAGGAGTTTCATTCTGGAAACATTTTCCAAAAGAACTAAAAGTTCAGGAAACATTGTTGATTTCCTGAGAACATAGAGTGCATTCACCATGAATCACTAACTCTCACTTGAGATCATCGTTAGTTTCATAAAAGCAGAATTATAGAACAAAACATTTTAGGAACAACTTACCAACGAAGTAATTGGATATGAGTTGCTAATAAAACCATGTGTAATTTGGGAGAAAACCTGATCCTTAGCCAGATAATCAACAAGGAGATGAGTGAACTGCTTTAAATGATGTAGGTCTCTTGTTAAAGAAGGTGCTCAGAACAAAATTTTCAACCATTTTTAATATTTACTGTAATGCTCTAAAAGGTTAACATTTCCAAACAAAGGATCATTTTCAAATATATACAAGGGAATACACAGTTGAGGGATATGCTTAAGTAGATATTTTTCTATCCTTGGTAACCTGCGGTGCAATACTGTTAATGAAAGTCTGACACCTGGATAAAGATCTGATTTGTTGGCTTGATAAATAGATGACATTCAGAATCTAATCTTTCAATGTTAGTTTTTGAAGAAGTTCATTCAGCAGCTTCACAGTCCTTTGGTTTTCTTTGCCATTATGGTTAATTCTGTATGCAGTACGGATAAGAAGGCTACAAACTTCTTTGCTTGTATCAGTTGTCTCAGTAATCTGAAGGGAAACAGAGAAGATGGGAAATAATGCAATTATGTTGCTAAGTACTAAGAATTCTCCGTTGATATTTGCAACAAAACCAGAGGTTTGTCCCTCACCACTGAACATATGAGATGCTCTGAGTTCAAAAGCAGCTGCTGCCCAAGGCGTCTCTTTTCATACATCTTGGTGGAACTGAGCAACTTTGAGATTTCTATTATTCTCTCAAATTTAAGTGAAACAAACCAAGAGGTCAAAAAGTTTATAATGGAAACACAAATGGATAGACAGTGTAACCATTTAGAAGTAATCTCCTTGGAAAACAACTAAAAGCACATGAAGGTTTTAGGTGGGTTTGGGGAGACAATTCAATTCTATAAAGCTTTCAAAAGTAGAAATAAATCCCCTCCCCAAAAGATGACAAAGTACCAGGAAAAGACCCTAAGTTGCACGTGTTGCAGATCAGGAAAGTCTTTACTCCACGTTATCTGCTGTGTTAATCCCAAAGTTCACTATGCTAACCAAAACCACTGCCATGCATTCCAGTTTGGTTCCACACCATTCTGCCTTTCATATATTGTCTTCAGGCTTTTTCAAGTCACATGGAAAACCTAGCTACACAGTAATGATTACACAGATACAGTCAAAATTAATCAGACCAACATACTCTGGCCTGCAACAGCTCATGACCACCCTGCACTGGGGAATACTCAGAGTTTTGAAAGTTAGTTATGTTGCTTTCTATAAAGAAATAAGAAATTGCCTTCAGTCTTCCTGAAGCGGTTTAAAGCAGCAGACTAGTATATTACAGCATCACTGCTCAACAGTCACACTCCTCAAAAGAGAAATACTAAAACTAGCAGACTGTAAAAATACATACGACCCCCCTAATTTTATTATTACATTCTTATGCTAAGCAGAAATCGATCATTTGTGAACCTACACCTAAAATGCTAGAAATATCTTAGCCCTTCTTAAACAGAAAAATGTTATGTCTGTTTAGTCAGCCAGAAGGAATAACCACCAAAATAGGTTTCCAGCTCCCCGTGTCATAAAATCATACTCCTTATACATGCCATACACCCTATATGGATGGAAGAGCACACTGCTGCTGAACGGAAAAATCTTTTGGAAAGGTAAAGCCACACACTGGCCCCAGACCTGCTTACACAGGAGGCTTGTACTTCTTAAAAGAGTATGGTTTTATAGTTAGAGAGGAATAAATTCCTAACCTCATACTGAGATAGCGCTGTTTATCTTGAGAGACACAAACACATTATACTGTTTGCACCAATATACCTGAAGGCTCTCATCAACAATAGCAAGATATTGTGGCATGCTTCCAATGTTTTACTCCTCTTCAGCTTTTTTCACACGCTAAGTGACACTCTCTCAGGTCTTCGTTCTTTTTTCCTCTCAATTATTACACCGTTTTCCTCTCTGGCTTTGCTAAAGCACCAAGCTTCTGCCTCATCAATGATAACACCTAGTAACTAGCTGTTTTACATAATGGAAAACAGAGAGAAGACAGTCCCGTCATCTCTGAAGCAGCTGGGTAATTAAGGGAGTGATTTATAACTGGGAAAAGTAAAATGTTTGCACATGCTATCTATGCCAGGTGTAAATGAACCGTAGGTATCCCTTAACTGTAAGCTACTACTCCAAATATTTGTGCAGCTGTATAGTCAGGACAGCAACCTTTTCAGTGAGATCTTGTCAAGAAGTGTCAGGAAGGAAAATATTTTGACTGTAGCTGAAACAGATATGTACCAGGTTAGGTATAGTTGCTGTAGTGGTGATCTTCTTTAATTCTCTGTTATGTATTTTCATTAAGAGGTAGGAACTTAAATCCAAAATAGTAACAAAATATATTTTACTTAAACTGAAAAAAAAAGGAAGAAACACTTACATGGTAAATAAATTCCTGGGCAATCATATGTCCACCAGAAGAAAAGAGCAAGAAGTTGGTAAGAAGATGTGTTATAAGATGTTGGTTACCACACTGCTGTGTATCTGCTACACAGTGTACAGCAGCCTCCACATCTTTGACAGAAAGGGCTGTACAGCTGAAGAGTGTCATTAGATGATTGTAGACTGCTTGAGCTTCTACCTGTAGGAAACAATTTCAAAGGATGCAGGATCAGAGAAGAGTAAAGGTCATACCTATGGTATTTTTCGTTTGGATTTATTCACTAACAGGAAACTGAATCCTTGGCAGAAACTACCCAAACATGAAAAGACTTTGAATTTAAGCAGCAGGGAGAACAGGGAAGGAAGGGCTATACACATTTCTTTTACACTGATTCACACACACAGAGGTGGACAGAACGGATTTTTTAACTCTCTTTGGTCTTGCAAACTAAGCAGGAAGGGCATCAAGCCAGGATTTGACCTTTTTTAATAATAAAAGGAAATGGAGAAAGTCCCTCAGCAGAACATGGTCAGATTTTTGCATTGTGAGAAAAAGAACAGAGACTCCTCAAGGGCTCATTTCAGAATTGCTTCTACAAATCAATTAAATCTCCATGCAACCTGACCTCGCTGATAAAAACTTCTGGTAAGAATGCAGTTTTTTCATTCTTCCTGTGTTGTTTTGCAACTTATGGTTTTACCTTTTGAGCTAGCCAATAAAAACTCATTTTTAGTGGGAGTAGAAAACGGAAGATTTTGGCACCTACACAATGGAAAAAGAACTATAAGCAACTATTACAAAAAATCCTAACAATAACTCTGTTCACTATATTAAAAATAAACCAAACAAACTGGTAGAAAAAACCAAAATGAGTAAGTGAACAATGGAAAGGAACAATGGAAAAATATACCACTGCAGACCCAAAGGAAAAGGACACATGTTTTTCAAGCATGTGCATCAGGACAATTTGTTTCAGTCATTTCCTTGACCTTGCTTTTCTCATCCCTGCCCTATTAACAATTGCACATAAAATAGTCTGAAAAAAGCTGCTATTCTTGAATTATGTCCACAATTACATGTGAGGAAACAAATGATATCAGCACCTAAAGAAAAGTAACTGGAATTCTTCAAGATTCTTTATCCTTCTGTGCATCCTATTCTTGGTGTGCCTCTATCCCATGGAGACTGATAGTAGTAGGCTCTGCTCCATGAGCTCACATACCCTAAGAGACTCACTGCCAAAGTCACTATGACCAACCTCCAAGTTTTGTTCCTCCAATGTTTCAGAGTCTAAAGGTATGAAAGGACTCCAACAAATGAATAAATATCGAGAAACAGAATATTCAGTCCTGCATATATGACTGAAGTCTAGTGAACAGCAAAACTAGCCTTTTTCTTCTTTAAATCATTTTAACCCTATGTATTCCACTCTTGCTGATATGTAAGCTGCTACCTAAAGTAAGTAGCAGGAAGACAAAATCTTAAGTCATGAGTGCATGCCTTTCAACATAAAAATATGCTGAATGAAAAGTCTTCCAGCTTGGCATCTGCCAGAAGTTCCCATCCCATCTTAATCCTTAACTGGTGAAAGGTGCAGGGGTTGAGGAGGAAACCACTGCATTTGAAAGAGCTGAGAGCTAACCTGCCAAAGGACAAATTAAAAGAAAAAGCAAGTATCTAACTAAAGGCAGAAGCTTTGCATGAACTGTGAGAATGCTTCTGAAGTAGCCTGACCTGTGGGAAAAAAAAAGTCTTAGTTGAAGTAACTAGAGAAAAGAATCATAATGAACTGAAATATTAGACCTCTGGGAACAGATGAGTAACTGTGTGGGCTGTCAGTGGAAAAGCTTTTTTCTCACTAAAGTTTGTCATACATTATGACAGAATAACAAACTGATAGAACAGGGGACATGAACAGGGAGATGATTATATATACGGGACAACGTGATTTCATTCTGTGGTGCTGGAGTTAGAACAATGTTCCATACCTAGATCTGCACCTATAGCCCTTCAGTTTCATTCACTCATGTTTATTGCTTGGGTATTGCCTTCCTTCCCAAAACTGCATTCTAAAACCAGCCCTGGTTTCTTTACTTCACTGTAGCTCTAACCTAGCTCTGCTCAGCCAACATTCCACTCCCACTCCTAGACTATAAGAAATTAAAGAGAAAAAAAATTTAAAAGTGATTGGATGTGAGCTTGAGTTTGTAGTGCCATCTGGGTGGCGGGAGGGAAAGGGAAGGAAATAAAGTATTGCAGAACACGCTGTTGTGCATTGAGATGTAAAATGAAAGCATGATGTTTTACTAGCATGATGTACTGAGCTGCATTTTTAAATCAAACAGAATCCATTTTCAAATTAAGGAAAACTAGAGATGCTACAGCCAGATTTTGAATCTGGGCTTTGTAGATCAGATTGCTTGGGCTAGTTCAAACTTGCATAATACGTTTAAATTAAAGGTTTTCGTGTATTTGCATGCATACACAGACACACAGCACTCTTCATGCAGTACAGCGCGTGAGGTTAGAACACTGCTTCCTTCTGTTAGAAAAATAGCATGTGGGAATATAACACTTGTTACAATCTCATACATGCCAAAAGTCAGTAAAGATACATAAGAGAAATCAGAATAGATGGGCAAGGTTAGGATTCAGGGCTGCGTCTGATAAGTATCTTTACCGCTTCATCTGCTGTTGTGATTTCTCTTGTGTTTCTTTCTCAGAAGATGCCATAACACAGGAATGCTGTATTCTGCCACACAGTGATTTAAAAAATACCACTCCTAGAGTAGTTTTACTTGTGATTAAAAGCACCCATGTTATTCAAAAGAAAGTCAAGGTGTTAATCTACATACTACACTATAAAGACGAAAAATGTTTTCCAAATGTCACCAAGAAAATCCACAAAAATTATCTTTCAACTTCTTCACTGCAACACAATTCTGAGAAGACCTTGTAAAGCCAAAACCTTCTTCAGTGTAGACCTTTCATTTTTCTGGTGTGCACTACTTGTTTTATAGCAATAAGATATAAGCAGACTATTGACTGCTTATTGCTGCTTACTGTTTCTATATTACCCACCATTGTTTGAGTCCTTTGTTGATTTTCATTCTGAGGACAGTAGTAAAATGCCAGCAGCCACAGCAAAGCATCTGGTTCTACAGCAGCCTTCAGTAATTGTTCTGCTGCAATATCCAGCCATTCTCCAAAACGAGCAACCAAAAACCAGATTTCAAAAAGGTCAGCAAGAGAACTGGAAAATAACAAAGACACAATGAAGTATGATACTTAACATTTTTTAAATGTCTCAAGTTAACTGCAAAGGGTGCTGGCATGAAAATAAAAATCGTTAAACTACTCTTCAACAAATAATGCCTTACCTGCTAAGCATACAGCCATGTACTACTCTATTATCTGCAGTCATGATCAAATGAGACGTACCCAGTGCTACTAACAGATTAATTTTGTCAGTAGAACAGACTACCCATAACACCAGTTTCTAATAAACTGGGACAAAATACTATGTATTAAAATATACATCATAAAATTAAACCTTATTGTTTATACTCTCCAGCTGAAGGATTTTCAAAACTTTAAATCATATCTCAGGTGTTGTATTCTAACATACTGTTGCCTTATATTGTCTCCCAGTTTCTCTCTGTTGCTTTCCAGGGTTATTTTCTGGGTTTTGGTAATTCATGAGGCACATGTTTTTTGGTAATTCATGAGGCATTACATTTAGATGGAGTTTAGATAAAGTTTTTAAGGATATTCATCTCCTGATTCTTAAAAGTCAGGTCCTCCTTAATGAAAATTTTGAAGGTATTTACAACTGGGTTACTGCAGTAAGAAAAAGAAAGGTAAGAATGCACCACAGCTCATCTCTACACTTTCTCATATATACTCTTCTGAAGTTAAGATAAGACTAAAGAAAAGAGAAATAATGGGGAGATGTAAACTAATGGTAGGTGTCTCCGAAGCGAAAAGTCAAACTGAGTGTGAAAGGAAGCACAGACAGGACAGCTGGAAGGAGATTAAGAACCAGGAACAACTATTCCTATTAAGTTTGGCAAAAGTTTGAAGAATCAGAGGTTTTTCTTATGTTTTATTTCTGGGGACTCCAGGAGCTGCTGTGCCACCCTTCCCAGGAAACTCCAAGAGATCTTAGGAATTTCAGGAGTTGATGAAGTTGCCTGATACCATCACGTCATCTGGGGAACGTGACAAGGTCATAGTTGGAATAAACTGCTTTATCCTGAAGACTTTCTGGAGGTGGGAGGCACAGTTTTATGGATGAAGGTGTGATGTGTGCAGATAGTATTCTATGTCTGGAGTATACTGGTGACTGTGACAGGTGTCCCAGAAATTACTGATCCTATAAATGGTATTGTCTCTATGCCACAGAATCTCAGGGTCTCAAAACCCAAATCCACCACATCAGTATTTTTGGATAAGTGTGATCACTGACATCAGACATAAGAGGTTGATATAAAGTGACAGAGAGTCATAGAGAGAAAACAGAGTACTGAGGTGACTGCTATAAAAGTTACCATTGTTGATATTCCGCAGCTTTTGGAGGGGCAGCAGCATGGCTCAGACTGCAGGGAACTAGAGATGTGTGACAAAATCTGAGACTGAAATTCCTTAACTAAAGGAACAGGATCTGCACTGGTAAAGTCTTTGAAGATACTAGAATCTGGAAATGCAACTTAAAAACCTTTGAAAAAAACAAACAAATGTGATAGCAATCTAGGACAACAGCCCTCACCTCAGCAAAATAATCTACTTATCTGACCATAATTCAATGCTGTGACAATGTAAGTGTATAAGCTAGCTCTGAAACCCAGTGATGTAAAATCAAAGATGAAATTTAATTAAAAGTTAATTACTGAGAACAGCTAACTATACTTAGGGTAATACTGACACTATTTATGACTGGAAGTGTTCATAGCTCAAAGGGTAAATACAAGTCCTTAAACTTTAAGCATTACACTAATTTTAACAGGTACTTAGCAGAATAGAATTTAATTCTTGCCTAGAGAGCCTAGGCATCACTGCACTTACAACTCACCATAATTTTCCTGTACCATCACAGTGCTTGGTTTTGAGTCGTGTACCCTCCACTTCTGCCCCCACTGCTGTTTCTACCCGCTCTGTAGTGGCACCTATGTCAACTGCTCCACTGCCATTGCCAAAAGAGACCCTTCACTTTTTCTGGGACTTTCCCCCGCAAAATGTACATCAGTTGATTTCTGGTTTAAAATGTCACACAATATTTACTGTTCACTGAGATGACTACATGTGATAATAAATAATGGCACAGAAGCAATCTGTTGATTAGAAGTACACACAAAGGACCTTGCTGTAAGACTTACATTTGGTGTAAAATAAAACCATTGAAAAACAAGCTATATAAACAGAGAGCACTGACTATAAGAAGCAAGAGAATATGCTGTATAGTAGTATTTTTTGCTCCTCTGTTAATCTTATTAAGTAGAAAGGATGGAGAATCAGGAATAAAGCAATAAAAAAAAAAATACAGTTTGCTCATGGATATTAGTATTTAAAAACTTAAGCCAGATCCATTTTCTTTGTAACTGAGAGGGTTTGCTGGAAACCATAATGGTTGCACAAGTTCTAAAGGAAGTAAGAGGATATTCTAGCAAGTACAATACTTTTCAAACTAGTGTACTATCGAAGCAAAGGGGGAAAAAGACAAAAGGAGAACAGACCTGCTTCTATTATTGTAACACATCATAATGGATGATATTTGGTTTATTTGTTTGTACTAAGTTTGAGTTATGTGTTTCTTTAAGAAGCCAGGGTCAGCTACTGGTCACACTCCAAGGGCAGAAAGGTTTGACAGCCTTCAGGGATGAAGAGGCGAGACGTAGCACTGAACTGGAGCTCACACAGAAAGTGAGAAGCAGCCAGCAGCCAGCCCGGCCTCAGAGGGAACAGGAAAAAGCTTTTTTTCTGCCACTCAACAATAAAAATAAAAGCCTCCATGAGTTAACTGAAACCAAGCATGGATGCAAGTATCTGCCTTCCAGGACACAGGGGAACAGTTGGGTATCTTGTTTTCAAAGAAATCTCTGATTTCTTTGAATTTAAAAGCTGTTCAGTATTCTGTGGGAAGCTCACTCTCGGAACAGATCTAAGCAGACTTGTATCCAAGCTCTAGGCAAGTCAGGTCTCATCATACACTTGATAAGAAAGAATTACAGGGCAGCAATAGATAGAGATGTCTCTTTTTTCATTCTTTTCATATAGTCGTAGAGCATCTACTACCAAAGCAGAATTCATGTAGACAAACACTATCATTCATTATAGTAACTATTTGGACAAAAGAAGCTAAGGGCAACAGGTCAGAAACACGGGGTGTCAGCTCAGAGAGTAATACAACAAACAGTGATACTGCAGTCCAGCAGTCATACCTTTATGAAAAACATCTAGAAGTTTGAAGTTTGGATGTTTGCACAAGCCTGCAGAAAGCCAATACAATCTCCTTCATAAAACAGTACCGCTCACAACAGGCTCTTTCCAACACTAGCTGCTTTTCTGGTTGGAAGAGTTGTCTTGTTATTCAACCCAGAATAAGTTTTTAAAGTTGTGGGGGAGAAATGGGAGAGTAGGCAAGTAAGCATTTCTGTTATACACCTAGCTATTTGCTGAAATGAAAAGAACAAGATTTTGTTTACTCAGAGGCTTATTGGTCAGGTCTATAGGTGCTACAAAGTTCAGGTTCAGGAAGTAATCTAGGCCCTATTCTTTAAACCAAGGCTCTATTTAGAGAATAATAAGAAAATGATGAAATGTAGCCACTAGAGACTTTAAATGACATGACTTTTCACAAAGTAACATATGCAAAGGACAAAAAGTTAGAAAGTGTAATACTGCTTACCTAATGTTTGTATCTTCCACTAATGCTTTGAGCATATCCGAAATGTGTTTCAAGTGTTGAGACCAGTGTGTGGTTGGCAATTCTGAGGAGGGAGGATGAAAATAAAACCTTAAAAGTCTAGTCTGTCCAACTAGAATAGAATAGTGAAATTAACCATATTAAGCTAGCATTAAAATTTGTGCAACTTGATTCAGTTATCACAAAGCATTTAAAATTTCATTTAAAAATTTCCCAATTTTCAACAACACCTATTACTGTGTTTCTTAGAACAATTAATTGACAAAGCCTTGTGAGGAAGTACAGCTAGGAATATTCAAATGAGGCTGATGTACCCTTGTGTAAATGCTACCTCAATATTAAATATATCATCAGTGGAGTAAAATTCCCAGAGACTCTCGTACTGAGCTGAAATTATTGTTCATGAAAAACTGTACCACACTGAGCAGTGGTTTCTTGATCTATAAAAATGGGAAACCTGAAAAAAGTATTAGGTTTGCAGTCTAAAAGATCATCAGAATTCAAGCTTCAGAGACAAACAGCAAGGCTATTTCTTGTAATATACATATGAAAAATTTCATAATGACAATTACTAATATTATAAGATAAGAATATTTAGTATTTTTACAGTCTCAGTAACTTGTCTTCATTCCTACAAAATTATGCACTTTTTCTTTGTTATTCACTTCTGGTTTAGTTTTCTTTAAAGTTACATCTCTATTATTGTTACATAAGAATTAGATGTTCCTGCAAAAAAATACATTAAAAGAATACTATTAAAATTGCTAAGTCAACACACCCTATTTAGGAAATGGCAAAATTTTGTCTTCATCCCTTTTAAAGTTATTTTAAGACATATACAGATCACGCATGTTGGCTAACGCTGCAAATATTTCATGAAGAAACTTACCAAGAGGACGTCTGAGTAAAGCTGTTACAAGAGGCTGGTGATGGTAAGGGAAGTAGGCCTTCATTGGAAATTTATGCTAAGATACAAAATCGTTATTTTAAGAGCTTTCTGGTCAGTTTTCAAAACAAACCCACAGTGAACAATCTCATCTAAGGTAGTAATTAACAATACAGACTGAAGCAAGAGAACACAAAAACTCTACACTTAATTTTCGGATTTTGCATAAAGAAAGAAGGGGGATAGTTAGGAAAATCTTGCTTAGGAAAAGTAATTATTTATGGATTTTTAAAATACATGCATTAAAAAAGGTTCAGACTATGAAGAAAATTACATCTTAATATTCTTAGGCTTTTTCCCTGTAATTACAAACATCTTCACTCTTAATATGCAGAGGTTAAAACAGACACTAATTAGTTTAATTTCATTTTCCAGTGTAAACAGGTTCACGGATCATATTAAACTAAGAATTAATAACATTACAAAATCTGAGAGTGTCATGTAGATTATTGCATTATGTTCAAAAATGGAAACCTGAAATTCTTAGGATCTGATTCAGCACAAGGTAGGGTGGTCATAGGTAACAGACTTGTCCTCCGTTTATCTGGGTACGTGCGATTTGTGTACTGTGAACATTGCTGCTTGTGTAATTGAGACTTGCAGCGGCATACCTTTAATCTTTTTGTTCTGCAAACATCTACTACAGGCACATCTAATGCGTAGCATGCATGTGCAAGTGCAATATGAACTCCCTTTGAGGTGGACTGAAAACTGGCTGAATGGCCAGACCCAGAGGGTGGTCATCAGTGGCAGAAAGTCTAGCTGGAGGCCAGTGACTAGCCGTGTACCCCAGGGGTCAATATTGGGTCCAGTCCTCTTTAACATCCTCATTAATGATCCAGATGATGAGGCAGTGTTCCCTCAGCAAGTTTGCTGATGACAACTGGGAGAAGTGGCTGATATGCTGGAGTCACGCTGCCATCCAGAGGGACCTTAACAGGCTAGAGACACAGGCTGACAGGAACCTCATGAAGTTCAACAAGGAGGAAGTATAAAGTACTGCACCTCAGAAGGAACAACCCCAGGCACCAGTACATGCTGGGAGCCAACCAGTTGGAAAGCAGTTTTGCAGAAAAGGACCTGGGGGTCCTGGTGGACACCAAGTTGAACGTGAGCCAGCAGTGTGCCCTTGTGGCAAAGGCAGCGAATGGTATCTTGAGCTGCATTAGGCAAAGGATTGCCAGCAGGTCGAGAGAGGTGATCCTTCCCCTCAGCACCAGTGAGCAGCCACTCCAGCAGCCAAACCTGGAGCACTCTATCCAGATGTAGGCTCCTTAGTACAAGAGAGACATGGACGTACTGGAGAGAGTTCAACAAAGGGCTACAAGGATGATTAAGAGACTGGAGCATCTCTCCTATGAGGAAAGGCTGAGAGAGTCTGGAGAAGAGAAGACTCGAGGGGGATCTTATCAATGTATATAAATACCTGAAGGGAGGGTTTAAAGAAGATGGAGCTAGGCTGTCTTCAGTGGTGCCCAGTAACAGGACCAGAGGCAATAGGCACAAATTGAAACACAGGAGGTTCTGTCTGAATATCAGATTTTTTTTTTTTTTTTTTTTTTACTGTGAGGGTGACTGAGCACTGGCACAGGTTGCCCAGAGGGGTTTCAGAGTCTCAGTCCTTGGAGATACTCAAAAGCCAACTGGACAGGGTCCTGGGCAACGGGTTCTGGGTGGCCCTGCTTGAGCTGGGGGGCTGGATAAGATGACCTCCAGAGGTCCCTTCCAACCTCAGCCACTCTATGATTCTGTCATTTCAGTCTTCAAGTCTTCTTACCAATGACCTTCAAAAGCTTCTGTCTCCTTTCTTTAAGAATAAGAGACTATTTAGCAAATAGATAACCTCTTGAAACACAGACTGGGAATACAGACTCTATAAAATGTGATAAATTTCTAAATCAAACGAAGACTGTATTTAGTGACTCATTTCTTTTGGGATATACATGCATGTATCTTATAAACAAATGGAATGACATATTCTCTCTCTACTCCTTTTTTTGTTCTGTAAACAACAGTAAATTGAAATTACAGCACGCTAATATATACAGTATTCTCAGACAGTCTATGTATCACTGGTATGGTAAGACTCTAAAGGTCTACGTGTCAAGTTAATTAATTAGGTTAATTAAAAATTAATAATCCCTATAGTAAAGTATGCATGTAGCAAATTAGCTTGCACCAAAAATCCCCATGAAAAAGCAGCCCTTGACACAGTTAGTAGTAGCCAAGACAACCCACAGCATGAGTTACGTATGAAAACAGTATTGTAAAGTAAGTGAAAAACAGTTTTCATCGTACTGTTTAAGCAAAGCAAAAAATGTTTGCTTCCTATCATACAAACACAGTATTTTAGGCAGTTATTTCTCTACATAAGCCATCACAAAGTGCCAAACAAGGTACAAAGAGACAGAATGAGTTTGGATGTGGCTGGTTATAATAATAGCCATGATGTATAACAGGAAATAAAAGTTGAACACTATTTAAAACAATTAAAACACTGACAATTCTGAAATGATCAAGGAAAAATAATCCTGGAGAAATTATAATTTCAATCAAATAAAAACATGAACTTTAAGTTCATAAATTTACAAGTAACGTGACCCAAATATCCTTAGGTCAGCTTTCACTGCCATCACAAACTTCAAGAAATCTGCTTGTACAAAACATGGAAGGGATTATCCCAAGGGATCTCAGTACACCCATTCTTAAATTTCTTATTCAACGACTACACAAATGGTCTTTTTTCCTAAGCAAGTTTAAAATCCATGTTCCATTTATACCTTTTTCAGTCTCCCAAAACACAGAGGAAATAAGACTATTCCTAAACCCTGTAGCACTGTTTTTTCACACTCTTCAGCTTTCTTCTGCCAGACCTTGTTCTCTCTAAATGGTCTACAAAGTTATTAGAAAAGACAGCTATTTCTGACAGTTGCCACACTGCAACAGAGAATCGTTCTCCTACCTTGCAAACTTGTGCAACTGCCAGTCATGAGCTGGTTCTTTTGAAAATTTTGTGGACGCATCTGTTTGCCTACCCTTTTTTCGATTAACTGTACTATAAATTCCTAAGGTCTCAGATGACCCAGCCAGAATCCTCTTCATCCTCTGTCATTAATAGTTTTACCATTCCTCTGTGAAATGGTAATGGAGCACATTATGTCCTGTCAAGGGCATCCAGATACCACAGAGATGGGTGCCTTATGAATATATGTAATATTGGTATGGCAAAAAAATATGATCTGACTGATTTAAACAAAGCTTAGGAAGCAGTCTGTGCCTGCATTTTTGTATGCCAGCTGTTAATTAACATTATGGCTGATTCATAAACTATGAAACAAGGGGTTTTAAATTCTAATATTAATTATAATACCTTAATTAGAGCACCATGAATTAAACTGTATACAAGTTAAACAGAGGAAACTTAACATTTAAAACCACTTCAAAAAAGTGGGCAATAGTCCATGTCGCAATACCAGCAGGTGAAGGACTTTCACCCTGAAGCAAATGCAACACCTGCACAACAGGATTAGCCCTTGGGTGTCTGATGGGTGGGGAATCTTTACTTGTGTTCTCCACCCAGTCACCCCCAGCTGGGGCTACACTGTGCTGCTGCCATGCAGTCAGGATGGCATAAAATTAACATGCACAGCACCTATATATTAAGCAAGACACCCGCAGTTTCATCCTTAATTCACATTGCCTAAAGCTAGAAGATGGATTCAATCACACTGCTAATAAAGAGGACAGTACGTCACAAGTTCCAAGAAGTCCCAAAATTTTCTTAACTACCATCCCCTCAAAAAGATGCAAAAATCAAAGGAAGTGGAAATTTTCTTAAGTCTAAAGTGAAAGCTATTAAATGATAAGATACTCTCCAAACTTACATCATATGATTTGGAGTTAAACAACCAAACAAAATGGTCAGGATGTGAAATGACAGTGTGATTTGGGAACCTGAAAAGAAGTTTACAACCTATAAACAAGACAAGACTTTTTTGTATCTCCATTTTGAAATTTAAAAATAAGAAACTGATCCTGTTCTTGTTTAAATTAATACATACAAAATTAATTCTACTTAATTCAGTTTAGTAAAACCTGTATAAAAATCTGTGCAGAAGAAGAGACACTAAGCTGGAAAATTTGAAGCTTTAGACTAATGAAAAATTTCCGAGGCTACTGTTGAAGACCAGAAACTGAAACCAGTATGTATTCTGTGTCTTCTACCTTTTGAACAGACAAATCCGACTATTCGGTGTCCTACTTACAATTATTTGGGGGAACAGGGATGGGGTTATTAATTATCTCTGTTGCATTTATTATCAGAAACCCTGCTACTGCAAAACAAAAATGCATCTAAAGTTTTTCATCCTTTCTATCAAAGATGGATGATCACGATCATGTTCAATACACAGGCAGAAACTTCAGCACCAGGGGAACTGCCTCTGCGAAATAGCACAGTTTAGGCTGCAGGATTACTCCAGGACAAAGCCAGGTAAATTGCTTTACATATTGGTTTCACACTATAATTTTATTCATTTTATTATTTTATTTATTATATTTAGTTGAAAATGTTTGAACTGAACTTTGGCATGTATATACAGCTTTAGAGAGATGCTGCTATTCAGCTCATTATATTCAGTCACCATTCTTAACAGTAGCATTGATCTTCTCTTGTGAAATTTCATACCTTCTCACTGAAAAGAAACATTAAGAAATAGATCTTGACTAACCTGCTTGTTTTCATTCTGATGAGCCTGAAGGAAGAGCTGTGTAAACACCTGTATTATGGTCATAACTTCTGGAGTTCCATCAGTTTCCAGCAGTGCATTCCTAAGCATTAAAAAGTTAGATTATGACAGATCAGATAGTTAGTCTGCCCACCACACTACTGTTAATTGAAATGAAGAGAAAAAAAAAAAGGTACATTCTTTGTATGCTGTAGATTCAAGCTGTGTCTGAGCTCATTATCCCAGTGTGGGAACTGATAGAAATACTAACTTTGCAGGCTTTTTTATTTTATTTTTACTTAAAAAAAACATATGCAACTCCTACAAATAAACTAGATTTAGTAAGTATACATGCAATATACATGCAGACACACATAATTTACCCTACCAATAGGGAAAAAAAGTATAAAATTAAAAAAGAGGCTACCACAACTTTATTAGGCAAATTTGGCACCTGAACAGTCTTATTGGGTTCAGAGCAACTATTCCCATGCCTACAGTTAAGCATACTTTACTGTTTTGTGGGACTGCATCCCATAGGCCATCTCAAATTAGAGAGAAAGTACAATCTAGTACAATCTCCTGGGATATAGTACCTGGAGCAAAAAATAAATTAAAAAAAAATCCTGACTTAAACTGTTAAATATAGCACTCCTACTAGAGCCAGGGAAACAAACAAACAAAACTTGTTGATCAAATTTAGAAGTTACATATTTAAAAAGCTACACAAGGAGACTGAGCTTAAATAGTATCTCTGCTGTTCAGTCACTGTGACTCCTTAGTGATCATTAAGCAATGAATCACAAGCACAAAGAGAAATGAGTATATACCAAAGGCATACTTTAGATCAGTAATTGCTACAGATTTAGTTAGGAACCAATGCATTCCAACATGTTTTCAATGGTGAAATAATAAAATTCACTCTGGAGGTTCAGGAAGGTGAATGCTTTAACTGGCCTTCCATAGGGCATAATGTAACCTTGAGCAAATAGAGCAGAAAAACATATGGGCAGCAAAGTGTAATTTTCATTCTCTTATTTGAAAGACATGTAATAGTAAGAAGAAAAAATGTTCAAAGTAAGCTGCCACTGAGATATGTTTTTTATTAGAGAATTGTTTCACTCTTTCCCTAACGAACTAAAAGATAAGAACAGCTAACACATTACTGTAACAGAGAAATTTCACAAAACTACAGGCACATATAATCAATAATATAAACACAAGAAATAGTACACAGAAACTCAAGACAGTCTAGGTGTGTGGACTTCTGTGTAGCCTCACACAGCAACAAAATAAGCTTCTACTTGGGAAATAAATACACAAGTTAATATCCCTGAGAGAAAACAATTTAGCACAATCAACCTCAATAAAAAGCACGCAAATAGCAGGAAACGTTGTTCCTCAAAGAGACACAATGCTTAGATCTGTGCTCCTAACAGAATATTAGACCCCAAAATAAAAGGAGTTTTCTGCCAGGTGTAGAAACATAACACAGTTTCCAAACAATGAAGTGCAAGTTCTATATTGGCAGCTCTCTATAATCTCACATGTGACACATCTAGAATAGTATCTTAACATCTGCACACCACTTTATAATAGCTGGAAGGATGTCAGAGAAATACAACACAAATGAACACAAAGTTGCAGAAACCAGTTGGTCTGCAAAAGCCAGCTAACATATATAGCTTCACTTACTACCAAGAGGACCTGAAACATAGTCTTTTTAAAACATACAAAAGGTTTAATACTGGCAATGTAGAGGAACAAGCATACTAAGCAGAAACAACAGAAAACAAAAAAAGGAGCAGAAATGTAGGCTGAGCAACAGGAAAACATGATTAATTTCTAAGACGATTTGGAACATTAATACAAGTGCAAAGTTTTATTAGGAAATACTCTGCTAGACAAAGATCTGCATTATCTAAGAAACACCATCTCATCCATTTCTACTATCTACCGAAAGGAAAGGGTGCCGAAGAGTTACATAGTCTTGTGTTATTTTTAGAAAATATTTTATATACCATGACCCTAAATAAGCCAAGAACCTTGAACAATTTTTTCTCCCTATACCATCACAATATACAGCCTCCAGCCTAAGACATTAGCACAGGTCTGTTGAAGTCGCATCAATTTGCAAGTGCATTTTGCTTTGGGAAAGTGACTGGTCTCAGCTATTCAGAAAATGTAGACACTGGACTACAGCCCCAGAAAGGACTGCCATAGCAATAGCTGCCGCGTGGGTCCACGCTCACAATACAGCAGTCTAGAGTTTCTACAGCAAAGACTCTTCTGTTAGTTTCTGCACAAACCTAAATATGCACACAGACACACAAATGCCCCCAAACATGTGCAGCTGGGAGCCCTTTTTTCTTAAAAAGGAAGACACTTGATGAACAAAGAACATCAGTCGCTAAATACATTATTGTTGTATCAAAACTGTAATACTGATAACCCCAGCAGTAGATCTACTTAAAAAAAAAGATAAAATAATAAGTCAAGTGAAGTGAAGAGAAAAAGCCACTGAACACTGAGTACAAAGGACTGGAAGCCCCCATGTGGTAAACGATATATATTGCTTCAAAATAATCTTAATGCATTCAAAACCAAACTCATTATTAACAGGCAGATCAGTAGTTTAATGCCATTAAGATCTTATCAGATATCAATCCTGAAGACTATTAACATAACGTAAAATAGGCTACACTGGTAAATGCAAATGTTTTAGCTAAATTCCATCTTCATGCTGGCATGGGCCAAGCCATTTCAGCATTTATAATTTTCACCTCTCAAATCATATTTCAATCACAAATCTCTAGTGAAGTACAAAATAAATTATAAATTTTAAAGGCTAAAATACAATGTAGTCAACTGTATCAATGATTATTATAATGTAACTTCTATATAAAGTTCACAAGATTTTTAACATTTTTCATTATTTCCACTATATTACACAGAAGGGGACACTAAGGCATACAGCTAAAGAAAAAGACATCCTGAAATTGTAATACATCCCAGATTAGTATACTCCTTCTTCTCATGAAGAAAACCTCAATGTATAAACTAATCATTTGAAACACGTCCCGCTATAATTTCAAAACTTACTTGAAAATTTCATTAACAATTCTGAAAATGGCAGGATGGCTTGCTGCTTGTGGCTGTTTTGATAAACAAATGAAAGAAAATTAGTCATAAATAAGAAACAACTCAAACAACTGCCACCATATAGTTGACAGCTTAACTCATGCATGCTATTAGACTGCAATTACTAAACTGTAAATCTCAAATCAACTCTTACTAAATCCTCAGATTTTCTCAGGATTAGGTTCTTCAAAATAACTACGTCAGAGTCATGGAAGGAGATCCACTGCAATACCAAGCAGGCTAAACAGCTGATAAATGCAAGCACCTGGGATCTCAGACTGTTTAAGACAACGATCACTAAAAATACTAAAAGTGGCAGATAGAACAGGTTGTTGCATGCGATTGCTGGAGGCATGAGACAGAGAGCAGATTTACAAAAAGCTGTTTTCTCCTCTTCACAGACAACCCCTTTTGGATGGGCTTTGAGATTCTTGCTCCATCTTCAAAATTAAATTCCAGAAGTTAAATTTATTTTATCGCCTTTGTCTTTAATACTACAATACACATTTTCGTCCAAGACATTTTTTTCACAGTACTATCTTCTGTGAATTTCAGAGTTGCTAGTACAAGCTAAATATGTCAGTGCATCAAAATGTATTTTTTTAAAACTAGTGAAGCTTTTTATCATGCTACCACACAAAAGACTGTTTTGAGAAAGTTGTTATACTAAACATGCACTAGTAAATACACTACTTTCTAATCCCATATTCTTAAATTCTAAGATTTATTAGGCTTTTATAGAGCACCAAGAATAACTGCTTACACATTCCCCAAAGTGTATTTGCCTAAGTTAAAAAAGAAACTCACGCTTTGTGCTTCTGAAGTTAGCACCTGAAGATTTGATGAGAATATAGTTCTTGAACAATGCAGAGCAATGCATGCGTAATAAAATGCATTCTATAAACTTCGGGATGCATAGAAGGAATAGTGTTTATAAATGGCATTTATTGTAACAGCTTTAACTGCCTGATGCACTATTCCAAAGAAAACTCTTATGCGTTTGTTACAAGCTAAAAAGTACTGAGTAGAATAGAATTATTTTCTTTTTAATTGCACACAGACGGAATGAAGACTTTATATGAGCCTTATATGATAATCTCAGAAAATAGAGACAACCTTTAACACAAACTGTCTAGGAAAGCTCCTTGTTTCTCACAGTTGTCTTTGCCATACTGCAAATACTAGGTGGCACCTCATTTTCATGTTTTACCACACTTTTTCTTTGTCACATGGCTGTAGCTAAGTTGTCCTATTGAACGTGTGCCATCTAGTGTTCGAGAGTATTTACAGCCGGTTGTTTGGACGTGTGAAGAACAGCATGCAGCTTGTTGCAAGGCTGGTCTCCAAACTTCCACTGCTAGAGGGAGAGAAAAAAAACTGGCTGGATGAGACGAAAAAGAGGCACCTTCATCTCTTTTGTTTTAAAAGGAAAACTTGGAATAGACAATCTCCAGAAGCGCCTTCCAACCCTAACCATTCTGCAACTCTGTGAAAACAGCGGGAAGTGAGAAGTGTGTTTTTCAGTCCTCTGGGCTAAATGGTTGAATTCAGCCATTTCTCCACTGTCTTTTCAGATACTCCACCTACATTTGCACACATACTTGTATGATGATGTACCAACCCACTGTTGCTTAAGACAGGTTGAGTATAAACTAGAAAGGGTCCATCAGCACATTGCCAATCAACATCAGATCACAGCACATATTGCCAATCAATATCAAATCACAGTTCATTTGAACAAGACCAAACTAAATGTCCTGTATGCAACGATGAAAAACTCTCCGCCCTTTCCTGCCAGACAACAGCAATCTACAGTACCCACTACAAGAAACCACAGTTAATAGCTCCTAATATTTAATCTACACTAGTGAAATCAATATGAATTTCATCACTGGTATTGGAAAGTGAAAACAAAAGAAAAAACCCAGCCGCCACCACTGTTATCTAACTCCACAAGATTCTGATCAATTGACTGCATTGAATTAATTTGCATGCACTCAAAGTAAGAATGCTATCATAGCGCAAAAGTCCCCACGGCAATTTGAAGATGTGCCTGTTGTGTAGTAGGACTAGAGCAGGCAGCACGATTCTGCTGTAGCCAGCAGCAATTCTGGAGTTTGGGAGGGGTTATCAATTTCAGGAGGGAATTCTCATAGGGTTTTCATGTTGTTGACATTATGTCCTTATTTTTTCAAAATAAAAAGGTATTTTACATTTTAATAATCTTGTCTGTGACTATGCAGTATTTTTCACAGAAAGCTCAGAAATGCAAACATGCTGTTCCATCACCTTTAAAACATGCACAATACATACGGCACAACACACATGGCAAAACACACACTAAACCAATAAGATCCAAACACAGGGAATTGGAGCTGCGTGTGTGATATCATGATTACATATTTTAAGTATGTGTCCTTCTTCAGAAAAAAAAAAAAAACACACAAAACAACTGGGATTTTTGAAAGAAACAAGATAGGAAAAATATACTGTAACAAAGTATTACATACACAAGTTCTATAGAACTACACTACTTTTGTATCTGTATTATCAGAAAGAAGAATCCTAAACAAACAACTAATTTATAATACAAAGCCAGAACTGGATAAAGAAATAAGAAAAATACATTTGTATCTATAGGGTGCGAGTAAATGGCACAAAGAGGAACAGACTAATAATCATATACTGCGTTTTATTCACATCATAGAATCCTCTGTAACAACTGCAAGTAAGAGTAAACACAGGGAAACAAATTGTGCCCAAGATCACAGAGCAATAGATTTGAAGTGGTAACACTGCAAATACCAGTTCTCTTGACTTCCAGACTCACATGCAATTAATTGGACACAACACTTCTACAGTTAAACGCATCTAGCTTTAAGAAACTACTACACTGCTGTATTTCAAATGTTGTCTATATTTCCAAATTGTATATTTACCTGTATTCCTGAATTTTATATTTACCAATTATAAATGAGAAATGTCACTTCATTTTTTTCTTATACCAAGTGCCAAATGTATTTTTATTTTGAAGCAGACACTTACTTTCAACGCACAAACATGTTTCTACAGAGGTTTAAAAAGCTCCTGAATTCATCAACATTATGAATGAATTAGTGTGCGCTATTTCAAAAATTTTACCATAACAACACAGGTTTCGAAGACAGGCAATACTGAGAGAACTAACTGTAACTTAGCTGGAATGTATTAAAACAAGAAAAAAAGCTTCTCATTTCCTCTCTCTGTCCTTCCTCCTTTATCCCTCGTTAATGCCTATTTCATTGGCACAGCTCCCAGTGAAAGGTGAGTGTGGATCCAGCTAGACTCAGAACTTGGGGATAAGGCACAGCAAGAGGGCAATGCAAAGGCACGGGAACCAGAGCAGTCTCCAGCTCGGTATCCTGTCAGGCAGTACAAGAGTCGCTGCATCACCCACGAAAACTGTATTTGCTCTGTAATGCTGAAGCGAAAGTAACACCAAGGGAGACCCCACAGCTAGAGCTTTAACTGCCGAGAACAACATAATTTCGATTCTGGGCTGGACTTGGGAAAGCAGGCAAGGTGGAAAAACAAAACGCAGCAGCAACAGATGGTTTATAAAGCAGAAGCCAACAAATTTTAAGCCTTCTTCAACCTATTGCACTTTTCTGGCAACATAACTTTGAAAGAAATAAAACTACTTTGGAAAGCTATCTAAGAACTGAACACAAACTATAATTGACACTGATTCATTCACATCTCTATTTACATGCTTTACATGCTTTAAAAATCTGTTTATATACTTATTTATGCATTTCTGGTAAAGCAAAAAATTCTAATATGTGTATTTATTTAAATTTCAGTTGTTAACACACACATACAAACCTTAAAGTTACTTCAGAAAGGAAGACATCCACTCACTCACAAATTCTGAAGAAGCTAAAAGACTATTTGTGATCGTCACTTAATTTGTTTTTATTACTTCTGAATAACTATAGAATTTCCAATATTAATTTCAATTTAGCCCCAAAACTACAAACCTAATAGCATACCATATAAAACACAAGTTAGCGGACCATCACACTACAATTACTCTTGGAAATAAAATATAGGAGTATTGCATATCAAGCTTCTTTCATAATGGAAGTACAGTGGTTTACAACTGTCTAGGTACTACAGATGTCTATGAGGGTTATGTACAGTTTGGTTGCTGTATCAAGATATTTTGTTTAGATAAATGACTGATAATGCAATTATGAAAGAGCTTATTGAAATTTCCTTCTTATCATATACTATAATCAAATCACTTACATAATTCTGGCTATTTGTACTCTAGAGGTTTCCTTCCAAATAGAAGAAAATGTATAAATCAAGTTTTGTCTCATGATTCCACTTTTTATTACCATATCCATAAGGCAAACAGAGGCCACATCCTACAAATACCATAATCCAACTGCCAAAAAATGCCTACCCATATTCCTAAATAAATATTCAAATGTCTTTCAGGAGGACTAAATTAATCATGCTGTTGGATTCAAAGTGCTGACTGATCTAATGTCACTCAAGTATCTTTATAGTACCACGTACAAGTTGTACAAAATATCACTGAGTATTTTAGAACACAAATTCTGGTTCAAATCTTTTCCTTCTATATTGCCTCTCTGAAGCTTCTCATCCTGTTGGTTTTAATTGGTATTCCGTCTCCCATTTATGCATCCTCCGTCTTATCAATGCCTATCAATCAGCAATGTCCATCTTCCAGCTCTTTTCTGTATGCTTCCATTCATTCTGCTCCTTGTCCACAGGATGTCCTCTCTAAATCAGCATTCAAAGCTGTTGCACTGGTCTTTCCACTCTGTGAGTATCTTATTTTGAAAGCACGAAATCTTTGGAGCAGAGGTAAGTAAGGACAACCCAAGTGTGCTAGCACAGTAATGTTTCATCCTTCTCAGGGATCAGGATGTGGAGACAAGGTAAATATGAACACCGATAATAAACAACAATAAGCCAATAATTAAAGCAAATATTTTACTTCTTTTTATATATAACCTAGATATTTTTATTTTTTACCTCAGCCACATGTGGTACCATATACTGTATTCAATTCACAGTGTATGTGACACAGAAAAATTACGCACAGGCCTCGTATATAGCCTTGTCTTCTGGAATACCTAGATACCCAGGTGACATACAAAGTGCTGTTGACGGCAAGCACTTAGGAGATTTGCAAGTATTATAATGGATCCCTAAAAGAGAAACTTGCAGATTCAAATAAAAAGGAAGAATATTTAAAGGTATAATTCTTTTCCTATCTAAAATACATACTCTGTATGCAGTTTCATAGGCTGAAAATAAGACTCCATGTGCCATTTTTTAGTTCTATCCATTTTCTGAAATACATAATTTAAGTACTTAGCACACATGCTATTTCACACTAATTAACAATTAAATTTACACTTAGTACTGCAAACTAGCTCATTATTTTGGAAAAGGTATTGCATCATGTTTTCTCACAGGAAAGATTTTTGGTGCACTGCATAACACAGCATTTCAAAACAAACTTTAATTACAGTTTAGCGAATGTTTTGTATTAAGAATTTTCAGGTTTGCAAACAAAACCAAGTAACTAAGTAGTCTGTAATAAAATAATCTACAAGGAATTTCAATTGTTTAAAGTGCTAAACTCCCAAGGGTACAGAGATTGAAGTAAAAACAGATTCAAATCCTCCCTGGCCAAAGTTTATAATTTTTTAAGACAGAGGCAGGTACTCAGCACCCCCACCAGTCAGATTCTCATCTCTTCATGCATTCTTCATCACTGGACAAAATCTTTTTTCTCTTCTACCAATTCAGTGTAAAAGCTAAAAATTTAGCAACATTTGTAAGACTGAAGATCTGTCTTAGCACTGGCAAGTTATGTGCCACATGACAGCCATTTCCCTCAAAGATGCTGACGTATTTGAAAACTCTCTGTCCCTTCTGAAGCATGAAAGAGCAGCATCAAATGTACTACATGTTGCACATACCAGTAACGAATCTTTTATGACACAAGACACTTCCTCCAGTGAATGCCACTGAATGGAAACCAGCTGGTCTAAAAGATACAGTGTAGCTTTTTCAAGGCTTGGTAAGTGACGAAGCCAGAGGCTGAAGACGGCTGATTCGGGGAGGGAGATCTTCTTCCTGGTTTAGAGAGAAAAATACCATTTTCCCTGAGAAACTGGAAGGAAGACAAAAATGGACCTTTTTTTTTTTAAAAAAAAAAAAAAGGCACATTGGGGAAAAAGAAGACACAAAGATCAACCTGCAGCAAGAGAGAGAAAATCTTGTTTACCGTACTCTGTTCAATATCAAATAATAATGGCAAAGAATAACAGGGAATCACCATCATCTACACATGAAACCTTGCCACATGTCTCTAAAACCTAAAAATTTGGTTATGATGGATTCCAGCAAATGGGGTCGGAAGGCTTAATCTGGAGTTCCCTTCCTCTCTAGAGAAAGGCCCTGCCCCACGCTTGCGCTCTGCTCTTTCGGACCCAGCCTGCTTCCTGCAGACCGGCCTGCTCGGAAAGCGTCAGCAGCTGACGGAGAAGCAGGAAGGCCCTGGATAATTTTACTGCTGGCTAAATCAAAGCATTACCTGTCTTTGCAGGGAAAAAAGAAAAAAAAAAAGAAAACCTGAGGTAGAGGTAGGTAAGTCTTCAGCCCACCAACACTGACCGGAGCCTTTTAAAAGATAAATGGTTAAGAAGGCAATTATCTCTTCACCTAAAGCTTTCAGGAAAACAGGAAATATTATTATTATTATTATATAATTTATTTTCACTAGGAAATAAAAGGCACAGCTTATTTTGAGACAACGCTGTAATTTATGTGGACCAGCACAAATCAAAATATACTAAAAGTAACCACCCAAGAAGATGAGATATCACAGCACAAAACATCCTGGAATATTTTTGCAGCTATTATGATAGTTGCAAATTAAAAGGTTAAAAACAAGAAATGCATAAATAACAAGAAATATGTGCTCTGGTCTTAAGATTAAAAAACTAAAATTAGGCTGGGAGTACATGCAAACTAAAGTACTGATAAAAAAAAGAAAAATATCAGCAGAAAGAAAGATTTAACACCACTTTAGAATCTATTTTCAACATATGTATTTTACCATACTTTTGCTTAAATATCAGCCTTCAGAATTCTGATTTCCATTGAAAAGCTGTATTTTTTCCATTCAAATCTATGTAATAGCTTAACTTAAAAGTGTACATCTGTAGACAAGAAATATATCTTAGTATGTAAAATCTCAAAATTGTAAAGCAATGCTCAATTTCAAGATGCTGTTTAATTAAGTATCACTATTAAAGCACATATGCCCATCAGAGTAAATTAAGAATGACAACAGATTATTTAATTTTGCCACGATCCTCTTTTTTGTTGTTTTTGTGGTAGCATGGCAGATATTATTATGCCAGGAAAAGAAATCTATTAAGCTTACATAGAGGTGTTCCAACTCTGAGATTTTAAAAACATATAGGAAGTAAACTGTAGTCATTATCCTTCTGTGACTGAACTTCCAGGCAATCCCACAGGGCCAATGCTGAATTCTGTGGAGTACTGCAAGTCCCAGTATTTAGTAACCCTGTTTCCTGGAGCAGGCTTCACTCGTGTTCAGATGGAAAACAAGTGTTCAGAACACAATGACAGGGTTAGGGAACACAGAATTCAATTGTTAAAGTGGGGAAACAAAATAAAATACAAGCACATTCAAGTTAAAATCATATGATCTTCAGTGGCAGGACAGGAGTGTACCATGCAAAGCACATGTGAGCCTGCATCTGCTCTCAGGGAAATCATATACTTTTGTCAAGGGCCCTGCAAGACTCACTTAGTCAAGAGCCATATAAACTGAATTATTTTTGCTCACTGTGATAAATAGGTAGCTCAGAAGTTAAGCAAAGGGATGTTTATTTCAGCCAGAAGAACCTTTTACGACCATCTAAAGGATTCAGATTCACATTATGAAGTGGCAAAAGTATGTCATGATGGACTTCCGTTTGGCTCACTGACATGAGCATACACCATCCATGCTGAACCTGTGAACTTGCTCCGAAAGTTTTCCAAACTGCGTTACTGCTTGTGGAACATGTCCAGTCTGAAGCCACAAAAGATGGACAAGTGAAAGATAGCTCTCTCTTTTTTGGGAGACCTTCACATTCCTTTATCACTTGTTGTCCTCAGCTTCTAGCAACGTGTACAAATAAGTAATTGTGCTTTTTCATTAATTATTTATTTTTGCTGGAGCCTTCAATGGAGCAGTATAACAATCTTCATTGGAACATCTCAGAAATTATGATGTTGGGTACAGAGGAAGCAATTAAAACTTTGATTAAAAAGGAGACAAAGGGATAATTGAGGCAAAGTGTTCACAAAGGACCTTTTCTAGTATTAAAAAAAATTGTTTTTAATTGTTTTTAATACAGTCCCTCAGCTACAAGTTGAATAAAGCAACTCTTAACCAAAAGTCGGCTGTGCTTTCTCTGATGTCTTTCCTTCCCTGGCATAGCCAATCTTGCTGATGTCCAGCTTCACTCAGCTGGTCTTCATCCACAGACTGATGTCCTGGTTTTGGACAGGATGGAGTTAATTTTCTTCCTAGTAGCTGGTACAGTGCTGTGTTTTGGATTTAGGATGAGAATACTAACACTGATGTTTTAGTTGTTGCTAAATAGTGCTTACACCAGTCAAGGACTTTTCAGCTTCCCATGCTCTGCCAGGTGAACAAGAAGCTGGAAGGGGGCACAGCCAGGACAGCTGACCCAGACTGGCCAAAGGGCTATCCGTACCTTACAACATCATGCTCAGGATATAAATTGCCGGAGTTGGCCAGGGAACAGCAATCACTGCTCGGGGACAGGCTGGGCATCGGTCGGAGGGTGGTGAGCAACTGTATTGTGTATCACTTGCTTTGTATGTTATTATTGTATTATTATTATTTTATTATCATTATTATTATTATTACTACTACTACTATTACGACTATTCTATTTTATTTTACTTCAATTATTAAACTGTTCTTATCTCAGCCCATGAGTTTTCTCACTTTAACCCTTCCAATTCTCTCCCCCATCCCACCGGGGGCAGGGGGAGTGAGGAAGCGGCTGTGCAGTGCTTAGTTGCTAGCTGGGGTTAAACCATGACACCCCCATACACAAGAAGAAGTCTTGGAAGCGAAAGTCAACTCGTTCAGAAAGGAATGATGAAAACACAGGGCCATCATGAGGAGAAGAGGAGGAAGAGGAAGAATTCTTAAACAAGAAAAGTAGCCAGTGTTGTCTCTATACTGACTCATGGATGGTGGCAAATGCCCTGTGGGGGTGGTTACAGCAATTTAAGGACAGCAACTGGCAGCACAGAGGCAAACCCATCTGGGCTGCTGCATTATGGCAAGATATTGCTGCCCAGGCAGAGAACTTGGTTGTAAAAGTATGTCACGTAGATGCTCACGTACCCAAGAATGAGGCCACTGAAGAACATCAAAACAACCAGCAGGTGGATCAGGCTGCTAAGATTGAAGTGGCTCAGGTGGGTCTGGACTGGCAACAGAAGGGTGAATTATTTATAGCTCAGTGGGCCCATGACACCTCAGGCCATCAAGGAAGAGATGCAACATATATATGGGCTTGTGATAGAGGGGTGGACTTGACCATGGACACTATTGCACAGGTTATCCATGAATGTGAAACACATGCTGCAATCAGACAAGTCAAAAGGTTAAAGCCTCTCTGGTATGGAGGACGATGGCTGAAACATAAATATGTGGAGAGCTGGCAGATTGATTATATCACACTCCCAAAAACCCACCAAGGCAAGCACCATGTGCTTACAGTGGCGGAAGCAACCACTGGATGGCTGGAAACATATCCCATGCACAGGACTCATTTCCGAAACAACCTCATAGACACCTGGGCCAAAGAGCATGCCATTGAGCGCGTGTACCACATCCCCTATCATGCACCAGCCTCCAGGAAAATCGAACAATACAATAGACTGTTGAAGACTACACTGAGAGCGATGGGTGCTGGGACGTTCAAACATTGGGATACACATTTAGCAAAGGCCACCTGGTTAGTCAACACTAGAGGATCCGCCAGTCGAGCTGGCCCTGCCCAGTCAAAAGTTTTACGTACTGTAGAAGGGGATGAAGTCCCCATAGTCCACATAAAAAAATATGCTGGGGAAGACAGTCTGGGTTCTTCCTGCCTTCGGCAAAAGCAAACCCATTTGTGGGATTGCTTTTGCTCAAGGACCTGGGTGCACTTGGTGGGTGATGCGGAAGGATGGGGAAGTCCAATGTGTACCTCAAGGGGATTTGATTTTGGGTGAAAATAGCCAATGAACAGAATTGTATGATGTTAATTACTATATAATACTGTATATCATTGCTTCTATGGTGGCTATATGCCATATCAATGGTATTACAGTAAGAATTACCCACATTAATGAAGAATGAAGTTTGATGAAACCGGGCAAAGTGCAGCAGTGATGGAACCCCAACTGGCTTCAGCATGCAACTATCCAACACTACACACCATCTCTCCTGCCCTGAAAGACTGTTATGACAGATGGAACCCAAAGTCACGGACTGAATGAACTCAACGGACATACATACACATACCTTTCACAAAATTCCTAAAACCCATTGAAGGCTTTAACCTCCATTTTAAAGAAGAGGTGGGAAAAAGTTCCAGTCAATATTTAAAGCTGTTATACCACAATTTGTACATCAGCAATTTAAAATTCTGCTTTGGCCTACAACCTGAGCTCTGCTATTCAACTGCAAGGGAAATATTTTACTGGAATGCAGAAGATGTACAGTGCATTCAGCACACAAACCCAGAGAAAAGACATTTAATTGCATTAATAATCATTATGAAAAGAGCATAAAAATCATACAGACCATTCTACTTACTTTAAAAAGGCCTCATTCACAGCCTCCAGAAACTCTGAACTGAGAATTTCTTTTGATGCACCTCCATGGTAAAGAAGGAGCGTTTCCAGCAACGGAGTTAAATCAGGCAAAGTAATGAGAGGAAGACAGAAAAGGGACACAGCATTCACACGACTGGCTGACAGTCTGAGGGGAAAATAAATACAGTTAATTTTTCAGAAAAGTCAAAACTGTAATTTCTAAACTGATAAGGTAAAAGAAGATTAAATTAATTACACAAGGTTAAATGTAAGAGTTGCATACCTAACTGCAGAAAAATTATTTATTGGAATGACTGTTGACATGTCGTTACATATTGTCTGAAGAATCTTAAGAAGTCAGATAAAATCTTGATATTTTAGTGCTCAAGGCAAACCACAATATCAACCCAGTTCTGAAATGCAGCCAGTTGTGTTCACTCAGTAATCACACCCTTCCTAGCAGGGATTGCTTTGTCTCTCCCAGGATCAGCGAAGCACAGGTAAGGAGGACTACAGATCCACAGCTCCCATGTAGGTTTGCTAGACCCTCACAAGAGACCACCTAGCTGCTTTTAAGGCCTCCTGTTGTTTCCATGACCTCTCTCCTCTCAACAGAGACAATTTCTATAAATCAAACAATACGAATCCTGCTGTCTTCAAGTGCTCAGTTGAAAAAATTTGTCTTACAGCTGCATAGTTGAAGGAATATGTAACACTTTTGGATCTTAATGTACAAACCATTCAGTTGACCTGCTTACTAAAACTACATGCTTGGAAATTATTCAAGACAGTGGAACCTGGAACATAAACAAAACATGGAAACTTTGGAACATAAACGACAAGGAAAATGGCACACAATATAAAAGATAACATTTGCAAAAGGAAATCACAAGTTTCCCAGAGTATATATAGTTTCTAGCACATGAAACTGCAAATTTTTCTAGATGCGGTTTTGACAGGAAGATATTTATGAAGACCAAGAACTCTGAAATACTGAATTCTAGCAAATTAAAAGGTGCTAGATTGTTTGTAAAAGGCTTCCTTAGTTGCTGCAAGTTCCTCCTGATTGCATTGTTCACTAAAAGGGGTGCATTCTTTGCAAGAACCCAAAACTGTTTTCTTTGAGGAGCCATCAATACAGTCTATAAAGAGCTGAGACAGGAATTACACTAGAGGGTGCTCTGAGTTCTGCTGCCCTGCATGTATTAAAGCTACCCCCAAACAGATGTTGCCTAATGGTCACTGGCATATGCTGTGACAGAAGCACTATCATTTGTGGACACGGGGTACCATTGTGCCTTCCACCATGAGAGAAATAAAACACAACACATTTTCAAAGACTTGGATTTCTGAGTTAGTACCTAACAAAATATGTGTTTAAGGTTTCTTACACTGAAGTACTTTGAGATGCAGTTTTACTATGAGAAGTGTTTCTGTAGGAATGGTAATTACTGGGCTGATATTTATTGTGCAGTGGTATTTTTCAGGATATACATGTAAAGTTCACAGAGCTAACTCTTTAAATCAGTCCCCTTTACAAAATTCTGTTTCTAATTCCTTATCGAGGATTAGCAAACTTTAGCAGTTTACTTTACTCTTACTTTTAAATTTGGAAGAAAAACCCTGCAAAGGCAATTTTCTTCTTCTTCTACATAATCTTCAAAATATGTTCTCAGAGACTACTGCACAGTGCATTCCACTGTGGGCAATGAATTTGCACAGACATTGTCATCTGTGTTGCTGTAAGCACGAGAAATGAAACGATGTGTACCTCTAACTGCAAACTACATTTGTCTCTGCAACTGGAATAAACAGCCATATCATAATATCTACACTCAAAAATCCACCTAAGTTCAAAGTTTTCCTTTTCTCCCAGTAGAAACCAGATATTTCTCTTCCCAACAGTTTATCAGCTTTGCAGCTAAGTCTGCTTCATGCTACTTTATAAAATGTGGGTATTTGTTTTCTACATTGAACAAAACTTTGTGATACTCCTCATTAACTGTGTCCATCATTTCAGTACTAAAGTCAGCTCTAAATGAATTCAGCTCATTTACTCTTCCTTACACAAACACGTAGGTGCAAGAAGGGAGAAAAATAGCCAAGCTATTGGCTCATGATACAAGGCAGATATTTCAATCAGCCTCCTCTTTTCTGTAAACTTTGCAGGCTATGTGGTCATAGGTCATAAATGTGGTTAAATAGGTCATAAAACTCATTTCATCATATCAGCAGCTTTGACTCTGCAGACCAATAGAATACGCACAGGAGAGTCATAAATTTAAAAGAGAAGACACAAGTTGAGTATGTAGTTTATATTAGAAATATCTATCCTTATTTCTGCTTTTGGTTTTTAGCTGGAATACACTTAATTTATGCAATCAAAAGAATCTACAGACGTATTCAAATATGATAATTTTTAAAGTATTGACAAAAGACTATGATCTGCGTTTCAAGGTCAGTGGCAAGGAACAAATTACACAGTGAAAAGGCACACTCATGTCAAAAAATACTGACAACAGTAGGATTAGACAAACGTATTCCCTTTTTTATGGCCACAGATTTTGGCTTAATTCACTGTATTTATGTAGTGTGGATGAAGAAGGTGATTATTCTCACTGACTACAACTAGACATGTAGAAACACCCCACACAATGTTGCAAGGTGATTATTAGCATCTCCTGATAATCTGGATTGGAGATCTGGCAGAGCACATCGCAATTTCCTTCCCACCCACTTTCTCAGACTCATCCGTGGAAAACCAGGCCAAAGAAGCAGTTAAAGGGTGGAAATATTATGTACTTGAGTACACTGAAAATAGTTGTACATGAAACACATAGTATTGCCACAGTACTGTTTGGTACCAGATTAAGGAACTAATGGAAGGAGAACGAGAGGTTCTTTAAATAAGCATGGACAAATTTTATCATTAATAACAAGTGCAAAGTAACTACTATTCTGTCATATTAAACTATCACTCACACAAGCAGGGAAAAAAATCCTTTGGAAAAATTTTTTTGCTTTTTCTTATAGTAACTGCCAGTTAACTTTGGTTATAAGGATGCATATAGCAGCCAACATTATGATTATGAAGTTCATGAGGTTCAACAAGGCCAACTACAAGGTCCTGCACCTGGGTCGGAGCAATCCCCAGTACCAGTACAGACTGCAGGATGAATGGATTGAAAGCAACCCTGTGGATAAGGACTTCAGAGTACTGGTGGATGAAAAACTGGACATGAGCCAGCAACGTGTGCCTGCAGCCCCGAAAGCCAACCATATCCTGGGCTGCATCAAAAGAAGCCTGGCCAGCAGGTCAAGGGAGGGGATTCTCCCTCTCTGTGCTGCTCCGGTGAGACCCCACTTGGAGTACTGTGTCCATTTCTGGGATCCACAGCACAAGAAAGACATCGACCTGTTCAAGTGGGTCCAGAGGAGGGCCACAAAAATGATCCGAGGGCTGGAACACCTCTCCTATGAGGACAGGCTGAGAGAGTTGGCGTTGTTCAGCCTGGAGAAGAGAAAGCTCCAGGGAGACCTTATTGTGGCCTTTCAATACATTAAGGGGGCTTATCAGAAAGATGGACAGAGACTTTTTACCAGGGCCTGTAGTGATGGGACAAGGGGCAATGGTTTTAAACTGAAAGAAGGTAGATTTAGATTAGATAGAAGGAAGAAATTTTTCACTATGAGCGTGGTGAGGCACTGGAACAGGTTGCCCATATAAGCTGTGGATGGCCCATCCCTGGAAGTGTTCAAGGCCAGGTTGGATGCGGCTTTGAGCAACCTGATCTAGTGAAAGATGCCCCTGCCCAAGGCAGGGGGGTTGGACTAGATGATCTTTGAAGGTCCCTTCTAACCGAAACCATTCTATGACTCTCAGGTTAAGTATAAACTCTTATGTGAAACATAACTTAACAAGCTTGTCCACACCTGAAATTATCTACATATATATCCAACACTTTCCAGCTGAAGCCCAAGTTGCCCAAGACTGTAAAAAGGTCCTCACTGAACTGTAATGATCCAAACTGAAACATATCACAATGATGTAGAGATATTACCTACCTCCCCTGAATGTTAAGTCCATTGAACTGATTTTCTCTGAGTTCTGTTACTAATGAAAAGACCGTCTGTAAAATAAAATAAAATAAAATAAAATATAAAATAAAGTAAATTACACATACTGCAAATAAGCAGGCATTAGTTGCATAGTTCTCTGTGTGACTGACGTACTGTGGAGGTTAACAACTTTCTCTGTTCACTCAGTTTGATTTTTTAATTATTTAATTATTGGTGCCAAATTAAAGCTGTGCAGATCACTGAATAAACTATGCTGCAAAACGTTCTTTAAACACACATTATATACCTTCCACATTTGAAAACTAAGAAGCTATTTATTTTAGCTCTGCTTCCCCAAGAGTTGAGGCAAAACTTTCAGAAGAGCACTACTTATAATTTTTATGTGCTCTATCTAATTTAAGTCAACATATTATGAAATATTATTCACAATATTTTTATATATTAAATGTAAAAGACGCTTTTCCTAGAATTTAGGGCTCATCTACCATTTTAAATGCAGTGCATACAGTCAAAGAAAACATTCCAAAAGTTATGTTCTAATACACAAAATAATATATATAATTTAAACTTCATAGCGAAAAAAAATTAATGATAGGGCAGACATTTTTTGTTATAACACAACATCAACAGGAATTGTTTTTATGAACATCTATTACAGTATAATCTAATAAAAAATTTTCTCATTTGTCCAGAGATCTCCCACTTCATTTTTTCCCTTAAAAGGCTGTAAAAGTAACCAAGGTAAGAAAAGATAAACAAAGTTCAGTTCATGTTCCTTATAACAATGACAGCTCCACATATATGCTTATAAACTGGTGATTTATTATTAACAAAATATCAATTGCACAAAATACTTACATTTTTAACTAAGTGACAATAATAATCTGCTGACGTGTAGCCAAGAGTTGATATGAATGTACTGGTTTCAGCTTCATTACTTTCCCACTTAGAAGAAGAAAGGAGATGGCACAGCAAACTCTGTGAGAAATCAACAGAAGGGCAATAAAAAAGAGTATTAGACTACAACACGCTGTGTAAAAAGAACCGACTGCTATTGAACTATATCAGGGGTAAGATCTTTTGATGGGTTGTGGCCATTTTACACTGTCAACACAGAAGAGCAGGCAGCTCCCATCAACCACAGGAAAATGCTGCAGCTGCTACAATCAAACGTGGGTTCATAGGCCACACAATTTCAGTAGCTGTGCAATAGCAATGCAGGCCATCTGTGTCAAAACCAGACAGATTTTAAGTAGGTTTCAGTTCTCTCAGAGCCATTTCAGTCTGAAGTCATCTGGATAGCAGTAGACACGTTGCTACCCAGCAAAACGATGACCTGTAGTCTTGATCAGTACCATGATCAAGAAGAGAAAGCAGGAAGTTAACATTTATTTTTCTGTATCACTCCTTCAAGACGCCCCAGTATTTTTGATGGGATTCAGGGTCTGGCTTCATAATTTAATTTGCTTAATTTCCTCATTTTTTTGACAAGATTATGATAAAATTTTAGTTTGACATTTACTTCTCCACCAATTTCACTACGGAATGTTTTAAGTCACATTTAATAAAACCTTTTTAATACATCATATAAAAATCAAAACAATCCTTTGATGATACCTTCAGAGTAAAGGCAGATTAGCACATTTGATACACTGGTTCTGCAGGTGCGTACAGAGGACGCTGAACATAGTACTCTGGTTTCATGCTATCTCAGTTCTTCAGCACTATACTACAGCTCTGCTGTCTTTTGGACAGATCTTACATCCCTGCACCTTGCCAGCTGAACTCATTTATGAAAACTGAGGTGTTAAATCTTGAGCAGGTTTTTGCATCCTGCTGTCTTAACGGAGCAGAGGTAGTTTTATGTTGCTTATCAAATGATCTGCTCTGAATTTGTTACAGTTTTCTTTTCTTCCTGTCCTCTATTGCTATATGCTGATATAACAACAGCTACATTCCCTTTTCAGAGATGCATTTCAGGGATTTATACATCATTGACACTTGAAGTACAAACTAAGTTACACTTTGTATGGCAATAAGTATAAAACTCTTTGTAACAGAGGGTCAGGATTAGAGAACACTGAAAAAGACCTTCATTTTAAAAATATGTAATTAAAATTAAAGTTCAGGCAAAAGCTCTGTGACTTCCATGGTCTTAGGGGGTTTCACTCTATGTATTCTTTTTAAAAGAGGGATCTGATGAAAGATTCAAGACTAAAAAAATTAAAATCCGTTAGCTCATTTTCTGCTTTCAGAAATCCAAACCAAATATTTATGAACGCTTTTGTTGAACATCCCTAAGCAACTGCTTCAGAAGTCCTGGAATTAGATGTACTCCATGTGTTCCATATTTGACTAATGTGAGAGAGAAGATACAATCAATCCACAGAAGCACACCAGAGGTCTGAGAAAATTCATTACTATCAAAATAGGTAACAAGCATTTGGGACACCTTATGTATTGTAATTTTGTTTAGGATTATTTTACTACCTTGCAGACTTAGGTTAAATGCCTAAATACCCTTTTCTTTCATTGTAAACCTGTTTTCCTAAATAGCCCTTACCAGGAGAAACTGCTGTTTTGCCGCCACCTAGTGACTTCCCTAAAACTAAGTAGGAAGGAAAGCACTGGCAACAAAGAGTTTCACAGAAGTAATCTATGTGCAACTTGTGCATTCTTAAGAAAAAGACATAAAAAGGTGGATTTTCAAAATGTACAAGCATCTAAATATGGGCAAAGGTGAAGGCTAAAATCTATTAAACTGTACAATCTCCAAATACCCCTTAATCAATTTATTAATATGGAACCACATATATTTTTATTGCCCTTTGCAACTATTGCTATAGTTAAAATTTGTTTTCAGAACACTATCAAGGGTTCAGACAAGTGGTTCCTACAAAATAGCATGGTTTGCCAAGTAGAATGAGATAAAGGATCAGATTGCAAATTGAAAACAAACTAAAGGAAGAGTTAGCAACAACAAACCTGGGATGCCACTTTTGCTAGAGGTAAGGAGGGTGGCTTGAAAAGTACAAAGTTTGTTGGATTGCTCAGTGAAAGACTTGCAAAAAGCTTCACCAGTGAGAAGAACAAACATAAAAAGCTCTGAAAAGGATTTGACAGGTTGACATGGCAGCTAATGACAGCTAAATGAGGGAGCAGCTTAAAAACCTATATATTCACCTGTAACACTACAAAATATATTATCTAGTGACCCTCTCTGTAACCAGAATTTTCCAAGGATAAAACTAATCAAACACTATTTATGTGAAGAGTAATTTCAAAATTACTTTCCCTCTACCCTTGTGTAACAGTCATTGTTAACCAATCCATACAGAAAAAGACAAGACAAAATTACTACACATAACAGAGTCTGCCTATGGCCTGCACCACCTTCCTGCACTTTTTTCTTTAGTTGGTTGTTGGTTTTTTTGTTTGTTTTTCCTTTTCTGAGCACTTTACTACATTCATGCTAGGATTTTACAGATCACTTCAGTTATTTTTTTGGAACACACAAAACCTCTGAGCAGCCAGAAGGGGGCAAGGGAAACAGGGGTAAGGAGACAGATACCATAGTCAAGATGAAAGGAGGTATTAGGCATGTAAAAAAGAAAGGTATGTATTAAAGGTGAAAAACATTTAGAATTCAGCTCTGTGTCTTATATATTTCATTTTACAGATGCTATTGCCAGTGTAAAGCCTGAGACATACCCACATGCAACAAAGGTAAGAAATTTGGTAACAATAATTTAAAGCATTTCTCTTTTAAGGTTTAAAGGCTTTCTTTGGTCCAAAACATGTCCAGAAAGTTGTCCTTCTCTCTAGAAAATGTAGCTCATTTACTGCACATAATTCTGGTTGTATGTGGTAATTCTTTACTACTATGTATTGCATTAGCAAAGACCTGTCTGAAAGAAAAGTAAATATTGACAATTCACTCTTACATTTGACGAATGGACAGTTAGATGGATAAGGAATCAGCTAGATGGCTGTGTCCCAAGAGTTACAGTTAACAGCTCAATGTCCAACTGCAAACCAGTGACAAATGGTGTCCTTCAAGGGTCCACACTGGGACCAATACTATTCAATAACTTCATCAATGGGATGGGATTGAGTGGGACAGTGGGATTGAGTACACCTTCTGCAAGTTTGCAGATGACACCAAGCTGTGCGGTGCAGCTGATACACCTGAGGGAAGGGATGCCATCCAGAGGGAATTTGACAGACTTGAGGAGTGGGCCTGTGCGAAGCTCATGAAGTCGAACAAGGCCAAGTGCAAGGTCTTGCATCTGCGTCAGGGAAATCCCCAATATTAATGCAGGCTGGGGGATGATAATATCTGTAATATCAATTTAATGTATTGAATATCAATGCAGACTGGGGGGTGATAATATCTTTAATAATAATATTTTTATTATATTAATATATTAATAACTTTAATATCTTTATCAACCATCTGGACAAGGGGATCGAGTGCACCCTCAGTAAGTTTGCAGATGACACCGAGTTGGGTAGGAGTATTGATCTGCTGGAGGGTAGGAAGGCTCTGCAGAGCGATCTGGACAGGCTGGATTGATGGGCCAAGGCCAACTGTATGAGGCTCAACAAGGCTCAGTGTCAGGTCCTGCTCTTGGGTCACAACAACCCCATGCAACCCTACAGGCTTGGGGAAGAGTGGCTGGAAAGCTGCCCAGAGGAAAAGGACCTGGGGGTGGTGGTTGACAGCCAGCTGAACATGAGCCAGCAGTGTGCCCAGGTGGCCAAGAAGGCCAATAGTATCCGGGCTTGCATCAGGAATAGTGTGGCCAGCAGGACCAGAGAAGTGATCGTCCCCCTGTGCTCAGCACTGGTGAGGCCGCACCTCGAGTACTGTGTTCAGTTTTGGGCCCCTCACTACAAGAAGGACATTGAGGTGCCGGAGCGTGTCCAAAGAAGGGCAACAAGGCTGGTGAGGTGTCTGGAGCACAAGTCTTATGAGGACCAGCTGAGAGAACTGGGGTTGTTTAGTCTGGAGAAGAGGAGGCTGAGGGGAGGCCTTATCACTCTCTACAACTACCTGAAAGGAGGTTGTAGCGAGGTGGGGGTCAGTCTCTTCTCCCTAGTAACAAGCGATAGGACAACAGGCCTCAAGTTGTGCCAGGGGAGGTTTAGATTGGATATTATGAAAAACTTCTTCACCGAAAGGGTTATTAAGTATTGGAACAGGCTGCCCAGGGAAGTGGTTGAGTCCCCATCCCTGGAGGTATTTAAAGGATGGGCAGATGTGGTGCTTAGGGACATGGCTTAGTGGTAGACTTGGCAGTGCTAGGTTAACGGTTGGACTTGATGATCTTAAAGGTCTTTTCCAACCTACATGATTCTATGATTCTATGAATGGATTGAGAGCAGCCCTGCAGAGAAGTACTTGGGGATACTGGTGGATGAAAAATTGGACCTGAGCCAGCAATGTGCGCTTGCAGCCCAGCAAGCCAGAGATATTGGAACAGGTTGCCCAGAGAAGTTGTGGATGCCCCATCCTTGGGAGTATTCAAGGTCAGGTTGGATGGGTCTTTGAGCAACCTGATCTAGTGGAAGGTGTCCCTGCCCAAGGCAAGGGGGTTGGACTAGGTGATAGTTAAAGGTCCCTTCCAACCCAAACCATTCCATGATTCTATGATTGGTGTAAGGAGAACTGTTTCCTGAAAACAAGATGCTTCCAGCTGTTCTATCGCATAATCCTCTTGTAACAGTACACTTCTGTGTAAGCACACAAATGGTTTGGAAGGGGTAGTATAATGGCCAGAAATAAAGCTTATACCTAATAACCTCCAACTAAAGACAGGGGATTTTTATATGATTTTTCCAGCCACTTAGCAGGTAAGCTGGATAAGGCAAACTCAGCTGTTGTGAAAAAACAAATTTTCCGGTTAGAACATGGAAAGATAAAACAAGCAAACCATTCCAAGAGATAATCTCTAAAGAGACAAACTGACTGAGAACAAAAAGATCATCAGGTAATTATTTTCTTATGATATTTGTCCATCCTCTTTCATCCTATACATCATTAACTTGATTACCAAAAAGACAGCATAAACCAGGAATAGCTAATTTTTAACTAAATGGCAGTGAAAACTTGTTTTTACCTCAAGCTTCAAAGTTCACAATGTTTAAATTCCAGTAATTCTCAAGTCTAAAGGTATTGTATCAGTAGTTATTTCACATCATACTGCAGAACTTGGTTAGAAACAACTCTGAGACCAAGTGTAAAACAATGTTTTCTTAAATGTAAGCTGCTCCTTTCACTTTTGAAATCAACTTTTTTAGAAAATACTATAGAGAAATCTAGAAGGTTTCAGGAGATTTTCTGACACAGGTCCTTATAGGATGCTATAGAAATATTCAAAAATAATAATAGGTTCCATTATTGCACTATGAAGCCCCCACAAAGCATTGTGGAAAAGAAAAAAAAATAACATTTTATATAGCCACAGTGTGGATTTCTGGGGTCAGAGAAACCAGTAATTTGAGACTAATGACTTTTAAGGAATCATTTCAAACCCAATAGAAGGTATTCAAGAACACAACGAGAAAGTTGTCAATACTAAATGCATTCCTGTATTGATGATCTCAGTCATGAATCCTAGCCTACTCCAGCAAAGTAGACAATTTGAGATCTACATAATCATAATTTATTTCTCGCAGTAAATCAATTACTACTCAGTGTCTAATCCTGCCATATTCTACAAGCCAGAAAAATGGATGAGTCTGTGGCAGAAGTGCTACATTCAGAAGTAAAAATAACAAGGTGTCACGATTCCGGAAAATGAACAGCAGTCAGGCATACTGTGATATCAGAAATTATTTCTTTCTTGATTTCCCTCAACATTGATTAAGTAGGAAGCATGAAGGAAACCACCTTGGTTCCAGTTGCAAGAGAATACATCCATCCCTATGGCCTTGGATTAAATTTCTGCGACATAATCCCTTTCAGCCTTAAACTGAATCAATGAATTTTCATGAAGCCCTCACAATGACCAGCTTCCTTGAACAACCTTGCCAGTGGCTTCATGTTATTGATGCAATTTATACTAAGTAATATTCTAGCTAACTCAATTTAACATCCACTGCTGCACAGAGATTTCTAATACCCTTAACAGGCAGATAATCCTAGGAGCATTTGCATGAAGACATAAAATCATTTACTTTATCAGTGTACACACAGTGCTTCATATCTACCAGTAGTGGAGGAGGCCTGATTTAACATTTACTCCTCTGATTTATAGATTGGCTATAAGGCTGTCCCTTATTAATTCACTCAGGGAAAGTGAAGGGAATGAGAATAGACTTGAAACTAAAGACTTCTGAGAACACAAATGGAGAAAACAAGTCACTATGTTCCCTGGTTACCCTCCGCCTGTATCTAAAGAAGACTAAGCGACTGAAAAACTTTTCCTACATATCACTTTTCAATTAAGCTAAGCCAACGCTTTTGATACTCCTCTTTAGGTAATGAAGGCTGATTTCCATGTGCTACAAGGGATTTGTTGAATTACTCCACGAAGCTTGTTTCTCAGAGACAACCATCTCTTCAAGCATGTGTGTATGAAAGCCTGGAAATTATTTTCCTGGAGCAGAATTTGCCCCTCCACTGAGATAAACTGCACAGCACCAGGCAGATACCAACTCAGCTAGTATCCACAACTCCAGAAAGGAAGAGGAGGTGCTTTAGTCTTCTGATACTGCCTTTACTAAGCAGGGATCCAAAAGCTCTGAAGCCTTTTTCCCCTTCTTTCTGTAATAGGAAATATCTTCCTGCTCATGTTGATGGGGAAAAATATAGAAGCCTGAATTAAAGGCACAATTACCTCTGAAATTAGACATCAACACAGAAATAGCACTTGATTTTTATTACAGGACCACATGACAAGTTTTATGCTAGTAACTATATTTGTGCAGCAACTGTCCTGGAATTTATAACAGTTTCAAAGACATTCCAGGGGAGCCAGATAAACCAATTTGTTTCTGGAAAGTTCTCAACACCCTCTCTCCAAAGTATTTATGATTCTGAATGTCCTCAGAAGCAGATGTGAAAATCAACAGTGGCAATATATTTTGGAGAGAGGAAATGGATGGTTTCACTGGGATGAGCCATTCAAACCTGATACTGATTAGGACTTCCCAATGACACTACTGGGCTCTTTTTGCCAACTTGGATGAGTCAAAGCAACAGGCAGAGCAGGATGGAACAGAAGGATCTATCATTTTTCCTAAAGCATATTTCTCTTTAGTATAGCCTCCTTGAAACACAGACTGCCATTATTTTTTGAGAAGAGATCATTAATTACATTTTGCTGAAAATCATGATCTATGTGAATTTGTTGGAATTTGTACAACATACCCAAGGGTAAATTTCTGAAATCTGGTCAAGTAACAGGTTTATTTCTGACTTTTCCATCTGCTTCGACAGGAACCAGATTTCCTCAGTTCTGCTAAGAAAAAGCAGATAGAATAAGAAAAACTAAATCTTATTCAGAGGAAGCATTAGAAGTAAGTGCTATTTCCTCTTCGCATTTTATCAGATTTTGGAATGAGTATTTATTTTATGGCAATGATTTCAAGAGTCTGTACATCAATTTTGTTCTTAGGAGTTCCCTGTACAGTCAGGCATTTATTTCAACACAGGTCTAGAAGACAAGAGATCAAATTCTATGTCCAACCTGGCTTTAAAAAAGACTTCAAAACTGTGTAATCAATCACAACATTAATGATAAATTAGATAGCATGATTTCCAATAATTATTAAAAAATAAAAATGCTGTACAATAGGTACTGTTTCTTTCTTTACATTGGTAGGATTCTAACATCCCAAATTAATTCCTAAATTATTTAAACAGTTCTCAGGAAGCAAGGTATACACATTGCTCTGACTTGTTTAAATGTAAATTAATTTGTTTGTTTGCTAGCTTTCAGCAGCTCAGTCCAAACCAAATTCCTCCAGATATTTTTTAGCAATATTTTCTTAAAAATCTTGCCTGAAAGCTTAAGAGTTTTATTGTGCCCGATACCCTCTAGATTAAATGACCAACAATAAAACACAAAAGGTCTAGATTTTTATAATCTTTTTACTATGAAATAAACAGCCAGTTCTGGAGAATCGTAGTGGCTTAGTCTGTAAATGATGAGGCAGCATGCTCATTCAGAGACCATGTCAACACCAACTGTTTATGAAACCAGTTCTGTGAGTAGGATGCTGACATTAACAGAATTCATATTATTTCCACACACTTATTGAATCATAACAAGTCTGTGACTTTTAATTTTGCTTAAAAGACCTCTTGCTCACTTGCTTCTTAGTTCCAGGAAAAGACAGAAAATTAGTTTTCCACAAACCAAAACCAAAATGTAAAAGAAAATAAGGTAGTAAAACATCATACAGATTTAAACATAATGTAGCTTTCAAAGTACTGTTTCACTCTAAACAATCTTGTTTTCTCAACATTTTACAAAAACCTCAGTGTATGAATTAGGGGAAATTATATGGCCTATGCTTGTTAACAACTTAATTATTATCAATATGTGAGAGTGTATTTTATAAGCTAGTAAAAAAAATTTCTGTAACTACTTACCATTGATAACCTAATCAAAATCTCCAATTTCTGCTTTAAAATTAAAATTGTTTCAAACACAGTTCAAATAGACAGAATGTTATACTAGGCACACACATATATTTCAATGATTAGCTAGTCTACACAACCTCCCATTTTACCAAACTGAATCTACTCTCAGTAACCACTGAGAGTTTTTGCACAAAGAAATCACTTCAGTTCTAACTTCACTTTAAGAAAGCTTAGAATATTCTTCAGTAACTTACTGGACCAGGGCCAAACCTAAGTATAGGGTGGGGAGGGGCTTTCTTCCCACATTTCTTTCTGACATTTACTGTCAGGAAGTTTTTTTTTGTTTCAGCACAGTTTATGGATACACATTCTTTGCATTTATGGGATGGTTTTCATTAGCTAAATTCTACACCAGCACACTAAATAAAATTGTTGGCCACAAGTACATGTTTAGGATTTATTGGAGCTTCTCATTTTTCTCCTTATTCACTTGGAATGACAATCTGACATCTGCCCACATCTAAATCTCCACTGATAACCATGAAAGACTAGTTGATGGTAAACAAATTATTCTGCTAAACGCTCCTACAGAGATGAGGGTCTTGCCATTTAAGCATGTGATCAAGTTACAGAAAATCTATAGATAAATGACTAGACTGAGTTAATATTACTTTAGAGTTAAAAAAAAATCCAGGAATAATACTTTCACAAAATTCATGTTGTCAGATGCACAGACTTCACTGCTTTTCACATATTCCCAGACAGGAAAACATAGATTCTATGAAGTTCTCCACACTGTACCTGATGTAACAGAGCCCTTCACCCTGTTCTCTCCTTGAAGCATGCAAGCAGGCTCACCTTCAGTCAGTGTTTGCAGTAAACCTGCTCAAGTGCTCTTACATTAGACCAATTTCCTTAACTTTTTTTTTACAGCTTCCACAACTGTAATTGCAATTTGCTTTTTTAAAAAAGTAATAATGGCAAAAATACACAAAAGGGCCATGAAAACCTACTAGAAAAACTTAACTGAAAAAAACCTCAAAAACCCATTCAGATAGATATGCTTTTTCTTTAGAAATTAATGTATGCTATGAATTGTGTTAATCTTGCTGACACATGTAGCTTATTAAAAAGACTAGGCTCATATTCTACCTCTGTTTCTTAAAATGGAAGAAAAACGTTACACACTTCCTATAATTCAAAATGAACGTGATCCTAATTTCCAAATGATATGCAGCAAAGAAAATTATGGGAAGGGGCAGGGGGAGGGGCCGGGGAGGGAAGCTGCATTGTTGTTCCCTCACCAATTCAAGCTCAGTTAACTTCTGTGAAACTAGTATAGGAAAAACATGTTGCACTACTACTGTGGCTAAGACCACACAACTTCTTAATGGATGAGTTCCAAAACCTAAGCTCCATCTGCAAATCACTAACAAAACCCTTGGAAATCATAAGAAAGAAGCTAAAGAATTGTGGGGCTGGCAAGCTTTGAGTCTACTCTTGGCCTCAGACAGGAAAAGCTGTTTCAAATCTCCTTCTCTTTTCTTTCTCCTCTCCCTCTAAGAAACACCCACCTAGAAAGTGCTATTACTCTTTGTATTAAAAAGGGGAGACTTTTGCTGCTGAAATAAAACACACATTTACACTAACTTACAAAAGGAAATTCAATAGCTTTACCAGAGTCAACCGTAAATCTTTTTTTTTTTTTAAAGCCCTCTGGTTTAACTAGCCAGAGATTTAGAATTAATTTCCCTCTTCCCTCCACAATTTTCAAAAGCCAAAATGCAAGCTTCCCACAGAAGAATTCCTGAAATCCACAAAAAAATATGTGGAAAAGAGGGATGAATAAATTTAAGTTGAGAAAGAGTGGATGCATCATAAAATGGTTTCACTTTTAGTTTTATCTGTGAGTTCAGTAATTTCTAGAAAAAAGATAATCCCAAACTTATGCTTTGTTTCAATAACTGTAAGTGCCCAATGTCAGATTTTTATATTTCCAATAGGTACATGTTGCAAATACCCGAAGATCACCTAACCTAGGAGAAATTACTTTTAATCACTTGATTTTGGGCTTCATAAGTATCAAGCTGTTAAAAGTTTAAGGGGAGAAAAATGTTCACTGAACTTTTTAGCAATAAAGCACAAAATACATCATATACATGGTGATGCAACAACTGCTGGTAACTAATTATATTAGGCTGAGCAAAAATATCTAACACCAGTAGAATTTCTTTAAATAGAGACCTCTGTTTGTCAGTAAGAAATCATTATTCTTTACTAGAGCCACCTGGCACTACTAAAGTGCTCTGAGAAATGTCAGCTGGCTAGCAAATTGTGACTCTTGCTGTTAAAGCTTGAGCAGCCTTGCAGGAAAGCAGAATCCCTAGTTTCTCATTTGTTCTTTGAGATACTTAGCTTTTGTTTATTTTGGCCCAGAAGTCAAGAAACTATTTATATGCATGTTAGCTTGGCATTGTTAAAGAATTAACTATTTGAAAAAGAAGAAGAGAGGTCTGTTTTCCCTCAGTCCATTCATATTATCATACTATTTTTAACCAGAAGAATATGGTAATACTTGCAAATTTGCAAACATTGCAAATTCTCTTACAACCTACCAATACAGTTATCTATAGGTGACTAGAGAAGATCCAAATCAGCTTAGAAAGCTGATTCATAAAGAGGTTAGTGAGAAGGCTAACAATTTATAGGTATAATCTATAGAAATGACAAAGAACTCCCGCCACACGGCTTTCTAAAAACTGAAAGAACAACAACACCAGAAAAATACTGTCAGTGAACTCAGTAAAACTTTGGGACAATAAGCATTGGAAATTGATTATGTGCTGTGTATCAAAACCCATCTTCATTCCTAAATGTTCTCTCACTACGTTAAAAAGAGCCAGCCCCAATCTCTTCTTGTATGAGTATCCCTTAACATCTTCAATCACCCTCCTGTCCTTTATGAACAAAATTCTTTTAGAACATATTCTATTAGAATTCTTGAATACATACTATCACTGTATCAACTACTTACTCATCTTTCATTCATCCGTCAATTCCAATTTTCACTGCAATCTTCCCCCTCCCCCAGAAGTGACCCACTCTAACCGCACCGAAGAATCTTGCTTTTTAACCCACTAGAGGCAGAACTGTATATGAGCAAGTTTAAGAGGCAGATATGTCAAATCTGAAGCAAGTATTGCTGGGAGAAGTGGGTTGCCCTAGGTGTGTACCCAGCGCAGTACACACACTTCAACAGCTGGTGCAGCTGAACAAAGACGTTAAACAATGGCTCTGAAATCACTTCATCTCTGGCCTACATATTTTGTGTATGAACAGGACACACACACCAGGGACAGGAATAAAGAGCGCCAGCAGCTCTAAGGAGCTCATTTCCCTTTCCAGGTTCGTACCTAGGACACACACACACACACAAAAAAAAATCGCACAAAGGATTGAGAAAAGTGCCCTTATCACTCATTACTCCCTCAGAACACATTGCAAAGCAAGCAGGCTTGGTCCTCAAAACTGAATTTTAACCAGTAATTTAAAAGTTGAAAATCCCATATCACATTAGGAGTTCATTAAGTCATTAGGCTCTAATTAATGATGTCAGATCTTAAAAGTGTGCATATATCTCATTTAACAGTCTTTTGCTTTCTGTTTTGATTCAAAGGAAAACTGACTTTCAACTACCACTTACCCAGTGAAAGTTAAGACGTTTCTTTCAAGCTCATTTACATACTTAATTCCACATATGCTTAAATATAATATAAAAACTCATCTATCAAAATGTATCCTTTCATGCCCATACACTTATATAATAGAATTACAGTATCTGTCCTCAACTGCAGTTGACTTACGTACTGCAAAAAGGCCTGTATTTGCATGACACCAAGTTTAGCCATTTAAATCTATTTCATGAAACTCAAGATTCCAGATGAGTATATGTCAAACATTAAGGAGGTGAAATCAGCTTCCAAAGCAGTAAACTGGCTGCCAAGTTAAAAAAAAAATAAAAAGTTCCTCTTCATTTTGGTTGGAAGAAAAATGCTGTGCTAGTTGCTAGTGGGTAGAGCAACAGTAAAACATTTTCAAGAAACAGTAAAACAACACTGAGCATCGAAGCAAAAAAATTGGGAGAATGAAAACAATGAAGATGAAAGGCTTTTAAAAAAGGATTAAACATTATACAGCACTTAATGTAAGTGCAGAGGTTTCTTCTTATTGCCAAAAAACAACAAAACACTCAGGTTTTAAAGTAACATATATTTTAACAAAAACAAAAAAAGACCCCAAACCCAAACAACTTTTTGAAGCGTCTATATATATTACATTATATACTATTTACTTCAAGCAGAACTGATTTGGTAGGAAACATGACCTGTATGGTTTCGGCTGACAAAAGCAAGCAGCCAAAAGGAGGGGCGAAGGGAAGCTATATTTTCTCAAAATTAAAAGCCCCTAAAAGGCTGTGGAGTGCTGTTTACTTCAGCTGTTTTACAACCACTGCTGCATGAAGAAGGGATTGACTGAAATGTCTGCAGCCCGTGGCCACCCACACTATGGGAAGCACTATGATTAAAGAGAGTGCTACGTTCTTGTATCTGCCAGCAAAGTCTGCTCCATGCTGTAATTATTATACTTGCAGTCTTCTTATAATCTATTGCATCTGTTGCGGCAAGTCCCCTTACATTGTCCAACAAGAAAACCATTGAACATGAATAGCAAGTTATTTTTAATGTGCACAAATGGCTCAAAAACTGGATACTTTAAATACTTCTCTTTTAAGTTTATGAAAATATTTTGCCTTATAGCATAGCCAGTGCCATAGTGAAAGCAGATCTGCCACTGAAACATTCACTTTAACCTACCTACCAAAAGATATAGCCTGACACACCACCCTTTCACCCCACATCTTTATAATGAGCTAAATCATTGCTTTAGATCTTTAAAGCACAAAACCTGTGAATTGTGGATTAGACATGTACCTAGAGAGCACTAAAATATTATAATTCCATTTACCAATTTGTTAAGTGATTACACACATTGAACATTTCCGATGATCCTATGATTTAAATGCAGTATAACTTCTCTCTTTCTCTTCAAGAATGTTTAGTATTTCATAGTAGCAGTAACTTTGAAAACAATAAAGTAAGCCCTAAACATCAAAATAAGTAAGAGTTCTCTTAGCAGAAAATTTTATTTCAAATTCTGACCTCTGCAATAAGTAGTAAAAAAGGTCAAAATTTATATTCCATGCATTCTTCTGATGCTGTTTGGTGCTCTATCACACAAAATTAAGTAGTACAATGCTGTTGTTGGAAGCACAACACATAGCTGTTACTGCACTCTTCCCTACCAAATTTATGAGGCAGTCTGTACCATTTCAACAATTTTGCCAGGAGCTGGCTGCACAGATGCTCCTGTGAAAAGCACAGATTTTCTACTGGCTATAAATATGAAGTGTTACACTAAGCAGTATGCCACCCCCTAGCAAAGGAGAGAAGAAGGGTGTACCAAAAGCAAGGCTGAATGAAAAAAAATCAAGGACTGAGTAAAAGCTCGTTCATCTCCACCCACTCCAGACCACTTCCTGAGGAAATGTCTTTAGACCCTCTTTGATATAAACCTTTGATTAGAGGCAAGGGTAAATTCCACATATAGTGACTAAGGAGAAGTGTCACAAAGACTCCTGAAGGACCAGAGAAAAATACAGAAAAAATTAGTAGGGAAAGTATAAACAAGATACATACTTTAATCATCATCAGATGTCTTTCATCTGAAGGAATACACTACAGTCTTTGCAGTGATCAAAGTTCCTGATGATTATTTGCACAGGTTAGAGGAGGAATGACAACTCCTCCTTTCCAAACATACCAAAAAAGCCATAAGATCCCTAAAACCACAAGAGTGAGTCTCAGAAAGTGATTAAATAACTTTGAACTACTTTGGCCTCCGGGAGGCTTAACATTTTCCATTTCTCTCTTGGATACATGCCCCCTGGAACACAGACCTCTCTCTTCCCACAGCTGCTAGGGAAGACTAGATCCCCTTCTCCACACCTCCCCTTTCCTCTTAAACTGGCATTCCGTTCTGATTATTTTGTATTTTACCTATGATAAAGTATTATAGTGATACTATCAGAAAGATAAGAAATAGTCTAAAGAAACTAGTTATCCTAGTTTGAATATTGCTAAAATTAGTGTTCTCCCCTCAGAGAGGGGAAACAACAAAAACAAAGTTTCAAATGTTTTATTTGTAATAAAACCATGCTAAAACCTATGCTCTATGACACAGATTCGTTCTCCTCTAACTTTCTCAGTAATAAATAGCAGGTGACGTATGTTCATAATTTTAACTCAAATATCTCAGTTCAGCTCTTGATCTCCCTCTTTCAAAACTGTCTAGATAAGAAGGAAAAAACGCGTTTCTCAGTGTGACCTCTAGCAATTCATAAGCCTTTTAATAGATGCATTAGCCATATATGTCATTAATATAGTATTCTTATCTCACAGAGACATCATTTATTGTAAATCCAACATTATTTCAATATTTTTCTGCATCAAATGGTATTGGGGCCCATTTGCCCCTGTGGAAAGACAAATGAAAACTTATTTTAGGCTCTTCCTAACTTAACAAAGCAGACTAAAGAACAGATCTTGAGGTTCGTTATAATTTGTGCACTAAATATCTTTGTGTTACCTTAAATTCCGATCTCCTAGAAAAATGTGAGCTTGTAGATTTTCTTTTATAAAGACAAGAGAATACTTAAAAGAAAAAAAGAGAAAAGCTTTTTACATTATATTTGGATTATTCTTAACATATCATGTTCTTTCCTAACAACATTTTCTGAGGTGTTCTTAACCATCTGACAAAGCATGCATATAAATAAAGATAGTGTGTAGCGAGTTTTATTAAAAGATGACAAGTATATTGGTCACAAAATCAAATCAATACTCTTCACCTAAGAAGAGCCTAGCATAATTCCAATGTACAACCTACATCTTCATGTATAAATTAATGCATCTATATTAGAGTTGGTAATGTTAGAGAGAGAATGAAGAGATGGAACACTGTCTCCTTAAATCACAATGATCTAATTTATATTAAACCAAGCTTATAAGCAACAATAGTAAAAACAAGCCAAAAAATGTTCTTTTATGAAGGTCATACTTTCCACTAATTGTTTTTCTTCTAAAAAAGAAATTGCTTTTCTTCTAAAAAATATAGAATACAGTGCAATTGCAGTTCTTTGAGATGTGCTGGCATGCAGACATCTATTCCATCAAAAAAGCATTCACGAAAAAGGGAATGTTTTGCAAAAAGAGCATATCATACCCTGCCCTATCTTGTGGTAGATGTGTGACCTCAAAAGAGTCGTATACACCCTAATAAATTCAATTCTTACTAGAAAGAAGTTGGTAAGGAAGTCAGTAAATGTTTAATGGACAACAGCTCTTCAAGTTATAAAGAGAAAACCTTCTCTCACTTTTGAGTACTTACCTGAATGCAAATTCACACTGTGGGAAACTTGAGTCCAGTAGAGGATCTTGGAGTTGTCTTAGAAAAAGACATTCTGCCAAGGATGATATTGTTTCAGGGAGCCTCCAAGATGACCTGTTGTTTGGTGAACGTATGCACAGAACTTCAAGTAATCATCCCACACATACTGGCATGAGGCCCAACTTCTGGTGGAGTATGCCTGTATCCCTTGAATACTTTTGCACTCTTACAGTATATCCTAACAGAACTCACCATCTTTATGGACATTTTCTTCATATAAGCACTATGCTATGTTTATTTCAGCAACTGAAATAAAACAAATGGGGAGAATAACAGGAGTGTTTCTTTTTTTAAAAACCTAAGTGTGGAGAAGTATTAAACATGAATTTTGGAGAAGAAAACAGCCAAGCAAATCTGAGCCAAATATACAGACAGGAACTACAGCTGGGCTGAAAGAGACTAAGATATGCAAACACTAAACAACCACTGATCCTGGGGAAAAAAGAGGGCATAAGGGAAAAGGTATATCAGTCTCTGACCAACAGATGAGGAGAGGAGCTGTAAAAAACTAAGATACTGAGAAGTTCTGGGCAAAAGGATCTCTTGTTCATTACTGAGGCAAAATGGTTCACCTCAAGAAACCCACATCCTGGGTCTCCAGATCATAATCTTGTGTCATAAATATACCTTCATAAAATCAAGGAGAAATGACAGCAAGTGGGTTTGATGATTCACTGTATGAACTACTGCCCAGCTCAGACAAGATCATGTTTTATCCTTCTTTCTACTTAGGCAAAATACTTCAAAATGTTACCCACTATCATCTGGTTAAGATGATCAGCAGACAGGGAGTACAAGCAGCCTTGAACTCTCAAATGTTAATATTCAAACTTTTCTTGACAGGAGAATAAAAACATTAAAAATGTTCACCAACTGTGAAATTGTCTCCCTGCCCAAAACCAGGTCACTACAACAATCACCCAGGCTAAAGAGGCAAAAAGTGAAACCGGCTCCCTTGACAGATGTTAAAGGACTCACCATCACAGGAGAAAGGATATTCCTGGATGCAGAAAAGCTGACTGAGTGGATTAGATATTGAGAAACCAATTGTACATTCGAAGCTTAAAAGGACCCCAGTGTGAAGTCTTGTATAAGAAGTAAAGGTATTTGACTGAAACTTTCAGGTGAGATTCTAGTCTGACAGTACAGAGTTAAGTCCTTCCTAGTGGGAAAGTAGTCATGAAAGAACTATGCTCATGGAGACCAAGTCTCCCTGTTACTTCAACCAAGTGTATCAAAGGAGAATATATTTGTCATTGTTTACCTGAAGAACCATGATGATCAAAATGTATGACGTGTATGGGGACCTGAGCTGCTGAGGCATTTTCGCACAGCAAGTTGTCTTGACAGAAGAGAATAAACCTCCTGAGATAACCTGCTGACAGGAGGGAGACTTCCACAAAACCCACTGGTGCTAAGGAAAGCCAAATATCTGCTCATAGGCACGAGCTATTATGAAGCACTGGTACTTACAGCAAGAGAGTGTTCATAAGGGAATTTGAGATTAGATTTTGAAATTCTGTCTATGTGACAGAAAAAACTGCTCCATTACGAAATACATTAGTCAACCTCTCTCTTATTTATTGTAGCAGCCTGTAATGGCTACAAATTACTCCACTAATCAGATGAAATCAAGTCATCTAGAGTCCCTGTATAGACCTCTTACTTATCAATTAGACCAAATAGAGAATGCTTGGATGGAGAACATTCTCTGGGGTTTCACTTTTGAGGGATTTGGAAAGTGTCTGGAGAGCAGATAAAGCACTTCACTGTCACACACTTTCCACACCACAAGATGCTCCTTTCATCTACCAGAATACTTCCAGTTCCAGCAAGCTTATATTAGACCACAACATCCCAGCATCGGTTTATTCTCAATCTCTAACAAATGCACTCACCTTTGTGTTCAGACATTAAATCAACAAACTTTGCTTTGGCCATCTGGGAGAAACACACTGTGACCCTTGGGCAGAAAGAATTCACAGGTAATAATCTGTCCCACTTCCCCACTTAAAGTCCTTTCTATCACCATCTGTAGAGCTGTTCTCACAGTGCACAGGTTGTCCAGTTACCTCTCGTATACATATACGGAATATGCTATGATTATTAAAAATAAGTGAATAGGGAAAAAAACTCTATTAAATATAGTATCTTATAGGGAGACTACCTCTGGGAAACAGAGCAATAATCAAAGCACTTTTATTTTTCTAAAAAGTAAGTAAATCTATGCCTACCCAGCTTTAGTGGATTCTCACTTGACTGCAATTTCAAATTCTGAAATAAGCCTTAACAGATTTCTTTGAATCATGTCATATTTATTTGAGACCAGTCTAAAACATCTCTGTCAAAGCTAAGAATTTTTATATCTGTGAATAAGGTTTGTTTTTCTCTTTTAATATACTTTTCTGGTGTCTTAAAGTAACCACCATGACAAGTCTTAACAAAACCACCAGAGTACTGCAATACTGTCCCTTCACCTGCTCAAACTGACAGGAATAATCAGAACGATGTTGTTGTGACCCTCTGAACTAGTATTCTGAAATTACATTGTTGTACTCTTAAATTACATTCCCTAACGCTACCTCTAGCAATTAATACACACGGTATGTTTGAAACGAGACAAGCTTAATTACACAGGAACAGAAATACCATAAAAATAGCTTTCTATCTAGCTAGTATCCTGTCTCTGACAACAGCCAAATGCAGAAGCCTTAGGCAAACTTGTACGAACACAGCAGGCATCTAGTTGTATCTTCCTTAACCCTTTTTCCTAGGGGTTTGGCTGCCTGTGCTCAAGGCCAGCTGTCATACAGTGCTGTGTGAGCTAGAGTTGTAAGAAGCTCGGTCCTTCTGGCTTCACTTGAGAACTGCAGTTAAGCATAGGCAAACAAGGCTTTTGGTCCTTGCCTGAGCTGCGTTGCAGTCACGCCTGTGGTTGGTCGCGCACCTCGCTGCTCTGGAGCCTGACCCATGGCTGTGACTTCCCAGCTTGACCTTGGACCTGCCTCATCACTGTGAACCTGGTCTGGCGACCACTGGACTCACGTCTGACCCTGGACTTGCTCTGCTCTTCTTGTGCAACTGCACCATTTCTGCGTAAAGCCACAGCCGCACCTGCCTTCTAGTCACCTGCGGGTCCTGGCTCGCCTTCCCCCGTGCAGCAGCCTGCCCTTGGTGCTCCCTCACACCAAGTGTGTCAGTGCCCAACTACCTACACTCAACTTCCTCTGTCATGTAATGGCCTCCATACGCAACCTCACAGGGCGCCACTAACAAGTCTTTTCAATTAGCCTCTGTCTTTAATACTCTCAGATCTTACATGAATTAAACAGTTGATCTACACCTAAGTTTTGCTTCACTGAGGTTTTTCCAAATGCTTACTGGATTTTCCAGCAAACAGCAATTCTGTCCAAGGTCTGAATTTACCTTTGCAAATGCTATATTTAGAGGTGAAAATTGTTCGATTACTACGTTTATCCTCAGACCTTCTTTCTTTGGAGCTCGACTTTCATGAAAGAAAAACCCCAAACATTTTACTGCATGAACTGAGGCCAGTGGAAGAGTAGGAGCTCTTACTCTTGCTTTTGTTAGGCCCACGATACAAACAACAGCATTTTCCTATTTTAGCTGACATGACTGCAGTGATACCATCTCTTTTTTGCAGAGATGGTCACAAGAATTGAGGATTTTTTTCGTAAATTAATCCCTTCTGTTTCTCAAACTCTTTTCACGAACTGCAGAGAATGCTTATTAAACAGTTTTGCACAACAAGACACTCACAAGGATGGTTCAGGCAGCTTGACTAAGTACACAAACTGCATTCTGAAGACTTTTTACACAGTCCATCCACATAGATGATACTCTTCCTCAGTACAATCTGCCTTGCTATACACTTCTCCACAGGTATGTTACATCTCCGCAAAGGCATTTTTGCTTGTTTCATTTAACTCAGAAGTTCTGCTTCTTTCAAAAATGGCTTGGAGCTTCTGACTATACTCTTTTATTGTTGGGTTTGCGTATTATTATTTTCTTCCAGATTCATAGAACTTCTTGATTTTTAAAAACATGTTGCTGCATTCTGGAAAGACAAACTGACTGCAGTACCCAACCCAAATAACAGCCAAAGAAACAAAAGCAGTTTTCCCTATGGAGAGGGCTGAACTTGGAAATGTTTGCTCTGTTTTCCTAAGAGCAACTATGAAACCCTGATGTTACAGCAAGCTTAATATCTGGCACCAATCAGAAATATCTCTCCTTGTGTGTCATTATCAGATATTCTCTTTTTAAATATTTAATCCAGTAATCTTTCAGTGGTTTTGGTTTGAGTTGGTTTTGTACACAGCCAACAAATGCACTGCTCAGGTGTTCTTCAGAACAGCCATCCTTCAGGAAAAAGTCACATAATATTTAGGCGTCTTCAGTTTTATTCTGCACTTCGAGTATTACTCTTCCAAATTGGAAGATTTTATTGTTTATTTTTTTTTTCTACTGCCTCAGCTCCTGGCAAAAGTTATGAAGCTCCACAAAGTATTTTTAGATCTGCATGCCCTTTCAGCTCATCTTTTTTTTTTTTTTTTTTTTTTTCTTCCCCTGCCAGATTTGATTTGCTAACTGGCTTTGACAAAATGAGCACTCCATCTCCCCATGCTTTAGCTTTGACTGATACAAGCTTTTTTGTTTGCTTTTGACAAAACTCTAATTGTCAAATTGCTGCTTAATAAATACAAGGCATCAGAAGTTAGATCTACACCTGCTAACATGTATCTCACCACTTTTTCCAAATCCTGATCACACTGTGATCTCTCCCTGTGAGTCAGCTCTTAAGTTTGTAAGACTGTTTTTTTCAGTCTTATTTACAAACTGTTTTACAGAATTTACTATTTTCACTTTCCTCATGCATTCTCTAAAAGATCTCATTTTTATGTTTCATTTTACCCAACACATGTGTGTATAGCTTTTGCATACATGTCTGAAACAACAATTCACCCAGCTCCCAGTGGTTAAATTAATTGAAAATTTATCTCAAATAATTACAAAAAGAAAAGCTGCCTTATGGCTTTTCTGGGTTTTAATACCATTGCCTTTGACAAAATGGCAAATATCAGCCTTTTGTATGTCCTTTCAGCTATACAGGGGGTGGGGTGTTGGCATTTAACCTGTTCTATCTACAATCGGAAGAGTTTTTTAATTTTTGCTCAGATACATAACTGAAAAACCACTCTAGAATAAAGTGCCCTTCAGATACCTGTTTCATTCTGCTCCTGAGATCTAGTCTAAGAGTGTGCATATGCATTGTGTATCAAGAGAGGTGGACTAGGTGAGCAAAACACCATTTTACAGTCACTGCCATTATTACATATTGAAACTTCCGTGTACAACACAAAATGATAGAATGGTTTGGGTTGGAAGGGACCTTAAAGATCATCTGCTTCCAACCCCCCTGCCGTGGGCAGGGACACCTTCCGCTACACCAGGTTGCTCAAAGCCCCATCCAACCTGGCCTTGAACACTGCCAGGCATCCACAGCTTCTCTGGGCAACCTGTGCCAGTGCCCCACCGCCCTCACAGCGAAGAATTTCTTCCTTCTATCTAATCTAAATCTACCCTCTTTCGGTTTAAAACCATTGCCCCTTGTCCTGTCACTACAGGCCCTACTAAAAAGTCTCTCTTCATCTTTCTGATAAGCCCCCCTCATGTATCGAAAGGCTGCAGTAAGGTCTCCCCGGAGCCTTCTCTTCTCCAGGCTGAACAACCCCAACTCTCTCAGCCTTTCTTCATAGGAGAGGTGCTCCAGCCCCCTGGTCATCTTTGTGGCCCTCCTCTGGACCCACTCCAACAGGTCCATGTCCTTCCTGTGCTGAGGACCCAGAGCTGGATGCAGCACTCCAGGTGGGGTCTCACGAGAGCAGAGTAGAGGGGCAGAATCACCTCCCTCACCCTGCTGGCCACGCTGCTTTTGGTGCAGCCCAGGATACAGGTGGCTTTCTGGGCTGCAAGCGCCATTGCCAGGTTGTGTTGAGCTTCTCATCAACCAACATCCCCAAGTCCTTCTTGGCAGGGCTGATCTCAATGCATTCTCCGCCCAGGGTGTATTTTGCTTGGGATTGCCCTCGCCCATGTGCAGGACCTTGCACGTGGCTCACTGAACTTCATGAGGTTCGCACAAGCCCACATCTCAAGCTTGTCAGGGTCCCTCTGGATGGCATCCCTTCCCTCCAGCATGTGGACTGCACCACGCAGCTTGATGTCATCAGCAACCTTGCTGAGGGTGCACTCAATTCCACTATGCATGTTGACAACAATGTTAAACAGTGCCAGTCCCAATACCAACCCCTGAGGAATGCCACTCGTCCCCCGTTTTCACTGGACATCAAACCGTTGACTGCAACTCTAAGTGCGACCATCCAGCCAACTCCTTGTCCACTGAGTGGTCCATCTGTCAAATCCATGTCTCTCCATTTTAGAGACAAGGATGTCATGTGGGTCAGCGTCAAATGCTTTGCACAAGTCCAGGTAGATATCAGTTGCTCTTCCCTTATCCATCAATGCTGTAACACCATTGCAGAAGGCCAGCAAAATTGTCAGGCACAATTTGCCCTTAGTAAAGCCATGTTGGCTGTTACCAATCACCTCCTTATTTTCCATGTGCCTTAGCACAGTTTCCAGAAGAATCTGCTCCATTATCTTGCCCAGCACAGAGGTGAGGCTGACTGGCAGGTAGTTCCCTGGGTCTTCCTTTTTTCCCTTTTTAAAAATAGGGGTTATGTTTGCCCTTTTCCAGTCAGTGGGAACTTCACCAGACTGCCACGACTTCTCAAATATGATGAATAGTGACTTAGCAACTTCATCTGCCGGTTCCCTCAGGACCCGCAGATGCATCTCATCGGGTCCCATGGAGTTGTACACCTTCAGGTCCCTTAGATGGTCTCAAACCTTATCTTCTCCTACAGTGGGCGGTTCATCATTCTCCCAGTGCCTTTGCCTTCTGCAGCTTGGGTGGTGTGGCTTGACCACTTGACGGTGAAGACTGAGGCAAAAAAGTCATTGAGGACTTCAGCCTTCTCCATATCCCGAGTAACCACGCTTCCTGTTTCCTTTCAGAGAGGGCCCACATTTTTCCCTAGTCTTCCTTTTATCACCAATGTACCTATAGAAGCTCTTCTTGTTGCCCTTGACATCCCTGGCCAGATTTAATTCTATCAGGGCTTTAGCTTTCCTAACCTGATCCCTGCTGCTCGGACAATTTCTCTGTATTCCTCCCAGGCTACCTGTCCTTGCTTCCACCCTCTGTAGGCTTCCTTTTTGTGTTTGAGCTTGTCCAGGAGCATCTTGTTCAAGGTGCAGCATAGCACCTCTCCTCATTGGCTCCTCTATCACTTGGAGAAGGAAAATGTCATCAATGGAGCCCAGGCACCTCCTTGATTGCTTATGCCCTGTTGTGTTGTCCCTCCAACAGATGTTGGGGTGGTTGAAGTCCTTCATGGGGACCAGGGCTCGTTAATGTGAGGCTGCTCCTATCTGGCTATAGAAGGCCTCATTCGCTTGGTCTTCCTGGTCAGGTGGCCTGTAGCAGACCCCCACTATAATATCACCTATCCCCACCCTCCCTTTAACCCCGACCTATAAGCTCTCGGTCTGGTCCTCCTCCACACCCAGGTGGAGCTCCATGCACTACAGCTGGTCATTGACATACAGGGTGACACCCCCTTCTCATCTCCCCTGCCTGTCCTTCCTAAAGAGCCTGTATCCTTCCATTACAACGCCCCAGTCATAGGAGCCATCCCACCATGTCTCTGTGACGCCAATAAGATCACAGCCCTGCAGGCGTGCGCACATCTCTAACTCCTCTTGTTTATTCCCATGCTACATGCATTTGCATAGAGGCATTTAAGTTGGGTCCCTGATGAAGCTGACGTGGTGGACTGTGAACTACCCAGAGGCTAGGGTGGCACAAACGCTTCTGATCCTTTATTGCTTAAATAAACAATGGGAAAACCATCAGTTTAACTGCTGTGACAATTACACTCACTCACGTATGTTTGCTGTTCTTTAGTCAACTTCATTATTAAATGGATAGATCAAGTTTAAAACAAAAAACCCCTGTATGTTTAGCTTCACACATGAAAAATAAAACTACGTAAACAGAATTCTGAACATAGAATTGAGAAGCAGTATCTTTTATGTTTTCCCCTTATATCTGGGAAACATTTTAAAATCAGCTTTTCCTGTTCAGAAAGCTAATATGCTTCCGTATTATTCCTTGACTCACAAGTCAAATACAGGTCTCTTGGATGCAACTTTCATGGCTGTCAAATTACAAATGCCGTCAAAGCCTGCCTTTCCCATCCTGTCCACAGGATATGAGCCCACGTGGGATTTAAAATTGGATTAAAATTTTCATGAATGATGAGAACATAAATAATTGCATTGCATAACAATAAAATTTCCAAAATTACATTAAGTTGTAAGTGCTTCAATGCTCTGACCCACCAACCATAAGAATAATCTAAAAATCTTGAAACATAAAGAAAACAACATCATAAAAGGGTTCACTAGCCTGTAATTATCCAGAATCTCTTGTGTGTTCACAAATGCCTCCAGAACAGGCAATCATTAGCAGCACAGTATTTGGTAGACTGTTTTCATTTGTTTCTATTTTTATGAGTCATATTTCTTTAATAATTGCTCTTAGTTTTAACCAAAAATGGAAAACTTTTGTAACATAGAACAGTTTAAGTGAAAGTATAATGCACAACAGCTAATTCCCAGTTTTTACTTCTTGTTACCAACTCCAGTGAATGGCCTGTTCATGCTTACTTTGCAACAGCATTATTTTATAGCGATTAATTTGGTTGCAGAAGTGCTTCCTTAGAGGAAGCACTCATCTTTATTTGTCATCCTCATGACAAATTTGACAAATTAAAGGCAAACTACCACATAATACTGCCTTTCTAACAAAACACATCCAGATGGAACCAGGGAAAGGCTGCAACGTTATTATCATTAGTTAAATCCCTAACAACGTCTAAATTTCTCTACTCTTTAAAAACGGTGCATGCGAGTGCGTGTATGCACGTTTCTGTGACGTAATACTGGCAACCACTTAATACAGAGAGTGCCATCTACTGGTATGCAGTGGTATAAGTTTTCACAGCTTACTGCGCTTGCTGGAGTTGGCTGTGCTAATGCACTGCAAAAGGCTTACTCTTAACGAGGTACCAGAAACAAAAGAACGGATGCTTTGTTGTACCCGACATTGTGGGGAGAGTCTCATGCCTACAGCAAATTAACTTTTCAAACCAGCAGCGGTGAAAAAAGTGATAGAATAAATTAAAACATGGGAGCAACAAACCAAGTAATATGATGACAGACATACTAAAACCAATTCTGGAATAGATAGATGACTCACCCTTAAAAATACAGTGCATGACCATACATAAATGGGTCACCATGAAACGGTGTAACAATGTTCGCCTGGAGAAAAACAGAGGGGGGGACATACAAAAAACCTGCACTGTTCAGAATACTATTTGTAATTTTAGAACAGTGTGGAAGGAGGCAGCTGCAGGAAAGGAAGAGTTGTTTGGTTTTGATTCTTTTTTCTAAATCTATTTGCATGATGAGTGTTTCATTGTAACCACCTCAGAACCAAGAATGTTTTCTAAACTGTTCTTGTACAGTGTTTAATACAACAGATCCTCAGATACAAAGCTCCTAAGTACTAAAAAAAATATAAATATGAAGAATTAGTCATTATCATGACAACAAGTGAAAACACAGACAAGTTCTTCCACATCTCTGGAATAATTATGGGCAAAAAAAGATAAAAATGAGTTCAACTACCTGCATTGCGCATACAGGAAAGAAGATCATTAAACAAATTTTCCTATTAGGGAGTATCCTGAATTGTTGCCAAAAAATTCAGAAATCTTAACACAGAACTCTCAGTAGTGCAAGCATCATTAGACAGCTAAGACTCAAAATAATACCACACAAACTGTGCAGCAGTGAAGCTGGCTTCTAATCTAGAGACTACTAATAAAAGAAAATGTTCATCTTCCTTTAGAAGAATAGGTATTAGAATGCTGTGCAATGGAAAGCTGTATACAAATTAATATAAAACAAACACATGTGCACCTGTATGCAATACAAAGAATGCCATCTACCGGTATATAAGAACACACACCACCGTTCATAAGTTAATAAATAGCTATCATAATAAGCAACAAAGCTGTCATTACCATGTACTGCAAGCAACAGTGTCCAGTTCCAAACTGTTCTTCACATACTTGGCATACTGCATTCTAACAAATACATATAAGCCATATATCCTGCAAAATAAGCTTCTTCCCATAAAACAGACACAGGAAGAAAATATAGTTTTCTTATTCTAAGGTCTTAAGACCTTATTGCAGCCTTTCAGTACTTAAAGTGGGCTTATGAGAAAGATGGCAACAAACTCTTTAGTAGGGCCTGTAGCGATACAACAAGGGGTAGTCGTTTTAAACTAGAAGACAGTAGATTTAGATTGGACACAAGGAAGAAATTTTTTACGATGAGGGTGTTGAAACACTGGAACAGGTTGCCCAGCGAGGTGGTAGGTGCCTCATCCCTGGAAACATTCAAGGTCAGGCTGGACAGGGCTCTGAGCAACCTGATCTAGTTGAAGATGTCCCTGCTCATTGCAGGGTTGGACTACCTGACCTTTAAAGGCCTCTTCCAACCCAAACCATTCTGTGATTCTATAATGAGAAGTATAGAGTCTACCTCCCTTTTTCATCTTCCATTTCACATAAAAGCTATTTTGGATACTTTATAAAGATATGATGAGAATCCCTGTATTTCTCAAAGATAATCTAGTCCCTCTCAGTTCCTTCATGATTTACTGTCCTTACTATCCTTGTTGTGATAGAAATTTTGAAAACGCTTTGGTAACTCATTCAAAATAGAAGCCATAATACATGAAAACACACACACACGTTTCAAGCTCCCTGACCTTGTAATACTTCTATTTCGATTTGTATGAGACTTCCTCAGAAGTAACTAAATAATCTTGCAAAGTCCCAGTAAATCAATGAGCAACTCTTCCCTCACAGACAAAAGAGTAAGTCCACTTAAATCCTAAAATTTTAGGAAATTTCATTTTGCTGAACTCCTGTTTTTATAACAGTGTTGTTTTTCTTCTATTCCTGAATATTGTCACCTAAGCAAAATATATGTCAATGAATTAAACTATTAAGAATGACAAATAACGTAACACCTGATCAGCCAGCTGGATGATCCAAAATACGAGTGAAGCAGCACTTGACATCTAAAGAGGAAAGGAAGTGCACACACAAGTGCAAGTTTATAGTGAGAGGTAACTAAGCATTTCAATGCAGGTGCATCTGTCCCAAGAAGTAAATCACAAATGTTTCCATTTTGAACCATCACTAAGAGACCACTCTTTCAATGTTAATTCATCACAGTCTTAGATATATTGCTACATAGAAAGCAAAGGTCTTAAAAATCCATTTTGCTCAAAATTCTGGCACAGTTTCAGAAGTAGGTGTGAAAGGTCAGTGCTTCATTAACTGAACCAACTCAATTAAAACTGTAGTTTAATTAAAAAGTCAAGATGATCATAAAAAAAACAGGTCATCCAGAGAACATCACTAAAAATCTCAAACATCCTGTGCTTAATTGGCAGTAAATTTCTTATCTGGCCTATTTGAGGAGTAGCAACCCCCTGCAAAACACTTTAATACAATTTAATACAATAGACAGAATTCCATCAAATTTACTCTAAACAAATACAACTTGAAGGTACATCAAAAGGTTGGCATGTTGAGGACAGGTACATGCCTTCCACTCTTCTGGAAAACAAGACTTCGATTCAGATGTTTTAATGCAGGAGGCAAGTGTAACAATACTAAAGGGAAAGATGCCACACAGAAGGCCTTGACATTATGTTTTCAGATTTATAACTCAAATTCAAAAACACAAAACCAAACCAAAACAACAAAAAAACTTTTTTACCAGAAACATTCAAGCATTGCTGTACAAGCAGGGGTTCTACTAAATACATACCATATTAAACTAATGGTTTTCGAACATGTTTCCATGTTTGCTATTCAGAAAATAACAAGATGACATTGAAGTTCTGGTATACCTTCTATTTCCCCAAAAAGCAGAGAAACTCCAGCAAGCAAATATTGCAGTTCTACTGCAAACACTAAATTTGGCAAAATGGAAATCCTTTACCTGAAAACACTACTTTTGCATTCTCAAAGAGGTACTCTCAAGTGGTGAACTTTGTTCATTGAGTGCTGACAGTGTCCAAAGGAAATAATAATATGGTGTCTGCTTTCCATTGCATGCATTTGGAAATAACTGGTGTCCACCACCTTTCCACCAACATTGCTTAGCTCAGCAGAAAATTGTCAAACTCCAAGAGGCGGAGGCAAGGAATGCACACCATAATTCAAAACCTTGATCTTACAGCAGAAATATCTCAGCAACATTCAGAGATGATTCATAGATGAGTCAGAGTTTTAGAGGCTTTTTTTTTTTTTTTTATCAGTTTTAGTATTTTCATAGGAACATTATTTTTACACAGTTCTGTTGAGGAACTAGAAACTCACTGATGCAATAAAATTAAAACTTTCTGAATCAAAATTTTTACATCGATTTGGCATCGTACCGTCCTCAGTTCAAAAATTACCCAGAATAAGACTGGTAAGAGAAAACAAGTATGAAATCTTATGAAAGACAAAACACACATTTCATTAGGTATTTTTGGAAAATATAACAAAACTGATTTTATAATTCCAGTGCCATTAAAAATTACTCTTACAAAGAACCTGTTACTTTTGCGGCCATTAATATAATGTGGCCTTGCACAGGATACAGATAGCCAAAAGAACTACACATTTCCAGAAATGAAAATTTGGCCAAGCCCAAAAACCACTTCTAAAAACATGTGCCAAGGCTGATAGGCCCTCCACCCCTGTGTTTAAGTTATTATGTATACACTGTCTTGTTCCCTTATATTTCTTTGAGGGAAAGTAAAGCATTGAGAAAATGTATCTTATATTAAAAAAAAAAAAATTAAAACAGGCATATTAACTGTTCCTGTTTTACCCAATTCGAAAAAGGAATGGGCTGTAAGACTCTCACAAGTATGTATGGCCTTCCAAAATGAGACAACAAAAGCGGTATTTGAAACAAATTCCAAAGCCATAAACAATTCATAAACGCAGTTTATAAACTGAGAGCAGAGAAGGAGGTGTGACCAAGTTAATGAAATGCAAGTCTACTTCAGAAAAGCTCTCTAGTTGCTGCAATATGATTGCAAGAGCAACCCACAGTGCAAGGAAGCTGTTCTAGCCCCACCAGACAGAAGCCCATGTTAGAACCATGCTTATTGCACAGCTCCAAAGCTCTCTGCTCAGAGAAGGCCAGCTGGAAAATCTAAATTGCTTTCTTTCTCAGAGACTAGTTTCACCAGGTCATGGTTGATTTAATCAGTGAGAAATTTGGGGCAGCATTGGTATCTTGGCTTCCTACACTGCATCTAGCCCTATAGAAGACCTATGGAACCTAGATTCCAGCACTAAAATTCAGAATCATAAAAAAAAAAAAATTCTACTATTTTAAACAGCATCTGATCCTAAAAAAACTGCCGTCTACATCGCACATTAATTAAACTCCAAGTCATTTCATTGCACATTTTATTCTTTCAGAAGACTTGCAGACCTGCATGATCTTGGTTTCTGAAACTTACTAATAATGCAGTTCAAGTGGGTAGCTACCCTTCTTGTCCTTAAAAAGAACACAGCTTTTCCATGACAGTGGCAGGAAAGTTAAAAAGTAAGCAAGCATCAAATACATTTTTTGCTACTTTGAAAATGCAATTTAGTAGCTGAAAACAAAAGACTTGAGATCAGCCTTCCTATCAATGACCTTAGTCAAACACAATGAAAGGCCACGAAGTACTGTTTAGGAACTCACGCTTGCCATGACAAAAAGAAAGGTGTAATTTAATAGCCAATGTACATAGCTATAAAAACAAAGGAACAAAGGATATTCACCACTAACTTGCTGAATAATGTCATTTTCCAATCAGATATAACTTTGCATTTTGGGAGGAAAATTTTCCTGTAAGCCACAGTTAAAACCCATAAAACTAGGCAGCAATCTTAAAAAGGTTTTTTGTTATTGTTGTTAAAATTAAACAGTTAATAGTAAGCAGGTAAAGTTGTCTATCTCCATTACACACTTCTCCTCATTTTTTGGTTGTTTGGGTGGGGCTTTTTTTTGGTTGGTTGGTTGCTTTACTTTGCTTTTTTACATTTTATTTCTTCTGTCATCAACTAAATGTACACCCAGAGGTCCCACTTTATTTGATGTGTGCTGGCTTACACAGTGAACTACTCCACTTTAACTCTCAGCGACAGGGCCAAAGGACAAGGCTGCTGCGAAGGTCAGTTCCACAGAAGTGAACTGCAGTTCCTATATGTAAACCCCTCTTCCATGGCTCCTGTGTCAGCGTGTATGGACCTGACGCAGACCCCCATTCTGTGTGGTCATGGATGGCTTTCCATCCATACCCTCTAGGGAGAGCTTAAATATCTCAGATAATATATCATTTCATTCCAAGTACGGGCAAGTTTTCCATAATACTAAAACCCATTTAAGTAGCGTTCAAATTTCAGAGCTTTATTTAGAATTAATTTCTGGATTTCAGTGCCCTTTACATCATGAAGCCACAAAACTGCCTTCCTTCCCACCCCCAGGAATTTGTTTCAACTATATATTTTAGACTTATGGCCATTTTTTCCATAGTGTACCACAGTGTATTTGGCATCTTCTCCACCAGACAGTGAATAACCCTGCTGTAAAGCGCTTCCGCCTTATTACAAACAAGGCCGAAGTCAGATCAAACCACTGCAGAGGTTGGTCATCCAGTCAATATGAAAACAGCTGATGCAAACTTCCAGTTATGGCTCTGATGGCAAATGTCTCTCGATTCCTTTCTGTAACAATGTTGTGGTTTAACCCAGCAGGCAGCTAAACACCACACAGATGTTTGCTCGCTGCTCCCCAGTGGGATGGGGGAGAGAATCGGAAAAAAGGTAGAACTCGTGGGTTAAGATAAAGACAATTTAATAGGACAGAAAAGGAAGGAAAATAATAATAATGATAAAATAATATACAAAACAAGTGATGCACAATGCAATTCTCACCACCTGCTGACCAATGCCCAGCCAGCTCCTGAACAACGGCTATGCGCCCCCCGGTCAACTCCCCCCAGTTTTTTTGTTCTGCATGACGCCATAGGGTATGGCATAGCCCTTTGGCCAGTCTGGGTCAGCTGTCCTGGCTGTGCCCCCTCCCAGCTTCTTGTGCACCTCCAGCCTCCTTGCTGACAGGGCACTATGAGAAGCTGAACAGTCCTTGACTTAGTGTAAGCACTGCTCTGAAACAACGGAAACATCAGTGTGTTATCAACATTATTCTTGTTCTAAACCAAAACCACAGCACTACACCAGCTACCAGGAAGAAAATTAACTCTATCCCAGCTGAAACCAGGACACACAATCTTTTGAGACACATATAATATGGAAAATAAAGCAGTTCAGGAGAAAACAATGTTAAGTATGCACTAGGTGGGTCAACAGACTTACTGTATGCTTATTTTTTCTAAACATAAATCTTTATCACACATGGCAAAAGAAACACTTCAATAGTAGCAAAATATTTAACTTAGGTTCTTCTGTACAAACAAACATGATATTCTTTATTATATCACAATTGCTGATGCCTAGAATTACAATGCTGATTAGGAAAAGGAGATAAAACCACCTTCTTCAAAAAGCTTTGTGATGATGCACACTGGACAGTAAGAAACCAATAAGAAGTTCTAATGACTATAGAAAAAAATTTAATAATGCCCTTTCTTTTAATCTCAACTTTTGTATCCTTATGCCGTGCATTTTACAACCTCTCTACCTATCCTTTCTTTTTTTTAATTAGAAGTTTTCCAAGAGCTGTTTCTTTCCCTCCAATCAAAATATGAACTTATTACATTTCAGATCATATTATGCTATACCCACTTTAAGCAACTAGGGAAGCACTGAATGGTAAAAATAGCTAGTAAGACATGTTTGTGCTTTGCACTCCTCCATGCCCTCTTCCCTATCACTTTTAACTCTTGACTTATCAAGTCACCATGACTGTTAAGGTTGATTCAAACACACAGAGCGGGTGAAAAATTCCTGCAGACTGCAGTGAGGCTTGAATCAGACACTTACATGCTAGTCCCAATCTAAGACAGCTTCAGGTGGCAGTGCTGCCAAAAGCAGCAGCCCCACCTTCATCCATCCCCAACTGTTTGTTCTTGTTTACTTGATACTTTTTCTTATATCAGCAACACCATCAATTCAGTTACATCAATCAGATAAGGCAACTGATCTAGATTAAAATAACGTGTTTTTTCCCTCCCAGAAATGGAAGCTACCTGTAGAAGACTGTCTGGGTACAATTCTCCCTTCCACTTAACATCGTTAATGCATATGCTGCTGCTAATAACAAATAAACTGACAAATTTTGCTATGTTTGATAACTAAGTGCATGCTATTGTGCACCTTCTATGTCATTATGAAGAATATATCCAACCAGCAAGACTTCATTAGAAAAGGCAGATTTTTTTTTTGCATCACTTTAGTTTGGTACTCAAGCATTGCCACACTGTGAATTCCAAGTATACTAACCTCAGAAAAAGCCTCTTGAAAAAGGTTAAAAACAGGAAGAAAATAAGGGTGATTTTAGTTAGTGTTAAGTTGTTGAGAATTTCACGGCGTGTGGTACAACCCACCAAATAGGTACACACAGGCACCCAAGGGCATCTGAAAGTTTGTGAGAACTTACTGCTGAGAATTACTGCACTTAAATCAACACTACTACATAGTTAAATACAGTTATTTACCAACATAAACATCTGCAGTATCATTATCTATTTTATAATAATTTGTACATCCTAGTATTACATGCATACTTAGATAAAATGACATGTAGAAAGTCATCTAGTAAGTAAGAAATTAACTACTTAGAGAACCCTAGAAGTACCTTCAGCTTTAGCAGATGTGTCATAACTAATGATCAGGCTTCTACAGTCTCACTAGTTGTGAGGACTATAAGATACAAAAAAAATACATTAACAATTCCATTAATATTTTTAACCATATTTTGATAGGGACTCACGGAGAATGTAAGGACGTAAAATCAACAACACTGCACCCTCAAATTGCTATTCAGCAATTGAAAGCATTAAGCATCGATGTGCTGCAAGTTATTTATATGCTGATGTGCTTTGCTAGTTTAGTGTGGAAATATATAAAATATGAACAGATGTGCCATGCAAAACCCTAAATTTGGGATTAAAGTTAAGGATTCATGACTCCTTAAGTCACTAAATATAAATCCACACACAAGCACTACCCCTCCCGTCTCCGCCTGCCTTTGAAGAAAGTTTGGATACAATTAAATTCTTCATAGGCAGGAGATTAAACAAAAGCAAAAAAGAATAAAATTAAGGAGCAAATATAAGCTGATTTCAAAACAAGCTATGGCATTTCTCCAGGCTGTTTATTTTATCCTAATTGAAAGGTTCTTTTTTTTTAATAACACTTGCTTCCCTTCTGATTTGTGGTCATTGCTCACTATTCACAGTTACTAGACTTGATTAATCTAGTAGGTTAAAAGCCATCAAAACTATCCACTTTAAAATGCTACATCTTTTTAATATTTAAAATGACAGACTAGCACTCACTGTGTTATAATTAGAGTGATATATATTTCAACACAATATGTATGCAAGTTGTGTTTGGAGCAGTTTCTTAAATGACAGTGTCTCTATGCTATAGATGTAGCACCTTTAAATAATCAATTTAATTCAAAGCAGTCCTGGGAAGGATTCATTCACTTACCCGTATCCAGCTGTTGGCCTTCAATTCCACAGGGTTCTGTGGTTCACTGCTGTATAGACAACATAAGCACCACATCAGAGTCTTCTGGCTTTCATCTGCAAGGAAAAAAGAAAATAAGGATACATTTAGAGAAAAAAAAAGAAAAATCAAAACACAGACAGAATTACACACAACAATCCCTATCCATCCACAAAACCCAGGCCCTAAATATCAGTCTCAACTCATAATGCTTCTATTCTACCAGATTCACACCACACATTTAATGTTATTCATATGTAGTTCTTGTGTAATCATTTCCTTCAATAGCAATTTAAAAGGTATCAAAGAGTTCCAAATCTATACAATATTTAGATGGTCTTAAGAAACATGTGTGACCTAGTGATTAATTTACATAAATAATACATTGTGTCCAAAGCTTGCACAACTAAAGAATGCTCACTTCTGAAAAAGTTACGTTCGTGAAGTATGAAACCATTCATAACAACAATGTAAAACATAAAGTTTTCTGTAAGAATATATTAAGATTCTCTATGCTTCAGGAAAATGACATTTCTGCAGACAGCAGAATAGCTAAATGCTGATGGAAAAAAATCCTATTGTGACTTTCTGTTGAGGATCAGATCAGGTTTTACTTAATTCCAGCCCATTGTTGGAAATGAGTTGCCTTCTCTAGAAACCTACTATACTGAGCAATACTGTCACTGCTCAGATGAACAAATACTATTATAGAGGAGCCGATAATTTGGAGTAAGCAGTTGAAGAGCCATTTAACTCATGATTATTTCCCACAACTTTGTTTTCAATAGGCTTTTTTTTTTAAAAAATGTTCTTTGGCAGATACCAGGAGTCTCCTCACTGAATTTCACCCCAAAATAAAAGTGCATGATTGTAATAAAAATTATGAAAACTGGATGTAGTATTGTAGCTTTGATATAACATTCACTTAGTAAGCGATATTAGTCTTGTTAAAAACCATACAAATGAGTAATACCACATGAGTTTTAGAAATTATATTAGGAGATAGTTTGATTATCAAGCTCAACAAGTGATTTCTTTTATTTTCTCTGATTTGTTATCCCGGATGTAATAAACAGTATTATTTGGAAGTGCTTTGTTGGCAAAGCCTGAAGAAAAAATAAAAGCTCCATTAAGTAATGCCTCTATTTTCACCAGGTGATCGGAGAAGTTAATATTGATTTAAAACAGTATTCCTCAATAAATGTCCAACATGCCTGTAGGCCATTACTGGCCTCCCACTGACTAAGATCTCTGCACAGAAATGGTTTCTCAAACATACACATTTAACTGACTACGGTTTGGGGTATTCTGCCATTATGTGTTTGGGGATTTTTTTTTAATATGGATTTTTACAAGGCTAATAATTTCCTAGGTGGTTTAAGATTGGAGTTAAAGGAGACATCTTGCATACTGCTCAGCAGAAATTCAAAGTATCCTTATACTTTGATTGTAACTATATCCAACTAGCATTCAGACACCAGCACTAAGAGGCAACACTATCTGCTTCAAAAAACATTTCACCTAAACTCTGATATGAAATTATAGGGGAGGAAAAATAAACAAATACTGTTTTATTTGTTTAAATGACTACATGATAGCCATAGAAAATTCAGATTTTGGACATTATTAATTACTAGTACTAAAATATTGTCTGTTTATAATGTCTGGCTTTTGAGATAAGTTTCAGTTATATGAATTATGTTTTTACACAAGTCAAACTATACAGAAAGAGGAAAATCAAATCCAAATCACCTATCCCGAACAAAATATACATAGTTCAAGTGTTCCTTCTTTTGACTCATCCTATTTATACTGTATATCCACAGTATTCCATTAAGTAATCTTATTTATGTTTTTCTTTTGACCTAAAAAAATAAAGGAAAGAGGTGAAAAAATGCATCTAACAAACAGCTTAATCAGACTTCTGGATGAGAAGACTTTTTGCTACACATGATGACTTGCTGCATACTATAAAGTAAATTGCATATATTGTTGCCTGTCAGAAATGTAAATCAGTACGATGAAAGCTAAAATGATGAAAACAAAGCTTAGATAAATGATATACTGGTGCACTTCACCAGCATAATGTGTTTAAACAGATTTAGCTAGATACATTCAAACCTCAACCTAAGTGAAAACAACTTATACTGGTGTCATAGCTATGCCAACAGTTCCCAAAAAATAAGGGACTTGTACAGCTTCACAATTTTCCCAGTGAAAATTAGTTTTTGGCTACAACCAGAACTGCAGTAGCCTCCCATAGAACGGTGAAAAGTAGGAAAAGGGACCATACAGTCCTCTTGCTGAAGTACCCAATGACACTTTGAGGGCCACTCTCAGGTTCACTGTTTTCTTTTCACAACTGCTTTGGAACTGGGGATGAAAGATGGGAAGATTAAGGCAGGACAGATCTTAAAATAATTATGGCAGCTGCAAAAGATAAACACATCAAAAGACCAAACACAGAGAGACACAGAAAACTTACTGGTGGGTTTTTTCTGTGATCCCCATGGAAAACATACCATCATGGTATGCACTGAAAACCATTATCGGAATACGAATGAAGGCATTGGATCTTACTATGTCATAAAAGAATGCTCACTACCCAAATAAATATCCAATTCATACATTCCCAAGGAACAAAATTAGTAACTGAAAGTTGGAAACTACATCCCAAAAATGGTCACCAACTATCTACTGGACTGCTTAAGTAGGTTAATGTTGTAACTCCAACTAAAGGAATGAAAATTTTCTGTAGGAAATTTAGGACAGCTTGGAAGCTGTTTTGTAAAAAATGAAACCAACCAACCAGCCAAACAAAAGCTTAAACTTTTATGATTAATCACATTGCACTTCCTCCCTGCCAGTCTCACATTAAAAATAAAAATAAAAATATAAATAAATAAAAAATAAAAAAGGCAATGTTATTCTCATAACACAGTGTGGTCTCAATCATCCTATGATACAGTCAGTTTATAAATACCTTGTCACGAATGGGGCCAGATGCAAGGAACTACTAAGAAAACCCTAATCTTACAGCCAGAAACATTCTTCTTAGAGTTTGCTGTAAAATTTTATTGAAATATATCAGAAAATGTTGATTAGCTAAAACTGAACTTTCTGTGGAAATGAATGCATACATAAGCATGCACGCTCACATACATATACTGACATACAGAGCCACCAAGAAATTCCCCAGCATTTATAGTATTAGTTTGGGATTCAAGACATTTGGGCTCAAAACTCAAACCAGGAGGGTCCTACTGAGAAGATAATCCCCTAGCCCACAGAAAAAACACTGGAATTCCTTACCAAGACTGAATTCCTCATGTATCCCTTGTGGTTTAGGATCACAAGTACAGCCATGAGATTTTCTTCGGTTGTGCTTCCTTCACATTAGCGTTCTAAATAAGGCTAACTCGGTCACCTCCTGCTCAGGAGTGTTTATGAGGAGATTATTTTCCCTTGGAGACCACACTTCCTGTACTGAGTGGTCAGCCATGTCAGCTTCCAGCACCAACAGACATTCATCTAAGGTGATAGGTATTGTGGTTTGGACATGATGCAGAAGTATAATGTTTTTCCTCCCCCATTTATTAGTATGAAAGACTGAATTGAACGAAATTAGTTCCTTCTACTGCGAGGGTGGCCTGCTCTCAGACACATGCCTGAATGAGCTATTTATCCAAATGAGAAATTACATGAAACCCACTTGAGAGTCAGCATCTGCTATAGCCAGCACTATCTTAAAGAATATCTTCAGAACTAATGCCAACCAAAATTAAAATCTGCTGAATCTAAAATGCCAGCAGTCCAAAGAGTGCTCAGGTGTCTCTAAAAAGAGGAAGTGGTGGGAATGTATGAGCAGACATCTTCAGGCCTATTGATGTCAGAAAATCTCCTTGACTCATCTTTAAGCATTAAAGGGAAGGATTCCATTCTGAGCAAGTGAAGTTCTCTGAACTGGCTTGCTTGCAACTTTGAGACCAAAAAAAACCTGTAGTAAAAATCCAGGTAATGATCAGAAGATCAGAAGTAATGATCGATTTGCAGAAAAAGTGCTTTTCTCGCTTTAGAATATGCAGAGGGATCCCAAAGAAGAGGAAGGAAGTAGAGGAAACCAAGAACGTATTGCTGGGATTGTTGTGAAAAGGAGTCAAAAGCAGAAAGAGACGGCTTTCAACTTTGATGAAAGATATAGATGAAGCTACTTTCTATACACAATATATTGTCAGCTCAGAAAAACTGATGGTCTAAAGTATATTCCAAACAAAAACTTAGAAGAAAAGCATGTGTATAATTGTAAACATCAACAGTTATCAACACACTCAAAAACTGAAACTATGATTAAAAAGGGAACTTCTCCATTGTAAAAATAAGTCTAGAAAGTATGAAAAAGGCTTGTCTCAAAAGGTGCCACAAAAGCAGACATTTGCTGCTCTGCGAAAGTGAATATGTTTAAATCTATGGTTCCTTCCCAAATTTTCCTTTCAGAAGGGAAGTGCTGACATAACACACAGCAACCATGTGTTTTGCAGACAAGTTCATTCTGCCTGTGCTTGGAGCTGACTAGAAGAAAATAAAGCCAAACCAAAAGACGTATGATCACTTTAGCCTAATGCTGTGCTTGACTTAATAAGCCCTTGCAGGTGAACACAAAAATTGTCCTTTCCCGTATTTCACCAAAAGGAAGCATAAAGCAGAAGAGACAAAATGGGGCTTTTTTTTCCTAGTTGTTGTAGTAGTAGCAGAAGTCTGGCAAAAGAGTATTTTAAGGGGCTCACAGAGAACCTCAGAATTACTTTTCTGCTTAAAAGTAGATCCCGAGTCATTTATCAACATATCAACATCTCACTTCCTGAAAAATGTACTGGAACTGCTGGTGAGGTAGCACACGCAGTGTCTCCTACCTCCCAACAGTCTTCCCGTCCCCAATTTCTTTTCTCTTCTTTATTCTCATCTACACACATATACACTACACTTTTGGGTTTTTTTCTTATGTTACCACTTCACTGTTCTGCTTTTGATTCTATGTGCATTTTCACTAGTTTGCAAGATGGGGAAAACACACATTCAGAATCAACTCAATAAAAACAAACACAATCATAACTTAGCAGAGCTTTACACTAATAAAAAAACAAACCAAGCATCAGAAAAATTAATTCTTCTATATTAGCATACACAATAGAATATTCTAATGTATAACTGGAAGAAACTTCTGTTGAAAGTAATCTGAACACACTAGATTTTGTGCATTTTGAGACCCTAACAACAATGTAATTAATACAACAAGAAAATAAGAAAAATGGAAATCATGATGCACATAAAGACTCACTGGGTTTAAAACCTACTGCTCCTAAGTCAAGATTCTGTAACTAATCTATGAAATTAATTAGCTCCAAAAGTAAATTTAAGATTTCTCCACGCCACATATTTTAAGTAACTTGGCTAACCTTTTCATCTCTAAATTTACTTAAGTAAAAAAGAATGCTGTGTCTTTATGGAAAAAATCAAAGTATATAACAAGTTGTATTTTCCTAATTCCTATGGAATAAAGTTTACGGAACTGCTGCAGAAATATCGTTACATGTTCTTACCATATCCTATAACAAAAGGATTCCAACAAAGCCTTCCTAGAAGCTGGCCAATTAAAGGGAAGTGCTGGATTGCCACAATTGAATCCTGTTAAAACATAAAAACAAACAAAAAGATAATAAATATACTGAACATCAGAAGTAGGTTAGGAGAACTGTTAATGGTACAGATTGTCGTAAATTACAGTCCCAATGGTTTTGCTGTGAAATGCTCTGGAAGCAAAACACCTGCAGGTATGTAATAAAAATGGAACTTCCTGAAATTGGCTATAATGTCATAATTCAAATAAGTTAAAGCTTAAGTAAGTTATTTCCTCACCTAATAATTATGGTAGAAAATTTCTTCATTTTCCTCACATCCAGTAATCAGAAAACAGTATGGGTAACTAAGATTTCATGATAATAAAAGCACAATTAAACTATATTTTTGTTGATCCTCATTGCTTTAATACACGGTCTCACGGAGTTTCTGAAGAAATGAATACCTACTCTGGCATAAAATTAATTATCTTTCTGTTACTTTCGCTTGCTTTCTTTAGATTAACTTACGTAATGACTAGCCAGTAAAAAACTGCAATTTAACTTCTAACCAAATAGAAAGCAGCTTCACTATAAAAGTAGTAGACAATGTAGTTTATATACAATCTTGTGTAATCAGTTTCATTTTTCCATTTTTGTAGCTTTACTATCTAATAAATGAAGGCTTTTAAAAATGGTGCTGTGGTGAGATAACATGCTAGTAGCAGGAACGATAACCATCTCCTGCTGCTGCAATAAATTCCTTACATTTGTCTCACATTTGGGGCTAGCCCTAGACTTTCTGGGGCCATATTCACAAGGTCCATTTCAGGCCAAGCCTCAGATTACTTGAAGTAGCAATATTAAAAATAGATGTTTCTCCCCTTCTTAAGAAAAAGACATATATAAATGTGGGAAGAAACACCACTCCCCAAAAATCTTTTATTTAAAAATTAAATTCAGGTCAGAAAAAAATAACAACTCTGCAGTCTTCAGATAGGAAGAATGTTTAAAAATAAGTACTTCCATAAGAAGTCAGCCTCATGCCATAATGCAATATTTCTAAAGCTAATTATACTGAATACATATACGGAAAAAGCCATGCTCAGAAAAACATAAACACAACTAAACATATAAAGAACTAAACTTACTTCTAAAAAAAGCACTCCAGTGAGTACAGACAATAATTAAATTACTGAACAGAACAGCCAGCAGCATATGCCAACGATCTGACCATGCTGCTAGAATTCACTACATGTGCCACAACACTGGGGTTAACGTGTCAACAGACTCTGTAAGATTTAAAGGATCAGTTAGTTTTGCATGTTAAGGCCTTTAAATAATCCAATTTATGACCTGACAACCAGAATCAAATTCTTGTTTATTTTAAAGAGTTTTTTAAAGAGGCTAGAGCATTGGCTGGGAAATCTCACGTGACAACAACCAATCAAGAAGAAAAAGCTCCTTTCACAATAAATCAGGGGAACAGGAAGCACGCTCCTGTTTGCATTACCTGTGACTGTTTCCCCAATTTGCCTCTCTGATCCAGCAATACATCAGGTCAATAACACAAACCTCTTTGCTACTGTTAGCTTCTGGTTTTGTCAAAACATAGTGCAGATTGTTTCCGAGGGTGTCTTCAAAACAGGTCATTCTTCCTTTTAAAGTCGCTTACCATATGTTTTAAAGTTTCATAAATCTGATGTAGAAACTCCTGGAGCTGGGGCAAGTGAAGACACACATCCTTCTGGGATTCCAGTGTAGTGGCTTGACCCCATTCAATAGCTTTATCCAACCAAAATTCAAAGTTCAGTTTGGGCACTGTCGTGTCCTGGGCCATTCCACAATCCTGAAAAAAAGATTGTAACTCCACATCAGGCAGCACTAAACACTGGCTTCAAACCAAAAATGAAAATCAGAAGAAGGATTTCTGCTAAGTTTTTTTGTGTTCACATGTGAAGGGAGTGTGGAGGGTGTCTTTGTATTTACATCTCATAAGGGTGCCAATTCTCTTTCTAGTAGTAAGAGGGTTAAATAATAACCCCATTGTGACAAAGCAGCAAAGGGGGCACAGTAATCAGTAAATTACCTTAGAATGTACCACCCAGCTGTGTCTCAGGCTTTTATTATCTGAATTTGTCATCACCAATATTTCACTCGAAGAATATTAGAATAATGAGTGTGCATTTATTTAGAATGCTTTGCATGATGAAAAACTGAAAATGCCTATTTCAAGATAAATGAAAGCGTTAAAATAAGGCTCAATCAAAACAAAAGGGGTTAAGGGGCCTTTGCTTCTAAGTTCTACACTTGTAATCAATCATTAGTTTTAAGTGCAAAAAGAGTATTCTCCTTAAAGGAAACTAATAAATTTAGTATGTCAGGTCTGTTTTTCTTTTTATTATTGTACAAAGGAGAGGGGAAAAATATAACCACATGAAGCTTTACATATAACTCAGTTCTGAATAAAAGCTGTACCATATATAATCTATATCCAATGGCATACTTTGCTGTAAAAACTGGGTCTTTGAGAGATAAGCATTATTGCCAAGCCAGAATGTTAAAATCTAACCAAACTGCCTCAGTAAAAGACACCAACCCTCCCCCTCCATTTTTCTGCTTTGCTATTATATTTTTCATTGGCAGAAGGACAGAGAATAGCACAGCAGGCACTACACCAACCTTTAAATCTCTCTGAAAGAAACACCTCGTAGGCTGAAAGAGCAAACGAGCTCTTGCAGACATTCAATCATTGTGCTTTCTGTCAAGACTGTAAAGACAACTGTCAATTAACACAAATGTGGTGGCAGTTTTCAGAAATGAACTGTTGCCCACTTGGAGACAAATTCAGACGCTCATAGAAGCAACAGAAATCAATGAATATTTATCTTTGTAAGCTACAGACCAAAAAAATAAACCTGAACCTGTGCAGCAGCCCTGCAAATCAAGCTTGCTTTATAAAGCTAACCCTTACAATCACATCATTTATATAGCATGCTAACCTGAGCCAGATAAAAATCTGAAGATGATTAATAAACTTGTTTAATTTCTATGGGTAATAAATAAATAAATACCCCATAGTGAATCACAACTATTATTTGACTTTGGGTCCTGTCCAGCAAAAACAGGTAAGGTAAAGCTGTTGGCTTGCCAGAGTTAATCCATATTTGCCCTAAACATGTTCAAAGTAATGTAAGCAAAGACAATGCTTTTGTGTTCTTTATTACACTTCCATTTCTACCTGCAACTATTGCTGTCAACACAACTCTTAACAGACCTGTGCAGTGCCAAGATCTTACTAATCCTCTACGAGTATCAAGAACAGGCTGTAAGACTTCATCACCATAGCTCTCTGAAGTGACATAGGTCAAACACCCAGCAGCAATTAGCCATCAAACACTCTTATCATCACAGGGACATAACGAAGACTTTAAGAACGCATGAAAGCCAGGAACTGAATTTACAGATTGGAGTAAATTAATGAGTGTGTTTGATGTTCCCAGGTAAGATTACTCCCCCTGAATAACTGAAAAATAAGTCCCCTAACAAAATGGCTCCTAAAAGTTTAAGAAAAAGGGAAAAAAGGGAAGGGGGGGAGGGAAAAAAGAACCACAGATATTCCAGCATTTTGGAGCCAGTCACATGAGTTGACTATGTATTAAGAGAGGATTAGAGGTAAGCAAATCAAGCAGGCTTATCTCCTATACCAGGTACCTGTAACTACTGTTCCACTATGCAGAATGGCACAGCTATTACAGGGTGAGGATGGTCTTTTTCCAGAAGTCTGAAATCCCAGCTCCACAATGAGAAAGGTGTTTTATCTCCCTTCTTAATTACAGCTAAATAAACTGGATTGCTGGTCCGAAGAGACTCCTTATCATAGAATCACTAAGGCTGGAAAAGACCTCTGAGATCATTGAGTCCAACTGTTAACCTAACTGCCAGGTACACCTCTAAACCATGTCCCTAAGCATCACATCCACACGCAGGGACTGTGATTGCACCACTTCCCTGGGCAGCCTGTTCCAATGCCTAACCACTCTCTCCGTGAAGAAATTTTTCCTAATAGCTAACCTAAATCTCCCCTGGCGCAACTTGAGGCCATTTCCTCTCGTCGTGTTGCTTGTTACCTGGGAGAAGAGACCGACCCCCACCTCTCTACAGCCTCCTTTCAGGTAGTGTAGAGAGCGATAAGGTCTCCCCTCCGCCTCCTCTTCTCCAAAACAACCCCAGCTCCCTCAGCCGCTCCTCATAAGACTTGTGCTCCACACCCTTCACCAGCCTCGTTGCCCTTCTTTGGACACGCTCCAGCACCTCGATGTCCTTCTTGTAGTGAGGGGCCCAAAACTGAACACAGTACTCGAGGTGCAGCCTCACCAGTGCTGAGTACAGGGGCACTGTCACCTCCCTGGTCCTGCTGGCCACACTATTCCTGATACAAGCCAGGATGCCATTGGCCCTCTTGGCCACCTGAGCACACTGCTGGCTCATGTTCAGGCGGCTGTCAACCAACACCCCCAGGTCCTTTTCCGCCAGGCAGCTCTCCAGCCACTCCTCCCCAAGCCTGTAGCGTTGCATGGGGTTGTTGTGCCCCAAGTGCAGGACCCAGCACTTGGCGTTGTTGAACCTTAGCAACTCCTTCGCTGGTCAAGAGCCATTGCCTTACAGAAAAAAATATCAAAGACTGAGATGTACATTCTTGTTTAACTACAACACCAAAACCAAAAGGAGAACACCAGCATGAATCCTAAGAGAAAAGAAATCTTAGAAGTATATCTATTCTATATGCTGCTTACTGCAAGTATGCATTTTTCACAGTTTCGGATAGTTAATTCCCTTCAGATACCACTCCTGGGTATCTGGGATATGAGCAAAGTACTGTCCCATCAACAGACCTGTACTAGTCACATAAATAAACCTGTCTTTCCTTCACCAAGAAAACAAAGTAGTTCTATGTTCAGTGCTATTCAAAATCCTCAGCTGAAATGCAGTGTATTTTCCACAGTTGTCTTTTTGTATGAAAGCATAAGAAAAGGACGTACACCAAAAAAACTCCAAACTATACATTCTAGAGCCTATCTTCAGAAGGATCAATCCTCAACTTGCTCCTTTCACATCATTTTCTGTATTTCACACCTCTCCTAAAACAGAGTTCAGAAATTTTAGCTGCAGTCTACTGCTCATTCATGGACAAGTTTAAAGGCAAAAAATGGAGGAGTCAGTTTTCCATCCCATTTCTAAAGTGGGTTAAGGGACAAATAAATGTATTTTTCTGTGCAATTAATTTTCTGAAACTGCTCAAAATACTATAATATCAGAAATAAGGAGCAAGTGATCTATATGACTAAGAGAACAGGTAATCCGCAATGCGTATCTGTAATAAACTGTGGTATATACACTGAAAAAAAAATGGAATTAAACCATTAGGAGTGACATGAATAATGATCTTTGTTTACACTCTTTTTGGGGCGAGGAGGCAAGGTTGAGCACTTCTGTAAAGCTTTAGACAAAAACTACTCTTGCCAATTCAATGGTAGCAGAATACCTTACAGCAACTATTAGGAACTGAATGTAGATTTTCAAAAATTATCACCACAAAAAAATCTGTAAGTGCTAAAAATATTGCTATTATCGGTTTTGACATACAATTAATTCACATTCTTATAAAACTTATCCTGAGATCTACAGAAGAGTATATTAAAGTGACATTTCCAAGAACTGCTAAGTTGTTCATCTAGGCCATTGGCCCTTGTTTAGCATTTAGTATGTGCTTCAATTCATCCTTGATCAAGATCATGCTTAATGTAATATGCGCTAGTATTTTGCTGCATCACAACGCTGCTTATGCCACATTAAAAGAAAACCAGAAAAAAATGATCCCAAGCACCTGTTCTATTTGCAATAGCATGATTTTTAACTGTACTTATGTGTTTGCTTTCTTTAGAAGCCTCCAATGAAATAGTTATTTTATTGATTGTTTATTTTAACTACAGCATCTAGTCCTGAAAAGAGCAATTTTATTAATATAGCTTACTGTTGTCTTCACCTCAATATTACTGGAAAGCATACAGTAAAATTACTGAATGTATAAATAATGTAATTAAAAAAAAAAAATCCTAACATACCAAACCTGACACACAGATTTCATCTCAAAAACTGTCACAGGATATATATTTATTAACAAGAGAAATATAAAACTATCAGTTAATTAAGTGTAATTTAAACATTCAGATCCCAGTAAGACACAGAACATATTAAAAGACCTACAGAAATTATAGGTAATAGAGACCTGATTAATAATTTGACTTGCCATACTGTCAAGTATATTCCTAAAGTCTCTTCCAGGTTCATTTCCACTCTCTTCTCTTAGTTGGGACTCCTTTTATTTCAGCTGCCAAGAATCAAAACCTGCTTCTTATTTATGACTATTTACTCCAGGAGATGAGAAATTCAGAAGATGATTGATTTACCGTGAATCGCCTTAAAATAAGCTTTACTTCTAGAAAAGAGGGGAGGAAATATTCTTTAGACCTCGTCTCTTGGACCGCCGCAGTCAAAGCCTCCTGGGCTTGTACTTTCAAGCACAGGGAACCCTGCGGAGCTCAGGCATGAGGGTACTTGTTATATCTTTCAGAAGCTGAAGGCAGCATTTCTAACAAGGATTGGATTAGCTTTATTCTGTCAAGTGAGCTATCTGGATTAGTGTCTGAAACGTAACACTTTAGTCAGTAACTTTTGTTACCAGATCTTGAGGCAAAGCCCTACAGTATACCGGGGCACTCCACTTAACCGGAGTGAGGGCGACATCCTCCAGGACACGCACGTCACAAACACCCCGCTGCCAGAGCCTGCCACCCCAGACACACCTGCATCCTACCCCTCGGTGACAGGCGGCGAACTGCTTGCACGGGTAGAAGAGACACCAACAAAGTGTTCAGAAGACTTCTCACAACTATCTCCTTACCTAGAGTCTGAAAATGAAATATTTGCGTATTCGGCATTTAAGGGAGCAAAAGAACAAAGGGGTTTTTTGCTCTAGAACTGTAGAAATAAAATATTTTGAAGTGAAACCATAAAAAGAGAAAAATCAAGTGAAAGCAAAGTAACTTCTTTACTATTACAAAGTCTGAAACCTAGGACTCAGCTATAATAAAAAGGAAATATGCGGTTGCTAAAACATTACAGCTCCTCAGAAACAATTTCTGTCAGTCATAGAAAATGCAGTAACAAACTCTCATAGCTTTCAATGTCCCAAAACCTGGCTTTAATAGATTGCCAAAAATTACTACTAAACTTTTATTACTTAGTTTGTCTTTAATCGTGTAAATTCAGCTGTTATTTTTAAATAAATAAAAGCATTTCAAGTAGAAGGATCTTTGAGATACCATTAAGGTATAATATTGCCTTATGTCACAGCATTCCAAATAAATGTGACAAAAACTTGCGTTCAAGGTATAAAGCTCTCATTTGTGTACTTTTCCTTGAACCCGTGATAAGTAGCTCCACACTCCAAATGAACACTTCACTTTCCATTACTCCATCTCCTCTCTCAAATCCTGCCCATCAGCAACCTCAGCTTGTGAGGAAAAAACAGAGGAAGAAAACCATTAAAATACTTATATGACATCAGGGTCCACAGGCCCCAAGCAGAACAGGTCACCATTGAGCTAACAGAACACACAAACATACGTTCCAAATTCCAAATTATTTTTAGGGTTGTTAACACTTACAAAAGCAGTAGAACAGTCCTTTTGCTTATTACTCTAATAGATATTAGGAGACTAACACTAGGAATCAGGGGGCTAGATATTAGGTAGGCACTTCAGTATATTATATAATCAAAAGATAACGTGATTTTGACTCCTTAATCACCCTTAACTCGATTATGATACAGCATGGCTCATAGACTAATAGAGCAGAAGACTATTAATGTACTGTTTCCATGGTTCAAACGTGATGATAATCATGTCACAAATTTACTATCTAATGGATGGTATTTTGAGGTTATGCCAAAAGACAAAAAAGTAGCAGTTATCCAGAACATAGATACTATTTTCTCATTTATTATTTCTCTATGTAAAATGCCTATTAGGTTCTTTCAGCTTGTTCCCACAAGTATATTCTTCATCTTCACCTTGACAACTGTCCTTTTACTTGCCAAGAACAAAAAGAAAATGTAATACGTACTTAATTAGGCAGTAACATCAAACATGATTTGTTTCCTACTTTAAAGAAAACCTATTACTAGCCCCCCCCAAAAAATTCAGAAAAGTTTATTAGGAAAAAGCGAATAATCTTTTAGAAACTTCAGAAAGGCGCAAGAGTAGTAAAAACTATTTGCAAAATTAAAAATATATGCCATTTATTCCTGTCATCTTATTTTTCAGTGTCCCTTGTTGAGAAATTAGGTTCACAGGCTGGTTTATAGGTTGGTAGTAAGTCCAATCTATGCTCACTGGCAGTCCAGCAGTCAAGAATAATCTAGAGAATAATTTCCATCTTGATTCTGGACAGTGTGCTTACATCCAGTGTTGATTACTGTTGATTTTTTATTTAGTAACTTTTCAGATAAGAGCAAGTTTGCCTATTCCTCTTTGTGCCTACATCCACAGATATTTTACAGCAAGAACAAACCACTATTATAGAAAACTGCCTGTCTATATGCAGACTTTCCAAATTAAAACAAATTGCAGGCAAATAGAGCTTCCTCTGGAAATAAAACCAAAGAACAGAGTTTTGCCAAAAGAAAGGAACTAACGTTGGCTAAGCAGCACACAAACTCTGGTAAACTCAATAGCTGTCAAGCATATGGGTGGCATTACCATTCAACATTTAGACTAACAATTCTCCTGGAGAAAGTAATTAACTCCTCTATTTTGCTCCTCTGTATTTGTTTCCTCTATTTACTCCAATAATTAGTATTTTAAGAGTTGCCAGATCTGCCTTCTGAATTACATTATCAGGTCTCACTGGAAAAAGAGCCCAATTTTTATCTTTAAGGGACTGTGGCCACTAACAGAGCTACTTTTGTGGACAGCAGAGGTATTAAAACTCTTGCATAGGTTTAATCTGAGTAACATTGCAAACAGCAAAATGATTTTTCCAGTTGCATTCTGTTGCCCTGCAGGACTGGAGAAGACTCGATGCCCCCAGGAAGCATGCACTGCTGGGATTCATACAAGATCTCCTTTTCAAGAGCACTCTGAAGACGTTACATCTCCCTCTCTCCCCAAGAGGACCGTATGATCATAATAAAGCCGTCTCCTCCCCATTCATCAGGCTATAAGCTTCATGACCAAAAAAATACTATTTATTAGCCTTCCCTGATAACAGTATCCACTTCACACAAAAATGAATTTTAAAACTTTCTGGTTCTAATGGCAGGCTTGTCTTGCAGCAGCAAATCTTCCTTCCGATCTACCCCATTTCAAGAGGATAAGAATAAAACATTCTTTAATGGGAAAGCCAGAAATAATACCTCAGCACATCCATCTAACTCTTATCTTTTGCCCAAGGGAAGAGTGAAAGATGTGAAAGACATTTAGGAGTGATATTGCTGAAGTTAACTGATGTTATTTGTTACCTTTCCATAATGAATCCTAACAGGACAACAAGGCAATTTATTATCAATTCCATATACAAAAGATGCAATTACCAGCCCACAGAATGGATTACTATGTTTTTAGGCACAAACTGAATACAAGGTCTGATCACAAGCTGCTGGAAGTCGCTCCTGCAAGAAATGCACCGAGTTATTAAGACTGCAACACCAGAACTTTTTTTTTTTTTAAGAAAGTTAAATTTAAGAGGAGAAAACAGACAATGAGGTAAAGTAACTATATCTCTGGCAGAAGGCTCTGCGCAATTCAGCAGAGTACCAAACCACATGATGTCGTAATTTAAAAGAATTTCAATGTCAGGACTAGCCAGATCAAAATCCAGCAAGGCCCACATAAAGCTGTCCTTACCACCAGGCAGGGAATCAGATGCATGTACAAAATGGAAATTTGTTTCAAGGCAATAAAGCAAATCCCAGACTTGACTGGTGCACGCTGATGTTAAGCAGATCAACATGGCCTTCCAAAACAAAAGCCAGACTTGAAAGAAACAGCGTGCTTCCAGTTCACCCTTTAACTCCTTGCTTGTTCTTCCATATCTGAATTGCTTACCTCTCATGAGCACACAGAGATCTGCCACAAAGGGTAACAACAATATATGACAAAATACAGCACAACCTAGAAATCATGTACTGGGCACAGTGAACGGAAGCACAAAGAAGTTCGCACCTTCATAATCTTCTAGAAGGGGGAGCGGGGTGGGGATGAAGCACATCTCCTTTCAATGTATTTCCTCAGTAAGGCAGAAAGTTACATATTTTGTCTTTCACAAACTAAACAGCTGTTGTGGTTCAACCCCAGCCAGCAACTAAGCACCACACAGCCGCTCACTCACTTCCCTTCCCCACCCCGCCCTGGTGGGATGGGGGAGAGAATTGCAAGGGTAAAAGTGAGAAAACTCGTGAGTTAAGAACAGTTTAATAATTGAAGTAAAGTAAAATAGAATAGTTGTAATAGTAGTAGTAGTAATAATAAGATAATAATAATACAATAATAATATACAAAGCAAGTGATACACAATACAGTTGCTCACCATCCACCAACTGATGCCCAGCCCGTCCCCAAGCAGCGACTGCTGCCCCCCCGGCCAACTCCCCCCAGTTTATATACTGAGCATGCCGTCATACAGTATGGCATAGCCCTTTGGCCAGCCTGGGTCAGCTGTCCTGGCTGTGCCCCCTCCCAGCCTCTTGTGCACCTGGCAGAGCACGGGAAGCTGAAAAGTCCTTGACCGGTGTAAGCACTGCTCAGCAACAACCAAAACATCAGTGTGTTATCAACATTATTCTCATCCTAAATCCAAAACACAGCACTGTACCAGCTACCAGGAAAAAAATTAACTCTATCCCAGCTGAAACCAGGACAATAGCAAACCTTCCAAGATTATTTTGGTAACACTCAGGTCACTGTAATGTGGCAATTTCTCCTAGTGCTTAAGTGATAAAGACTTTTTGGGATAGCTCTAATGAAGACGAATGTTAAAATATTCTTGGATTTAACTTGCTGGACAGAGCCTTTTCACTCAGCCCAATTCATTTTCAGCTGACTTCTGTGACAACAGCTGCAATAAAGGCCACACAAAGGAAAATGCAGCTAAGAAGACAATGCAAACAAAGAATAAATGCAACTCTGGAAAGAGGCATTAGGTCTGATCCAGCCTCTAAACTACAGGAGGCAGAACTGCTTCTGCAGAATATCTGGTAACACAAAAATAAAATTTAACACATTTTTACACCACTTCGCAAAAAGTCCAATCATTGCTAACACCAGTTTAGCTTCACTATGGCTAGCAACATCACACATCAATTGTGCATGGGCCTCCAATATCAGTAGTCTAAACACTACGTAAGTTAGACCTTGTTTTGCAGGTTACAGGAAACGGAATGAAATTCTGATTCTGTTTACATCAACAGCAAAATTTTTCTAAGCCTCAATGGAGCCTAAATTTCACATGGTGCATTCAAGACACTGAGACACATATCCACATACGAGCTTACCAAGTCACTACACCGGAAAAGTTAGACCTATTAGCAATAACGGTAAATTCTCGTTAGATATAATTTATTGTTTGCATCCCTTCTCCTGTACCCAATCTGCCAGCTAATGTGTCACTCAGTATCTTGTGGGCTATCTGACATGAACTTTGACTGTAAAGTTTTCTTTACCCTCTTCCGGCAAATATTATGCTCTCACATAGCCTCATGTAAGCCAAAGCAAAGATGTGAATGAATTATAATTACCTAGACACAGAGACATTTTTGTACCAAACACAAATTGTATTTTCTCAGTTAAACTTTTACTTCTGGTTATCACTGTCTCCTCCAGCTTAAATCCACTATTAGACATTTTTACTGTAACTTCACATGCCTAAAAGGCTTTCTTCAACCTCTTCTCTACAGAACAACACTTCTGCAGAAACAAACTGATCTGGGGGTGCTGGCTGACAGCAGGCTCGATATGAGCCAGCAGCGTGCCCTGGCAGCCAGGAGGGCAAACCTCATCCTGTGGTGCATCAAACCCGGTATAATCAGCCAGTCAAAAGAGGCGACTATCCCGCTGTATTTTAAGGTTGCTGTGGCCTCACCTTGAGTATTTTGTGCAGTTCTGGGCCCCACAATTTCAGAAGGCTGTAAAGGTCCTTGAATGCATCCAGAGGGGGGCAACAAAGCTGGTGACAGGGCTGGAAGGCATGTCCTGTGAGGGGCGGCTGAGGGCTCTGGGCTTGTCTAGTTTGGAGAGAAGGAGGCTGAGGGGCGACCTCATTGCTCTCCGCAGCTTCCTGAGGAGGGGAAGTGAAGAGGGAGGTGTTGATCTCTTCTCCCTGGGATCCAGTGATAGGATGCACAGGAATGGTTCAAAGCTGTGACAGGGGAGGTTTAGACTGGACATTAGGAAGCATTTCTTTACAGAGAGGGTGGTCAGACACTGGAACAGGCTTCCTAGAGAGGTGGTCGATGTCCCGAGCCTGTCAGTGCCTTAAAAAGAGGCATTTGGACAACGCCCTTAATACCACGCTTTAACTTTTGGTCAGCCCTGAAGCAGTCAGGCAGTTGGACTAGGTGATCGTTGTAGGTCCCTTCCAACTGAAATAGTCTAGTCTATTCTGTTCTGATCTGAACATAAACAAAAGCAATAATCCAAGCCTCCCTCATCACTGAGCCTCCTCTCCAATTATGATGTATTTGTATACTGCTTGAGTGAAATACACAGACATGTATTTCCTTAAAATTCAGTTCCTCTGGAAAAAAATAATTAACTAGAGCTTAATTCAAACTTTCACCATGAAATAAACAGCATTCCTCTCCTTCCAGAGTTAGAATACTTTGAGCTACCAGTGAGGTGGGGTTGCATATACACCAATCCTTGGCACATTTTTTTTGCTTTTTAGATGTTTCATTTTAAGTTCTGCAATTAAAAAAAATGCAGTAATTCCCTGCATAGTTTCCAAGCATAAGTAGAAGAACATATATTAAATTGTACACAGCAAGTTAGAACATTAGTCCTCTCTTCAGAGGAGTCATATAAGACCTGTAACATAAAAAGAAAAAAGTGTATTCCTTTGTATTACTATATCAAGGAACAGTACTCGCCTCTACCTGTACACACCAAAATTACAAGGAGGCAGGGAGGAAAGCCTAAAAAAGTTCCTGCCAGAACAACATCTTCCTCCAACTAAGCTGTGGAGAAGATTCTGCAAATGGGTAGCACAGTCTGAAAATATTCACCTTTGTTTCACCATTTGGAAAAAAAAAAGGGATGGGGCAGGGGCATACAATCTATTTAGACATAGAGAAAAATGACTAGCCTTTCTTTCTTCAATTACATTGTAAGTTAACACTAAAGGGCTTCATATTTCCAACAATTATGCTTCTTTAATAGCCACCCAACTTTGCTAAATTCAAGCTTTACCCCTGACTTACACAGATACAAGAAAAGACGACACATGATCCAAAATCTTTATGGCAAGTATTTGAACATGTTAAAATACTGCCTATGGTATTGATATCCAGAGCCATTCATACAGCGTATAGAGCTGTCTTGCTTATACTAAGTGAATTCCTTTTCTCTGAAGATCTCTAGAACCATTTCTTTAAGAACCTCTAACATTTACTATAGTAACGAAGCACATACCTTTCACTGAAATTCTTCAGCTCTACAGAGTTAAAGCATTTCTACATAAGAATAAGTAAACAGAGGCACAAACAGAAAATGACTTGTCCAAAGTCACTGAGGAAACAAAAGACAGGAAGAGACACAAATCTTGTATGTTCTAGCCCATTAGACAACACTGCTTCTCCAGGATTTCCTCAAAGATAATCTATTACTCAGTCTAAGCTCCTCAGGCATGACACAATGGCTTATGCAATGGTGAAGGGCAACATTCCACCAAAAAGAAAATGGCCACACAACAATCATGGTAAAGTATTTTCTTTCAAAGTTTTATTATACATACTTATTTTTGTATGAACTCTACTGACAGCATAAGTGTAAGTAAAAATGAAACATATTTATTCTAACATCAGTTGAGGCTACTGAAATTCGGTGAAAAACATTCACATAGTCCATATACAACGAAAGCAAGTTTGCAAATGAAAGAATCTATTTCTCTTTGCAATAAAAAAATACTGAAGAGTCTCATACTTTTCTCCCCTCTCTCCCTGACTACTCACACCCAGAAATAGCCACAGAATAAAGCCTTCTGAATAAAGATCTATTTATGGCACTAAGTACACCTGACAGAAAAAGAAAAATGTATTCTTCAGAAGAATAAAAATAACTTCATGACATCCACATCAACATTTACACCTTTTTGTTGTACATTATTTTAACATACTCCCACAGACAGCTGTCCCTGGAGTCCATTGACAGGGTTTCATGCTATTCACAGGCATTAAATCAGGCTATTCATTCTTTACAAACAAGAAGAGATAAGTTTCCTCAGAAACATCTCGAGCAAAGGCTTTCAGCGATTCACCCAGTCAAACTCATACTGCAGCAACAATTCGCTATGTGGGCATTTAGACTGGAGACAGGGCACTGATGAGCGATGAGGCATTGATTTGGGGAATTCTCAGTCAATTATTCCTGCATATTCTATGCACATGTACTTTTTAATGTGTTAACAGTGGATCCTGTGACTTGCCAGTAAGATTTTTGTCAAATCCATTCATGAAAAACTCAAAATTTAGCAATGCCACCTTTGTCATGAAATTAAAGCTATATAGTTCTGGTATTCTATGGGAAGGGAGTTCCTTATGAATTTGGGTCAGTTGATGATAGATGAGAACTTTTAATGTACAACACAGGAAAATAGTATTAGCTAGTGGTATGTCTCTTGGCCTCTTCTCTTTGGACACTCATATATGTCAATTTAGTTGTGTATTATGATACTTTATTACGGTCACTGTTTGGAATATTTCAATACTGTCACGTAGTTAATCAAGATTTATAAAACAAACATGTCTAGTGAATCTACTAGTAGGGAGGAAGGACAGCCTTGCAGTTTGGCTCCAGGAGTCAGAAGCCTAAGAGTCTGATTCTCACTTCTGACACATCTCACACACGACACTAAAGAAGTCATTTAAGTTTCCAAGGCCTGTTCTAGATCACATCTACAGGAGCCTGATTAGTACTGCTCTAATTTTAAAGTTTAATAGTACAGTCTACATTTTTACTTTTCTTTTTTAAATCAAACTAAAAATACATGTCTGATAACATCAGATTTGCTCCATTTGCAACAAAAAGAATTTACTCCTCTCAAAGATTTACAAAGTTCCTTGTGCTGCAGTAGCCTCGTGGACTTTATTTCGCCAGATTAGCATAACTGATGTTGTGCAAATTACATATGAGCAAGTCATCTGATTGTGTCCAATAATATCCATATAATTCATGACTAGTAAGTTTACGAAAATATATCTCATGGCATTGCTTACCTACAGAATTTCTATTAGAAGTTAAAAATGCATGCAGAAGTTCTGTGTCAGAAACCTGCAACCATATGCAAGGCGGACAGTTAAAAAAATAACAGAAACCTCTTTTGAAAGACATCATTGTCAAAAACAGCACCTTCACAACAGTAGGTCAGTATACTGAAACATGTGGCTTAGGGAAAAAGAAGGAAAAGAAAATACAGTTTAAAAGTACACCGAGTGCACAAGGCCACTCCATTAACAGGAGAACAACTGTGTCTAGTACTTTCAAATGGGTGTCTGTTGTTGCTTTAACTCTCTGTAACATCACCCTTAAAACGCCAGCTCCCACTGGTGTCCCTTACGACACTTTCACCCATGGTACCCTATGGTTAATTTCAGGCACATACCATCCGGCTGGCCCATATGCATGGGCTGACTAGATGGAGGACTACTGCCAAACCAAACATGGAACAACAGTCTCCCTCTTTGACCCTGCTCTCAATTTTTAGAAAATATATAGCAATAGAATTGTTTTAAACCTTTATCCTGGTTTCAAACTTGGTTAAAATTGACTAACATGTTCAATTCTTAGTAGCCAAAGACAGGAAGATGTGGAATCACACAGATCTCATTTCCCGAGAAAACTAAGATAGAAAGCACAGAAATTATTATCAAAACTTGATCCATGCCTATAAGTGAAAAGATAACCTCCAGGATCTCTTCCTGACTCATACTTTCCCACTGTCAAATTCGCTACAGAAAGTCTCCACTGAGGGGCAAGTGTAGCAGCGTTTATATTCTCTGTACAAACCAACCCCTGGAGGACAACCATCACAGGCGTTCAGCAGGCCTGCTTCTATCCGAGAGATGGCAGTAGCAAACAAACATCCACAGAGAGAGGAAGAGAGACTGCAACAGGGAGGAAAAAACGATAAACAAGAGGGCTTTCCAGCAATGCCAAAGTTCAACAGAAAGAAGATTTTCATGGACCTGTCAGTAGCTCACAATATACTTTGATAAATATCTCAATTTCTGCTTCAAATATCATATGATGATGAACTTTTTCTTTTGAACCTCGAGCAAAGAAGGGAAGATGAAGATAAAAACAAGTAACAGTAAATAATCCATCTAACTCAGAAACTAAATTGAATGTTACGTCGTTTAATGGCTGCAGACAAAAGCTTTCCTTTTACAGAAAACATTCATAGAGTTTGCACTGGGGGGGCGGGGGGGGAGACCTTCAGATCTTTATAATGATGTATTAGAAAAAATTTCCTAATTCTTACGATTCTCCTGGTTTTCAAAGGCCCGTCGCTGAATATGATGTCCCACAAATTCTACCTGAAGTATTCTTCACTGTGATACAGAGCAGTAACCATTACTCCAGTTCAGTTATTCTTCCACATCAAAAATGGTGATTTGGAAAACAAATTTTGAGAGTGGAAGGTAGTGGTTTAATTACCTACATTTGTGAACCAAAACCAAAAATAAAAATGGCAACTTCTCCTAGCACTTACAAGGCATTGGTCATCCCTAATCTTTAGTTTAAATAAAAGGCCAGCTACACTATCTGACAGTATACTGTGAAAGCATACGGTACTGGAGTTCCTCCACTGGAGCAGATGCCTGCGAGTGTCAGACCGCACAAAAGTTGGCACATCTGCTAAATCAGAAACAAAGCTGTACACTTTTTACTCCCTCTCTCTGTAAAGCGCCCAGGAAGGGATCTGTGTATTACAGTTGCACGGATCTCGTACAGGTATGACAAAAGGGCACTTTTGTCACCCGGTTTCCAACGTTCCTAGAACGCAGGGGAACAGCAAGATGCGGACAGGGCAGATGTGGAAGTCTCCCTCTTTTCAAACGTTTTCAGTGCCAGGCGACACCGACCAAGCACCAGCTTCTGACGGGGACGCGCAGGCCGCCCCGGCTACCTCCTTCCTCACCGCCGCTCCCGCCTTCGGCAGCCCACAGCCTAAGCGGCCCTCCCGCCAGGCTCCGCGCCCCGTGCTCGGGGAGGCGCCTCACACCTCCCGCCCCCCGGCGCCAAGGCCAGCGTGGGCCGCGGCGGCAGCGGCACGGGAAGCACCGAGCAGCGACCTCAGCGGCCCCGGCGCCACTGCCTTCTTCCCCTGCCAGAGCGGGGAAGCGGCTCTGGGGAGGGCCGGGGCGACTCGCCTCGACCCCGCCGTGCCGCCGCCGGCGCCCCCGCAGCCGGTTGCCGGCCGCCCGCCCCCGCGGCCAGGCCACCGCTGCCGGCGCGGGGACCGCACCCGCCCCTCACGCCAGACCCTGGCCCGCGCGGGCGCGCCCACGCATGCGCGGACCCCGCGCCCACCGAGGCGGGGCCGCTGGGGGCGCGGCGGGCGAGACGCCAGGCCCAGGGAAGGCCCCCGCCACCGCCGCGGCGGCGGAGCCGGCGGCCGCCCCCGAGCCCCCCGCTCCGAGAGGAGGGCGGGGGGGAGCCGCGCCCCCCGCCGCCGCACCGGCTCGCCCCCGCCCCCCGGCCCCGGCCCCTCCCCCGAGGCTTACCCCGCCGCCCGGCTCGCGCCGCCGGTTTGGAATTTTCGCGCGCTCTGCCCCCCGGCCCGCGGGCGGTGCGCCTGCGCGCGCGGCGTGTCGCCGCCGGCAGCCGCGGGGGCGGGGCGGGCGCCGGGCGGGAGCGGGGTCCGGCCCCGAGCGGCCGTGGGGCCGCCCGCCCCCCTGGGTGTCGCGGCCTCTCGCTCCCCACGCGCCTGTCGCTTCCCGGTTCGAGCACGGGACGCCAGCGTGAGCTGAAGCCTCATGGGTCTTCACGGGTGATGGGCTCCGAGGGCTGCTAAGGACTGGGAACCAAGACCGTAGCATGATGGAACCACAGAACGGTTTGGGTTGGAAGGGACCTTAAAGATCATCTGCTTCCAGCCCCCCTGCCGTGGGCAGGGACACCTTCCGCTACACCAGGTCGCTCAAAGCCCTGTCCAACCTGGCCTTGAACACTGCCAGGGACGGGGCATCCACAGCCCCTCTGGGCAACCTGTGCCAGTGCCCCACCGCCCTCACAGCGAAGAATTTCTTCCTTCTATCTATCTAATCTAAATCTACCCTCTTTCGGTTTAAAACCATTGCCCCTTGTCCTGTCACTACAGGCCCTACTAAAAAGTCTCTCTTCATCTTTCTGATAAGCCCCCCTCATGTATTGAAAGGCTGCAGTAAGGTCTCTCCGGAGCCTTCTCTTCTCCAGGCTGAACAACCCCAACTCTCTCAGCCTTTCTTCATAGGAGAGGTGCTCCAGCCCCCTGGTCATCTTTGTGGCCCTCCTCTGGACCCACTCCAACAGGTCCATGTCCTTCCTGTGCTGAGGACCCCAGAGCTGGACACAGCGCTCCAGGTGCGGTCTCACCAGGGCAGAGTAGAGGGGCAGAATCCCCTCCCTCACCCTGCTGGCCACGCTGCTTTTGGTGCAGCCCAGGATACAGGTGGCTTTCTGGGCTGTGAGCGCACATTGCCAGGTTGTGTTGAGTTTCTCATCAACCAACACCCCCAAGTCCTTCTTGGCAGGGCTGATCTCAATGCATTCTCTGCTCCGCCTGTATTTGTGCTTGAGATTGCCCCAACCCATGTGCAGGACCTTGCACTTGGCCTTGTTACCTGCGTATCCAAAGATGTCTGCATATCCAGATGTATGCGTTACCTACGTATCCAGAAATTTACTGGGTGAAATAGAGCAAGATAGGTAAAGCCAGTTTTGATCCTGTGTATGCAGCTAAGGTAACAACTTTGTGGGGAAATCAAAATGACAGGGATGTTATGCCCCTGGTGAACGTTGTGGTGAGTCTACCAGGGACCGTTTGGTGGTGGTGGCCCCGTAAAAATACCTGCCCATGACTCACCATCCTGGTCTCTGAGCAGGAATGAATAAAATCTTTTGGTTTTTCCCCTTCTGGTAAGACTAAGTGCAAAACCTGTTAAACTTTTGCTTGTTTTCAGTTTTGTCAACATCAACAGGCCTTTTCACCCATGTGAAAAAAATGCGAACAGTGTGAGTACAGATGTACAGTAGATAAGAAACTTTGCTTTGAATAAACTTAGGGTTTGAAAAAATACCTGATTTCTCTAACTGAAATTTGTGCTGGTGCTAAAATGAGAAATATACACATGGTGCGCCTTACTAGCCCTCAATTTGTTAAAAAGCATCAGTAGTAAAACTACCAAGACCCATATTCTGTCACTTAACCACTGTTGAGTTATGCTGGTCCTCAAGGAAATTCTGCTGAAAATACCGACACTACACAATCTGACTACTTCGTGCAGTTTTGCTCATCACTCCCTAGCCCACTTACACGCTCATACTTTAGTCACCTTCCTGTCATTCCTCCTCTTTTGCTCAGCTGCTCAGCTGCTTCTCCTGTCTGCCGTGGTAGTTTTTCTACTCCTGACTGGTTTTGCCTCCACGTTCACTACTTGCAATGAAGAGCTGATGGGAAATTGCTGCAATATTTCCACCTGTCTTTTTGAGAAGCCATCAGCACTTAAAATTTCTTTCTTTCCTAGCATCTTCCTCCTCCCAAATACGTATGCTTACGTATACATCACTCTGTCCTCACTTCCCCCTTGAACAAACTGTGGATAGTGAGGCACTCATTGTCATCCTACCTAAAGAAAAACAAAAACGAAATTATTTGAAAGGACAAAGTCGTTAAGGGAAAATGCTCTCTATCTTGAACCTAGGTTGGAATGTATCTTTTTAGATGGGTTTTAAATTAAATCCCACTGACATCATCAGTCTGAACTAACAGGCTAGTTTGTATTAGATTTCTATTCAAGATTTGTACTCTGCATGAACATAGGACCACCGCTGCTGCTAAAGCTGAAGCTGCTGTTTTTCTCCTTACAATTTACCCAGTCCAGCTGATGTCCAAACTCCTTACTGTCATTCAGCTTTCATATTCTTCAGATTTTGTGCAGTGTGTCGTCTTTTCTCATCACCACTGCTTTCAATTTTCTGTAAAATGAGACAAAATCCCCTTCAGTACAAAGCGAAATTCAACCTAACCTGTATAGTGAAAACCCCATGCGTGAATACTTACGTTACTTTTTTTCATTTCATCCTATCAAATCAGCAACACCTGAAGAATTAAAGGCTTGTCTGTGGAAGTTTCAAAGTACTTTCTTGGGAAACAGCAATTGCTCATCAGGCAACTCACCAAGGCAAGCTGGCGGGGATGTTTCCCACACATCTGCAGAGCACAACTCAGAGCTTTGGGTGTAATGCCCATATTCACACAGTGAGTCCAGTTCATAACTCATTCAAGTCTTTAATCATTCTGTTCCTTCTCTTTCTTCTCAATTGAAAACACAGGAGAATTTATTTTTGTTTTCTACCATCAATTTTGTTAACGCTTCCTCAGATGTCAGCATTATCAATTATTTAATTGCTGAAACGTGTAACTGTTCTGGTACAGTGGAAGAAGCTTGAGTGGAAGAAGTTTGATAACATCATTTTTCATGTTTCTGATTGATAGAACATATTCCACTGTTTTCAAAGTCTATTTCTATCCCATAGTCACAGAGTAGCAAAAAGCTGCTTTTGTTACTCAGCTTGATGCTTATGCCATCAGCAGAGCCAATTTTCTTCTTGCTATGCAAGAAGCCATATCCCAGTTCTCACGCACACCCGGACATACGGCCAAAGATCATTGTAATATACCAGAAGCTATGAAAAATAGACTCAGGAATTTAAAAAAAAAAAAAAAAAAAAGAGCATTTAAGAAAGTCATGGGAAAGGGTAGTGTAGACAGATGTATAAAAATAGGAATAAATATAATAGCAAAGATGAAAGCAAATGACTAATATGCATAAACTCCAGCGGGTGGAAAGAACACTTGGTAGTATTACTTTCAATGGCCCTCATTTTAAATAGTCACAAAATGAGTGGCTATGATATGAATAATGAATTAGGTAGTACAAATCAAGTGAATGCCAATACAAATGTTATGTTACTTCAGACATGCTGTATCCAGTTTGCCACTCTCCTACACTCAATAAATGCAAAACATTTGAGTGTTAAAAATATGTTATTGGGACTGGTTTTCGTAGCCTTGATCTTTAATAGCAGGTACTACTACACTTAGAGCTAATCCAGCTGCCTAGTCTCAAACAGAGAATTACTAATAGTAAATCCTTGAAACTTCCAAGAAATATTTGAAACTGTTAAAAGTCACCAGGAATAGCACTGCTATAGATAAGAATGCCATGACTTCAAAACCCGAATATTTAGGAAAGGACCTTCCAAATGCCAGAGAATTGCTGCCTGCTCCCTGAGAACCCTAGCAATCTCCTCTTCCCCAAGGTATGTTGCTAAAGCCCCTTGTTAAGCTTTGCACTTTGATGAGATACAGCAGATACTACACTTTGGTTCAGGGCAAAATATCAGCATTTTGTCTTTTGGCCAGTATTAATTTGGTAGGAAAAAATCCACTGTTGGGGGAAAAGAAGGAAATATATCTTTGACAGGTTGGGGGGGGGGGGGGGGGGGGGAGAAAAAAGAAGTCCCAGCTGTTTGAAGCTGCTCAGAGGTTTGGAATGTTAGAATAAATACTGGGGGAGATAGATTGATGGGACAAACTGCAGGTGAGGCACACAAAGGTGCATGGTAAATACAATTTATCAATGCACATGACCACCACATATGTAATGTATTTTATGCACATTATAGTGATTAGCTAAAGAGCACATACTGCTTTAAGCAACACAAGAGCTTCTGCTTAAACGAACAAATGCACAGCACCAAGCAAAATGCCCTGACCCCTTAGCTGAAATGAACATTATCATAGAATCATAGAATCGTCAAGGTTGGAAAAGACCCTTAAGATCATCGAGTCCAACCGTTAACCTAGCACTGCCAAGTCCATCTATACCATGTCTTCGAGCACCGTATCTATCCATTCTTTAAATATCTCCAGGGATGGAGACTCAACCACTTCCCTGGGCAGCCTGTTACAATGCTTAATAACCCTTTCGGTGAAGAAGTTTTTCCTAATATCCAACCTAAACTTCCCCTGGTGCAGCCTGAGGCCGTTTCCTCTCGTCCTATCGCTTGTCACTAGGGAGAAGAGACCAACCCTCCACCTCTCTACAGCCTCCTTTCAGGTAGCTGTAGAGAGCGATAAGGTCTCCCCTCAGCCTCCTCTTCTCCAGGCTAAACAACCCCAGCTCCCTCAGCCGCTCTTCATAAGACTTGTGCTCTAGACCCCTCACCAACTTCATTGCCCTCCTTTGGACATGCTCCAGCACCTCGATGTCCTTCTTGTAGTGAGGGGCCCAAAACTGAACACAGGACTTGAGGTCCCAAATACAGGGGCACTATCACCTCCCTGGTCCTGCTGGCCACACTATTCCTGATACAAGCCAGGATGCCATTGGCCCTCTTGGCCACCTGAGCACACTGCTGGCTCATGTTCAGGCGGCTGTCAACCAACACCCCCAGGTCCTTTTCTGCCAGGCAGCTCTCCAGCCACTCCTCCCCAAGCCTGTAGCGTTGCATGGGGTTGTTGTGACCGAAGTGCAGGACTCAGCACTGAGCGTTGTTGAACCTCATGCAGTTGGCCCCGGCCCAACGACCCAGCCTGTCCAGGTCCCTCTGTAGGGCCTTCCTGCCCTCCAGCAGATCGACACTTCCACCCAACTTGTTGTCGTCTGCAAACTTACTGAGGGTGCACTCAATCCCCTCATCCAGATCATCAGTGAAGATGTTGAACAGGACCAGCCCCAGTACTGAGCCCTGGGGAACACCACTCGTGACCGGCCGCCAACTGGATTTGACTCCATTCACCACCACTCTCTGGGCTCGGCCGTCCACCCAGTTTTCAACCCAGCGCAGAGTGCACCCATCCAAGCCGTGAGCAGCCAGCTTCCCCAGGAGAATGCTGTGGGAGACAGCGTCAAAGGCCTTACTGAAGTCCAAGTAGACAACATCCACAGCCTTCCCTGCATCCACTAAGTGGGTCACCTTGTCACAGAAGGAGACCGGGTTAGTGAAGCAGGACCTCCCTTTCATAAACCCATGCTGGCTGAGCCTGATCCCCTGATTGTCCCACACGTGCTGCATAATGGCACTCAAGAAGATCTGCTCCATGACCTTTCCTGGCACTGAGGTCAGGCTGACAGGCCTGTAGTTCCCTGGGTCCTCCTTCTGACCCTTCTTGTAGAGGGGTGTCACACTTGCTAACTTCCAGTCATCTGGGACCTCCCCGGTTGACCAGGACTGCTGATAAATGATGGAGAGTGGCATGGCCAGCTCCTCCGCCAGCTCCCTCAGTATCCTCAGGTGGATCCCGTCTGGCCCCAGGGACTTGTGGGCATCCAGGTGGAGGAGCAGGTCGGTGACTGCCACCTCTTCGACAACCAGGGCTTCATTCTGCATCCTATCTCCATCTCCCAGCTCAGGGGCCTGAAAACCCTGAGGATGACCAGTCTGACTATTAAAGCCTGAGGCAAAGAAGGCATTAAGTACCTCAGCCTTCTCCTCATCCTTCGTGGCAAAGTTTCCCTCTGCCTCCAACAAAGGATGGAGATTCTCCCTGGCCCTCCTTTTGTCACTGATATATTTGTAAAAACATTTTTTGTTATCTGTAACGGCGGTGGCCAGTTTAAGTTCTAGCTGGGTCTTCGCCTTTCTAATCTTCTCCCTGCATAACCTCACAACATCCTCATAGTCCTCCTGAGCCACCTGCCCCTTCTTCCAAAGGCAGTAAGCTTTCCTTTTTTTCTTGAGTTCCAGCCAAAGCTCTCTGTTCAGCCAGGCCGGTCTTCTCCCCCACATGCTCGACTTACAGCACATGGGGACGGCCTGCTCCTGTGCCTTTGAGACTTCCATCTTGAATAACATCCAGCCTTCCTGGACTCCTTTGCCCTTCAGGACTGCCTCCCAAGGGACTCTGTTCACCAGACTGCTAAGCAATCCAAAGTCTGCCCTTCTAAAGTTCAGGGTAGCGGTTTTGCTGACCCCCCTCCTTACTTCTCCAAGACTCGAAAACTCTATCATGTCATGGTTGCTGAGCCCGAGATAGCCTCCGACCACTACCTCACCCACCAGGCAATTATCCATACCTTCATATTGTCAGGTGAAGTCCCTGGGGACTGGAAAAAGGGAAACATTGTAGCCATTTTTAGAAATGGTAAAAAGGAGGACCCTGGGAACTACCGACCCGCCAGCCTCACCTCTGTGCCTGGGAAGATCATGGAACAGATCCTCCTAGAAGCTATGCTAAGGCACATGGGGAACAGGGAGGTGATTCAAGACAGCCAGCACGGCTTCACCAAGGGCAAGTCCTGTCTGACCAACCTTGTGGCCTTCTATGACAGAGTGACTGCGTCAGTGGATGAGGGAAGAGCTACGGATGTCATCTATCTGGACTTCTGTAAGCCCTTTGACACAGTCCCCCACAATATCCTCCTCTCTAAACTGGAAGGATATGGATTTGATGGGTGGACTGTTCGGTGGATAGCTAATTGGCTGGATGGTCGCATCCAGAGAGCAGTGGTCAATGGCTCGATGTCCAGATGGAGATCAGTGATGAGTGGTGTCCCTCAGGGGTCCGTTCTGGGGCCAGTGCTGTTCAATATCTTCATCAATGACATAGACAGCGGGATCGAGTGCACTCTCAGCAAGTTTGCAGATGACACCAAGCTGAGCGGTGCAGTTGACACACCTGAGGGATGGGATGCCATCCAGAGGGACCTAGATAGGTTGGAGAGGTGGGCCTGTGTGAACCTCATGGGGTTCAACAAGGACAAGTGAAGGGTCCTGCACCTGGGTCGGGGCAATCCCCAGTATCAGTACAGGCTGGGGGATGAAGGGATTGAGTGCAGCCCTCCTGAGAAGGACTCAGGGGTACTGATACATGGACCTGTTGGAGAGGGTACAGAGGAGGGCCACAAAAATGATCAGAGGGATGGAACACCTCTACTATGAGGACAGGCTGAAAAAGCTGGGGTTGTTCAGCCCAGAGAAGAGGAGGCTGTGGGGAGACCTTATTGCAGGCTTTCAATACTTAAAGGGTGCTTACAAGGAAGGTGGGGACAGACTTTTTCGCAGGGCCAATGGCGATAGGACAAGGGGTAATGGTTTTAAACTAAAAGAGGGTAGATTCAGACTAGATATAAGGACGAAATTTTTTATAATGAGGGTGGTGAAACACTGGAATGGGTTGTCCAGAGATGTGGTAGATGCCCCATTCTTGGAAACATTCAAGGCCAGGCTGGATGGGGCTCTGAGCAACCTGATCTAGTTGTAGATGTCCCTGCCAATTGCAGGGGGGATGAACTAGATAACCTTTAAAGGTCTCTTCCAACCCAAAGCATTCTGTGATTCTATGATACAGGTCTGTGGCTAGTTCAAAATTCTTGCTACAAGACAACAAGGAGCTAATGTAGTCACTGCATACATATTGTTGTCCTTTACAGATGGAATTGGAACTGGCAAAGTATTAGAGTGGCAAGCAAAGCATCAGTAATATTCGAGAGGTTTCCTGTCCTTCCAGAGAAGACCACAGCGTGTAACACGCCACCAGTACACTTCAGTTTACTGCTGTTTGCTAGCCACATTGGGGGATTTCTGAATAGGCGGTTGTGCCATTTCTAGATGGTGATTCTATCTTTGAAAATTTCTCCACTAAAATACTGTATTTTGGGCGACTGTTAGTGTAATAGCTAGGCATACTAACATCCTCGAATTCCAGGTGTTCATTCTCTCCCGTATCTCCCGTTCACTTTCCAGTATGATTTACTTGCTCTGAGGAAGGGCAGTAACATTTTCTGTGTTCTGTGTTCCAAGTGATAGATACATATGTTTGTATAAAACATATGTTCATGAGGATAAAATTTGGAAATTATACCATATATCAATCAATGAGCTAATCTTGACGCAGTCAAGATTTTCATAATTTGTCTTGTTGCGTATCTTTCCAATATGTGCATTGTTAGAGAAGCTGAATTATTTAGCTTGGTGACTGATTATGTTTCTATCTATCATTTATAAACTTCCTCATGAAAAATAATCCTGAAAATAATTCCTTTCCCTGTACCTATCTGCACTCTCAGCAGCTGCTATAGAAAAATACATGAGTGAAGTCTATCATTCCCAAGACATGGAGACAGCAAAGATAGATACAAAAATTTTCCATGACGTCCTGCTGCTGTTGTGTGATGGTTGCATTTCCGAAGTTGCTGTTGTGTGATGGAGCATTTCTGAAGCTTGGTCCGCAGGAACTAAGCACAGTGCATAGCAGCAGAGAGCTTACTCATTTCTACGGTATTCCCTGTTGATACTCTGAAAAGTTTCGATGGCATATATGGAAGGAGTATAAAATACTTGCTATGGAATGGTAAGTTAATGACTTCGCCTTGACCTGTTCTCTTACTGACAGCTGTTAACAATATGAAATATTTTAGTAAGAATTTCAGTTTCATGTGTGTGACTATATTCCTTCTGGCTTTACATAAAATACTCTCCTTAACTAGAAGAGGTATTTACACATTCTAGAACCTGAAAAGTTTTAGCAAACTTTAAGATAATAAAAAGGGAAATGCTGATTTTACTGGCAGCAAGCAGGAGCCAAAATAACAAACCAACAAAATGTGATAAAGATCATGCTTGAACCAATTTACAGAAGTTTGCATGTGTGGGAAACTGCCTGTTGAGAATCAGAATGCAGCTACAAAATTTTATATTCTTCCATGACTTACATCATTATTCAAACTCGTGTCAAGATAAGAAGCATGAAATCTTAGAAAATGAAGTTACCATCATAATTTAATGTACATCAGTGAACTCAAAGACATCACACACTAGTTTTCTTCCTTTGCAAACTTGATTATTACAAGTGAGATTTTCAAATTAAGAAATTAAATCTCAATAAATTGCTTTTTTTCTGCACAGTTTAAAAGTATGAGAAAGCTGATTAGTCCACTTGAAACTGAAATTTCAAACAAGCCCACAACACTGTAAAACGTTCCAAGTAAAACAGTTTATAAGTTCTTACTCCATTAAATGCAGAAATTTTGAAATAAAACAAAAAGCAAAATTCACGCACACAAAGGGTATGCCTCAACTTTTCATGGCATTATACAAATCATAAACTGAGGTAAAAACAGAATGTTGCCTTGTAACATCCCACTGTACTAAAAATACAGCAAAAGAGAGTCACTGTCCATAGAGAAGACGACAAGTGGAAGAATACAAGGAGAAAATGTAAGCATGTAAGCGGATAAATTTCTCTTATAACTGCCTTTTATCATCTGGATGAAATGCTTTTATTAAAAATGGAAGCACAGTTGCCAAACTGACATAGTTTTGTTTGAAACATGAAACTGTTTTTTCATCTATAAGCCTTCCCAAGCATATGTCTCCATCAAAACCAAACAACTCCTAAGTGTAAACATAAATACTGTACATCAGATGAAAAATGAAGAAATGACCAATATTTACTCAATTCATGAATTTCAACCTATTAACCATAGTCTCCCTAATGCTGACTTCTATGGTGCCTATTAAAAAAAAAAAAAAGTAATAATAAAATATTAAAATGCCATAGAACACAGGAAAAGAAGACTGGATGGAGAGACAGTGAGAAGATACCTCTCTTTGGCTTTACCCCAGTCATCTCATGCAGGCAGCTTTAGCTAACCAGTTTGAGAAATCGTCTCCATGGTCTGCATTTTTCAACGTTGGCTGAATGTTGTATATGAACCTTTGTTCACAGTAAGATAGGCCAGTCTGCTAGTGTAGCTTTCATGCCTTTGCAAATTACATATTTTTTCAGTGTTGCAGACTCCGGCCTCACAAAAAAGTCCCTAGAGTAGGGATTCCCTTCAAAATGGAAAAGATCTCCACTTACTAAGTATTAAAGTAGCTACCAAAATAGTACATAGCACGTCTGTAGAATCACTGTCATTCCAGTGTTAGTCAAAACAAGGCTGAAACAATACAGCTCTGCGGCAGAAAACAAGAACTGCAATTCGTGGATTACCAACTTTGCACCCACATTCTCTATACATTAACTGAAAACCTCATATTTCTCATTCCTTCGTTTATTTTATTGGACACTACAATATGGTGCTTCTTTGACCTCCCAAAGGAAATATAACTCCAATATTCCAGTGCCTTCACTGCTTCTTTAAACAGTTTGTCATCCACACTCCTTTGCCTGCAATACTTATAGTTGCAAATCTGTGGAATGCACTCTTTCATAAATCTCCTCTCAGTTGTTTTAACAATCCTTCTTCCTTTATTGGTATTAACCTTTCTTTAACCTTGTCTATCTTCAGATTTAGTCCCTTCCTTGTGACATCCCAGAGAAAATATCAATTTATTTTCCATCATTCTCTCATTAAAACAGTGTTCCTTTGTTTCCTTAATCTCCTTGCTGCATTAACTGAATATTTACATTGGATCACCTTTAAATGGTCCATAATTTAATATGGTGAATCTGATTCACAACTGATAATCATTTTCATGCATATAACGCATATGGCTCAAAAGTGCTTTACATAGCTTTGTACAGACCATGTAAAGCCTGGTTTAAAGGCATTGTTTCAGATATCTCTATGCAAATACATGATACATAATAAAATAGCAAAGACAAATATTGTATTATGATGGAGATAAGGTTGAGAATATGGACCTGTAAATTACAAATAAATAAATTCAACACAAATTGTGTTGAATTAACCCAAATCTGAGCATCACAATGCTAAGTTATTAATTAAGATCTCATATAAAATAAATCTAAAGGTATTAAGAAACGCAAAGTATGAGCCAAAAATCTCGTAAGGCTGTTTGTGCAATAATCACAAGTTTAAGGCATAGAGTTTGTTGCTCCATACAAGATTTTATTAATTTTGGAAATAGTCGCCTGTCCCCTGTTTCTCTTGTACCCACAATGTCACACCCTGTTTTCTCTCAGCAGTGTCCCTGGAAGCTTGCTCAAGAGCTTTAGCTCAAACGTAGAATTTAACTCTTCATTTCCTTATGTTTATGTACTTTCTTTTCATAGGACATAAAATAACTCTGGGGGCAGGTACAATGTCATTAGAGGTTCTTCTATATTTGATCTTATAAAATAGTTTTTGTAATGAAAGAATATGATATCAAATAAGAATATGAAGCTGAGTCCCCCCCCCTACTAAATGCTACCACATGGAGCTCATAGTGACCTGAAAATAAGTGCAAGCAACCGTCTTGCCTGTTAAACTCTCACCTGAAATTCACTGGTCTGGACAAAGCATCAAATAAAGAAATTGTGCAGGGAGCCCCATAGATTAAGCTCTGATGTGTCCATGCTTTATGTGCTCCTCAATGCTGGTGTCAGTCTGTCCAGCTGTGAAGGCAGGACTGTATTAGGGAGCCTTTCAGTTACTGATACCCGAGCTGGCATAAAACCGCAGAACCTGCAGTGAGCAGTAAAGCTCGTGTAAGCAATTCTGCATCCGTGAATAACAGCTCAGAGTTATGTATCTAAGGACTACTGCTGCAGGCTATACCAGTGGCCTGATACACTGTGGTAATTTCTTTGCTCCTAAGCTACAGTTTGTACAAACGAGAATAGAAGAATAATTAATATTTCCAATCTTAAAATTTAAACACTTAGAAATACTAGCTACTCTCAATTCCGTAAATATCAAGAGTCCTAAAAATTTCTCAATAACTAGGCTCTTACTTCAGATGGTCGGATTGTACAAACTGACCAAATGGCCAACGACATTTGGAAAAACTCAAGAAACAGGTGGCATTTGCCTGTAAGAGAACAGAGGTTGTACCCTGTTCCCCCATGAGCTCCACCTATGCCTGAATGTAAAATGTGCCCAGCCTGACCTCACCGAAAAGCTAGTGACCTGAGCATCCATTGCTATCCTATCCAGAAATGTTACTCTCTCTCCTTGAAGTCACAGTGCCTTGTGTACAAGCACGTCACAGGCAGTAAAATGATACTCAAAATGCACCTAGTGGGCAATGACTTTTGTGCAGAGTGCACTGGATGAACCATGAGTCTTCTGGGTGGCTGAAAGCATTTTATCTCCTCCCTTCAAGTGGCAATTTTTCTCCCTCTGGTAAATGAGCAAAATGATACTAGCATTGTAAAATGCTCTAGGAATGAGGACTAAGGAATGTGATGCAAAAAGTAAGTCTAATAATTATTGTGGAGGAAAAAAGACATTCAAATGGTAAGAATCAAGAAGCCTGGTTCCTGAGAGTCTTCATTAATTGGCTTTGTGATTTCTGGGAAGTCATTAACCTTTGCCTTTTCCATACACTAAATACAATAAGGCCAGAATTAAAAGTAAAAAAAAAAAAAAAAAAAAAAAAAAATTAAAGCATCAGTAGCTTTAGTAACTAAGTAGGAAAATTAAAGTGTCAGTGGGAAAGTATCTAGAATGCAAAAAAGTTTCTGAGTGGTTTCCCAGTGAGTGTATTTACTAGAAACATACGGGATACAGCAGTGAAATGTTCTAAAAGTGATAATACGTAGCTGTGCATTACAGCATATGAAATGTGGCAAAGAAGTAACTAAATTTTACTTAGGGAGACATTATCGATCTCTAGTGGTTCCAACTTCCTCAATATTCAAAACCTCTGTAGGGGCTGCAGCACTACTTGTCGCCTCCCAAAAACCCTTCTCCATGCCACGGGGTGAGAGCCAAGCTGTTGATGGGAACAGATGGCCAAAAGGACAAGGAGACTGGGAGCTTGCCCCCCATCTGCAGTTTTTCTCAGGCTTTAACAAGGGTGGAGCAAAAACTCCACCAGCGAGACCTTGTGCCTCTGTTGTCAGAGCTGCCCTGGTGCTGCTGCTGACATCTTGATGATTCACGCTTTGCCAAGCGCTCTGTTCAGTGGTGGCTGCTCTGTACCTCTGAGAGGAATCAAAAATGCAACATGATTAAATGCTGCTCCGAGTTGTGCCAGTACATTAATGGGAATGGGAAAGACATGTGAAGACTGATCTGTAACTGGATAATGGTGTGATACCCATTTGTCATGGAATAAAGAAAGCCTAATTAAGAAACAGCAGGGAGAAAACACAAGAGGTCTGTTCTTTTAAGAAAATCTGCAACCACTAAAAAAAAGGTTTCAGAATGTCATTTTGCTAGCTTCAGCAGCATTCTATTTAAAATGATAGTAAAATCTATTAGTACTTGTTCAGAGAACTTGTAAACATGTTAGATCTAGAAAAGTCATAGTAGGCCAGTTACAAATAATGATAAAATTAAAAAGATCACTGCTGTGAAATATTCTCTATCAGAAAAAACACTATTTTTTCTGTCAGGTGTGGATCTGAGGTTGTGAAATCTCTAGCAGCTTTATGCTCATCACCAGTTTTTATTCATAACCACATGATAAAATTCCTTAACCAACATGTGTCAAAAGTCATTTATCATATTATATTTAGCACTGTTACAAATCTGTAGTATCAGTCTCCTCTCATTCACAATTTTAAAACGGGCAAGATTAACAGGGGCTTGTTATGAATTAATTTCAAGCTCCAGAAACGGTGTGTTTCTGTACAGTGCAGCTGCATGCCTAGCAAAGCCTTCTGTACAGCCTTTGCTGGTAGCCTGGCAAAACCCTTGGTCCTGTGCTTAAGGTTAGGCAAAGTATTGCGGCAAGTGACAGTGAAACTGACGTGCACGCTGTTAAACGCAAGCTTACACGGTTCCTCAGCATCAGGGCCAACGTCCTCAGCACCTCACTAATGCTTGTGGTTGAATGGGAAATGGTGGCCTGAATGCGCCCCCTTTGAGCACGCCAGTGGCACAGAGTAAGCCAGAAAATCTCGCTTTCAGCCGTGTGATTCCTCTGGTTTATCTGGGTCCATCTCTTCATCCTTCCGGTCACTAATGTCTTTGTGGATGTTCTTGAAGACATGGCAGAAATCAAGACTTCTTTTGTCTGGCTGATCCCATTCAGTAATCAAATGTTCTCCTCCTAAGTCCCCTGCAGCATGCAGCCATCGCAGATAAAGCTATACTGCCTTAGATGCTGTACCTATACGATAAGACTTAACCACAAACTACTTATATGAGCATATTTTTTTTTCCATGTTGGACCTCTGGTGGCAGACATTTGCACACTTTTGACATGTTTCCCCAGAAGACTGGTAAATATCCACAAAATTCAGATCCTCTTGGCCAACAGTGAGGGCTAGAAGAGGGTAATGCTAATGAATCTCTAGCCTATAGCCAGAAACACCAGCAGTGGGCAATAAGACAACCCTAAGGGTGTCTAATTTCTCAGAGACATAGTAAGAATATTCTTCCTAGCCCTGTCTGTTATGAAATAGGCTATTTTCCCAGCAAAAAAAAATCATCTTTGCTTACTTTTTTTCAGAACCCTCAGCTTGTAAATAGTTTGGAGTCTTTTCTGAAGGAAGGTACTATGTGCATTTAACAACAATAATATTTTCTCTGCTAACAGCTATTTACAGTCTAGGTTGTCATGCCATTAAGCAGTAACAATCAAGGAACAGAGCATTTCCTAGGAGTTAATGGCTGGCTGGGCAGAGTTTAAAGCCTGAGGTACAGCCAGAGGCTATTAACTCCAGCTGGTCATTAAAAATCCTTTGGAAATACCTTGCTCTAAGGTCAGTATTACTGTTAAAACAAATGTAGGCAGATGGATTTACTTCATGAGTTGCATTTTCAGTTGGTATGCAGAGGCCTTTTCTGGATAATTTACACCTTCTTAATGTTAACCAGCCAATTAATAGAGTCACCTCTCGGCATTCCAGTCACACACTTTTAATTATGCTTATTATGAAAAATGGAAGCAGAGCACTCTGACAACTTTCAGATCAGTTTATCTGATTATCATTTCAGATCTGCTGGCAGTCATGGAATGTTTTTTGCCTACCAAACAAAGAAACAAAACCCCTGAAATGTGCCTATATTCACCAGGAAGTAAGTACTCCATCTTCTTCTCCTCATTCTCTAGTACATTTGCACAGAGACATGATCATTCAGAATACCAGCTGGCCAACAGGCCAAAATGAAAATTTAACACAGGCAGGATTTTATAGGCTTTAACAAGAGCCTATAAATAATAAATAATTCCACTTAAAACATCTTCTGGGGAGACAGTGTAGTAGCAAAAGAAGAATTCAAGAAAATACATTTGGAATTGATTTGCCAGAACAGAAGAGGAGCATTCAGTGGAAGTCTCATAAGTGGAGCCTGCTCATAAGTGGAGATGGGCACAGTTTGGAATAAAACAGGAATTGATTTAAGCTCTGCAAACTACTGAATAAATCCTGAAACTTATGTGTCTAATAGGTCAGTTATCTTTCAGAACAGCCACCCACACATGGCTTTATATTTTTGTAACATTCTGATTTCAGAAAACAAACCCAAAACACAGTAAAAAAATTGTCATAGAAATATAGCTATTGCTGCTGGGGGAAAAAGGGAAATTCTGGAAGTTTAGTAGAAAACATTATTTTTTACTCTTTTATGTGTTTGTACTGTGGTAACACAAATAAGCCCAGGTATGGATAAAGCTGCAGCCTCTCACTCTGCCAATTCTATAATACCCGAGTCTTTTATCTCACTACTGATTTCCAGACTAAAAGTCAGATGACTTACCTGAAGCTTCTGAGCTTGATTGTTGCATAAAACCAGTTCTGCTCTTGCCAAATGACAGATTTTTGTTTCACCGTAATTTAACGCCCTGGGTGATTACCTTCAGGGGGAGGTGGCAGGGCTTTGGGATTTGACTTCACCACTTTTAATAAGATGAAGGTAAAAGTACCAACACATCCCTCTCAGCTACTGTTAGAATCACTATGAGTAAATGGGGAAGTTTCTAAAGCCAGTCATCCTGCTGGGCAAACTATGTTACAGCAGTGAAAGTAATTATTTTCTTAAGATACTCAGAGCTGTAGAGCAAAAGTTGATTGCAGCAATCCTGTCAACATCCTGCTGCACTACAAAATCTTCTGTCACTTCTGCTGAAATACTGTTGTAGCTATTTGGTTGCTTTCCATACACATATACACACCCCCACAGCTGTTCCATCCTATTTTAAGATTATTTCTGCTGGCATATGGGTTTCTTCTATCTTCCTTTCAAAAATGTTTCGACACCTCAACAACGTGCATATGCATTACCTGAAGACTTCTGAATATTCCAAACCCAACCTCCATTGAGCTTGGTAGGATACAGAGCAAGTCCGAAGGCACAAATCCTACAAACAGTTACACATCTGCTTAATTTTACAGACTTAAGAGCCCTCTGAGAGTTAAGCACTTAGTAAACATTTGCAGGATTGAAGCTTAAGTATTTTTTATTGTAATATTTCATTATGCATGTAGGAGTATGCTTATATCCCATGACTGTACTATCTGTACTATCCCCTCAGCCACCAGCTTCTGATAGCAATAGCCGAATGCAATCCATGAAGTCAGACTCCCAACCTGAATTCAAGGCACTCTAAGAAATGCAGGTTTCTCCAACAAAAAAAGGTGCTTTCCCGGTTTATGCTGAAATAGTTGCAAATGCTGCCTCTGGCTGGGCATGAATTATGGACTTTTATGCACTGTTTGAAAGTCTGTGCTTTTAGTTTAAGAGACAGTGTGTATAAAACCAAATTTTGTCCTTCTAAATGTGCTTTCGAGATGAAACATCCACCCCTCCGACATTAACTGGATAAGTTGCAGCAGTTAGAGTGAAAGGATGCCAAGACTAAACTATTTACTTAAAGGATTCCAATTTGTCCAAGCACCAAATGGTTTAAGTCTCTCAACCAGACAATTAATAATAAAAACACCATTCCAAAACACAATTTAGCATCCCAGATATATACCCGAGTTTAGCAGTATCTGATATTGTCCAACATGTTGCACATTGCTCTGAACAAAAATTTCTCACCAAATGGATAGCTTCAATCTTGAAATCCATACCAGACGTTCAGGAGGTATACTGGCAAATGCCTCTAGGTTTTAAACTGCAGCTTATCTTCCTGAGGACAAATACTTGAAAACAAAACCCTTTGAAATTATTTTTGTTTTCACTGGGATATTCCAACAATTAACACTTCTTCATATTCATAAGGTTTTAGGCAGACTTCTTTCCTTGCGAGGACAGCTAGATGTCACTCAGCTGGGTAGAAAGCACATTTTTCCTGAACTGAATAGCTTGTATCAAAATAAAAAGAAACCTTCCTGCAGCACTACACCTTATCATTTATTATTTCTACGTTACCTGACAACCGTTTAGAGGGCCAAGCTCAAGTGTCTCATTTTTTTATGTTGACAGAAGGGGGAAATCAGGGAAAACGCAAGTAAAAATCCAAGTGAAAAACATAAGTGGACATATGTAAGTGATATGGAGGAGGTCCAAACCAGAATGCTGGAAAACAGAAGCAAACACAAATTTCTGTATTTTGATAAAAGAGATACAGCCACTGCAGAAACGTTCAGAAGTCACAGACCCTAGTAAGCAACATCCACTGAATTCATTTCACAGTTCTGAAGTCAAGCCAATCAAAACGGTAGATGTTTACATGATGATGTGGTTAGATTCCACGAAGGATTAAGCTGATCTATGCCCAAAGTTCCTAGGTTTTACTGCAGTGCCAGAACCACTAATGGCGATGCCCAGAATAACAATTTGGATGCATGCCTACTAGGAAGATGAGTTACTTCAGGTAGCATACACATCTTGGAGTCACAGCATTTCATGGGGAAAGCAGTGCACCCTCTATAATAGGATTCCAGGTATACTTTTATTTACTCCCAGGGTCCTCCTCAGATCCATCTTTATTTGCTCTCATGTATCGTAAAGATATTAGAGAGAACCTAACAGAGGTGCTTTTGCATAGAATTTGTATAAATTGTTATATATATATATAGCAGCAAAGTTGTACATTTCATTGAGGCAATGTCTTCTTTCAGCAGCTTGCAAACAACATGCAATTTCAAATTTCATATGCTCTGGAGCACTGTACATCATCGTCCCCTGGCTATGACAATAAACTGCTTAAATGGGCATGTACTTAGGATATACTATCTTTATCAGAGGGCGTGGGAAGGAGGACCAGTCTTGTGGCGATGTTTCTGCTGTCCCAGTGAACACCCTTTTTCAGCAACATGTTTTGCAACACATATGAAGCTCAAGAAGTAAATATCTGACCAGACTACATGATCTAAAGACTTTGCATTAGCATAAATCCTGCTATCAGATTTCCACACTCACTTCATCTCATCTCATCTCATCTCAACTAGTTACAGAAAAGATCCTTTCCCAGTGCCTCCTTCTGAGCTACTAAACATGGAACTTCCCTTTCATGGAAAAGCACAAGAGAATTAAAACCCTGATAAAGATGTGGAAGAGAGTTTGAATGAAGTTCAATTGTATGAAGCTGGGAATCACAAATTTTTTTATTAGTCTAAAAGATTACACTGCTCATCCATTTATCAATTTTCTACTTAGAGGACCACTCAAAATCCATTCGTATTAAACAAGCACTATGCCATTTAGAAAAATGTAATGATAACAAGTTAATCTCTGAAAGCTCTGAGGTAACTAATCCAATAATGATAGTATGATTTTTTGTTTAATAACCTGTAAGGGACAGATCACAAATCTGTGTTTTCCATTAGAGTGGCAGAAGAGATCTTAATAAAAGGGCCTCATTATGAAATATGCTTCAGCTCAAAACTCTCTGCAGAAAATGCTCTGACCCTATAGTGCCATTTAGGAAGATCATACTGGATCAAAGGCCCACTGGGATATGGAGCGTCTGTGGTGGATGAAAGGCTTAGATTTTATCAGTTATGGTAAGATATCATCATAAAAGAATGGGAAAGGATTCATGGCACACAATAAATAAGATGTGTAGCCACTTCAAATTTTAAAACAGAGATTATAGAACTCTTCAATATCAGTATTTTATGTAAATTACTACTATCCATTACGATTTTCATATATTTTCAAGTGACAATACAGCTATGTCTGTTCTCCCAACAATGCAGCACTGGGTGAGAGTCTGAAAACACAGAGCAGCAGTTAAACAGATGAACAAGTATCGAATTTAAGCCATGATTTACAACGGTGAATGTTTCCAAAACCCACTTCCTTTGGAACAAAGTATAGCAAGAAAAAGAAAAGAGAGAAGAAAGCTTTGATAGTTCTTTCCTACCTCTGTAAGGTGGAATAAAAGGGCCAGCATCCAACAGAGAAACCATAGCTGAGTTCTCAGTGCTCCTGAAACTTTGGTGACCTATTTTGGTGCCTAAATAAAATTGTATGATCCTGGAGAGGGCCACAGGATAAACCAAAGCCAGAAGGGACTTGTGGGAAGGCAGAATTCCCTATTCGCTTGTCACAGGTCCACAATGTCACTTCTTTCTATTGTGGCTCTGTCCTGCTCCTTTTTGAAGCGGTGTTTTGTTCTCAAAGCTTTAGAGAAACAAATGTTTGAGGTGCTAACTCGGTGAGAAGTGTTCTTTGACTGTAGATGTGCATCTATGAATTGCAAGCAGAATTTCTGAGTTAAAGAATATCTTTAATTGTCTGAGTATTGATAGCAAGGTTATACTCTTACACAAAATCCCATTTGCCTTTTAAGTCCTTCTTTATAAAAAAGCTAGAAATTACGAATCCAATCTTGAAAAAAGAACCTGCTTGTAGCCAAAACAGGAAAAACAAATATAAAATGCATTCTTCCCTGTTGGTGATTTTAATGTAGCAGAATTCTGAAAGAAAAGGATCTAGGACAACACTGGCCCCTCTTATATTTTGGGGGGTTTTGTGTCATTGAGAATTATGAAAAAAATGACAGCAAAATGGGCAAAGCGTCAACTGAAGCACATTTATAAGAGGATATAGCCTGCAGTTTGCCAGCACAAGACTCCTTCTCTCAGTTCTATGAACTGCAAGTGCATTACTTACCCCTGTGATGGTGGTGCCTCCAAACAATGACCTGATCTTGTGTAGTATTTATTATTATTATTGTAAGGTAGGACTCTTAAATATAATATCTGGACTGAACAGATCATAACTGTTCCATGCATTTAGTGAATGTTTTACAAGGGCTGATTTCTTGTGATGAAAACATAAGAATTTTGATGATGTTGTAGTATATTTTAATTACAATTGCATTGTTTTCTGTCTGTTTCGTGCAGCATTTCATTGGTCTATTACAAAGTTCTACAAATATTTTAAGTTTTTTAATATTTTAAAGTGCAGAAGATGGATTTATTCCTCAGGTCTGTGGGTTTCATTCACTTTTCTGTACATTTTCATTTAAAAAATCCCCATTTCCCAAACTGATCCCAACTTCTGGCTCTCTCCAAGCCACCAGCCCATGCTCCCATCTCAGAAGTCCCCTGCTCCTTCTAACTCATCCTCCCCTGGCTCAAGCCCCTTTCACCCTTCCCCAGCCAAATCCCCGGCTTCCCAACGCCTCCCAAACCTTCCCTGTCACTGTCTAAACACAAAGACAGGCTTTCTTCCCCAGCTCCTGTGGCTGTTCAAGGGAATACTGCTGCTGCTGTCCACAGTTCAGAGCCAGACAATGCCCTTTCTGGCACTTTTCTCCCCATCTGCCACCGTCTTACTGGCTTTCATAGCTAGCCAAGTCCATTTGCTCTTTCATTTCTTTTTGACCCGAGTGCCGGGATGATTGAAAAACGCACACCAAGACGCGTATCACAAATCCCCACAGAAAAGCCAGGAAAAGCCAGCGCGACAGCCAGGCTCCCAGCTGTCCCATAAGCGATGGCTTCCTATGCACCCCTACTGCAATGCTTCTTCGCGAGGGCTTCCAGAGTCTTTGCTTTTTCACATACTTAGCCTGTTAGGTGGCACGTGAGGAATAATATGGTGGTTATTAGGGCGATGTGTGTTCTCTGGAACAGGAAAAAAGTGTCTGCTGGGCCACAGCCCACTTCTGGGTCTGACGCACAGTTTCAGTGGGAAAAAACTAAGCGTCAGTCCAAGTATCCATGCAAAGAAGACCTTGAAGGGAAAGGTACTCTGAGGCCAGAGAAAATAATTTTTAAATGACACAGTGGAGTGTCTTCAATTCGAAGTCTTTTTCTTCTATTACATGTACATTAAGGAAGCTGACAAGACCATTTCCAGTAAGTCAGTACCCTTCCATTCTGCTTAATCCCTACTTGTACTCTGAAGAAATGAATCCAAACAACAGGAGTGTGGAAAGGAGGTCTAGATACTCCCATAGTCTGTAAGACAGCGCAGAAGAAAACTTTTTAGGAAGAGGGAGCGAAGCCAGCCCTCAGACCAAGAAAAAAAACACTTGTCTGGAGCCTCTTCTTCTAAGCTTTCCTTCAGGAGGTTGCCAAACAACAAAAATTAAAGCAGGAACAGAAAATGAAGCGATGTGCGCTGGGAATGTCAGCCCCAAGAAAATTGCGAAACCCCAGGTGCAACTTCCTGCATTTTGGAAGACTTTTAAAACATTTCAGGACAAAAAAGCACATGTAAAAATATAAGCCTACCTGGTATTTATCTTGGACTCGGTGCTAGAATAACTTGCCAGTAGCAAATTCCACACACTGAAACCACAGTTCTTACTACACATTCGCGTGTTTCCCATCATACACACTCACACACGCACAGACACACACACGTTGCATAGAAAAACATTCAAAAAGCCAGCATCAACATTATAAAAAATATCCCCCAAAGCAAGTTATCACCTCCCCTATGAGTAGGAACACTGGGCTCTTATGCTCAGCATCCAGGCACAGCCAAGCCTCCCTTGTCCAGCAGAATGGCACCCTAGTCATTTTACACAAACTTCAAATGCACCTTTTAAAGACACTTTTGTGAGTCCTCCCGCATGGGCTCAGGTATAGTTCTCTCTCATTTCTTTTCCTGCTGTTTTCTTTCACTTTCTACTGTACAGCTCGCTGGCTTTTTGCTTCTCTGTGTCTCAGCATCCTTTCACCCTGCATCTATGAAAGCAAGAAAACAAGCACCACAGCATGTACTACTGCATGCAGAATATCCAAGTCCCATGTTGCCAAGCTGAACCAAGTCTCATCGTCATTAGTTGTAAAACTCAAACTTTCTTATACGTATTTTTATCAGTTGCAGCACTCGCATCCCATTTCTGCAACTTACTTTAGTACTTTTTCAATTTTTCCGGTTTAAATAGTCGCAGCTTTTCACTGTGGTTGTGAAACAAAGGACTTTTAACACATCCAAAGGATCAGAGCCCATGTCACTTTTTGTTAGGAGAATCTTGGGTTTTCTGTAATAGTATTTTTTCTGCTAAACATGTCTGATATAAATGACTTGGCTTTCAAAAATGTAAAACTCTCCATTACACTCATGCAAAACCGAAACCAAAAAAAAAGAGCTATTTCCCTACAGAGATCCAGTTCCAGAAAGGTAAAGGGTGCAATCTAGGTCACTGCACTTCGGTTACAGCAATTTTCTTGACTTAAATGGTTATGTAAGATTTAAACAAAAGGAAAATAAAAAGGTGATAATTTAATACAGAATGGCCAAAGCAGAACACAATTATAAAATATCACAATAATGAAAGACTGGATGTAATGGCAGTGACCTGGAGGCCTAGGATTAAGGTTCACAAGCATATTCCAGCATAGCTCTTCTGCACGTCTCAGATGGGCACGAGACAGGCCACTTCCACAAACAAAACCCTCAGCTTGTTGGTTTTCCTTGTGCAACTGTCTGTTTCAGCCGCAGCTCAAAAAGGCTTCTGAAGTATGTGAATCCATTCAAGAAATCCCAGAGTACCATTGACTAAATTGCAATTTACAGTCTGAGGGGGAAAAAAAACCTGATTTTTTTGACTTGATTCCCACCCTCAGCTACAGACATCTAGCTCAAGTATGAGCTGGAGCCTCTACGGTCAGAAATCCATGTACATTTTGTAGTCATTGACAGTAGAGGGACACCTCCACATGGATCACTCACTGTGCCAAAGTTACATACTGTGGATTAAAGAAAGGGTATGAATAGCATAACCAGGACCACACTTTTCACTGTACACTCTATGGACCAAGCCATGCAAAGACTAATACAAATGCAGATTTACCTACGAGTAATCCCACGGAAGACAATTTAAAAGCAATATTTGCTTAAGGCTCTTAAATGTCCTTGCTGACTCATGGATTGTTCCCATCAGATTTGGCAGAAATTTCCTTACTCCATGTATGTATGTTTCAATAACAAAATGTTTACATGTTCAGAAGGAGAGGAGAGGAGAGGAGAGGAGAGGAGAGGAGAGGAGAGGAGAGGAGAGGAGAGGAGAGGAGAGGAGAGGAGAGGAGAGGAGAGGAGAGGAGAGGAGAGGAGAGGAGAGGAGAGGAGAGGATATTTCAGTTGGAAGGGACCTACAACGATCACCTAGTCCAACTGCCTGACTGCTTCAGGGCTGACCAAAAGTTATAGCGTGGTATTAAGGGCGTTGTCCAAATGCCTCTTTTTAAGGCACTGACAGGCTCGGGGCAGCGACCACCTCTCTAGGAAGCCTGTTCCAGTGTCTGACCACCCTCTCCGTAAAGAAATGCTTCCTAATGTCCAGTCTAAACCTCCCCTGTCACAGCTTTGAACCATTCCTGTGCGTCCTATCACTGGATCCCAGGGAGAAGAGATCAACACCTCCCTCTCCACGTCCCCTCCTCTCTCTCTGGAGAGCAATGAGGTCGCCCCTCAGCCTCCTTCTCTCCAAACTAGACAAGCCCAGAGCCCTCAGCCGCCCCTCACAGGACATGCCTTCCAGCCCTGTCACCAGCTTCGTTGCCCCCCTTTGGATGCATTCAAGGACCTTCACATCTTTCTGAAATTGTGGGGTTCCTAAGGAACCTTAACCAGCTAATGTGTAAATCCTCATTAGTTCATAGGCTACTGATTCAATGGACTGTAACGGTTACTTTGGAGCATTATAGTCTATTGCATTAGAGAACATCCATTGAAATTAGTTTAAATCCATGTCCTATCTAATTGGGAAACCTATTTATGAATGAGATTAAAACTTTCACAGGCAATGTGCTTAAAAGCACTTTTTGCCCCCATACATACACTTTTCCTCAAAATTATGCTGAAATGCCTGACAACAGCACAGAGATGCAGATTGAAAAGTTGAATTAACTAAATGGAGCAATGTTAAGTAACTTAAGCAGACAAGTTGGACACCACAGCTTAGGTATTATTTAGTATTTTCACCAGTTATATGCTTAATAAATAGTTATAGTCATACGCAGATCTTTTTAGGGGCTAAAAATAACTCATCTTAATTTACAGTTCTGTTTCCTCACTTAATTCAGTATGGGCCAGACTGAATGAAACTATAAATGCATGGCATTCATAGATCTCATGCCATGGATACTTCTGTTCCATCCATTTTGTTTCACAAGAACTTTGTTGACAATTTTTTGCAAATTTTGAGAAGACAAGAGTGAACAAAAAGAGCCTCCCCTTGCCCTTTTGCCAGGTAGAAAGCTCTGTACTACTAACTCCAAAATGAAAAGTTTTAGCTGTCTTTTAGATGTCATCTGAAAATTTGCGCAAGTGCTACGCTAAGGTGTGTGATGCTGTGCAGTAACACTCTCCCTTAGTCTTTACAACCATTTAAAGTTGAACCTGTTAGTCTTCTAAAATGTCGCTGAATGGTACAGAAGCATATCATATTGGCTACCAAAATAAATAGTCTTAAGTTAAAATAAATAGCCCACTTAAAATGATTGCATAATAGGGAAGCAATAAAGTGGAAGAGGGTTTGAATTGTCTTACAGCAAATGCTAGTTATTTGGCATGAAAGTTGTGAGTTTCCTATTTACCCCAGTTATTCTTACTGAAATAAGGTACTCAAATATTTTACCTTTATTAGTCTTAACAACTAATAAAATATCTGGTCCCTTGTTTAATGAGAAGAAATAACCCGCTTGGCTCAGAGAGGTAAACTGTAATTACAGATGGGCTATATGTCTGGTAACTAGGAAAGAGTAAATTGGCATTTTAACTTCAAGATTATTAGTTTAAATCCAGCCATCTCAAAGGTCATTTGTCACCCATGTTTGGTGGCTTACAGAGTCACACATACTTCCACTAAAGCCACCGTAGTGCAGGAGCAGTGCTCTGCGGTGACAGGCTCTCCTGAAGGTAACTCCCCACTTAAAAGCCCTGCCCAGACCTGGCAGACCAGAGAGGTGCAACCTCTTGTCTTCTGGGCAAGACACGTCGTCTGTCACAAGGGAGAGAAAGAGGAAAGATTTCCCTTCGTTGAAGTAACAAAAGCTGGGAAAAAGAAGCATAATTATACTCTTCCCTTGAGTCCTTTCTAGTTACCAAATAATTCTTGTTTAATTCCTTTCCCTTCCCCTCTCTTTCAACAGGCTAGCCAGACATTCCTCCTTACAAGTCTATTCCCCAGTGTAAACTTCAGAACAAAAAATCCAGGGTTGCTAAGCCAGACACAACCTGGAACAGAAAAATCAGTCTTACCTAGGCTTTGAAATACACTTGCAATACCATTTTGGGTCTCCTAAATCAGATGGTGGAGCTCTCCCTCTTCCAGAGCCTCCAGGGTCTCTCACTTCTGCCATAAATCACTTTTCAAACACTTCAGTGGTCTTTCCCCCTCAACAGATGGGGAAACCCACCTAAGTCACTCACCCGTGAATGAAGCCTGGCCCCTGCGTCCCAGCCCTTCCTCTTCAGCCGGGGCAGAGCCCTCCCTTGCCTGGGAAGCATCTTCCAACCTCCAGCTTCCAGCCCTCCCCCTTCCCGGCTGCCGTGGCTTACAGCCTCGCCCCCCAGCAGGTTTCAGAAGGCTGTGGTGTCTGTAGGCAGCTGGGGACCTGCCAAGTCAGCCCCTCTGCAAAGGTTTGAGCTCAAGGGATGGGAAGACCAGGCAGAAAATGGATGGGGTTTTGTGCTCCCTTGTGTCAAAGTGTATCTCCACCATGTGAACGTGAGGTCCCAATTCAAAGAAGCTGACTCAAACCAGAAACTCCTAACTGGCAGCTTGAGTTAAGCCTGGAGAAGAGCCTGGGACGATGCTCTGATTAGCAAAACAAATAATTATAATGCATGCTGCCTTGTGTTCAGTGCGTCTTAGGGCAAGCGGAACATGGCACGTTCACTAACCCAAGGGAGATACAATTTTCTCCATTGCAGCCTTACCCTACATCAGTGGCAAGCAGGTACAGCTGCCGTGGCAGTAGAAACACTAGTCACACATGCAGCTACAACTGTTAAAATGGGGGTGGGAATGTTCCTAAGAAAAGCTGTTGTGGGATGGTAAGTGGCCTGGATGCCACTGCAGACAACCAAAAATCTGAGGCAGAGATTTCCTTTGCTTATGTCACATCCACAGAGGCAGAATGGTTTCTGCAGTACCAACTATGCCAGGATACGTGTATTTTTTTTTGTAAAAGCAGCAGTACTGCTTCATTTTTGTGTTTAATTAGCTACAATTAACTGTGTAAAGTTAAACTGGGCATGCACTTTTTCAAGCCGCTCAGGCTGGGTAGTGCAGTTTCCTGGCATGCATCGTGTTCTAGCAGTAAGGTTCAACATGTCTGCAACAAAAAGGACAAGAATGATTAAATGGAGTAGGGAAGTAGTAATTGTTCTCATTACTTGCAGCAGCCATTAAAGGTAATTACAATTTGGCAACGGTGTTTTTCAGATATAAACAGCCGGTGTCTCAGATGCTCATTGGGAGTGAAAGTTAACAAAAATGAAACACCTGTTCATACATCGGTGCTGCTGCAGTTCAGCAGCATGCAGCATTCCTGAAGCTGTTAAATACATGTATTATGCCAACAAAAATTCAGCCAAATGTTTACTTAAGGCCTGAATAAATATGGCCAATCTCTGACAAAAATCTGATTAAGGTCTTACCGGGCATTAATAAGACTGACAGCAAGAAGAGCCATTTATAAGAAATCTAAACATGACAAGTAACGTAAGGTAAATGTAAGCTATCGTTGATGCAAAATGGAATTTTTGAAGAAAAATCCTGTGTTCTGACTGGCAGAATGTATTGATTTATTCATACGGTTTCCAGTCCTGTGAATGGAGCTGCTCCCATGAATGGCTGGGACACAAAAGGCAAAGTCAGTGAGTTGAGCCAATGCAAGACTTTAGTGGTCACTGTTCTCACGGGCTGTAACCTGCTAAGGCCAAATCTGCAACCTGACTCAGTCTGGCTGGTCCTGAGGATCTGAAGGAGAGTATTTTGAGCAGCAAAAAAAACATGTGGAGGAGTTTTGCAGTTCAAGTCCTTTCAGTGTATTTTTTCCCTTTTCTGGTTAAACTCCCAGAAAACATAAAATAAAAAGTTGTATTTCCTCTGACTGTGAAAAGTAGAGGCTGACTTACAAATTATCCCAAGACAGGTTTGGGCTTTTTGTTTATGAGAAATTTAGAAGACTCGTGAAAAAAATCACCTAAGGGTAATAGGATAAAGTAGAAGATCACTGGCTCCACGGCACTTTGGTGGATGCTCAGGAAATTATGTTTGCACAGGACAAGCCACGCTGAGGTTTGCAATGCAGCAAGTGACTTGAAACAGATGTTGCCACCGCCAACCTCCACCCCGCTGCCCGCAGCAGCCTCCCCTCCTTCCCAAGCAGCACCTGCACGGGCACCGGTGCCCTGGCCTGCAGTCAGCAGCACGCCTCCCGGGAGGAGTTTTGTCCAGAGCCTCCTTTCTTAGGGAGCGCTGTAGTTTCCAGAACTCCGCATTTATTTTTTGTTCCGCAAAGTGGGAAAAACAGACTATTTCTCTAATCCAATTCAGGGAGCAACCACAGAGATGGAAAAAGACAAAGGATTTCCTCCCGCTTCTGAGCAGAAATAACTTGTACATAAACGGCTTTACCCAAGGGTTCAAAGTCTACACAAAATGTTTCGTTCAGAGAGAGAATGAAAGGTATAATCTGGTCCTAAACCTATCCCCCGAGACATTAACAAGGGCAACAGAATCAACGGAGAAGCACCAGCGTGTTACAATTTAGACAGGATTTTAGAACTGGCTCCTGCTCCAAAATGGGCAATCTGAATCTCCCAAACATCCCAAATACTGAAACATCCCAAATTCATGCTCCAAATCCGAGTGATTGCATGGTTGTACCCATGCAGCTGACCAGTAGTACATAAAGAAGCATTCTATAAACAACCAAATCCGTAACCAATAAGTTATAATATTTTTTATTCATGTTAGAATTTCTATCAGTGTTTGAACATTAATATTTAGAGAGTTTGTACAATTTCCATTCAAAGTTTAAAATGAGAACCACACTAGATCACAAATGGTAACTAAAACACAGTTCAGAATTGTATGAATACTCACACTCTCTTTCTCTCTTAACACTGTTAAACACTTTCTTTTCTGCCAGGGGGTTTACAAGGAAAAGTGTGCACCGTAATCATATCTCAGCAGTGTTCCAAAACATAATGGTATCATCATTACATATAAACTCTTTAAAAATATACTTCTGTCAAAAGACTTGATGACTACTATGTACACTACAAAAATAAATTTTCATATAAATAAATTATATGGCATAATTTTATCTTTGTAACTGAAATGACACAAACCCACTCCTACCAAAACAGGCAGGCAATGAGACCCAGTTTGAATATTTTTTTCCTTTTAACTCCTTACACTAAAAGCTACGACGAGTCCTTAATGTAAATGTTATATACTCTTTCCTATTTAACATTAGTAAGCACTCTATACAAATAAAAATCCATTAAACAGTAAAAACATAGCTGTAATAGTGTTTCCAATAGAAATAAAATCCCTGCATCTTGTTTGTTATAAACTGGCATGACAAATACTGTAAGAAAACATTCTTATGATACAAAAATATAAATATCACCCATGATTAAAAGTTAAAAAACAAAACCAAAACAAAATAAACGTTGCCAGCCACTGAGTTCTCCCCTTGCCAATGTGACCATCGGAGAAGGCGGCCTACACTGTGCACGAAGCAGCAGGCAGCTCACCCGCACGCAAGCACGCAGGAGGACCCGGGCAGGGGCAGGTGGGAGACGCCACGGCTGGCCCCGGCCCCCTTCCCTCCCGAGGAAGAGGAGGGCGCGAGGCAGCCGGCCGCGGCGGCGGTGTCAGCGGGAGCCCCGCCGACCTCTGACACGGGAGCGCACACGCTTGGCGGTTGAAGGTAGCTTCCAATTAGTATCATACAGTTTCGTTGCAGAGTTTGTATGATCTGAGGTCACTATGCGGCTAGTGCTAAATTGGGGCCCCTCGTCTTTTTGTCATTAAGAGTTTTCATGTTAAACAGTGAACTGGACCAGTAGGCAGTTGCGACATTAACCCTTAGTGTGCATTGAAACAGTAGCTTATGTATCACGGGCATGACACCAGGCTCTCGCCACCTGCTCTTCGAGCGTTCACATTGGAGATCTGTAAACAAGTGCCTCATATCAAAGTGTTTTCAAGTGAGCAAAAAAGGCATGGAAATTTGTGCATTCTAATTATCCCCATTTGTTATGCTGGCAAGGTCTGTGGGCAAAGATAGACTCCCTGAAGCCACTGGAGAAAAACACTTTCCCATCAAAGACTTGGCCGCTGCGGTTCAGGCATCGTACTTAAAGAAAAGCCCCACCACTGCTGTGTTTAGAAACTGAACACTGGTTGTGCTCGTTTGGCTCTGAATACACAACTGAACATCCACCTGCTCTAAAAAAACAGCTTGGACAAGGGCAGAAAAAAGAGGAAGAAAGAGGAGCATAGAGATAATAGAAAAATTTTGTTCTATTATTTTAAGTTAAGGTTCTCCACTCTTAGGGCTCGTTTCCAACTGGAACACAGACTGTAGTGTTTTTTTCAGACCCTTCACCTGCAGCAATCCCCTTTAGTTTACAAATAATAATACAAAAAGCTAAATTAGTTTCGCAAAGAGATCCCAGTTTAGCTGTTTTAATTAAAAGTGCCAATGCAGCATGGGAAAACACGAACAATAGAGAAAATAACATCCCAGGCCTCACATGTCATTAGTCCTGGACCCATCAGAAAGCCATTTATATTTAAAAAGTGAAAATAGATTTTTTTTAATCCTTCCATTTGATTTTTATCACTTACTATTAACTTCCTTCCTGCCATGAAAATAAGGTGACCAAAGATACTGTTTTCAATGCTGTAAGGATACAGCTGAGCTGTGGCTCACCATCAAACCACTCAGTTATCCAGCTTCTAATGCCACTCATAGTTAACAGTATCGATATGAAATTAGGCATATGCTCATTGAATTTCTATAACCACCAGCACCTCTCAATATCCAGCACCTTTGGAAGTGAAAAAATAATGGTTATAGTGTTTGCACTTACCTGGCACCTTTTGCAAAAAAAAAAAAAAAAAAAAAAATCAAAGCACTACATGAACAGTAATTAAGCCTCACAACATTCCTGGGAGGTAGGTAAGTGTAATTATACCCATTTTACAGAATGAGAAACTGAGGCATGGGGCAGTTAAGTGACTTGACCGAAGTCATGTGAACCAAGTCCTTAAGAGTGTGGGAAACTGAACCACAAGCCCAAACCTCGACTCCCTGTCTTATCTTCTATTTCAGTTGGGCCTTTGATGATGGCAGTCTATGGTATATGTTGGTAAACACCAACTCAGTTTTCACTAGTGCCTACTAACAGGGAAAGCCAGACTCGCATCAGCATCAGTGGGTTTATAAGCCCACTAAGTGTTACCATACAGTAAAAGAGAAACTACAGTACACCAGGAACATACACACAAAAGCATGCACACTTCCAGATGCACACATGGATACACACAGCAAAACAAAACCTGCACATAGCTAAATCTATTTAAGCCTCCCAGATTAACTTGCTTTTCTTCATATCTGCTTATTTTAAAAATTATCACGCATAGCGTGTTCGAAAGTTAACAGTAACATTTCATACTACCACAGGGTTGTGATACGCAAATTTAAAATATTTTAAACAGACATGTACCTTTAAAAAAAAATCCTATTACATAAGCAATATTTGCATAGAATTATACAAGTAAATTATACAATATTTAAGCAGCAGCAACTTATGCTGAAATTTAAAACTAGATTAAGCTTAGTTGTGGCACAGAGATCAATGTACAAAAGTACAAAGCGCACACAATATTGTCCCCATTCTATTGCCCAGAGGCAAATGACTCCAGATTATACTACTTTACATTGTTCTTTTGTATATTACATATGTGTACATCTTTTAAATACTTAAAGAAATATTTAACAAAATAATACAATAGGTTACAGTAACAGTGAACTGTTGTCCTGATGCAGCATGTCCTCTTCTACAACTTCAAGCAGTTCTTCTCTTCAAGCAGTTCTGGAAATACAGTTTTCCATCTTTGGCCTCTTCTTTGCTTCAGTTATTACCCTTTACAAATAAAAAGAGAAGGAAAACAAACATTCATTAAAGTTCAAGGAAAACAAACAAATCAAGCTAACCCAAAACTCATTTCATGATTCTTGTGGTTACAGTTAGCAGTCAGGAAACATGGACTCCGCTTTCATCTCAGTCATGAATTTCCTGGTAAAGATATACTGATGCCAATTAAAAAAATGTGGATGCTTTAATTTCTGAGTTTCCAGCTTTGCATACCTGCTACAAATTCAGTCAAGATCAATGAACACTTCAAGGAGAAATAAGCTACATCAAACACTGTGCACAGTCAAGAATCTCCTATTACCATGCAGTTCAGCTTGAAAAAGCTGAGCCCAAGTATTTCCTTATTCGGAGGACACTATTACTTGCCATATTTCTAGACTGCAACGCTAAAGGTATTCGTGTCTATTTGCACTTTGAGATGTTTGGAGAAACATTTTACAAATCAGAAGGTAATTTTATTATGAGTTATCAAAAAACCTCTCCATGTGCGTATGTGTGCACGCGCATGTGTGTGCGTGCATGCATACATGTCAAATAGTTCTACAACCAAAATAAAATGGTTTGCTCTAGTCAAACTGTTACTGAAAAGCTCTGAGAAGCAAAGAGAGAAAACAGGGATCCACAGCTAAGTAACTATTTTACACTTCCTCTTTCCTCCAAAAGAGAAAAACAGAGTTAAAATAGTGAGAAATGGTTTTTCAGGCACAAGCCCCAAGAAGCTTTCAGGGTAAAAACTCAATTGGTTTCTCCCCTTCAAAGTATTCCCTGTAAAAGTAATGGAAGATTTTCAAGAAAATGAACAGCTTTATTCTTCCCCAAACATCTGCTAAAATATCCTGTCTGTTCTAAACAGCACTGTTTCCTGTGACCTTCTTCTTGCCAGCCTAAAGACAGACAACGATTTAGGTATCAAGTCTCACAAGTTCTTGGTTGTATCTGTTGTTTCACAGGAACACACTAAATGCCCTGCTAGGTCAGCTCTACCCCATGCAAATCCGCAGCAGTCACTGTGGCTGCCGCTGGCAAGGGAGAGACTGGCCCAAGGACTCCTCCAGCACGCGAGTTCGCTGGGTGGGTCTCTGAACGCCCCCCGAAGCGCAGGGGACACCCTGCCACGCAGCAGCGCACTAGGGGCGGTGGGGCCTTACCACCTCTCACTCAGCCCATCTTCCAGGGGGATTCAGTCCTCACTACGGACTTCAAATTCTTTCACGGAGTTTTACTCAAGAGAGGACAACTCTTAAAGTAGCTGGCAATTTTACACTCTGCTAGGCAGCGTCGTTCTGTATGATGTTTTAGAACGTGCTTGGTTCAGGGATCAGAAGACAGGACCTATCAGCAGTAAATGCAGTTGCACAGCTTTGAAGATGTTACGCAACATCTCTGCTTCACTCTCCTCATCTGGTAAACTGGGATTGTACAACGTACTTACCCACTTTGCAAGGCTCTTGGAAGTAGTTCATGTCTGAACCTGCTATAACTTCTCGGTGTTGGAAAGTACTATCTTATCCAACCTGATTTCTAGTGCAAAATGTACTATATTCACAGTCAGAAGGTTTAAGATGATCAGGGACCACTAAATAAACCTACCTGAAGGAAAGGTACCTCAAAGAAATTTTATCTTTCCCTTTTCTTTTGATCACAGCATTGCCTGGCACAGGCAAAGCTTGCAGCTACAGGAGACGGACCTACCTTACTGTGAGCTGTTGCCAGGTATCCTTTCTTCACATTCAACATCTTGCAGTTCTATAACTTCTACTTTAGAATTTCTTCTTTCACACCGCACATTAAAAGGCACATGGGGGTCCTCAAATGGCCCATGGTCAGCTTCATGGTATCCCTCGTAGGACGGAAAGCTCCCTCCCCGAGAGCTGTGGCTGTGCACTGCAGGGTGGACAGCAACAGTCACTGAAGCTGAGGCAGTCACAGTAGTGATAGGCTGGCAGTACGCTGGTCCCACGGCGCCCATGGCGCCGAACGCCGGGCTTCTCATGTTATGAGAGCGAGCCCTGTGGCCCAAGCGATCCCTATTACTAGGTCCTGAATGCCCTTCAGTAGAAATTTCAAAAGCGTCCCTGCGAGGGCGGTAAGGAGGTGGTCGCAGCCCTTCCCTCGCTTCCCGTTTGGGTTGCCTGCCCTGGCGCCACGCCTGCTGCGTGCTGGACTCTGGATTCGACTGTAATCTGGGACTCGACTGATGCCTTGTCTCTGGCTGTACCACCTGAAAGAGAGATGCACCGTCAGGCCTCTGACAAAGCAAGGCAAACAAATAGTACGCTCACTCACTGCTGAGAACAATTATAATAATGCTGTCCTGGCTCTAACTCTACAAAGGTAATGTTCTGGAGCCTGATAATTGTTGATTTTTCCAGATAGTTTTTGTCTGAAGTTATTAAAACCTAGAAAGGATGCCTTCAGAAAAACACAGGATGACAGCTGAAAACATTATTGTAAGATTCCTACATACGGGTCCATCTTTTCAAAGGGATGGGGACAAGCACTTGATCTTAACTCGTTCAACAAGCAGAGTTGCAGGCATTTGCAAAAGGCTCTATTCCATGCAGGGTACATACACAGGATGTTAGTAGGGTAGTTTGTATAGACTATAGGAATCTGTTTTCTGATTTCTGTAAAAAGCGTGAAGCGCAGCGGCCACATCAGTCAATAAACCGTGACCAACTTCAAATGTGGCTGTGCTTGTACCTATTTCTAGGCCTCTGCTGAACAAAAACAGATCCGCATTGCAGCTCAGCATGCAGCATCAGCAGGGGTAGGAGACAGAGCTTTTTCACTTTCCTTTGAAATGGCAGTTATGCCAACCCAATAGAAACATGCAACAGGCCCAAGATTTGGTACAACCCTGAAACTGTTCTACTCTGGCTCTATCAATCTTTCTCCCCAAAATGTGCTGTCAGAGAGAGGTGTATGAGATGGTGATCCACAAGAAGCTGTGTGGAAGAGGCCGGGATCTTTTAATCTCTCCCTGTTCTCTCTCTGAGAACAGTCATCAAACAGACTGAGAGCTCTCTCTTGTGGCTGGTGCCAATATGATGTAACAGCAATTATACATGCCAAAGACCTCTGTTTTTGGACCATCATTTTACCCCCAACTTGATTCTAAAGGAGAGGACGAGGAAAGTCCTCACTCAGTGCTTACAAGTTTTGGCACAAAGTCACAAAGCATAACCAGCCAGAAATATGAAAGAGCTTTCCACAAAACCAAATAGATTTAAATTTAAAAAAACCCAAACACTCTTCTTGCCCTCCTGTCAGTCAATATGCGAGCTACTTACAGTGGATCTTGCAAAGACAGGATTCTCAGTGGCTTCCACTATTACTTGATGGACTGGTGCCCCAGGGCCTTGGGTGGCCTCATACTGATGAAGCTCTTCACTGATGCCGGACACTGTGGTTTGAGAGCTGTACTCCGAATCAGAGGAATCTGACCCATTATTTGTGTGCCCGGGTGGCAGTGCAAACCTCACGATGCTGGGGGGCGGCTCAGGAGATGGTGTGGGCAATCTGTTTCGTCCATTGGCTGGAGAAACCTGGTAATGACAATACATTCAGTAACATCCAATAGCATTACCCTTTTAATCATTAGTGCTTGACACAAATGTTCTTCTGCCAAATACATCCTCCCATGCTACAGAGACCTTAGCACCAGTTTTCTGATGAACATTTATACTGAACTGAAAAAACTAATCAAAGAAAGAGAGACATGATCTCCATCTGTGGATATGTATGTAAACAACATTACACAGATTCTTCTGGGTATCGTCTCCAGAAGTGCATGTATGTGTGTGTGTGCATGCACTTGCACTTATAAATACAAAAATAATATGTGGACCTCCCCCTTCAGCATACATTAACAGTGATTTCATAAAATTACCTCAAATGTGTATGTATAGTATGGTTCTGGGTCTATTTGCAAAGCGAGATGGACACACACATAAAAGCAATGTCTGTGGTGATTACACATGCACATATACATTGCTTGAGTAAGGGTCAGGTCATGTATACTGTCAGGAATATAAGAGATTACACACTGTTGTTAAAACTGTTCTACTAATACTAAAAAAAAATACTTCTTGTACACACGCATACATATATATATATAGACACGTGAAGCATAGCATGCTGATTCTACTACGGTGTGATAAAGACAGCCCTACGTAACACAGTAATCGTGTTAACTATAGAGCAGGTAATGAATAATCAACAACCAAATACAAATTTGGTATCTATGAATCCTTTTCTGCTGGACTGGGGCTTTATACTGCAAAGTCATCAACATCTAAGTCAAGTGTCCCACCCATCAAAAATGTTGCTTGAGCCAAGAGCATACCGCAGCGGGGGACAACAGGATAGGGGGGACCTTCCGGCAGACCGGTCATGGTTATCAAGGTGTGGTCTGTGGACCACCACTGGTGTATGTTGGTCCACACAGGCCTTCCTGGTGGTCTGCTCAGTTAAATATTTTGAGGAAAGCAACAGAGGCAGTGAGGTAGGAAAGAAGGTATGTGTACAAAACAAACTGTCTTTTGCAAAATATTGGGGAAAATCCTTATTTTACAGACTAGTTTGCATATCACGTTATGCTTTTAAAACCATAAATAATCCTGCACTTGTAGTAAGTTTGCCAATTGCAGCCTCTAAAACAATACTTACAAAAAACTCTTTAAAATATAAGTAGAAGAATATCAACTAAATAACAAACAGCACATTTAATAAACATTAAAAAAAAACTAGAGCAAGAAACTTGAACACTAAAAAAATCCAAGAGAATTTAAAAAATAAAGAGTTTCTAAAAAGAGGGGTGATCGGGGGTGAGGGGCAGGGGTGCAGAGACAGTACTATTTCTTCTGTTCACCATTAATTTTACTGACCTCAGGGTACGGTCCAAAGAGTGAAAGAAGAACAGGAAGCAGCACCAATCCATTGAGAACTCCCAGAATGGTTAAGATTGCCAGAACAGCAAAGAAATACCTGACATACGGTTTAAGGTGTTTGGGGGAGAGAATAGCCACAAATATTGTTAAAAATAAGGGATTACAGATCACTCCTAAATATATTAAAATAATACATGTACCGAATTAAATCTAAAGTATTACTAACATTGTACTAAATAATTGTATCACTTTCCATATATAGATATAGGGTTTTTTACCTTTTGAATTAGAGAAGCTACATTCCACAACCCAAAGTGTTAGTTGATAAAGGAAAGAAAAAAAATTACATTTGTTAATTTCCCAGAATCTGGAAGCATGTAATGTTATTTATGAATGTGTTACACAAACACAAAAATATGGAATGTGCAGTGAATAGCTGAATGGAATGAAAGCACAAATACAATGAAAAGGGGCCCCCATTAGTGAAAACCCAGCAGAAGCAAACAAATGAAGTGAAGGGTGTAGAATTTAAACAATTTAGCCTAGAAGGAAAAGAAGCCCTCTTCTCCCAGCAGCTAATCCACTGTGAAATGCTTCTGCATCTTACAGCAGAATCTCTAATTAAATCTCCAGTGTATCAGGTAAGGGTTTCCCTTGCTGTTCATTAATCACAACTTTCCGCCTAGAATTCTGTGAGTTCCAGTTTTACCAAATAGCTCGAATTGCAACCTTTTTACAACACAGGAACCCGCTTTCTGCAAAGAAATGCTGCCCATTCTATAGTAAGCTTCAGCATTGTACTGAGTAAGAGCACTCCACAATGGCAGAGCTGCATTGCAGGCTAATCTTTTGTTGAACAATTTAGCATCTCTGAATACTCTTGTTTTGCGTCAGCCAATTCAAACATAAAGGCTGGAGTACTATGGAAGAAGAGGAAAGTGCACAAGTGGTTGTCCTTTCCCACCACTGAGGGCTAAGGTCTGGGATCCTTCATGAATACCAAGGTAAACCTGTCAGTAAAAGGAAAGCCTTGCTAGTTGGTATTCGGCACAGCTGGGGCTCAGACTAAACTTAGGGCTGCGTTGTAACTAATGATTTCAAGGACTCAGTCTTGGTAAATTCCTGGAGGAGAAGGCAAAGGAGAAGAACAGAGGGCACGTTTGCTACTAATGGGTCTGCTGATTACATTGTCTAGCTGGCAACAAACTTTACTGCCTCCCTGTTTCCACATCTGATCAAATATATCAGACTCCTGTAAAACTACAAATATCCTGCTATTGTAAACATTTGGGAATTTCTGATCTGCATTAGCAAAAATCAGCAAGCCAATCTACTCTGCTAACATAAACCACCAGAACTTTATACTGGGACAGAGATCAACAACAGGCATTAAAAACATTTGCATCTCATCCATCTAACACTAGGATAAACAGGAGGATTATAGCTCTGACCACTTGGTGTATACAATGTCTGTTAATTTACTTAATCTTCCACATTGTTGGACTAATCTATCGCTTTCCGGAAGTTTGGGATCTTCTTCACCCACTATAACAATGCTCAGGCTCCCATAGTTTATTTTATTTTATTTTTTAAACAAGGCAAACTAAAGTCAGATTGTGCTAGAAAATGAGAAACTGATGGCCAAAAAAAGGAAAATAACATAAGTTGAAAAGTTGAAAGGCTCATTTTATAAACTGAGAGAACATCCAATCCAAATTTGGTGAGAAGGGCTGCCTACAATCTTCCATTTGCTATGACACAAAAATATGCCTGCCAAAAATCTCATCTGTTAAGTAGGAAAGTAGCATACCAAATGTACCCCTGTAAATTTAGGTTAAAATCTGTAAGTAACCTATATGTCAAAGCGTTCCAACCCTTACAAGATCAGGTCCTAAAAGACTAATTCTACCTTAATTCTTCAACTCCAATAAAATAAAGTAAAAAATACTGACTTTGGAAAAAAAATACAAATTCTATTTCAGGACATGCAATATCTGTATAGTAATAATCCTCATATAGGTTTCATGAGGTCTAACTGCAAACTGCCTGCTTTCTTCAAATCTCTTACTCACATAAACAAAAAAATCTTAATGAGATTTGGCAGCCATTCTCTCAGTTCCTGCCTCTGACATTTTGTTGTTCTTGTTGTCAAATGGCTATCAGCTAAGCGTAGTAATCTATCCAGTTTATGTCTACCTAAGTAGTTAAGTCATCTTTCAGAGCATTTTTATTTGGCCCAGTTCTACCTCAGTTCCATTTTAGGGCTTGGATTATTTTTCTTTGTGCTGTAGTTTGCCACAAAGAACCTGTGTTACTTCTAAGATTAGCCATTTCGCAGAGCTCCACAGGTTGTTTGGAATAGAATAGGATCTGTTTCACTACACTTCTCAAATTCCCCTCAACGAAAAACTTGCTTTCCTCTCATACTTGACGAATTCACATTCTTAATTAAATTCACAAGAAACAGTCTGCCTGTAGTTCTAAACAGAAGGGCCTTCAGGCTTTGCTTTACAAAATTTTAATATGAAGTTCTGTGTTCATACTTATGGTTCCCCAGCTCCCCAACAGGGCTTTTTTCCTCTCCCTGTTACACATCGCTGTAAACCTCACATAACGATAGAAAGAGAAGGCCTGGAGAAAGTCACTTGCAGCACAGTTGCAGCATGTTTGTAGGTTCATGTGTCCTTTGCACGAAAATTGTTGTGCATACAAGAAGTTGGAGGACCTAAAGGTTAAAGGTCAAACCCAGCTAATACTGGACAATACCAGATGCTTTGAACTGACTCAAACCCAGAATTAGCAAAATTTGCTAAAGAGGGCCATTTTTGTGTTCTTTCATGCTGGGAGTCAGATTTTCCTGGAACAGATTTTAATACCAGCAATGGAAACACTACCGCGTCTAGCATGTAACAAGGAGTTAATAAAACAGAGGGAAAGCAGGACCATGACGTAAGCATGCTTGACACACCATGCATAGTAATAAAATGGCAGATACACTGAAGTGACTAAAAATTAAAAGCATACTTATTTTTATTTTAAAAAGAAAGTCAAGAGACACACAAATGCTTTACCTGACAATGAAATCAAACTCTGATCCTGCAAGCATTAACACTCCAAGCAGAGTGGACACGGCCCCATCCAGCACCGGTGCAAACATGTGTTCCAATGCAAGGACAGCCCTGTGGTTCCTGTCTCCTATGGCAGTTAAAAATGCCTGTAAAACAACAAAATCCATTTCATTAGACAGATGCATACAACCTTCCAAACAGCCTCTCCGATAGCATGCACAGCTTTTCACCAGTTCATTACTTCAAACTACAGTTTATGGAAGTATCTCTGTAGCTGGCTAACCCTCCAGAGAAGGCTGATTTTGCAGCCGTACCACATAGCTGCTGCTGAAGTCACACAACCAGAGTAAGCACTGATTACAGAGTCAAACCACAGGAATAATTTTGGAAACAATGCCTGCTTGCATCCGTAGGCTTCTGTCTCCAGCTTTGCTTACTATTTCCACCTGCAAAGAATTCATTTCACAGTGAAAGCACTTTGGGTGTCAAAATTACGGGGCTACTCCTCTCACTCTCATGGGGCCACAGCTTCCATGACCATCATGGGAAGTTTGCTGTAAAAATAGCCAATACTGATGCAGGCTTTCCCACACACTTGCCACAGACCAAGGACTGGTAGCTTCAGTTCAGGTACACGGTGTTACCCACAGCAGCATTTATTAGCACATCAGGTCCTCCTGTCCCTTTACAGAGAAGTGCCCATTGGTACAGTGCATTTCTTCTCACTGGTTCAAGGCTCCAGACCATCAGATGTTACACTCAGTAAGCTCCCAACTGATGGAAAGTTGTCAGCATACTCAACAGGACTGGTATGAAGTAATACTAGATTGTGTACTGCTTTTCTGTTTTTTTTAACACTTCTATTTCACTCAAAAGAAATGTTTTTGCAGCTTCTACTACTTCAAAGTTAACGGGCCTATACATATAACACTGCCTTAGGAATAGCGCTGAACACGGTAGTGCCTGAGCAACAGTGTGACTAGTGAAATGTCTTTCTCCCTCCAGCTCCTTAGGGAACACGCGGTACCAAGAACACCCAAATGCTGTTGTTTCGTATGAATTTGTCTCCTCTCTGTATGACTTAACGGTTTAAGAAGACGAGAACCTGCTTGATCTTCCTGTGATTCATAAGCGCTCTCTCTTTGGCAAATTCTCTACTGCCTATCAAGATATGAGCTCAAGCAGCTATCTTCCTCTTGGTCCTGGAATTTAGGTCTCTCTTCTCTAGCCGTTTATCTTCACTTATCTGACAAATCTGGGGTGAAATCAGGCAACACATTAAAAAGTTATTTGGTGGGACAAGCAGACCAAAAATGGGTATATGTGGAGTGAGATTCCCAACCCTCACTTCTGTAGGTAGCCAAACCATGTATTATTAATCTTTAGTACAAGATTAAAAGTGGTCTATGGAAAATTAATGTATCCAGGACATTTTACATTCCCATATACATAAATGGATAAAGAATCCTCCTTAGGGTAAAGGCAGCTGTCAATGAGAGAACTCACATGAATGGGAGCTACGGGATCTGATCCACAAACATATTAACAAGTTATATTAACACATATATATGTGTGTAATTAAACGATGCATAATACAAGAGTCTACTATCGATTCAGAATTTATTTGCAGAATTAAAAAAATGGGGTCACAATTCACAAGTGATACAGAGAACTGAGCCACAAGTGGATTGCGAATCACCTTAAACAAGTTCAATTAAGTTCTGTATCAACAGCTCCAGCATTGCCTGTTTAGTTTATGCAACACTGGTTTGACTGTTTATATGCAGTAAGTTCTGTGAAGGTCAGTACTGCTGCTATCATCAGAGGTCTACTAGGCATTCTTTTATTTAAAGCTTACGTTTGAAAGTTTCTGACTCCAGAGTCAATGTGAAAAAATGCAATTTTCAGTTTGCTTCACATTCTACCTTCAGCCACGGGTGACTTTCACTTTTTTTCTCTCTCTCTCTCTCCCCCTCCACTCCCCCATAAACTAGATTAGTTTCTTCCCATTTAGAAACAAATAAGTGTTTTGTCCTTTTTTTATTCCAGTTTTCCTATTTTAAATCTTCACTTCTAAGAAACTGTCCTCTCTTTCTTCCTCTTGTACACCATTAGTTTCTGACACTTCCAAAACTACTGCAAGTCCTAGCAATCAGGTTGACCTCCAGAAGCCTAGCTATCCATAGCAGTAGGGGAAAAAAAGATGTCACCACTTCAGGGATCCAGTTACTGCTCTTTAACCTTACTGCCCCTATGATTTTTCTTAAAATTATTCTTTCCATCCTGCCACTTTATGTGCCCCAACTTTGTACATCATCTAAAACATGTTCCCAGTATTTGGCCACCTCCGGCATGCTAAGATCCCTGTTAGTTCTCTCTTCTTCACTGTCACCAGATCCTCTTAGCAGTCTACCAGTCCTCCTTTTGAGTCTAAAAGGCCCATGACATTCCCATCCAATCTCACCACCACTTACCAGCCCCCTCCCTTCACTACTTTTTGGATTGCTACGGTACTAATATACTAGAGATTATAGCAGACTACAAGCACCTCCTCCCTGAAATTATATTACATTGACCACTCATCCTTTCCTACTTTTTAATACAGCAATATTCAAATCCATGAAGACAATGATATTCTTAAACTATTCTGAAGTATCAACTGGAATAGCCTTATAGGAAAATGACCTATGCTGAGTGTGCAAAATGTTGTAGAGATCAACGCTGACATTGTCAAATGTGAACACAGAAAAATAGCCCTTTATTCTTTGTCACCAAATAAAGCAAGATGAGTTTTACGTATCTTGAACACCCAAAACTGCCCCCTTACAAGCGCACTGTTTTTTCTACGCATTTTTGCACATCAGGTTGACTAAGCTGGGTGAGTAGGTGCACTCTAAATTTGGACCCTTAACTTTGAAAATCTTTATACAATTCCCCCTCTCTGCTCCTCCTCATCACATCGGAAAACTGTTTTCCTGCAGACTGCATGTTTGTGCCCACTATTAATAGCTGATGGGTTCTGAAAAGAAGGTGCAGATTTTTCAAGTGCAAAATGAATCCAAATATATTCCAATTTTAGTGGTCCAGACAGATCATATTATAGTATATGTCATTTTGAAAAACTCTTTTAAAGGCTTCTCTTCCACAAGATGCAGAATCTATACGCAAGAGCAAACCAACAGCTACAGAGCATTGAGGCAGCAACAGTGAGGCTGCAGACAAGGACCTGGAGAGTCTGGTCTGAAGTAAGGTGCATCAAAAGCTCTGCTTTGTCTATATATTTGCATCACTCGGACAACGAGATACCACAGGTAATGTATCCCCTCTTATCTCCTGGGAGATTGACTCAATAGTTAGGAACTACTTCATCAAGATCAACTCTGCTCTATTGAGACAAATCAAATGGCACCCAAAACTGTTACCAATTTCCTTCTGGGAATCACATCACCGACTTAGGATACTAAGTAAGGATTTGTGATCCTGACATTGCCACCATTTTATTTTAAAATGTTTTGAAAATGCTTCCTGATTTTACGTACCAAAGCAACGTGTACAGTGAATTCCACTCCAATGCCAACAGAAGCAATCAGGATAACCACAGGCACTGCGCTCAGCTTTATTCCAATTAGACCCATCATGCCAAACAGCTCCACAGTCATCAGAGCCAGCACCACCACCTAAATGATTTCAAACAGCTGTTAGCAACTTCTCATGCTCCAGACAAATGAAGAGAAAGATATTTCAAAACAACATGGTGACTATAACACATATTCCTCAAAGCCACCCTATATTCCCAAAGACAAGCCACTTTTCCTTGTTTCGTTGTGCTCAATGGCAATGACCTGCTAAAGAGCCACTTTCAATTATACTCATAAGGACCAGTTCACAGACCAAGCATCGATTTTGTATTTGTCACAATTTATCATAAAACCAATTTATTCTTCCTTATCATGGATACCCCCCAAAACACGCATGTTCTCTTTTTCACCTGTTTCTTGGACAATCCTTCCAGAAAAAGTAACTTTCAACTACCTGTATTGGAATTCTTTTTGTAGAACTGCAAATATAAGTGAGGATGACTTTTGAGTAGGTTTAAAGCCCCGAAGAAAGTCAATACCATAATCAGCTGATGAGTCTCAGGTTACAGGGGGGCTCTGAGCTTTTAAGATACTTGGAGGGATTGACATGGACAAAGTGAACAGTTAAATCTAATGGAAAGCTTTTATTTTTCTTTCATCTACCTTGTAAAAAAAAAATTGAGGAAAAGGGAGGGGAGGAAATCTGTAGAATCAACTTTAAAAGTTGCTAAAACCAAGCAGGAAAGAAAGATAGACATAAAAGCAATGGTGGACTCAAAAATAAACGCCTTTTCCAAGGGAAAAAGTATGCACTACAATAAATGATTTTATAAGCTAATGAATCAAGAGTAATAACATAAATTGCTTGATTAAGTGCTATGAAAAATATTCTAGACTAAACATTTACCTTTTAACATACCTGTCGTATAAACGTACATTACAAAAACTAGTAACTGTTTTACGCTTTTCTAGTTCTGGCATTTTATAAACCATAGGATAGTTTATGGAATTTAAACATAGGAACATCATCATTCAATTTAACTTGAATGTTTACTAAGAGGCTTATGGTGCCTTGCAGAAAGCATGGAGGAGTATTCTCTTCAGCTTATAATTTTATGGCTCTTTCTCCTTGATAGCTCAGTTATACTCTTTCCACAGTGTGTACCATACAACCTAACCATTTCAGTTTTTCCAGAAAGACTGCATTCAGAAATCAGTGGCAATATTTACAGGCAAGTTAGTCACAAGCAACTGCCTTGAAAAATAACGATGTCTGATAAAAGGGGAGAAAGAATAAATAACAGAAATAACTTTAATAAAGCTCTTAATTTTCCTCTGTGTCTTTATTTCTCATGTTAGGGTGCATCTGAGCAAGGGCAAAAGTTTATATACCTTTCTAAGAAACCTTTAAAGCTGCAAAAAAGGTGGCCAAAGGATTAAGGTTATTAAGGTTTGTACTTTTAGCATGAACCCTACCCCCTCAAGTTGAATAAATATGTAATGAATGATGCAATATACATACTCCACCAGAGGCCCAGACATAAACAAAACCTTCCCGACTACAGCAAGAGCTATGCTGAAAGGAATTTGACTTCAACAAAGACCCTTATAATAAACTTACAATGATCCCAGCCGTCCAGGGGTTTAGGAGGAAGAGGGCACACACCAGAAACGTGCAAGCCAAAACCACGCTAATGGATAAGAGGAGCCAGTGACGAAGCCCAATGTACTGCTCCCAAAACAGAAATGGGTAACCGTTTGGGTAGCTGGCGATCCCCAGGCTGGTGTAGTTACTACAGATAGCTCTCACTTTCTCGATAGCCTCCACAAAGTCAGAAGTTTCACGCAATCCGTTGAGGTAGAAAGGAAACTGAGCGTATTCTATGGGCTCAGCTGCTGGAACTGGGAAGAGGATAGCAGTGTTAAACCACATTTGGAAAGAAGAAGATACACAGAGAGCATGATTCACAAAACACTTTGTTCTCCACAGCAAAATGCTTAAAGGTGCTGAATTCAAATTTTACTTCTTTGGAAGAAGTGGCATTTTAAAAACTCCCCAATAAATTGAAAGCTGAAGCAGTACAGAGGATTACTATATTTTATCATGCAGGACAATGGGATGAACACAGTCTACATCAAGTTGCTAAACAATTCTATATAATTTAACAGATATATTTCAATATATGTATTTAAACCTCATCAGTGCTATAGTGGTTTTTACTGAACACCTGTCCAAAAATCCCTAACTGCTATATGAAGTAGAAGATCACATCATCTTAAACATTTTATCCAAATGCTCTTCTTTTATGCAAGTGCAGTTCCTTTGAAATCAAAGGTCATTTCCCTGAGATTAACTGAGGTCCACTGACACAAAACTAGAGAAAAATTATGCTCAATCAGGCTGGTTGGTTTTTAAGATTTCCACTGAATATTTTGAAAGTCAGATCCAGAAATCCATGTTCTGTTACTGATGCAAAAAACCAGGAAAAAAACCCTTAATATAAAAGTAATGGTTTCCTGAGGAAATAAATACATAACTTTTTATCCTTTAAAATTCAACAAACCAACACTTGCCATACTTCCTTTTGAGTGTAATGCTAAGTCTACTGTATGACAAGGAAAAAAAAGCCTCCACAACAAGCATTTTCTTACTGCCGTTGTGTGTTCCAGACCCTGCAGGGTCATTCAGTTGACTTGCTAAACATGATTTGCCCTATTATAATCTCAACTATAAATTTTCATTAAGACAAGACTTGGCTGACTGCCACAAAGCTCTAGGGTTCGGATACACTGAAGCACAGCTAGCTGGTTACCCAATCACATTTCCAAGCACAGTTGTCCTCCCCTATATGCCCTCTCCCCTTCCCCACTGGTGTCCAACTAGCAATCCTCCCAATAAATTGCAAGCTGAAGCAAAGCAATGCGAACTGGTGTTGGTGCTCAGGAAAACAGTGAATGGCACCAAATGGGACTGCTCCCCTACCTAACTAGCTCTTGTACCGTATCAGTGTTGGTAGCTTAGCATATAAGCTAACTTGATAAAACTCCCTTAGGTATTAAGAATTGCGGATGAACATGTTATAATCTTTGTGACGAAATTTCAGAATGACATAGGCAGGTATTTCATGCAATCTCCAGGTTCCTCTCACAGACGGAACTATTAGGTGACACTAAAAAGCAATGCTTACTCTAAGTTTTTAGAGCTTTAAACAGTTGTAAAACTCATTTTTCAGTATGATAAAACCCTGCAGTGGTGCCACATTTGCAACGGGGCATGGGTCTCCTGAGACTACAGAGTAACACAATATATTGTCCTGTTTATGCTCCTGAGCCCTGTGCAGCATCAGCCAACTACAGAGTTACCGGTTCTTGAAGGAAGGAGTGCGGGCACTTATATAAACTGTACGACATTAAGACAAAATGCTACGTACTTCTCAGCCTTGTTTCTGGCATATAGTCTGCTTTGTCGTGGACCCACTCCGGGCGGTGAGGCCGGATGTTGGCTTGCGAGGCGGCATAGGCCACAGGGTCATTGCTAACCCAGGCTGTCAGGTAGATGTAGAAAGCATTTGGGTTAATGATTCCATCCGCATCCACCAGACGCTGTTTAGTCAACTGCAAAATGGAAAGAATTAGAAGCCTTTCAGAATGAGTTTTGCTTTCGGGGCTCTTGCCGTAAAGCTTTCAACAAATGGCCTCGAGATGCAACACACATATAGGAGGGGAAAAGCAAAAGAGTATGAATCTTCACTTGAAGTCATTTATCGGTAAACTGTTGTTTGACAACGAAAAAAAAATGTAAAAAACTACAGGGACAGTAGAAAGTGGTTATTTATAAATTAGTACTTATATAATATTTACAATAACCACTAAATCAGCAGACGGTTCCAGAATAGACTGAACCAATTAAATCCGAATTCTGAAAGCCTGCAGCCAAGACTGAAAAACAACCAAGTTGGAGAACCATATTTAAAGAAAGGGAAAGAAAACCTGGCAAGAGTCCCTATACACGTCTGTGTGCAGTTAACCTCTGTTGTTAACACTGAAGGAAATGCCACCCAGTAAATGGAGGAGAGCTATAAAAATAAAACAACATCTGTATAAATTTTGCTAACACTTGCCTCCTATGACCTATGTATTCAGAAAATGCCCAGCGTCAAGAAAGCAGACGAGTGCCCTGTGTTATTTGGGTCACTGTGGGCAAATGCATCTGTGGGGTAAACAGCAGTGGTACACTTCTAGGGCTCTGTAGCCAAATCCTGCACAGCCAGAGCTCTGACAGAGGACTCTGTGGGTGAAAAGTATTACTGGGGTTTTTTGTTTTGTTTATTTAAAATTCTGGCTCAGCTCCAGTTTCAGGTCTTTTTAATGAAATGAAAAACAACAGTGACAGCCGTTAAAAAAAAAAAAAAAGCTGGATTCCAAGGATCTGGATTCAATTAGTCCACAGGATATGCAACAACTGTATGTCTTCAAGCTGTCTCTGGAACTGCACAGTACAGCGCTCAGCCCCTGTGGGTGCACCGCACTTTTCTCCCTCCCAGGCACAGGAAATTATATCAGCAGCTGCAGTCCAATCGCATTTGTTCCACAGCGTACCTGGTACACTCTGCTAAACAAAATCCCACTGAAGGTTTTCTCTTCAGCTCCCTTTCTTTGCTTAATTCATAGCTGAAGCTTCATTCAGACCTGACAGCATGCTGCATGTTGCTATACAGCAGTGTGTTTTACACACCATAGTAACTTTGAACAATGTACTCTGTAAATCTGTCACCTTTAATGCCAGGAAAAAAAGAAAGACAATAAGCAGATCTGCCAAGAAGCTCATTAGAAAGACTATTTTTCTGCCTGAAAGCACAGGGAGTCAATGATGACTCTAGGAGAGAAGTTAGGTTATTGCAGAATTTCTTCTTAGAGGTTTGAACTCTAATTTTAGTGTAAGGAGTCAAACCTAATGTGTTTCCACCTACCAATGGCTACAGCAAACGCAGGCATATGCGGTGATAACCTTGCAAAAGAACCTCAGACATATTTTACTTAGGCAGCTCAAAACAACTGCCATTCTTAGTTCTACAACATTATAGCTGTATTTAGTGATGATGGTACAAGAATATGATACAGCGTGTAACGATTTCAGTTCCCTTCCACTATCATTCATCAACATCTTTTTTTTTAAATGTTATGTTTTGCATAAATCAGTAGCAACTAACCAAATAATTGCAAATGCTAGATTCAAAGCCACAGCAGAAGGCTGAGCAAAGGTCAACCCTATGAGGCAATCTGATTCAAACCAGAAACAATGCCACTTAGGGCAACAAGTCTAACATCGGCTCTGTCTAGCACAGGAGCAGACTCCATCTACCTATGGATGCAGCAAAGCATTTTTCACAACAATTTCAGTGGAACCTGAGTGTGTCTGACACAGGAGCAGCACTGAACACATGCCAACCAGTCATAATCAAGGGCAAGCATTCCCAGTGTTGATTTTGAACACTTCGCAAGACAGGCCAGACTGCAGCTAACAAGCGGCTTCAGCAAAGTCAGTGAGGCCACGCAGTAAAGTGTAACTCAGGCACTCAATTAAGATAAAAAAGAAACTACGACATGCTCTTTGCATCTCCTCCCGCTCCTGACAACTTGTGTATTCCTGTATAAACCAGTATGGACTCTGATACAGTACCTGGTTGATGTCAATGGGCTTTGCTCGGTTGCCTGTTTGTACCAAGAGTTTGTAAGCCAAAACAGCATCATCAGATCCATTTTTGTAATTGTTGTAAGTGATCTTCCCCGTTTCCCAGTCGCTATCAAATGCATCCTGAAGCCCTGAAGAGTTAAGGGAGGTAAGGGGAAGAGAGAACAAGCAGGTAAGCAATCACTCTTAGAAACAAATTTCAGTAGGAAGAAGTAATGACTCTTTTTCATAGCTGCATCAGGAACAAAATTATCCACCTGCTGCTTCCTACATTTGGGGCTCCTCATTCCCTGTCAGTCTGTGGGAAGGTAAAGGAACCAGTTACATGTCCAGTATTTTGCCCAAAGGAAGGCAGAAGAAGCAAGAAGGTGCAAGGGAGAAGCCTCAAGAGTCTTCCCATGTTGTGCAGACCAGCAAAGCTGAGCTAGCGAGCTGCAGATGCAATGTGCACTAGTGTAAACCAGCTTCCCCTCAAGGGAAAGAATGGATCTTGCATGCAATTAGGACCTTCTGGTCCTGCAACCTTCTCAGAGCCTTTGAGAGCAACCTAGTGCTCTGCTTGGAAAAGTATATGGGAAAGAGTTAAGATTGTCCATAATAAAAAGTGGTTTTCCTCGTGAACCACAATTCCAGAATCATCACGCTCAAAACTCCATAAGTATATTTGCATTTATCACCTCTTTCATACACACTCTCCTCAAAACAAAGCTGAAGTCTTGCCCTGACCTGGATGGTGGCAGAATAGGAAAGGGCTGAGTTCAGCCCTGATCCAACTTCACCACCTACCACGGAGTTAAAACTGGAGGAGGCATTTAGTCCGTTATCTAGAAGGGAAACACTCTCCATGCTCCCCTCTGCCTCACCAAAACCCTGGCTGAGAGTACTGAGCCACAGAGGACACACACTGCTGTGATTAACTGCTCTGGGCTACTGCAGAGCACTGAGGCAATAGCTTCTACGATATAACCAGAAATTCCACTACAAGGGGAAAAAAAATCCACACTCAAACTTTCAACTTCAAACAGCAACTCAGCTGCTCCTCGAGCACAGTGTGAGTGAACACGATTTTGTCAATTTGTTCCATCTGTTCAACTTGTGCAGCTAATACAAGTCGTGGGATCTGCTGCCAGCACATGTAAAGATCACAGCCAACACCTATTCACTCTCAACTGTTATTTTCCTCTTTGCCACCCTTCAAGGGGGAGGGAATACCTCACAGCACAAATTTGGATCAGATTTAGTACAGGAAGCCACAGCCCAGTACAAGGAGGCTCTGTGCAAGCAGATGACAAACCGCATGTCCAGGGAAGGGAAGGAAGGGCCGGGGGAGCGGCGGTGGAGGAAATCGCTGACCCACCTTGAAGCTGTGCTGAGGAGCCGTAATGAAAACCGTCATTACAGGTCGGGTAGGTTAACTACAGCTGTACAGAGATAAGAGCGCTGGAAGAGAAAACACACCCAGCCAACACCACCTCTGGGCCAGAGTACCCACTCCCATTTACAAACTGATGCCCCCTCCGTTAGACAACTGCCTTCCATGTTGTCCTGCCAAATCGTACCCACTCGTGAAGCCAACAGGCTGAGAACCAAGCGATGAAAGAAACCTGCCAGATCTCCACATGCAGCACTCCAGCACCTGCCCAGGAGGACAATTTGCCATCATCTTCTCTGGCATCACCAAAGGACTTTGAGGCCCCCTTTAAAAAAGCACTGTTTGCTGGTGCCCTTGAACAAGGGAAAACATTGCTTCGGACACGCAAAAATACCAAGCTATTCCTCCTGTGCCAAGTTCAGCTCCATGTCAGCCTCTCAGAAAGTGGCCAGGTGAAACCATTTGTGCTATGGTACCAGTCACGTGAAAGACGACTTTGGGAGCTTAAGAAGGAGGCTATCAAAAAAAGCACGTGGGAAAGAAGGTGACCACCAAAGAACAGCTTAACTTACAGTAAAAATGACTCCCTGCAGCCGGAGGAGCACACAAATGGCAGGACAGACAGCACATGGGGGCAGAGCTTTCAGACTAACATCCAGCCCCTGTCAGGGGGCTCCACAGACACACAATAACAAATATACCCATTGGCATGTGACATTACCAGTTTGTGGTTGCAAGGTATGTCAAAAAAAGGCATGTACATTTAACGTTACTGCAGTGGGTGAAAACTCAGCTCTCTCACATCTCCCTCCCTCCCCTGTTCTCACAAGTTTGATCATCCCTCAAACCCTGCTCACTTTTGTATCTTTATTCCTCAGCTGGCTTAACCACTTTACTCTTTGGGTTATTTTACTACTGACCTTGCTGAAACTGAAAGGCTGTGGAAAGAACACCAAGAAACCACTATCAGTTGTGCTTAATTTCTAAAGAATGTAAAATTTCAAAACTTAAAATTTCCCGTAACACTTTGAAATTAATAGCAGAGTTGCTGCTTTCAAAGCAAACAGTACTTCAGCTATAAATTGTCCATACCAATGATTTTACAACACATTCAATCTTTTATAAAGGGGATTAATCAAATGTTTCTGGGCAGAAAGATAAAAGTAACTTGACCTCCTTCTGCAGAAAAGTTATAAGAATTAAGCGAATTTTTAAAATCTTATATATGGGATTTTTTTGTATCAGCAGTCACTTTTGCTTAATGCTTCAGAAGAAAGTGAAATCCTCCAAAACTAGGTGGGATGCAGGAATTGGGGTGAGGAAGGAACTCCTACTGACTCATGTGAACAGCTGGCACCATGAAACACCAGATAAGATTACCCTTTGCAAAAACAAGCCTAATTACAAGCCATCAGGGAATTCAAGCTACCTCATTTACATTCAGTCACTTACAAAAATAATGTTAACATTTCCAGTTTAAATGAATGATTAGTGTTAACTCTTCTTCTGTTGCATTTTCAGTAACAGAAAATATGCTAACATGATATGATACCAGAAAGCAAAATATAAGGGAACCTCTGAAAAAAGAAGCGCGTTAGGCTGCAGGCACTCCACTGCTCGTAAATGAGGATAAATGTACAGCTACGACCAAGGACACCTTCTTGATAAAAAATGCTTTTGTTCACATGCTGCTGCTTCCCTCATTCTGCCAGACAAATGTGTGCATGTCAGAAGGCCATCTCGAGCCATTCATCTCTAGCACTGAATTCCCAGTCAAGTCGGCAGGAACTAGCCATGAAGTTCAAAGTTGCCCCTACTTTGATGGCCCTGCTCCTCCAGCCTGGAAAAGTACGCCAGTAGAACTGTTCGCACCTCAGAGAGGATCCTCCCTGAATCCAGCCTAAAACTGTACCTTGTTTGTAAATTCTGTTTTCACCTTCCCTCCCCTTTACTCCCTCAGCACCAGCCCCAGGTGGTAATGATCAGGTATTATTCTATTAGTGTCTGCACCTTGAGATAATTCCCTAACTATGACAAGTGTGTCAGCTTTTAGTATAACAGTTTAGTTCCCCCCAGTTACATCAGTGCCCTGTACCATTTGAAAACATAACTTCTTTCTTTTGATACGTCTCAATATGCTTCTCCTTTACAACTTTGTGAATGCAGTATCACCCTCTGCAAAGACAGCCCTGTGCCTTTACAAAGCAGCTGGTTTGTATTAACTGTGCCCCTCTTGGGGAAGGTGCAGAGGAGGGGTAAGGACACAGACCTAAATGCTAATTAGTAATCATCATGATTAATTCTAAAGCTGTGGGTGATCAACAGGCCAAGCAACATGCCCTCTGTCACAGGGCCACCGCATCCACTCGATCCACTGCAAGTCACTGCTGCCTGGGAGTGTCCCTGGGCACCCCAGTATCACATTTTAGCTCCATGCACCCCGTCAGTATATCCAGGGTACCAGGAATACTCACAGCTCCTCTAGTTGAAGAAAAGTGGAAGACAAGGAAGAAGGACAGGCAGCCCAATGTGGGCTGGAAGGGGAAATGTAACCACGGGCAATAAGAAGAGAACAGGCACAACCCTAAGAGAAGAGCAGATCCGGAAAGGCCCCGTATGAGCATGGGCATACAGCACCGAGAAGCAGATGTGCGGGCCCTTGGCACTGGGCCAGGGCCACACAAACAGTCCTTAGCACAAGAAGGTGATTACAAAGAGGACAGGGAGGCATCCAAAGTGGAAGAGGTTCGGTAAAGTATGTGGTGGGCCTGAGAAAGGGGGAATGGGAATGCGAGCACCCCTGGGAGCAACACCAGGTGGGCTAGCCTCCAGCGTTTCACTTTGAGAAGGGAGCAGACCCAAGGGTACCTCTTCCCGACTTCACCGCTGGCAGACTACGCCGAGGTTCAGCGCTAACATGTGAAGATCCTGAACACGATCTCAGATTTCCGTCTCCCTCACAGGTTTGGGGGCAGGGGGGGAGGCAGAAGGGGGGACAACACACGCATTTTCTCCTACTGTTTTGGAACCACAACAAAAAATACCCACAAAAGAAATAAAACAAACAGCAGAGTTAAAAGAGAATTTGGAAAAGCATGTAGAAGGATGCTTGCTAGGAATCTAGAAAGTATAGTAAGGTTCCAATCCAGCAAAACATCTAAGCTATGTTGATTTTTCTTCCTGCCAGTAATACCTTCCCTTACAGCTCAATATGCTTATGTGAGCAAAATATTTTAAGTAAAACTTCCAGTAAGTAGACTGTAATGCATGGGTCCAATATATTTAAAAAACATTAAAAAAACAAAGCTAATAGCTGAAATACTGCTTTGTATGATTTATCAGTGCATTAAACACACAGGAAACTTGATGATTTTGTTTAGATGCGTCGCTTAGATGTATCCGCTTTCCTAATATTGTGCCCGACGGTATTTTCAGATGGAATAAAATACCCCAAATACTGGCAGTTACCTACGTGTTCTCTAAGAATCATTGGCTGCACTGGTTGTCTGTAAACAGTTAAGGTTAAAATTTACAGGCTCACTAGGTCAGCACAATTTATTTTTCTCTTGGCAAAAGCTTCCTGGAGATTCTCCCAACAGAAAGACAGAGGTGGGACAGAAGTGCTCCCAGGCAGAATATGTTTGCTCACAGCAGAAAGATGTTAAATTTGCTGAGATGTAACAGTGCTATTTATTTTAAATACAAAACAGTTATTTGTCTCAACATGTGTAATTATAATATCTTTAATAAGCCGACTTCAATATAATTATCGTCATAGTACCTGAAAAGCCATGCCTTCTCTTGTCTTCCCCCACCCCGTTACAATTCGGCACAGAAAAAGCAGCACCACAGAAAGAGTGAGGATACTTGACTGGAAATCTAGAATGTATAGTAAGTTCCCAACCCAATAAAACACATAAGCCACACAGAGTTTTCTTCATGCGAGCAGTCCCAGCTGAAGCCAAGAGGATCACTCATGTGGTAAAAGTTAAGCCTGTGCCAAAATACAGCGCTGGATGGGGACTTTTCATTTACTGTTCTCAAAACACTCAGCAAACATTTATTTTCCCAAGACAGTGGGCCATATTTGGCCATTAATTATAAAGAACTCCTCATCAGCTGCTTAGAAATTAATGGCATGAGATGGCCTCGCATGGATATTATCTCTTAAAGCTTCAAAAATGTCTTACTGGGAAGTAAACTTAGCCACAAAGAATTTAAGTGACCTGTTGGAGAAACAGTGAGTCAACGTGTGAGTTCGGATCAGCACCTAGCTGTTCTCCTTCCTGCTCGTAGTCTTTAACCGTGTGACTATGTTCAAACAGGGGAGCATTACTAGCGTGAACAGATGGTTACTACTGTAGAATTAAGAAAAGTTTATGCAACTTGTTCTTACCTTGCAGCCAGTCTCGAAAGTAGTGCAACCACATTTTGGGAAGCTGCCTGTCCTCTTCCAACAAAACATACGTCACATTGCTGAAACTTCTGTGAAGTTCATAAAGTAAATGCTGGACATTTGGATAGTCCGCTTTCTGTGTCACGATATACATGTTGTAGAATGAAAAGTACTTGAACTGTGCGGCAATAAAGTCATATTCCCGTGTTTCCCGTGGTACAATATCTGTGAGATCTAGTCCATCTCTCACCCGCGTAGTTCCATAAAGGCTGAGCCCAAGTAAACCCAGAAAAAGAAAAATAACCACAATCTGCAACAGAAAATGGAAATGCATTTGATTTTAGGTTTCTGAAGAAACTACCAATTCATAATGGCACACTACAAAGCCAGGTTCAAAATTAACACCCATCAGTCTACTTTAAAGCTTTTATTTCTTCTTTTTTTTTTTTTTCCAAACACATACACACTAGAAGGCTAAGCTAATTCGTGCTTTATTGAAGGGGCTCTGCATCATGGATGAGAAATTTATATCATAATAAGTTTAAAAGTGGCTTTAGTTTCACTATTCACAAGATTATGTTACTGAAAAAACAAAACCCTCACTCATAACTTACATTTGAAAAGTATGTCTCTACAGCACTCACAAGATAAAACTTTTAAACTATGAAATTAGCTGTAAAATTATTAAGAATTGTTATTTCAAAGGAGTTCTACTTATTCCTTCAATTTAATAACACTGCCAGGATAATTTTATTACTGGGCAAGGCAGAAATCTATTTTTGAAAAACAGGTAAATAGTTCCCTGATTACCTTAGCTTTTGGTTTTAGGAGGAACGGCGCATAATGTTTTTCTGCAAAAGATGACAGTGTCCACTTCGTACAGGGTGGCTCAAGGCAATGCATACTGGAGTCTGAGAATTGGGAAAGCAAATCCCTCGTTGAGCTTGTGCTTTCTGGGCTCTGGCAGCTAAGATTATCTTGCGTCACTGTCACTGGCTGCACAGATATTTCTGAGCGAGGCTCTGCTGTGGTGTAGTACACCTGCGTATGAGGATCGTATTCTGTGCGCAACTGCACTGTGGACTGCATTGTAATCTGAGTTTCATGTGCAAAACTGTGACTGCTGTATGGGGGTGGAGGACTGTAGCAAGTATTGTCATTCTCCGCATATGCTTGAGGCTCAATCTGAATCACTCTAGTGACACACGGACTGTAAGAGAAGAGAAAAACATCTGTTTGTATTTAGATGGACCTTTATTTTAATCGGACTAGATAGGATAACCTGCTTCCATCTGAGACTGCTTCTAATACTATTAGATTGTTTATATTAATTAAGTGTAACGCTTTGATGTGAATTTTATTCTGCACCTTTAGGAAACATTTCTCAGACATGGTTCAAAGTGTAGGCCTCTGATAACGTGCATGTTTCTTGAGCTCAGGAAAGAAGGAACCAGCATCTGTCTGAAGACACTGACATCTATCCACACCACTCCATTAATTACACACGCTAATCAGGTCAATACCCAGGTAGCTGCACACGGTCTGAATGTGCAATATGTGTGTGGGTTTGCATCTATGTGCCCTTGCTAAGAATTAAGCTATTTAGATCAAAATATAAACACATGACATACCTAGTTCTTCTGTTTAGAGCTATTGAAGTAACCGGTAAATAATATTTGGGCCTTCTGGATAAGATCTCAGACTTTTGCGAGGCAGGCTGAAACCACTTGCCATACACTGACTGAACATTTTAAAAATTAAGTAAACATATGCAAGGATTAATTCCCAGGAAGGATGGGCAACATGAAGAGACAAAATTACAGAAGTAATTGAAGCATTCCCTTTATTTTTGTCTACACAAGACCCTAAAAGATACCTAGTTTATAATAAAAAATTATCAGAAAGAAACCTCTTTCTGTAAATGAGAAATGACAAATTGATGACAGAAAACAGTATCAGACATTTTTCACCAAGTGGACGTATTGTACAAAAACAAGAGGAATTCAGAATGTTGCCTACCTAAACAAATCAAGCTCTCATTAACTGCATTTCTTAATAGGTAAATGGGCCCGAATTCTGATACATGTTTGGTGCAATTTTAGATGAGGGAATAAATGGAAGGTCTGACTGCCCTGAATTTCTGAGAATCAGGGCTCCAAAATTCAATCAGATTAGGCCATCCACTGAAACTCTGACTGAATCGGAAATAGAAAGTAGGAGTCCTGGCTTAGGATCAATGCCCTGTTCTAACCACTCCCTCAGAAACAAATTTAGGAAAGTGCTTTCTCTCTTTGACGTTAAAATTAAAATGTCAAACTATGTCAGCTCCTAGGTGGGTTAAAAAGGCTAAGATGACACAAGGTGGATTCTCCACATCCTGGTTATGACAGTAAGAGTACATGTGTAGAAATGTAGCTGATCCTCTTCATTGCAGACAAAAACAAAAACTAAGGTAGAAAACATGCTTAATTTCTAAGTAGTGGCTCCGCTGATGACAGTAGTCTCTTCCTAGCCCTGCTCTACGCTCAGAGCTGGCTGTGTATGAAGTAGAAGTCTGTATACACACTCTTTAGAATGGCAGTATTACCATTCTAAATTACTATTGCAGTGATAACGGAAACTTTATCAAGCATCATCCTGTAACGGTACTGATCATCCTGCATTCCTTATAGTCCTATGAAAAACTCAGCTAAGGGGAAGTAATTTTACAGTTTATACATGATGTTTATGTATTTAAGTTTAAATGCATAAAAAGCATAAAAATTAGCACATAGCGATTAACTTTAAGTAAGGCTTCTCAGTACCCTGAGTTAGGTACAGTCTTTCAAGATTACCCAATACTAGCACTGGGCACCTTGCAGTACCCTGTAACATTCTAGAAATACTTGAAGATATTCCTAACGTGTGGATCTTATTATCTGCTTTCAAAAAGTTGTCCTCCAACAGTCAAAATGAACATATGTATGAATGAAGGGGGGGGGGGGGGGGGCGGGGAGAGAGCGAGCAAGCGAGCACACGCTATTTTAAGTTTTCCCCTCAGTCAGGTAAAAATCAAGGTAGCAAATGTACATCAGTCACTCGCAATGAAATCGTAACAATAACATCCTGACCCTGCTGCAACGAAGAACTCTCACTCTTGACAAGGAATGGTAGCACTGATTGGTGACCACAAAAAGGACGCACCTCATACATCAATCACACATTCTTACCTTGTAAAACAGCAGAATATATCCAGTCTCCTGTCTTCCCGACGATAAAGGTCCATGCTCAGGATAGCAGGAAAAATCAGCAGAACCATAGCAAAGTTGAATACCACCACAACTGCTGCCTAGAGATCAATCACAGGAGAAGTGATGTCGTTACTAAGCTTCGTGTAGGGCATCAGCTTTACAAAGCATAAAACTTCCTTTCAGTTCTCATCCGTTCACCCATTTATCATGTCAACCTGTCAGATGCTTTCAAGGTTTTCCCTGAGGAAACTGGGAGATATACTTTTACATTCCCATTTCATCATGGTAGGCCTATTGTAGTTAATTAATTTATTTTAATAATAAACTTCATATTATTTTAATACATCTGTGCCTGGAGATGTGGTGATGATTTTTAAATGGAAAAACAGCATCAACAAATCATACTTTTGCATGAGATTCTGCCATATGTAGAGTCTCACAGTAAAAAAACAGAAGGAAGCAAAAGCAAACCTGGAACTAGAACTGAAGTTCTCACATTTAAGGGATCTGAAGTAATTTAAGCATCACGGTAACAATAAAACACATTATTAAATCAGAAATGAAATAAAGATTTAAGTAAATTTTAATGAAACTGTTCTATTTAGTAAAATACTATGCACATCAAGTACTTACTTAAAAGTCTACCCCAAAAGAGCAACATTTTGCATTTATCAGGGATTATTTTTAAAGGAGAATCAAAATTAGTCCAACACCACATAATAAATCTGCGTATTAATATGCTTGTGTTTAACAGAACTTGATTAATGAGCCAGTCTACTGAAATGAGCCTTAAATTGGAACAAGAATACATCTTAAATTGGAACAAGAATACTTGGTTTAATTTGTAAAGCGAACATTACGTAATGAAAAAGAACAACCTCCCCGCCCACCCCCTTTCAAACCGTACTTCAAACCCTTTCCCACACAGAGATTCCCAGAGAATCTCCATAAACATATGTGGTGCAGCATCTATCATTATTATTAATAGCATTTATTTGTAATGCAGAATTGTTAGGAGCACTAGTCATCACAAAGGGAAAGCCTGGGCACAGATGGGGCTGGAAGATTGTTATAAGAGTAGGAGAGACACTGGGAAAAATGGTTCAGCCATCAACAGGTGAAAAAAACCCTTGAAATCCTTATATTATACCGCTTAGATAAGCAGCAGCCATCTCAATAGCCCAGTTTTGTGTTAAGGAAATCATATAAACTATCAAGTGCCTCCACCTGTAACTTCTGAAGTAATGACCACTTGGGTTAAAACAGTCACAAAAAAGAACAAAAGTTGGGCTACAAAAATGAAGTCACTGACCTATAAACAGGCCCTCCTTTTTCCAAAACAAACAAATGCCTGCTTTTGATGTTGAAAAATCAGGCCTCAAAACGGGCAGCTCAAAACATGTGATATCCAAAATCCACGTTTTAAAAATTCTTGACTTACATGTCAAATAAAGAATATAAATTGCCTAAATAATTCAACTTTTATTTTTGTGTCCCTTTATTTGTGAAAATCAACATACTAACAAACACACTGAAAGATTTTTAGGATTTTGAAGCTGTCAAAGTATACTAAAAAGACTAAATATTGGTTTTACTTTTCTGACAATGACAGAATCAACTAGTTATGTAAATATTTTCTAGTCATTTCAATCATAAATATCTTGTATACAAAAGGGGTTTTTATTGGTGTTTCTCTTTTGTTGTTTCCAGCCTGCTTGAAGTAAGATTTTGGTCCTGCTGGTTGTCTGTAGACATAACTACTAAAACAGGTTTACCTAGTACTTAAAGCCAAATTAGCATTTAGCCACCTTTTAGACAAAAGATCCAATGACTATTACATGATTTATAAATATCCACACAGAAAGGTACGTAAGGTCATAGCCAAGACTTTAAAATGAAGTGATTTCCTTTTGATCCTCTCTAGAATTAACTGAAATCTGTCAGAAAAACAAATGGCTGCTGTTGCCATCAAGGTGTTTGTTGGACCTAGTTCATACAACTGCTTTCTTTATTGCTGCTAAACCAGAGAAGACTGAATCACCCATGTAACATGAATAATTAATTGTGTCTAACCAAGATCTTCTATCAAAGATCAGCTAATATTTACTGAAATTTGGAAAAAACAGCTGAGGCATGACTCAATAATTCTTACTCCTCCCAGCATGGCTGAAAAACTAACATAAGTCCTCTCCATAAACTGAAAATACTTCATGCTTTATCAGTTCCCTTTGTAGACCCCAACATCCTTGAATCTCAAATACCGCTAAACCTGAAAACTAGTACTTAAGTGTATGGTAGAGATGCCATTAAAGTTAGTTATATTAGCATTTGATTTTTTAAGAAGCATCAAAACTAATCCAACAACACATAGTAAATCTGCATATTAACATGGCATTTCTTTTTAGAACCAGATTTTCCACTGTGCCATCCTGGTGTTGATGTACTAAGCCTGCAAATAAAATATTTTTAAACGATCCTCTCTGTTCTGATTTGTACTTAAATAGATTCCTAGAGCTTAACACCACACTTCCTATATAACGCACAGTCTCTCCCTCACCCACCTCCCCAGCATTTCAAGGATGTAACAGTCCTCAGTTTCCACAATTAAATACAGAAAATACTTTTCTTGTATCGATTCTAATTTGTTGTACCATCAAAAAACACCCCGTGACTTGATAAAGGGAGGGAAGGAAGAACTGTTGAGCGGTGACTCCATCTCCAACCTGATGCATCAGCCACCACTTCCCCTCCCAACACCATTCAGACATCTGGTGGCTGGGAACAGGAACGTATGAGAAATGTGATCATGGCAATCCCTACAATCTGTAACAATTACATTGATTGGAAAAACACCAACCAAAAACTGTGGTAGCAGAGCTTCCAGAGTACAGGCAATCTGTTAGCAGCACCCAAGCTGAAAGCACGCTTAGGATTTTTGGGGACAGGGCAGAGACGAATGCTCAAATAGGACAGGAAAGGGCCTCAGACCTTTTCCTTGAGAAATCAACAAAGGTAAGATCAGTCCTAGAAGGGATAAAATGGGGCCTATTAAAGGGTGTAAAATGAAGGCATTCAGTGAAATGAGATCAGAGAGTAGTAAAAAAATTCCATTAATCAGAAAAAAATGTTGGTGACTTTCTGAGAAAAATGCTCCGCTTTTTGCATCTTTTCATAATGCACAGCCTAAAAATATTATTGCTGCTGCAACTGTTAACGTAGCCAGAAGAATGGCAGTCTGTGCTGGAGGCAGCAAGGGAGACGCGAGCCAGGCTGGTAGGCTGGGGCCCCACCGAAGGTATGTGCTGCTATGTGCCATTCCTGGCAGCCCACCCAAGGAGAACGGGTGTGCTGTATAGCCAGAGGTGATGAACAGACGAGGAGGTCTGTCAGGGAGACTTCCACCCTACTGCTGCCTATCTGCAACTCCCTCCTGACAGCGCACAGACTTGGGTCCCCCCCTTGCCCCCCCTTTTCCCTTAGGCTTTAAATTTCCTTGTTAAATTCTCGTGTCAGGAGCAGGGAAAACGTGAATGATGTGGGTAAAAGGAGGGGACAAACCACTTCAGCAGAGTGAGATAACTGAATGCGCTTAAAAACTTACGTTCTTTCTCCCCACAAACACACCACCACCACCTGGTAATGCACTTCTACATTTAGGAAAACAACTTGTCATTCTTATGGTGAGGGAAGGAGCTCCTGCTAAGGCTTAATGGGAAAAGTTCCCCCCCTGCTCATTAGTGAACCCACACCACTCCTCTGCTGTTAGGGGAGGAAGCTTCTGGTGTAAGCAAGAAGAGGTAGATGAATTTTTGTGAAGCTCTACCTCCTCTTTCCTGGGCAGAATTTGTTCCGTAACGGTGTCCCAATAGTCTGTCTGAGGAAAGAATTCAGCCCAGTGGTAGTCACGCTCTGCCTTCCCTTCCTTCATTTATACTCAAAACAAAGGGCCATGTTTAAGACATTCCTACTGCAAACTTCAAAACCTTTCAGTGGATTTCTCTGATAACCTCCCCTGCGTCACAATTTTAAGAAATGAAACACATCTGGAAACTCAGGATGTACTCCTTCGAAGTCCTGAGCACTCTTCCAGGTGATTCTTGTGACTGACTATTTGAGACATGTTCAACTTCTCAAAGCCCTAAAACTGCTTAAATAAGGGGATAACAAGATCAACAAATGAAAAAAATTAAAACAGTGAAAAAGCTAAAACAGTCCCTATCTGCATAATGGAATTAATTTTAAAAATCTCACTTTCAAAAGGACTGATGTCCATTTCATAAAACTTGGCAGGAGCTAACCCTAGCAAACTCCCAAGACAGCATCAGATCTGCAGTGTTTGAGTTCCATAAAGTAAATGAACAACTTAGAGGTATCAGTGACCTGCTTTAGCTGGTGGAACAGAACAGAAGTGGAGAAAGAAGAAAGCATTGATATGCAAAACGTGAGTTTCTAACGAAAAGTTGGGCTTGCAGACGCAGGAAACCATTTATTTTCCCTCAGCAGCTGGATTATTTTACAGATATTGGGCCTCAAAAGTTATGGAAACTTTGACAATTATCTTGCAATGTCTTAAGAAAAGTGAATGAAGAGCAAAACAAGGTCAAGAGCAATCCTTTTTTTAAGCCCATCCGTTAAAAATTCACTATCTAGATGAGAAGAAGGCAGCATCTGTGAAAAGTAAATGCAGTATTTCATTGCTTTCTAAGTCTTGCTAGGAAGCTATCAAAGACAGCAAGGACTTCTTGTTTAAACAAGCCTGAGTAAGAGGGAGAGGGAGGAAGAAGACTGTAAACAAAGAAATCCATATATAAATATAGACCACCCACGAAAATCTGCCATGGTTATCTGATTCTGAATGTTGTGATTAATGTATCACCTGATTTTGATTTTACCTGGTGAAGCCAGACAAAACAAGTAATAGATGTTACTTTCTAACAACAAAGGATGTTATTTTAGTGGTTCCTAACTTACATACATATCAGTTGTATATATTGCTCTAGCACCAATAAATCCTCGTTACAGGTCTCCAGCTGCCCTTTTTTTGCACGTTTTTCCATCTCTCTTATACATATAAGGGGTTACTATGTGCAAGCAAAGACAAATTACAGATGCATGTGAGAAAAGATTGAGCAACTCAAACATTAATTTCTGGACACTCAAACATTCCTACACATAGATTCCATATTAATCACTGCCTTAAAAAGCACTTTGAGCGTGATGTTTTTATTCTGAATAATATCAACATGTTCATACATGAATATGTTGAAATCGCACTGGAAACTTTTCGTTTGTCATTTTGCTATGCAGACTACGTTTTCTGAACTTTCAGTGACTCAGTCTACAGCGTGGCAGCAGGCAAAAAGAAAAGACTTTAGGGAAGATATATTTAACTTATACTCAGATTGCAGTAACAATTACAGCTGTTGCCTCCATGTAGGTTCCAAAGGCAAACTGTCATGTCCTGATGTGAAGAGTGAGAACAGAGAAAGGCTGAGGAAAATTTGATCAGATAAGAAAGAATTAATTTTCATGGCTCCCACTCAATAGGGCGATTAGGACAAAATGGCCCATCTCTGTTGAGTACTTTTTATGAGATGCATTTAGGCTGAAGTAACTTCTGTAAAGCACAGGTACTACAAAGCCTGACAAAACAAGACTTCTCTGATTCCTAGTGAAGATCTCCAGTACCCTGTTAGCTGCTTAAGGTACATGTTGAATGTTTGAAATTGGGCCACTGATTTAGGAGACATAGATAACATCTTCCAATAGAAGAAGTGTTACACTTCAAAAAATATTTCACACATTGACACTGGTCTTTGCCATAAAATAAAACAATTCACTGTCACATCACCTGCAAGAAGGGACATCTAGGTTTTGGCAAATCAGCAGAGCTAAATACTGCTAACCATTCCGGATGAAGGATCTAGTTTTAGTTGCCACAGACATCTGATAAACAATGCAGAACACCAATGAGACCTTCACCTTCTCTATTATTCACTACCAAATTGCCTATTGAGAAGGAAATGGCAAACAAATTATTAATACTTACTGGTAACGTAACTGCAATCGCAAACAGTTTACCATTTTACAGCTTAATGCAGGCATACTTAAATCTCTGAAAACAACAATAATTGCCACACGTATTAAGAAAAATTGCAGCCCTTGCTCCCTCTGGGTAGCCAACCAGGCTATAGCAGAAGAAAAATACTGAAAAAGTACAGTTTGCCTGTTGTGCACCAAGGCACCATAGTGCTATCAATTGCTTGTGTATTAAAGCAGTGTCAGGGCAGAAATTCCCAAAGCTTTCTTCAAAGGGCCCTTGCTTATAGCAGAAAACCTTCTCTAGCATCCTTAATATTTCATATTCCTGAAGGTATACTATCACAAACAAATACAGGAAGACAAAGAGAGAAAGGGAGAGCGAGCGATACATGGTTCAGCACATAAAATTCACATTTTCTCTCAAAGCAGTTGGAATGTAAAATTCTTGAAGTTTTCTTCAAGTTTGCTAAAATTACATTGGGAACAAGGCAGTACAAACTGCTGCAGTAATAATTAATATGGCAAATGCATATTCACTGCTGTCATTGCACTTTGGTTACAGTTTTTAAGAGCAGCAAATTGGACAAACGTGAATGACAGGATTAAAATCCTACTGAGGAATGTTACAGTACACACTACAGTACAGTCTACTCCTCTTGACTTAAGAATGCAAATCTTTCTGGAGACTTGTTTCTGCTTAGTTGCATACATCTTGGTTTTTGCACTCAACCCAGCTGTGATGGGGCAGGGTATTCTTTCACCTGCTAACAGGATGCGAGAGACTCCAGGCATGAAAAATGGGAGGAGCAGAATCAAGGGCAGACAGCAGTTGTTATTACCCAGATCTACGGTAAACAGTGATCACATATTGCTTCAGTGAACTGCAGCAGCACTGAACGCAGACTTTAACACTACCACTAACAGGTATCATCACTGGCCTTCCATGATGGGACCATGCATAAGAGCTAACAAAACAGCATATAAACTTACTTGGAGTGAAAATGCTCGTAAAGCAGGAATAGGGATTAAGGCAGCCATAAAGAAAGCAGTAACATTGCTGATAGATGTAAGGGCTACACTTGCTCCTGTTCGCTTCAAACATTCACCTGTTCTGTCCTGCAAAACAAATGATGTATCTTAAAAGTCAAGTGAATAAGGTGATGTCCTGCAAATGAAGGGGTCATCCTACAGATATAACACAGTAACAGTGAAAAGTTATTACAATGAAATTCTGAATACAAGTGTGCATTTGAGAGTATGTGAGAATAAACAATATACTAAGTATACCGTTCAGGAGAAAAGCAGATGACAAAAAAAGTGCTCATGTTTTTTGCGGATAGAAACCATTATCAAAGCTGATTCTAGCTTCAGAACACAAAACTAAATGCGCACTGACATGATATCAAATACATCTGTAATTAAGTAGGGTGTATTTTCTACCAGTGGAGTCGCTTGGTGTTCTCATTTTTTCAGACAAAATAAGCATGTATTAACAGTGTAGAGGCATAACACGGCTACACATCTTAAAGTATGTAACAAAACAAAAAAACCAACCCAAAATCCAGGGACCACACACAAAAAACACAAGAGAAATCAAGATAAACACATGACCCTTTCCCAACCCAACAGGCTATTTTGAAGCGTATGGAGGTTATAGTAGAGTGAGGTTGTAGTGCCTGCATGCCAAACCAGCTGGAAAGAGCACATGGAAGATACAAAACAGAACAGGCAAATACACATTGCTTTTAAATGGTTTGTACTTTGGATATGAAACTTTGGACTGAGGGTAAGAAGGTCAATAAAAGGAAAGTGATGACATCTTACATTTCATAACATTAATATGTTATGCTTTGAAATGTCATGGTCAATTATAAACATCAGAAAAGAAAAACAGAGAAAAATATACAGAATAACTCAAATTTAAGGCCATAACAAGTAAGTAAAGGTAACAGTTCATACAAATAAAAGAAACGTTTGTTTCCTACGCTGTCCTCCTTCTCCTTTTCACCTTAACATTTTTGTGTTCTTCCATTGAAAGCGTTCTATCATTCAGCTGTCAGACTCGTATTTGAATTTGTTCCTAAATTTACATCGACTTTCGCTGAAATTTTGGGCAAAATTTGGATTATGTAAATTAGCCTTTATGTGACAGCTACGAATTAAATTTTCAAGACAAAATAAATCTAAGACACTATTAAAAAAAAAAAAAAAAAGTGAACATTCCAAAACATTCTAGAATTACATGCATTGCCATCATTTCCTATTTTGACAGAAATAAGAATTTCCAGACCCTAGAAAAAGCTATTGAGAAAAAAACCAGGGTTTTTTAATAACTACTAATTAATTCTGGATACAGTTATCTTTTCCCATATGAAGCCTTTTGTTTTATCTTCCCCCAAATCCCCATTTTGTCATTACCTCGAATGGAATTCTCTTATTCTGCCCTGTTTCGCTAAATGCATGTGCCAGAAGGAAAACATCATCTACACCAACTCCAAGAGCAAGAAAAGGCAAAACCTTGGGGGAGAAACAAAACAAACAAAATCCAAGAAGGCTGTTTTATGATCTGCCATGCAGCTAGCCATTAAATGGCTAATTAAAGCAACTTCTACATTACACTGTACACAAATCCAAGGATAAAATGAAAATCAAAAGGATGCAATACAGCTATTAACTTTTATTCTGGAATACTGCTGAGAAACTTGCAGTATACCATTTACAGACACAAAATCTCACCAAAAGTAATTCAAGTTTAGGGTAGACAAAGAATATCTGATAATAATTCAAGTTATAGTAAAAATATTTTCAGAATTTGAACATCTTGATATATTCAGATGTAAAGACAAAACCTGCAGTTTCTTATGAACAACTGCATGCCTCCACTTGTATTGGGACACAGAAAAATCAAATAACCCAGAATCTAGTAATTATACGAACTACAGGATACCTGCTTTTTTCTTTAGTATCATTTGGCAGCATGATCACTTAATTTCTCACAGCATAAGCTATGAGACAGGAGAAAGGAACAAGTAAAAATCTAGAGCCAAAATACTTCTGCAGCTTTTTTCCCCTCAAAGATTCAGTTGTGTTCATTTACTAATAGAGTACTTGTAATTTAACAGCAGACTTGTGTCTCCTAAATACCTGAGTTGTGGCAGCATTAAAGGAAATTCCAATCAATGAGCACAGGCCCAATCCTGCAGCCACTGAGAGTGCAACCAACAAGACTCCTGCCAGCCCCACGGCACCCTGAGACTTGGCACAGTCCCACCGTAGCATTGTTAAACAGGCGTAGGCAAGCTAAAGCAAGGGGGAGGGAGGAGAAGGAGTTGGGGGAAAAAAGGCAAAATATTAGAATGGATCCTTCTCTAACAGCTCTCTCTCCCCACCCAAAATACACATCCTTACAAACATTTTACACAGAATAGACACATCACAAATGTTACACAGAGGAACAGGTGACAAGCCTGAGGAAAAGTTTACAAACTGTAGTTTTTATCATAAGTATGCCTAAAATGTTCTGGACTACTGACTGGTAACAATAAAGCAAATATTTAAGCCCTGCTCTACTACCAGAGAAAAATAAATAATTTTATTTTATTACCATTAGTAAGTAGCCACTGGCTACTCTGATAACACTGACATCAGAAAATGACTTTAGGATGTCATCCAGGGTGGTCGTAGTAAAGGAAAGCACCTTCTGAGTAGAGTTTTGTGCAACACTTTGATGAACAACCTATGACAAGAAAAATAAAACTTGGTGTGACTAAAGAAAAAAATTATTACCATCTTCTACAGCACACATCTGAAATCAACTACTTTTGCCTTAATGTTCCTGCGAAAGCCCACACCCTACACAGAGATTATGCTGATGCTACACAAATGTGTTTGGTAATTATTTCTTGCAAGCTACTGATTATCAGACAAGAATTTGCATCCTTCAGGAAAGGCTACTGCAGTCCCAGCCCATTCCAAACATTTAACTTCAATCCTCTCCCCGTAACTCCACCATGGATTTGCCACAGTACGAGTTTTGCGTTTAACCCAAGGCCAGCGATCTCTTCGGAGTGCTCCTCTTTCCCTCCTGCCTGGCCATTTGCAGAGGTCAGAAGCAGCGCAGCAGAGGTCAGAGCCTGGGACACAGAGGCCAGGCACTGTCACACAGCCTCCCCACCCGGGCTGCCGCTGGGAGAGCAGCCCATGGCTGGCTAATGTTTTCCAGACACCTTTAGAACAACCACGCCAACCAAAAGCTTATAAATTCCAGCTAGCTTTTTGATTCCTTCTCAGCCCCAGCAAAGCAAAAATGTCCCAGACAGGAAAAAGCAAAACCTTCATGGCTTCTCATATGTGAATAACCAAGCAGCTTCTTAGTTGGAAAAAAACCCAACCAAACAAACAAAAAACAAATGAAAAAACAGCCTAAAAACTGGGAGGCAATGAGTCAGTTCTGGTTTAAGCATCTTCCTTGAAGAAATACTGTAAAAAGCCATGACAGAAGGCAGTGGACCTCAGCAGGACTTTATAGTAGGATATCTAGGTTATTTTCAATATTACCTCAACATACATCCTCTGCCAGGCTTCCAGAATTGCTGCTGCCTTATCCTCGTTCCAGTTGATATGCGAAACATATTCATATCCCTTGAAGTGCTCATACATTTGCTTAGGAGTCATTAACTGAAACATGGTTTGCAAAGCCTGGGCACTGTGACATGGAGAGAAGGGAGAGGAGGAAGAAGCACAAAATGAGCATTTTTAGGAAATTATTTTCATGGCATCAAGTCCCAAATGAGACCCTAACAGGAGCTTGCATGAGTTCTTGATTTTATAGGGCACATGTTCGTATTAAAATTGAACAGAGTAGAATTATTCTACTGTGTATCTGGTGCAGCTGTATGGGCCTACACAGTATTGAGGCTAAATCTGGTTTCACTGAAGTTAATGAGAGTTTTGCCATTATTTTCAATAGGATCAGTTTCAGGAGCAAAGAATGTAACCCTACAAATCAGTTATAAAGATCATGATTGATAGACGGATTACTTTGAGGATGCCACGGGAACAGCTATTTCTGCGAGATCTTGTAAATGCTCTTGGCAATTTGTCATTTGAAGACCTTGGACTTTTTCATCCCTTGGAGAGAAATGCCAGATTAAACTCCTGGTGCCTGACAAGCTGCAAGGAGTACACAATGGCAGTAACTATTCATCCTGAATTTCCACAGTATGCAACTGTATCCAACAATTTTAGAAGCTTAAGGAACTGTTCTATTTTTTACTAAAAATATGTTCTTTGGCTACTTGTTGAAAGACTTATCAATGTCTAGTGTGAATGTAAAAAAGGTCAAAATTAACATTAAAAGTTCTAGTAAAAGTTCTCTGTATTAAATATGAAATAATTATGTGTCGTTTGGTTTAGTATGGCCTATCTTTTTCAGAACTATTTCTGAAATATATGTGTCGTTTGGTTTAGTATGGCCTATCTTTTTCAGAACTATTTCTGAAACAAGCCTATCTATTTCACAGGTTTTTCCCCCACTTAAGTCCAGTGTTCTATGACTTCTTCAAGAAGTCTGAAACAAAGGGGTTTGTTTTATCACTCAAAACTCTATTCACGGTGTGGGGACATAAAAATAGACTTTTCTCTATATTGATTCTGAACAACAAGTTCAGTGGAGATTTTGGAATTCTGACAGAAGTCAAATGAGTGAGCATATTATCAAAATTATTTTTTTCCCCTTTTGCCTGTGATCGTATTTCAAAACATGATCAAAGGTGTTCAGTGCTTTAAACACTGTTCAATGCTTTATACCTACATTCTAAACAACAAAGTTGCCAGGAAAAAGCTTTCTTTCTGAGCAAGGTACACTATCATTCTGAGGTCAGAAGCAGGAAGCAATGACGCCTCCTTAAATTTAAACAACTGTCTAATCACTCTTTTAAATTCTTTTCTCTTGAGGCATGTCCTCCTAAACCGGGATTCACAATACACATGAAGGGCAGTAGATTTTGCATGATCCTCCCCGTCCCAAAACCCAAACTCTAACAAAGAAAAACTTTTGACATTTTCTTTAAGTATTTGTTTACCTGACAAGTTTACCAGAACTGTTCTTGACTGTACCACCTATAATCAACTCCTCCTGCCAATGCATGTATTTTCTTGACAGTCCATAGCATCCACCACTCAAAACAAGGGCTATATCAAGAGGCTAGAAAAAGTTATAGAGAAGCAATTAATCAGTTTCATAACTTCAGACAAACTCATACCCTAATTCAACACCCAGTGTACTTAGAACAGACATTCAAGACAATCTAGGAGGTCTTCAGCAAATCAAGTTGAACAAATCAGCTGGATATGTGTTGACCAGACGGCAATTTCTCCAAAGCCTGATATGATTGATAAAGGGATATATAAAATTGGAGCCCGTGACTTCAAATTCTTCACAAAAATCAACAAAACTGGCCCTACCTGAAGGAAGGCTTTGCTGTGTGGTGTGAGTGTATAGTGGCAGCTGTATTCCAGCAGCGGCTACATCTGTCTGAGGCATCAGGTTTGCTCAAATGCCACATCACCGCACTGCCACACCCAGCCAGTAACTGACAACTGTATTCTCACTCTAAATATGAGGAATTAAGTACTACATCACAGAATGAGGGGAAGGTCGTGACTGTGGGCTAACAGCATACAGCATATAACAGGAACAGAAAAATGACATCACTCAAGAATACGAACTATATATTGCTTGGAAGAAAATGGTACCTTCTTCTCTCCTCTCTGACCTCCCCCCCTGACCCCAGCCTCCCTTGAAAAGATATGCACAAGGACAAGCAAACTTACTTTGGTGGAATTTTTATTGGGAGCTGTGATTGGGCAATCGGGATCAGCAGGATTCAGGCAGGGTCGATCCATATAACCATGACCAACCTCCGCTTTATTCAGCATTTCTTCCCAGCTCTCCACTTGGTAGTTTATTTTTTTTAACTCTTCCAAGAATTCTAAGGGGTCAAAGTTGATCCACTGCAAAGGGGGCTTTCCTCTGCAAGAGAAACCAGGAGAAAATGACACACACAAAAAAGACAAAAGAAGTACTGAAACAAACATACTTGTAAAATCCATATTTGCACAAATAATTGAGTTAGTTTCTGTTACAAGTTAAAACCTTTCCTGGTAAGGTTGTTTCATAAAATGTAAGGCATGTTTTAATTACATTTGTTTATGTACTTTTCTTGCAGCCCAGTTGTAATTTTAACAAAAATATTCAGTTCTTACAAAGTTATTGTAATAATGGAATGGAATAAATGGAATATTCACAGGTTAAAAACACTTCCATTTACAAGCAAAGCAAAACAAATCATCAAGCACCTAAATAACAAAAAAGCAGCCAACTGCTGCTTCAAAGAAGTAGGGGGGGAGGGGAGAGGGAGAGAAGAGAGGGGGCTGAGGAAAGAAAGCCTTTCTCATAGTATCAGATTACTTCTTGCTAGTCTAATAATCATCTTGCAAATGTAATCAATCAATATAGCTGATCTTTATTTATCTATAACAATACTGCGCTCCTTCAAATGCCCTGGCAGCTTGACTATCAACCATCAAGCTTTTCTGCTACCATGGCTGTCACCACTATCACTGTCACGTCTCCCACCCCCCACTTCTGAATTTGTGATGTTGCCAGACTAGAAAGGCTTTTGGCTGCCTTATTCTGTGGTTCAAACCACACTGTATCTGCTTAACCAGGCTTAAGTCATTATTCCGAATCTCCCAACCAGAAAACACAAACCCCCTTATTTCCCCATCTAAAACTGTACACTAAAGGTTAGGAGATGGCCATTGCAAATTGCTTTTACAGAGACATGCAAACCAGGACAGAAACAATAACTCAAATGCTAACTCTTGCATAATTAACAGAAAATGCCTGCACAGATTAACAATTAACTCTTTAAAGGATTCAGGGCATATAATATCACACTTGTAAACTGTGAGAAACCACCCATAAAAGATACTATATGGTTTCTTTAATGATCGCATGAGCAAAGGATTTGTTCTTTATTGCTTAGGAAGACTTGAAATTTAACTCAAGACATTTCTTAAGAATAAAGCTCCCAGCCAGTCAGTGTTTTTGTATTTTGTGGAAAAAAAAAAAGAAACAAACCCAAACAAAATGAAAAACACCAGAAACAAGGTTATTTCAGGAAGAAAAATAAAAGGCATAAAATTGTTAAAGCTTGAATTCAGAACTTACATTTTATTTTTGCATGCTGGGAAAAATAACATAGGATTTAAATCGATGCCTACAAATCACCTCTTAGAAACAAGAAAATCTTTGTTCAATAAAAAAAAAAATCCATGCATATTTTCTGTAGAGACACTACACTGTATCTTTTATGTTTCTGTTAAACCAGAATCTGAATAAACAATGGGAAAGCAACTGAAAAATCATACACAGTTATACAATTAAAATCAGTCAGACCAGAAAGTTAAAAAAAAACATGCTTACAATAGATAGGCAGTTCCTGATTGTAGCTTTGCTCCCTCCCAGAAGCAGTCCAAAGGAGTGATAATTAAGCAAGGATAAAGATATTCTATGATCTGTCAAAACCAGAAAGGGGAAAAACACAGTTGTAATAGAATATAATCAAAGCAGCACAAGCTGAATCATGACAATACACAAATCTTGTAACTAAATGGCTGCCTCACATACCTGGTCCATGTAGCCTGCTTCTGTGATGAGTTCTCCTGATTTATAACACAAATGTTCCAATTTCCACTGTCTGTAAGAAATATAAAGAATAATTTTTTTTCGTGTGCAATTACTGAAAAGTTATATTTAAAATGTAACAGACATTTAAAATTGCAACTTATATACACATATTGGCCTCAAGCAGCAAATCACTGAGAAAGGCAAGTATTATTCAGCATAGATATACTACACCTCACGAAAAAGCAAAGGCCTTTCTTTTTGTAGTTACAGACTAGACATTTGTTTCAGTTACTCTCACATTCTCTGTAAAACTCATTAAAGATAATGGAGCTGCTTTTGGATTAAGAGGCTAGTCAACACATGTTAAAGGGACAGAAATCCATCTTTGCATAAATGAGACCACCTGTGACTTAAGACATGACTCAGTGACATGAGCGAGGGAGAAGCCAGCTCCAGCTCAGAGGGCTACAATACTCCCAGCTGACCCACACATGCAGGAGAAAAGAAACAATTAGGATTTCTGCCTTCCTTTTTCAGCTATGTTACAACTTCCACTGCCATGACTTTTAATGCCTTAGACAAGGCAGGAGCTGGGTAGAAGATAATTGGAGCCTCGGCATTAGTTCACTGAGGCATCAGTTGGATGTGCTGAAAAGATGTGCTGAAAGACAGGGGGCTTCATGCCTCGCAGGCAGCACCCCTAGGCACTTCGTCATGTGAGTAGTAACCCTGGAGGAATCACTTTTTAGGGAGACATCTCACTAGCCCAAAGCTGGTACCTTCCTAAGGTGCACCTTTATTATTTTTTTGTTGGACAACACACATTTCCCAACCTTCAGTATGTGCACACAGACACTCTGAGGGCCAACTCTATTATGTCTATGTTACTAAACAGCTATTATTCCATCCACTGCCATTTCTCACACGTCTGTATTTCCCTTTATATCCAGCTACTGGAAGGATAGTAACCTGTGCCACGGTTCACAGTCATTATGTACCTCATGGTGGTGTCAGCAAGTGAATTCAACTCTAATATGGAAGGATTTTCCATGTTAGGGATCCCATCCATAAAGTCCTATGTTTAAGAGCACAGACATCACTCCTTTACCAAGATAAATGCTGGATACTGTAGCACTGCTCATAGGGGTACACTCTCAGAATCTCTTCCAACCCCATCTTATTTGTTAAAAGCCAACTTGTCACTGGTATCTTGCCACAACGTCAAGTATCAGCAACCAGCAACATTCAAATCAAAACATAGCCCTAAGGGAAAGGCTCTGAAGTGCTAACCATTTAAAAATATACGGAGGGAAGCACTTCCCCACTTTTTAGCTGTTACAGATGATCTAGAAAACGTTTGCTTTTCCCCTTACCTGTTGTACATATAGACGTGTACTCTGCTGGCCTGAAGCGCAGAGTCAAGGTGCTGCCGGAGTGCTTCTGTTGTTAGTACATTAGCACCATCTTCCTGTGGAGTCTGGATCATGAGCTGGGGGTTAAACATGGCCTCTTCTCCAATCTTCTGCCGTGTGTAATTTAACTCCCGACTCACTCGTCCACCAACTGATGGATAAATATCAACAGCTTTGTATTAGCCAGTAACTGCTTATTCTGGATTCACTCGATGAGCACTCTCCAGTCAGAAAAACTTGACCACATGCATGGACTATTCTGTCTCAAACTGATCACAGTGTAACTCTAATAACAACTTCATTTTAGTAACACTGGAACAAAACCCATATTCCTCATTAAAATACCATTGCCTCTACTGCACTAAAACATTGATGCGTAAACTGGAGCCTCAAACAGTTTTTTGGACATTATAACCAATATCCCATATGTAAAAATTAAAAAAGAAAGACAAAAAAACCCCACCTTTTCCTTGCAGACCAGACCAAATACTATGTTACAATTTCTTACACTTGTATAAACAGTCTGCTCCAATAGCACATTTCAAGATAAATGGCTTTAATTTACACTCTTCTCCTAAATAATTTGGCAAAGGCAGAAGGAGAATGTTTCTCTTCAGTTAAAAAAAGGAGGGAGGGAAAGAGTAAGTGAGCATGACTACTTCTTTCAGCCTTAAATAAAAAAAAGAAAAAATACCAAGTTCACATAAAGAGATGCGGTTTTGAGTGTAGCAGAAGGGATCGCCTACAGCTAATTTACCGCAGTGGTCCAGTACCTGCATAACACGCTGTGAGGCAGGAGATCATTCATGTGCAACATCTGTTTTTAAACCCACATGAGCTGAACAGTGTGCTCCGTATTAAAATATGGTGAAAAAAAAGAAGAAGAAAAAGGCAGAGGGAGACTGCAAAGTCAACAGGCTCTAGAGGGAGCCATCTTCAATTTGCCTTGCCAGAAAATATTACGTAAGAATGGAAAATTATCTTCCCTCTTACAAAAAAGCATTCAGCTAGAGTTCATATACTTTATATAACCTCCCCTGTAGTCTCTCTAGCAAACGCATGTGGGAGGCGGGGGTCAATTAATTCAGCCCATTAGCTGAATCAATACCACATCCAGATGAGGAGGACAAGAATACCACCAACATGTTGCTTCCATCCCTTACAATTTATTACCTTCATTGCTCTGCTAAGTCCAAGCTACAGACCTGGTCTAATTTGTTACCTTTTTTTCAGTCCTAGTCAGCTTGGCACTGGTGATCTGAATTACTGCCAAAGTTTAGTTCTGCAACAGTGTGAACAGAAATTAGGCAGGTACATCTATCTCTTCCTAGGACATGTTAACAGCAGACTGATCTGTAACCAGTTGGCAGTGTGGGACATGACATTCCCAAGCCTGAACAGAGACATACTTTTTCAATCACTTGGGCCCCTAACCCACCCGTAACCCTCCTGGGGCTAAAAGGACCACCAGGCAAGAAGCTGAGCCCCTGCATGGATAAAGCAGTCAGAATGAGACCCTCGACAATTAAACCATACAGTCATTCTGGCACGAAGCATTGCTTAATTTCTAGTTCAAGAATTCTTTGAAGTAATAAGTGCTTCCACAACACACTCCACTTTTTCAGTCTGTCACATGTGGCATTACCTCCTTCACATCAAGTAACAGTGACCAGCTCACAGTATGAAAAAAAAAAAAAATCAAAGTACATCTTCATTACCTAGAGTCCCTTTATAACTTCCTAACATCCCTCTTACTACACTGAGAGAACACACAATCATTGAGACTCCATATGCATGGTTACAAAAAGCTATCATTAATTTTTATCAAGAATTAAACCCTAAAAATACTTTCACTCATCAGGCTCATGTTCATGCTCCCTGCCGTCTTTCTCCACCAACCAGTAATCTACGACACGCTAATAAATTTTGCTTCATCTTACAGGAATATGGGGTGGGGATAAGAGAGCAGAGTTATCCTAATCTGTATGTCTTGGAACCAGAGCTTTCTTTTGCAGTCCTGTACACTGCAAGTGCTTCCAGAGACGAAATGTCTCTCTCCCTCTTTTGTGTCTCAATGCCGGCCAAGACAATAAAGCCCCAATTTTATGAGGTCTGTGGAGTCTACCATAAAATTCTACTCCCGGTACTATATTCTCTCCCATTCCACCCATGCTTTCCTTTTGAATTTAACCAGGACTTGAACCAACAAATCATACTTCACGCAAGACAAAGGGTGGCATTCCTATCTCTGCTGAAAGTGACCAACTGTTTACTATCAACAGAAATGATTGCTTCCTAATCAAGGTCCTGTCAAACCACATTAACTTCACTGAACAAGGCAGATTTAGCTAAGCAAAATTGCATCACACAAGTCAGTCATCAGAACAGAAGCCGTTTTTTTCCCCTGTTAACATTCAAAACAGGAACAGCAAAACCACCCAAGAAGGCGGGTGCATGTTCCAGAACCCAGCAACAGATCTGCTCCATGTTCTTCTTAAGGCATTACACCATTTAATTATTTCTTTGATGGATCTGTTATGTACATTTCTTCAGCCAAATAGAGTAAAGGTAACTACACAGGCACATGTAGATACTTTATACAATGTAACACTTAGGTACAAAGAAATTATACATGCAGATCGCAGAGGAAAATTCTGATTGCCAAAGTCACGTTATGTGAAAACATATGGACAGACCAGAAGCAAATGGATATATTGGTGGCCTTTCAACATATCAGAAGTAATAACGAGCAAAAGGGAAGGCAAAAAAAAAAAAATTTAAAAAGTTTCTACCAGTTACGTTTTCATTTATTTTAATTTAAAGTTTGCAAAGATCACTGGAGGCTGCCATACCCGGAGACCTTAAGGCTCCACAATCAGCACAATCAGCTGAATATGCACTTTTTAAAATCAAGCACTCTTATTGCCTTTTTTTTTCCCCCCAGACTATCCACCACTGGTGCAAAAACCCAGGAAAGAAACCACTAAAAATGTCAATGAAATGTACCTGAAGCCTCCGGCCTCATTGTGCTGAGGATACGAAACACTATGCTCAACACTTGCACACTCTGCAGAAAGTCATTCCTTAGGCTTGTAAGAAAAAAAAAAAAAAACACGCATAATAGTCACCATAGGAGTTCCACACTATAGGACAAATGATGTAATGGAAAATATGACCAATGAACAAAATGCTGGTGTTTTGTGGTTTTGCTTTATGGACTCTGTTTTCTTACATTTGGTGACAACAACATTTTACACTCAAAATGCTACTGACTTAAATTGTCTATATGGCACACAGTACCAACGCTTCCCATTTTATTCCATATCAGACAGAACTATTTCACTTTATTATTCTGGTGACAAAATCCACACATCGCTCTCTTTTTTTGATCTATCAAAAGTCACTTGATGGTATTCAAGTCCTTTATTACATGATTCCTTATGATCTAGCGCCTAGATGGCTGAGCTGGTGGCACAAATTCCCACAAGCCAAAATGCTGATTTAAATAACAGATCGGTACATGGTCTCACGGCCAGTGGTAACACAATGCAGCAGTTTGTACACTATCCTTCCAGCTGTGTCATCAGATTCTGGGTGTCTGCCTACTAGAAAGGAGATACTATGCCATCTGTACAATTTAGCTAACAAATTTTAAAAAAAGGGGGAAAAAATCACAACAAAGTAATAACACCAGTGTCCTGGCACTATTCCTCACTTAATGTATCAGTTTCTAATTCTCAAGAATGTGTTTGAAGGCCAGTGTTCAACATGCGGCAGTTGCACTGCCAGCATCTTTGTTGCTGAGTATTAGTTCTTGTTAAAAACTTTTTTTCCGGAGTAGAGGAAAGGATCTCCCCCTTCCCTCCCCCCCTCCCCGATATCCACAGGCTTCCCTCTTAGCTCTTTGCCAGAACACGGGACATCTGCCTTGGGCAAGTCAGCATCCCACACCATGAAACACACGGCTGCTCCTCGTGAACCTCCCCGACGACTTGAAGGGAAGCTGGTCAAGGTACTAAATTCTTTGCCCTTCAGAAGGGGCTGAAGAGAGCAGTAATTGTCAGTACGGACGCTGGCTTGCTAGGAGCTATGTAAGGACCACCGTGCCTCCCTCCCCCAAGAGCAATGAACAGCTGTCAGGTGGTAACAAGTTTTAGTCATCCTTAACTTGAGGCAGGCCTGAACCCATGACCTGTAGGTGAAAGGCTCTAGATGCCATTACCAAGCACTGAGGTCACAGTCCCAGTGTTTCAGTCATCATACATTAAAATGCTTCGGCGCATCTTAAGTGAGAAGCACCCAGAAAAACAAAACTGCTTGCCTCTAGTGTGCATACTACGTACTACTATACATACAACACTGATGCACCCTCCAATGACATAACCGTGAAACCGTGTTTGTTTTCACTGGCACAATTTCTGACAAATTTCCTTCCAGTGACTTACTAACAATTTCGAAGTTACTGGGTCATTCATCTCATGTGCTCATTTCCACTGCAAATGTCACTGTCTTACCTACACCTTTCTCACAATTAGCATCCAAAATGTACGTGGCATTACATTAACATGCTTATAAAGAATTCTGGAATCCAGCACCAGGACTGCAGTCCCTTCCACACTGAGCAGTCTCAGGAGTAAGTTTGACTTCTGCTATGCTAAGAGACTGATCCTAAATCAAGCCATGAGTGATAGCCAAAAATCACTGCTTGTTAATTTACTGTCCAGTTGCTCAAAAGGCATGAAATATTTATTTTTCAGAATATCTTACAATGTTCCACTTCAGGTTACTGGAATTGCATCATATAGCCTGAGGTTTTGTTATTTTTTTTCAGACATGAACACTACCTCTATTAACCATTCAATAGTTACCTTGTGCACAACTGTGCAACAAGTAGCTTAGTAGAGAGCAAGCTCTCTCTAGAAAAGAACATTCCTGAAAGCCAAACACTTGGGATAAAAATGTTTGCCTAGCAATGTGGAGGACAGACTTTGAGAAACCAAAGCCAAGATTTCAAGAAATACTGACTGGTTTTGGAGCCAAAGTTCTTCTGTGACAAGCCTGAGGTGCGTGAACAGAGCTAAATGTTCTGGAGAATTTCCCCTCTGAAGGATACGGGCCTTAACGTGTTTCCACCTGAGCACTTGTGGGTGAGCAGACGCACTTCTGCTTTGCTCGAGCAACACCACCTTTTTCATTTTTCCAGGACTGTAAATGTGGAGCATTAGAGCAATCCAGCCCAACCTTTTGACAGTGACAACTCAAAGCAATAAAATTGTACCTCTAGTAGTCATGGACACCTCACACAAACAATGTGTTCATTTCATCCCTCCAAAAGATGCTGACGCTTTTTGATAAATCAGACGTGTAGAACAGTACTCCTTACAATGCTTACATTACGGCGTGAGCAATAACCAATGCAGGCAACCTCTTCAATTTGCAATACCGGTCATCACCACAACAGGAACCAAAGAGAAACAGAAAATAAAAACCCTTCATGACTCAGTAACCATAACAAAACAAAGACTGAGAATAGTATCCCAATGTGTTCACCTGAAACTCAACCTTTACCAACCAACCCAAAAAGCAGCAGTGTGCAGAGAAAGACAAGAACAGCGCAGACTGGCAAGGAGACCAGACAGCCCCCCGCTACGGGACGCGCTCCACCCTGGGCGAGCACCAGTGCCGGGGAAAGCCGCAGGCGCCTTCCCTTCTCCCCCTCCAGCACCCTCTCCCTGCCGGGACGGGAACCAGGAAGGGTCTTTGTCGTCGCACCTCTCTCCTTGGCACCCTACGCAACCTATCTCCCTCAACTTTGACTGCTGTTAAGGGCTTCCTTCTGCTCCACCTCCTCACGCAGTCTCTCCTTCTGCTGTTCCCCTGTGCATTTCTATTACACACGTACACAGGCAGTACTCAAAACCTACGAAATGAAACTAGTTTCAGTCCATTACGATGGTACGCAGATAAGCCAGCCAGCCACAGCTTTGCCTCCCTGTCCTAATCACATACCAAGATCAGAAGTGTTCACACCTGCCACGTACCAGAAGGCAGTACCCAACGACACCCCTGACAGGTTTCCATTTTTGTTGATAAAGGAGCACAGACCTCATGTCAACGAAACACAGAAGCCAAGTACTACTCACACAGGATCGAAACCTCCTATAAAGAAACTGAGATAAAGAGCTGAAGTTCTCTGGCAGATATGAAGATTACCCTGCCTCTTACTGGGCACAGAAAAATAATGGCCTGTTGATTTAAAGCTTCCTGTTACTCTCTAGGGAGTTCCGTCTTCGTATTCTCTCGGATGTTTGAGCTTGTCTGAGCTGCTCTTTGTCAGCAACAGAATATAGTTTTTCTGCACACAGACAGCATTAGTTAGCATCCTGACAGAAAAGGAGGGAAGACAGCACCTTCCTCGGAATTATCACTCTCTAGGCCTGACTGGCAGAGTACAAGGGGTAAAACTGTTCACTGGGAGGACATGCAAAACACTTTCATTGGAAATTTAAATTTAGTCAGTACAAGAAATGGGACTGGTTGGCACATCCACGTCTCTAAACTTTTAAAATGCTGTCTACTTGTAGAGTCAGAACTGCTATTGGTTTACATGGCTGATCTCTGAATTTATTAACTACTGACTGTAAGACATTATCACGTATTTGATGTATCTGATATTCTAACGATGCTAAGGATGGCTCTCATAAGCCCATCAGGATTACGTTACAAAAAAGTTTTGGCTATCTGCAATGATTTTTTTCTGCTCATTGATTTAACTATGCAAAATAAAGACTTCATAGGGAGTGACTGAAACTGAGCTACCAAAAAAAAAAAGAAATCTGTTGAGAAATGATGAGCTTCCAAGAGCTAGAACACAGTGGTAAGCAATCAGCGTCTTAAAGAGATTACATGGTCATTCAATGGGCTGTGCAACAGCTCAATGAAAAATTATCATCTTTATCATGTAATTAGACATGATCTATGCCAGCACTGGACTACAGGCAGTCAGAAACTCCATGCTGTGTCTAGGTTTTCTCTCACAGCATTTACTCTGCTGAATACCCGTATCTGTGTTTGTATAGCTCACACGGAGTAGCAACAGTTGGGCCCGCCCAGGTTAAGACAGCCTGCACCCTGCCATCTCCCTTCCCAACGTCCAGGTGGGCGCTCTACACTTCTCCTTCTCCCCCATTGTAATGTCCAACAAAAGGACACCATCTGTCTAGAATACCGTCACATCCCAACATGAAGATTTAACTGACTTCAGTCTCTCTTTAGCACCACTGGCTTCTATGAAAACCTAGAAGCAATGTGACCATCTCAACCATTTATGGCACACTGAGATAACACTAGGTTCTTCGGTTTTGCTTAAAAAAGAAAAAAAAAAAAGAAAAAAAAAAGAAAAAGCAAAGATAAAAGACTTGTGGCCTACAAATGCAAAAACGTTACAGAAAAACCCCACAACAAAGCACTTCAAAAGACTGCTTTTTATCTCCCAAACCATCATATGATATGAGTTAAGTTACTCCTCACACATGCTGGGGATGACTCCAGTGTTGCTGTTACAAATTTCATTAATGCTGACATGATTACGAATAGCAAAAATAAAAACACACATCAAAGATAGCTTTTCATTCTGTCACAGTTTGACAAAGTTTAGAGCTGTGACAAGAATACAAAGCTCTCTGCATACTCAGGAAGACAGCCCAACAACAGCTGCCTCTGCTTGTAGTGGGAAACCTTCCCTGCAACTTTAGGAGCTAAAAACTTTTCTTTCTAAAAATCATGTAAAAGCTGGTTTTACATGTATGCATCTGCATTGCCCATAGACAGAAAAATATTATTTCTGATTGGGTAAAACAGACAGATTGCTAAAAAAAAATTAAGACCTTTTGTGACGCATTTCTTGCTTGGTGCCCCTCTGGGTTGAGAAACTGCAAAAGTGCAGTAAAAACCCAAACCAAACCAAAATGAACAAATTGAACAGTACAAACTGGAAAAAAAAAAAAGCAAGCAGCTTTGAAATGTACAATAATGTACAAAACTGGAACACGCAATTCAAATTTTCCAATTAAACATAAAACGCAGTAGCTGCTTACTGAGCTGCGACACATGTCCTTGGTAACAGGATATGAGCTGTTCACCTCTGGGTCACTGGTTCTAATCCAGCCAGGAACAATAGTGACCACAAGTTGTTTACCATCTGACAGCTGTTTGCTAGCTTATGTGAAATGAGTTGGTGGTCTCAGTCCATTTCCTAGCGGGCAGGTGTCCATATTCTAGAAAACCACCATCACAATTGGCAACCTTGTTGACCACCCCAACAAAGAGACTGAAGAATGAATGGGCATGGAGAGCGAACTATCCTTTCTTCCAAAGACATGGTCCCGTCAGGTCAGAGCTAAGCCACAGCTTTTGGTGGAGAAGCCCAACTACTGAGTTTTCTGGCTGAAGTAGCAAAGGAATGAAGGACTCCAGACTCTACGTTTTCCTACAAATGAGGGAGACAGCCTACAGTGAGGACAGGCGGCTAATACAGATTACTGCAGCTCTCCAACGGTTTATGGTCATGTAACAGTTTACACCCGCTGAGCAGCAAAGCTGAATTTTTATTTTTCAGTAATTTAAGAAAACACTTGAGCACACTTAGTAACAGGCCAAAATCCTCAACTGTACGTGAAAGTGACTGACTTTCCAGGAGTTCTGCTGAGAAGGGTATGCAAGGGGCTTCAAGGTCTAAACCTAAGGATTTCAAAACAGCTGAATATAGTTGTTTTAAGTTACTTTAACTTGAATGAGAGCTTCTGCTGGGTAATATGTTAAAAACAATTTGCTGTGTTGTTCCACAGCAGTCAGCTTTCCTCTAGGCCCGACTTTTCATTTAACCTCTCAGTGCCCTTTCCTCAAATATGTAATTGTTTTCCTGTGTGGTTAAAAGCAGCATTTTTAAGTCTTTTCATCTGTACTCCTGGGATAGCACAAATTTCATCTGTGCATCGAGTAGCACGAAATTTGAATGCAATTTTTTTAAAGAAGCGGCAAAACGGCAACAAAAAAACTCTTCATCCAGAACCTTTTAGGGGGTACCACTTCCTAAACAGTGCTTTCAGGAGACAGCAAAACGAACATATAGAAAAATGAAAGGAATGAACATGTTATGAAACGGGGTACAGTTTCTTTCAAGTATTCCCTACCAGCTGCTTGCTGTACCATCTGTTGTTGCCTAAGCAGCTTCCTCCTGAATGGCTTTGCACTGAAGCAGAACTGCTCTCGCTGTTGGACACAATCAGGTCAGGTCAGCACTCCCCCCAGCACCGAACCTGCTGCCTGTCACAGCTCCCCCCACCTCGATATTTCTTACTGGCCACCAGCTCCCAAGACAGTGCTGCATCTGTCAGGAGGCCCATTTTTCATAGTTTGCTTGCTATTCACACCAAGCAGTAAAGGGCACATTTCATTCTGTGCAGGACGCAATCAGAGATTCCCGTCAGATGCTCTGAGAGCGTGACCATATGGCCGAGCGTCTTCTGAAGCAGAAAGGGGCTGGGAAAGAAAGTGACGCAAACGGCCCAACGCACCCCACAACACCACCTTTAGTTTCTACTTTTGGCTAGTCTGATCACGCGGGTAACTCCACCTCGCCACCAAGCCCCCCAGACTACAAGAAGGGTCTGTTCTCCCTTTGAACCAGCGAGGACGGGTGGCTCTGGGAAGGGAAGAGAAGGGAAGGGAAGGGAAGGGAAGGGAAGGGCGGGGACACACCCCCGCCCCAGCCGCCGCTCCTCGGAGACGGTGCGGCCGGCCGGCACCTCCTCCCGCCCGCCGCCCCCGGCACGACGGGGACCCCTTCCCCCCTTCCCCCGGCCCGGCTCCGGCGGCGGGCCGCTCCCTCCCCGCACCGGCCCCGCAGAGGGGCAGCCCCGGCCCCGAGGGCCGGCCCGCCGCCGCGCTTCCAACGCCGCTCCTTCCCGCCGCATCTGTGCAGGGAAACACACATCGCTGGGAGCCACTTTCATGATTTTGTTGCGAGCGGGATTAGCTGGATTAGGGGCTGATTCATAAGGACCCCCTGCGGCTGCGAGGAAGTTTCATCGCAAGGTCAGTGTGGTGTGAACTATATTCTGTCAACACCACCACTCCTTATAGCCGACTACAAAAAATACAAAAGGGAAAAAAGTGAAATATATGAATGAACAGTTTACGGCAAGAAAGAGGTTTACATATTTCCCCATCAGCTGTTTAAAAAGATGCGTACCCATCGACGCTGTGCTCCTTTAAAACGAGAAACCTGTATTAGTCATTTTTAATTTATAAAGAATTTAGTGGTTTAGGAGGTGGGAGGAACCTGGGGAATACGTGTAGCAACCCACACACAAAACCACAGAGGAACTTCTGGCACTTAGTCTAAAACCAAGTCATGCAGCTTGAAGATTGTTGCACTGTTGAGATTTTATTACATATAACGCTGTCACCTTCAAGACTATTTAATTCCTAGCCCCCTAAGTGCAGTAAGTAACAGAGACATTAAAAAAAAAAAAAAAAAGTGGGTTGGAATGCAGAAAGGAGAAAGCGAATTAAAGTTTTTTGTTTGTTTTTGCTCCTTAAAGCTTAATTACCAATCTCGTACTTCCCTCCCAAAGATTCCCCTCACCCCATCATCATGACATCGCTCAAAGACAGCAACACTTTTGTAGCCAGCACGATGCAAAATAAAATCTATAGCAAAAGAGGGGGACTTTTGTTTTGCATGTGCGTGCATAGTTTTTTGGGTTTGGCGGTTTTTTTGGTTGGTTTGTTTTGTGTGGTTTTTTTTTTTTTTTTTTTTTAAGAGCAGTCCCCCTTGCACAGAACCAGGCTGTTCAATCAAAGCCTTATCTGTTATATTTCTGTCCGTCTTTCTCTTCTGTTTAGCGCATTCACCAACAAGAGAAAAGGGGGTAAAGCAATGGAGGCTTTGACCTGCAGCTGTAACACAATACTTTCGCACAGCCCTGTCGACCCCTGACATAAATTTTACACCGCAGCTGGCATTTACACACTTAACATTACCATATGTATAGCCTACTCTGTGCTAATTATGCTAATCACCTGTCTAACTCTCTGCTGCGAAAAATGGTTGTATTTAGCAGTCCACTGCCTACCAATACAGCTTACTGTGTGGCTGAAATGTACATTCAGACGGCTCTGAATGGCAAGATTTTTCCACGTTGCTGGCTTCATTCAGACCACAGAAAAATTTATTCAAGTCAACTGGTTTCGGTCCGCAACAAAAAAGTTACGAGAAAAAAGTGAGTGTGTTCCTGCCCTAACATTCTAAGTCTGCTTGCAAGCAAAATGATAAATCAATTGGTGTGGGAAACAAAAAGGGAGAAAGATTTCTTTTGCAAGCCATGTGAAACTGTAGCCTATTTAAAAAAAAAAAAAAAAAAAAGGAGAAAAAAAAGAAAAAAAAAGAATAAAAAAGGTCATCCTATTTCCCCAAATCTCTAGAAAGAGCAGTTAATAGATGTTTACGCCTGATCACAATTCTCTCAAGTTGCTAGCTTTTATCTACAGTTGGAAGTCATACTAAACATGTTTTAGTTTTGTTTCTTGATCTTAATAATTTGCACTAGAATATAATATTTTCTATTATCTACCACTTCAACAGCATCAGCTTCTAAACAGCAAGGGCTTCTTTTCTGAGTATGTGGAACCCCTCAAGAAGTCAGTAGAGTAAGACTGGTGTAAACGAAATCAGAATCAGGCCCATGTCGAGAAGCAAACAAGATAAATGCACAGGAAATATTCTCCAGGAAAACTGGTGCAAGAAAGTATTTGAAGTACCTGTATACTTTTTCTACCATTACAGAACGGGTAACTTAGGAAGAAAAATGTAAAGTTGTAATGGATAGGGGGTTTTTTAATGTTATCATAGTGTCAGCAGGAAGGGAGAGGTTTAAATGAGTTCCTAAAGCTTATTTTTCTTCTGAGTATCTCACTGAGCAGATTACACTGAGATCTGCCTTGGGATTACATTCCTGGAGCTATTTAAATACAGTTTATCACATACAAATAAGTTCCTATAACCCCTTTCCCCTCTGCACACACCCAAGGAAGCTATGGCAATTCACAGATTTGTCAGATAACCCAAACGTAAATCTGATTACTGCATCACCCTTGGCAATTTCCTTTCAGGTCAGATTTGTGGAATCTCCTTTCAACTAGTTTTAACTGTTACGAAATTACATGGTCGTGCACAAAATGGAAAAATGTGCAAATAAACCTCCTATATCCACTACTGCATCTGAAGAAGATAAGCACACTGGAAGGTAAGTCATTGTCAATACACAGCAAAGGGTATTTAATTAAAACCAAGAACAGCTCAGCAATGTTTATACTCAGAAGGTGCAGTAACACACCCAGTCTTTCCATTACACAGCATGAGGTGGAGAAGAACCCTATGCCCCTGCCTTCCCTGCTTCCCATCCTTTGTCTGCTCTGCTTCCATGTGCACAAGACCGCTGTTCACAATAAGGTAAAGTAACAGGTTTTTGCCTGTCAGCAATGGCCTTTACTTTAATATTTTACTTATTACATGCCTGTTTGAATAAATTAAGTAGCATCAGCCAAGACACATCTTGCTTTCTAGCATCTCAGTTTCAGTTATTATCTGCCAGTTCAAAGCACTAATTTATGTGTTCTTTCAGCTCCAAAATACTGATCACACAGCCAAAAACACAAATAACACTACAACTACTGTGCTCATTTCAGAGCATGTGGATTTTTCCCTTTTCTCTCCCCACCCCCCCCCCCTTTTTTTTTAACTAGGAGATGGACCACCCTGCTCTCATGGCACAGAACACTATTTACATTGCAATACTTGACTGTGTAATACATCTGGCATTTTTGGGCAGGATTCCTGAGCTAGGGGCCAGAAGCCCTTAAGCAATGATTTAAGGGGGGGAAAAAAATCATACAACTTGACTTAACAGCGCTCATTTCTAGTTTGTTGCGCTTAGCTTTTGGTTACTGACTGAAAAGCAGAAATGCATCAGACTGGTAAACAAGAGAAGGCTGTTTCTTTTAAATTTATCTTACTGTTAGTAAATGAAGACTGTATTACAGTTTAAGGGCTCAGTTCCAGCTTCAGGTCTACGGGTGTACAACACTGCACATGTGCCTTAAAAATATCAGCTTTTTCTTGCACATGAGCGAAATACAGATGTTTCAAATATACAATGATTACTTGTATATTTGAAGCTGGAATTAAGTTCAGTACAATTCTCTAAAGGAGCAGCACCTTTGCAGAAAGAGTCAGGTTATGGTTCTGCTCATTCCCTTACCTCTTATATATTTTGCTCAAGGACTGAAATAACTAAGTTTTCCAAAACCAAGCAGAAGTTAAAGCCAAGATATTCATTCTAAAAACCAAGATTAAAATTCTCCATACATCAAAATGTCTATATGGTCAGCAGTTTCCATAAAGGTCTTTTTACCTCACGAAATTACTACTCCTGCCAAATTCAGAATGTTTATTGCAACTGAGGTGATACTGAATGAAAATAACGGAGAAAAAACAATCGCAAGTAAATTATATTTACAGATAGGAAACTAAGTTTACACAGCAAAAAAGGAATTAAGAAAAATAGATTTTATTTTTAAATTCTGAATTCACAGTTACTCCTTGCAACTCCACTCCACCTATTTCTAGTGCAAGGTACAATGAAAAATTATTACAAGTCAAAGTCACTCAGTTAACAGCAAGGATGAACATAGCTTATTGTATCCGGTATCCATTGGTCATATTCAGCACACTGTAGGTGGATAATAAAATAGCACAGATCATGCAAAACAAGAGCAAAACATCTTCCTGTTCTCAATTCACGGGCACAGAAATAAAGTGGTCATTATAAGATAGCATGCATTTTCAGTGCAGAAATCATACTTCAAAGTGCTGAGTTTTCTGTCATGACGCACCATCTCATGAATCTGTTGCCCCAGTAAAGCATCAACAGTAGAAAACCGTATAGTTTCTATAAGTAATAATTAAAGTTGTGTTTCTTCATTTTTCTGTACTCTGACAGGGGACTACACTTCTTATTGCAGAACTGTCACTTAGCCCTTAAGGACTTTTACTGATTTCTTCAGGTTTTTCCAGGTACAGTAACTCGCAAACACAAATGGGGAAAGACCTCCTGCATAATACAAGGCAGGAGAGATTAGAGAAATTAAAAGATCCAAACGCATACTTAAGATAAATAAGGATGATTGAGAAAATATATGTAACTGTACAGTTAACTGTACATTCATGAAGAATGAACTTCTTGGTAAAATTCTGCACTCCAGCTCCTGCTGAACTCCAAAAAGAGCAGCTAGAACCATGTATATCCATGCCATCATCTGTAGACAGAAAAAATACTGCGCAAAGGCTGGAAGACTGAACTTTATTCTATATACAGGAGAAAATGCCTGACAAAGAACAGCCCCACAAGGTCTATAACGAAAACGCAGTTTTAGCCCATCAGAATATTCTTAAAAAGCTAGCTGTGGGGCAGAAAACGTTACAACCATGGTTCTACCTAAGTGCTCATAAGTTGAAGCACGTAATTCACTGCTAAAAGGACTGTGCATAAAAGTCCATGAGTGTCAAAATGAGAACATGTTCCATTAGACAGCAAAAGGAAAGTAGTTGCAGACACATTAAAACTAGCATCCTAGTGGACACAGCTCCAACAGGTCATAGGGAGGTCAGCTTTGAAGGAGAAATCCAGATGAAATATAAACATGGCATTGTGGAAACCAGACAAATCTCCCATAGCTTTGTCCAGCCAGCACTAATCTAGGCATCAGCTGTGGTGCATAATCTAAACAAAGGGATCAGTCTGTTCATACATCTGGAAGCTGTCATATTTTGGAGCCTCCTAACAGTTATGTGTAACTGAAACATCCACTTGCATGTAGCAGCCTTTAAATTTGTTGAGTGGTCAAGAACTGCTAGATGCATACGCTATGTAGTATTACTACTTTCCGGGGAACCACCACAAATACTATTTAATAACAGGGCTTGGACCATCTCTTCCCATGGAAAAAATAAATCATGAAAATGGATGGAGTCAGGGTGAGGAGCTAGAGTTTTCCTTAATGCATTCTCTGTTGAAAGCAAGTTTGAGTACCCATGGCTTTTAGAGTTCACTCTTGTCTGAATCCAGTGTCTGCTGAGGAATAATGAGAAAGGAAGGCTCGTTCTCTACAAAAAAAAAAAGACAGTCCACTTAGCAGGTAACAGGAGCTGGTAGCAGACCTCAAACCACTCACCACCACCTCCACATAGCACCACAACTCCAGCAGCAGCCAGCCCTACAGCTGAGCTAGCTCTTCTGCTTACCTACATTCCCCCCATTACCGCTCAGGAGCAGTGGCATGGGGACCAACAATAAAGCAATATTGCTCTCAACTGTTCTGTTTCACTCCAGGATTTCTGTACTGAAATCTCTAGGCTCTCCAGAACTGCAGGAATGTCTTCACACCCTGTTCATAAGCAGCAAAATCCCCAGAGTGCAAGATGACACTCAAAGCTCAGAAGAGAGGAAGAGGGGGATGGTGCAGCCAAGGCACCGCCCTGTTTAAATACACATTTCAACAGAGAAGGAAACAGACCCTTCCAAACAAGGATCTGTAGGGCACATTCTGGCACAGACATTGGCGACAGTGTGTTAAGTTTGGAAATAATAATGAAGATTAATGTTCTGCAGCCTTGAGTAAATTAAATGCCTCTGAAGTCTGAAAGGCAGAAGGAACCATGCAACCATGCACTTACAGCTTAGAGAGATGCCAGTTCTACAGCAGGAGGTCCTCCTCCTGCCCTTCCCAGAAGGGGCAGAGCGGGGGCACGCTGTTAGTCCGCAGCGGTTTTGTACATGGGTAAAGGCCTGGCTACGCTAAAGTCATTCCAAGTTCCGCCACCACATTCAGCGAGTTCAGGATTTCACCCTTTACCTTCTCAGTGACCGAAGAATGGTCACATGCAATACCTTCATTAAAGCTCTTAAAGATCAAAGAGGAATTTTAAATGCTGAAGCTGGGGTGTTTTTTTGATGTACGAGCTTTTCAGCAATGAGCACCAACTCTCAGCAGTGATGGGGACACCTGTCAAGATGGAACTTAACAGAGACCTCCCGTGATTCTGAATTTAACAGCACGCCCTTGAAAGATGACAATCAAACATCCATATAACTAAAACCTTTAAACATCTTAACAACTTCCAGTACACAGAAGCAGAGGGAGTTCAACTTCACACGAATATAACACTCACTGTCCTGATGTTTTTATCCACAAACATCATGTAAAGCTTAAATATTAGAATTTAATGCTATTTTTCAAAACAGAAGCATGGACTGAAATACTCTTCCATTTTGACCAGCAAACCTTAAAAAGAGTACATTGCCCAGTTGACCATCCTTCAGCCATCACGAGGAAACATCACTGCTACTTTCCCACTTGAGAAACCACATAATAAATAATCACACTTAATTCAAACGAAACAGCGAACTTGGAAATTTTCCAGATAAACACCTTTCAATGAACTTTCAATAGGCACTGAGGGACGCAACACAGTGCAAGACAGTATTCGGAAGTAAGCAAGCTCCTACATCACCTCATCCATATGAAACTGATGGATTTGGTGATGTGATCAGAGACAAGCCCCCAGACTGTCACACAGCCTACCAACACCTCACCTCAGACCCACCAGCAGAGTAACTTCTGCTCTTCTGCCATCTGCTCTGCGTCGATGGTGGCGATGCATGTGCAAGCACATCTAAAACAGTACTATCCGCTGCGGGGCACAAATGTGCGCGTTTATGGGAGAAGTGAATTACACCTGAGTGGGTCAATTCGTGCTAACTGTATACACACCAAACATGTTCCTCCAGCCCACTCACATAAATTTGTCTCCTTGAAACAACAAATTCACAAAGATCTGTTCCTTTACTATTCTTTTTTGTTTCTCCAAAGAACACTAGTGTAAAGTTAACTGGTGCCTTAGGCGGAGCCTAAGATAACTTTCCTCTCCACCTGCACTTGATCTTGCTGGGTTAGGCAAACTGAGAATCTAAGGAAATAATACTGGTTCCTGCATCACTCACATGCTTTCCTCATTGTCACCTCATTCTTATGTTGCATGGGTAGATTCACGTATCTTAAGATGGGTCAGCTATAAATACTACAGTAGAGTAACTTGATTTTTGGCCCTTTAGAGCGAAAGGAAACAATACTACACATAGCTCAAATCTTTACTTACAGTTTCTGCCATACACACTCAGTCCTAATTCACTTACAATTGGAACATACTCACTTTGTTCCACCCACCAAAGTTGAACGAGGTGGCTACTGAGGCATTCTGTTTTCCCTGCTGGCTGTCCTACCCCAATCTGTATCACCCACCCTCTTCCTTCAAACTGGCTTAAAGAAGGGGCTCTACATGTGAAGAGCTTGGTTAGCTTTGTGAAGAGGGCTGCTTAAAGAGGGAAAGGTTCGACTGAGCTACAGCTAGTCCAAAAAGTGCAGAAAGCAAGAAAGGAAGGAAAGAACACCATGATCTTCAACCACTTAAAGAAGAAAAAGTAATGAAGAAAGTGAGGGGAAAAAAATCCCAAGGCAATGGCAACATGAAAGTTCCATACCAAGGAACAAGACTAGACCATCTCTCCCCTTAAGAGCTGCTCCAATTAACGCCATTCAAGGCGTTGCAGTAGCCAGATTTCAAGCTCCACTTAACAGAACCTTCTCTGGAGCCACAAAACTACCTTCTTTCAGAAGCAGAGGCTGTGAATTTACATGTGTGACTGCTGTTCTCACACAGGGTCTTAGAGTGCCTATTAGAGTGGTAGCAAAAAACATAACCAGTTATGAGCATGATTTCTTTTCCATCCAGAGTACTTTCTAGTTATGAATGGATGTTTCTGAAAGCACATCTGTGTTCAACAAAATTCAGTCACAGAGGAAATCAATGCAAAGCCCTTTTTGTTCTCTCAAGGGCGTATGATGTATAAAGATGCTAAACAGTCTCCACAACTCCAGTATGCATGGACACCCACATATAGCAGTTCAACTAAAGCTGAATGGCTGTGGATAACAGAACTGCCATTAAAATGCCAGTCCAGAATTTGTTTGCCCAAGAAACCGAAAACAAGCATCCCCCAGTAGCAAGGTATAGACATGGGGATGACAGACCTGCTGATGGGCTGAGGGGAAACAGGTATGTGTCCCAGTCAAAGATGCCAGAGAGCCAGACTGCAAGACAGGAGCACGGACTGAGAGCATACTGTGGGACACACAGTAATAACTGAAGTGCTCTGAACAGCAGCCAGAGAAGGATTGTGTATTAAAAAAAAAAAAAAAAAACACTAAAAAAAGCTACTCTACAACACTTAGTGCCAAGAAACAATCTGAGAGGAAAGCCACTTTGGTATCAGGAGGCTCACAGAAGGCCAAGAGTGCTGGCACAAATTCTGAAGGAGGAAGACTACTACAGGAAAACTGAAAGAATGATGTTTTAGAGATCTGTTTTTCTTTTTCTCTCTTTGAAAGTTTGCCTACCAGGTGGGTTTCTAAACTTCTTATGTAAATACTTCAGCCATAATAGCTTCAGGCCCAGACTACTAATCATTTATCTTGGAATGTGCATGGTCTTAAAACTCATTCAAACTTCACTTCACTATTTTTAATTAATTGTGTTATGGTTTTAAAGCAACCGTTTACTTCCAGCAAACTTCAGTGCTGTATTATGTTCCATGCTCCATGGCATTCAGAAATACACCATATAAAACCAGCCTCTTTATGTAAATACTGCCAATTTATTCAGCAGTAATGACTGTAAAAAGCTCCAGTAGCAAATCAAAACTGTTCCTTGAAATATATTGCAAGTAATCTACCATATTTGACCAACATTGCACAGTTGATTCAAACTCTTGGTAAACAAAAGGTAAAGGGAAAAATAAGACAGCTATTTTAATAAACAGGGCAATTCAGCCACTGCTTCTACTACAAGAAACCTTGATCTAAAAGGTCCCTTAGTATAATAACCGCCACGGAGCGTACTTTAAAGCTGTTAGGACCAGGTGCACACCAGTGCAGAAAAACGAGTTTGGTCACTGCTTTCCACTTCCGCATAGGAAGAACAGCATTTTCCAAACTCTCTCTTTCCATACCTGTTCATCTCAAATTCTCACTCTGAGCTTCTCTGTAGTTTAGCAACAGAAATACGCAATTGCTATTTGTTAGGTTTATTTGTACAAGACCCTGGTTCACGAGTGGAGCATTTACAGAGTCTCTACCAAGAAAGCACATTTGAGCAAGCCCTTTTGCATAGATGGTCACGTAGTGCTAGATCAGGAAGACTAGAAGTTAATTTAAATTACATCTAGAATATTTTATCTCATCTTAATCAGTCAGCCTTTTTTTGCAATCTAGAAATGCAAGGGTTTCTGAATGCAGAGTTTTAATACCTTTTTTTACATTACTTTATTCTGACATGAAAACTGAACTCAGTAGATGTGAAATTACATAGGTCAACTCTGTACAACCAGCTGCATTATGAACTCATCTTGGCCATAAAAACCTCAGAGATCAATTTCAACTAGATTTTATAGCAGGGACTTTCCTCCCCTCCCCCATCCACGAAGGAATAATGACATGAGAAGAGGACAGTGCAGCAACTGAACTAAGTGGCTATTTTGCAAATCGTATTTTTTCCTTGAGAACTGCATATTTACTGCTGGCCCAGGCATACGGGCATCGTCAGCAAGCAGTTTCTTGGTATTACATGGTTACGAAAATCACATGGCCTTAATGTGATGGGATCGCCCTTCCAAGTAAGTGAACCCCAGTAATATCATGATGATAAACTTCAGGGAAGCATGCTGGATGGAACTGCAATCACATATTATTTACCAACCACTTAAGAGAAAAGCAGAGACAAAACACACATGACCATAAATTGACAAAAGAAACTTTGCCACTAACAACCTCACAAGGACTTTGGGGGAAAAAAGAGTGCAGGAAAAAGAAGGATGTTCACAACTGTTTGCATCAGTATTTAAGGTACAGAGGACCTAGTGACCAGTACAGACTCTGAATGCACATCTCTGCCTACGGATGGGCTCCTGCAGCGCCTGCTCTGTTTCTCAGGGCTGTTGGCAGCAGATACCAACATATTCTGGGCTTCTGGACTACACGGACCAAAGAAAGTTCAGTCGGTAACACATTATTTCCCAAAACAGAAAAACCAATACTCACTAAACTACCCGTGAACCGCATCCTGACCCCAATATGCCTGTCATCTGCAAGGATGGAATCTAGTCCTATATGCTCTAATTCATCCACAGGGCGGGACAGACCACCTTCATAACAGCCGCTAACTTTGTTTGCGCTCAGCACCAGCTTTTCCACACACACACATACAGAGAGCTATTTAGTAACGATTATTCATGCAGCCCTCCATATTAACTTTTATAAGCCAAATTCTGCTGCAAGCGACTTTGACATAAACCCAGAGTAAGTGCTGCAGTCAAGGAACTCTGTTTTCACATCAACCCAGCTAACGGGGGGAATGTGATGCTAAGTAAACAATATTTTCCCCCCGGGGAAAAAAAAATAAATAAAGAAAAAAAATACAACACCAAAAAAAAAAAACCCCAAACCCAAAACCCCCGGCAGCCTGGAGCCGTGCCGCTCCGAGCGGGGTAACCCGCCCGCTCCCCGAAGGACAGAGGGGGCCTGCGAGGGGGGCGCTGGCCGCACCGCTCTGCTCACCCCGCACCCCCGTGCCTCCGCCCGGGGCGGGGTGCGGGCTCTGTTCGGAAAGGCAGCCCGCGAAGCCCCCACCCCCGGTCCCGCTCCTGTACCAAGCCTGCCTTCCTTACGCCGCCGCCTTCGGGCTGGGCCTGGGGCAGGCGCCCCCCGCCCCGGGCACTGCCCGCGGCCACCCCGCTCCCGGCGGCCGCGGCCGGACAGGCCCCGCTCCGCCTCGGCAGCCTTTTTTTTATTTTTTTCCGGTCCTCTCCCTCCTCTTTTTTATTTTTTTTTCCTTTTTTTTTTTTTTCCTTTTACCTTGAGACAAACGCTCCCCCCCACAGTTGAAAGCTGTCCAACAACAGGACCACACACAGGCACCCGCCCCGCCGCGCCGCGCTCCTCGCCGCCCGCCCCCTCCCCCCGCCACGGGCGCACGCACTCCCAAAATGGCGGAGGGGCGCATCCCGGCAGCGCCGCCGCCTCCCGCCGCCGCCGGGGGACGCGGAGACCGGTCGCCCGCCGCCCCGCCGCCCGGAGAGCCGGGGCGGAGGCGGGGGAGCGGGGTGGCAGGGGGCGGCCCGGCCCGGCGCCCCCCGCGGAGCGCACGGCCTGCCGCCGCGGCCCCCCGCGGGCGGGGAAGTGGTAGGCGCCGCCCGGGGCCGCGCGCCCCGGCCCCAGGCCCGCCGCCCGCCTCGACAACCGCCCGCCCAACCGCCCCGCGCTCCGCCGGCTTCCCCGCGGCAGCCCGGCCCCCGCCGGCGGCAGGCCCGCCTCGCCCTGCCCAGCGGCCCCCGCGCACAGCCGTACAGACGCAGGCGGGCAGGGCGGCCGCCGCCACCGCTCAAGCTGAGCGTACGCGGCCGGGCAGGCGGGGAGGGACGGGTCGGGGCGGCGGCGGAAGGAGGGGGACCCCGGACTTACCTTCCACCCACAGCTCCTCCACGTTGGTTTCGAGATTAGCTGCCCTTAATCCTACAGCGAAAGCCCCAAATATCAGGAGGCCGACAACCAAAAACTTCCCGCAGTTTCTCTGAATGTAACAGCCCAGTTTAAATAACAGTCTCTGAAACTTTGCTCGCAGCCACAGCGGCGCTTTCCGTCCCGTCGCCTTCCCCTGCAAGGCAAGAAGAGGTCAGTAGTTGAGGGGCTGCGGCAGGCCGCCGCGCCGGACGCGCGCCCCCGGCCCCGGGGCAGGCGGGGAGAGCGCCCCGGCCCCGCTGGCGGAGCACGGAGCCGGCACCGCGGGCGGCTCAGGCGGGCGTCCTTCCAGCAGGGCCCTGGCCCCGCCGCCCCCGGCCGCACGCACAGGCCCAGATGTACCTGCTGGTAGCCGCCCTCGCCCCGCGCCAACACGCGGGCCGGGGGCGACGCCACCGCATGGGAGCCCGGCGCCCTCGCCTACGCTGCCCGCCCGCCAGGCTCCTGGCGTGCCCCAGGCGCTGCCAGCAGCTCGGGCTGCAACGCGGTCGCGCCGGCAAGACCCCGCGGCGCCAGGGCAGAAGTAACCGCTGCCGATGCACCTCAACAGCCACAAGAAAGAAAAAAAGTCCCTTTTCCTGCTCTCCTTAGGCCTCTGAGGGGCTGGGGGGCGGGGGAGGGACGGTGGTGACGGAAAGCTAGTCAGTAGCCGTTTGCTGCCGTCTCCCCCGTTCCCAGCTCCTAGCAAGGGTTTGGTGCTGAGGCAGCACCCACGTGGTGAGCAGCGCCGTAAGATCAGAAGTAATTCATTTCCATAGAGTTTGGAGACGCTGTGTGATCTGAATTAGGAAGTAGAGCAGCCATCTGTAAGTTACGACAATATTTGTGAACGGAAGAGGGCAGCCACATGGATTTTTTTTTTTTTCCCTCCTCCTTTCCCCCTGCTTACAAAGCCTAGAAATCCGCTCCCCGAAGCGCAACCATCCCCGCAGCAAGGCGCAGCGTCTCGAGGTTGTTTACTTTTAACATTTTTTTTGGCCGGCGGAGAGCGGCGGCCGGGGCCGCCCCTCCGCCCCGCCCGGGCCGCGCCGGGCTTGCGGGGCGCCCCGGCACCTCCCGCCCTCCCCCGCCGGCCCCTCCGCCGCCGCTCCGCGGGCACCGGCGCGACCTGCGCGGCAGGGCCGGGGGCCGGGGGCGGACACACGATTTGTTTACGGCCCTCGCTTCCCCTCCGACCGCCGGGGGGGGTGGGGGGGGGGAGAAAGAAAACGGCTGCGAGCTCTCTCTGCTGGGGGACCCCTCTCCGAGGGCAGTCGCCGCGCCGGCGCTCGGCGGAGAGCTTGACAAAAGCACAGCTTCTGCCAAGAAAGCGGCCGCCCGCTTTCTCCCCCGTCCCGGCCGGCAGCGGGTGTTGCCGAGGCGGCTGGGCGCTACGAGGGGACGGCGAGGCCGAAAGGAAGCGGAGGGGGAGCGGGGGGAGGCCGGCAGCGAGCGCAGGCTGCCTCGGGAAATGGTTAAGAGAGGAGAGCTGCGGCTCGGCAGCGCAGGCGGGCACCGGGGCAGGCACAGGCGAGAAGGAAGGGAAGGAGGGCACTCTCTCCCGCACTGAAGAGTCACAGACGTCCCTCTCTTTTTCCCAGCATTTTATTGGTGGCTGTTTCATTTCCATCTCCTCCTTCCACCCCCGCGAGAAAACATACCACCTCCCTCCTCCTCCTCCTCCTCCTCCCCCGCCGAAAAACAGCACTAGCACTAGCGCGTATCTCTGGAAAAAAGAGTGAGAGATTGAATGCACCTTTGAGATCTGCTCCAGGGCGAAAGCCGCATCGCAGTAGCTTGGCCGCTGCAGATACTCCCGGTCGGGCGCCGCGGCGCGCCGATTCCCTCCGGTCCTTCGCCGCCTGCCGCCGCCGCCGCCGCCGCTCCTCGCCGCCCGGCCGGGGTGGCCGCCGCCGCCCGCGCTGCTGCTGGTCTCCGGCTCCGACGCGTTACCGGCCGAGGCCATGTTGCCGCCGCCGCCGGCGGGACGGGGGAGCTGCCGCTGGCGCTGCCGCCGCCGCGGCGGCGGGGCCCGGGGGCCCGGGGGCGCGGCGGGGCCGCGGGGGGCTGGCGGCGCTGCGGGCCGCGGGCTGCTGCTGCTGCTGCGGGGGCCGCCGCCGCCGCCGCTGCTGCTGCTGCTGCTGCTGGGGCTGCTGCGGCGCGGCCGCCTCACGCGGGGCGCGGGGCGGCGGCTGCCGCCGCGGCCGCTCCGGCCGAGTCGCTGCCCGCGCCTCCCATTGCCACATCGCGCGCGGACCCCGCGCTGCAGGCGGCCGCTCCCCGCGCCCGGCGAGGGCGGGCGGGCGGGCGGGCGCGACCCCCGGGCCCCCCCGGCCGCCGCCGCGCTTTCCTCCGCTCCCGTGGAAATCGCCTCCTCCGGCCGCCGCTGCCTCCGGGAAGCCGCTGTCCGCGGCGGCGCTCAGCGACGGCGGCGCGGCGGCGGCGCGGCGGGCCGCGGCGGCTGCTGCTGCTGCTGCTGCTGCTGCGCTGCCTGGCCGCGCTGCACCATCCTGCCTCAGCGCCGGGGTGCTTCCCGCGGGCCGCGGGGCCGGCGGGGCTCCGCGGTCGGCCCCGCCGCGGCGGCGGGCGGCCGGCTGCCTGGCGCTCTCCCCCGGCGTGTGCGCGGCAGCACCGAGCTGCAGCCCCTCGGCTCAAGAGATGAGATGAAGAAGAAAAAAAGGACTCTCTCCATTTGGATAAAGAGGAGGAGGGGTGGAGGGGGGGGGGAGTATGAGAGGAGAGAGAGCGAGAGAGGGAGAGGGAGGAAAAAAAAAAAAAAAAAAAAAAAAAAGAGCTGAAAGCCCGCCCCCGGGGCTGTCAGATGGCTTGGGTTTCTGCGAGGCGATTGGCTCGGGGAGGGCAGAAATTACTCAGCAAACATGACTATTATTAGCTGCTTAGCAACAGCTCACCAAAGTAGAGAGACCACCCAGGCCGGCAGCCCTTGTGTGTGCATCTCCAGCTTCAGGGGGAGCCTTAAAGAGATCCAGCCTTCTTTGCATGCAATACTTCCATTAAGGAATGCCTTCCCCCCCCCCGCTTTCTTCTTCGTTTTCTTTTCAAGAAAGTTTTCTCCCTTGTTTTTTCCGCCCGGGATGCTTGCGGACACATACACGCGCGCAACTTTCTCGCGATCGACGCGCAGAAATACATTTTTCCCTTCTAAGAAAGAGAAGGAAGCGGGGGGAAAAGCAGCATTAAACGATTTCTAAAGCCCTTAAAAGAAAATCCTTTTAGAGGCACCTTGGCCTCAAGCTGCAACAAATACTGGGAGGTCCGAGCTGAATTCCCAGGCTTGCAGAAATAATGACAGGGTGGTGGATACTGCGGTAGAAAGTGCCAGATTTTTCTCCCTCTCTCTTTCTTTTTTAACTAAAGAGGAGACTTAGTTCCTTGCAAGAAAACCACTCCGTCCAGTTAGAAAAACACAATGAAAACTTAACACTTGAGGGATTTAAAGCTGCGCGGTAGCTAGCCTGTTTCAACTTAGGGCTCATTCTTTAACTGAAACCTGAGGAAAGCCAATTTTAATATGTTTTTAGTGTAAAAGTCCATGAAACGCAGCCTGCCTGGCCGCGCTAAACACTTCTTGAACTATGCGCGATTGTTTACTTTTTTGGCACCGCTTCTCCCCGTCTCTGTTCATTGAGAATCAGCCATTAATCGCTGCCCTTACGGCTGCGCGCGTTCCCCCGGCCCCGCGGGCTGCGCGCCCCGGCCCCCAGCGCTGCTCCCCGCGGAGGCTCCGCGCCCCGCCCGACCTCCCGCCGCACCGGCGCGGAGGGCAGCGGGACACCGGCCCCGCCGCTCCGCCACCGGCCCGGCCCGCGGAGGCGCTTTTGGGGGGGCGCCGGGGGTGCTGCCGCCGGCAGGGCGGCTGCTGCGCGCCCGCGGAGGACCGCGGCTGTCAGGCGCGTTCGCTGGGGCGGAAAAAAGAAGTTTAGAGAAGAAGAGGGGAGCGCGGGGACCCGAGGTGCGAGGGGGACCCCGGGCAGCCCCCTGCCTGCTGCGGCGTCCCGCCCGCCGCGCCGCGGGCACCGCGCACCTCTCCCCTCGGCCCCGCCGCCCGCGCGCCCGGGGCGGCGGCCGTGGGCCAGCTCCCCTCGGCGGGGCCGGCGTGCGCCGGCGGCGGGGCCGCCCCTGCCGGGCGGCCAGACACACGGACCCGCCGCCGGCAGCGGGGGCGGGCAGCGCCCCGGGGCCGGGGCCGCCGGCGGGAGCGGGCTGCGCTCCGCTCCGCACCGCCCCGCCCGTGCGGAGGCTCCCTTCGTGAAACTGCCCAGGGGCACCCACGGACGGGGGCTTTCCAGGGTCACGGCCACCGGCGGGGGGGTCCCTTTTCCTTTCCGCTCCGTCCCACCTCCGTCTTTCCCACACTGGGAGACCTGCCTCCCTGAAGGCCCGGCCCTGTGCTCCGCAGGGGACTGTCCGCAGGAAAGCTGCTGGGAGCAGCACGCTGTCCGACACGCACCCGTAGGGGCCATAAATACGGCAGAGGGAAACCTAAAGGGCGCGGAGCTGGAGGCTGTTTTCTGTTGGAGGCTGAAACCCGCACCTGGGATGCAGTCGGCCACCTCTCATTCAAGTTTCTGCTTGGGAAAGTGACCGTCCGTCTGGCTAGGAACTGATGTGCCACTGCTGCTGCCCCTGCTCGGCCTCGGCGGCTCTGACGGGGTGGCAGGGCTGGGGGATGGAGAAGGACGGGACGGGCGGAGAAGCGCTTTGGCTCGGTCTCCCAGCAGGCTCCAAAAGCGGGGAAAGAGTGTCCCTTCAAGCACCTCGAGCCCCCAGAACTGCCCTGCCTGCCTCCTGCCTGCCTCCTGCCTGCCTCCTGCCTGCTCGGCTTCCCACAATAGCCCAGCACCCGTCAGTCCTTGCTCCTGGTTCCAAAACTCAGTCTTGAAGACTCAAATTTAACAAGCGCTATCTTAATCTCCCCTCTCTCCCTGTGGTCTGGAGGGATTTTTTTTTTTTTAAAGCATACACAAGAGATGAATTACTGCAGGGATCTAATTGGCCTTGTTTCTGGTTTTTTCTTTTTTTTTTTTTTTTTTTTCCTTAAGGAAGAAGTGTCAGTGTAAAAGTCTCCACTTGGGTGGTCAGAGCAGTGGCTGCCCCGAATTTGCCTCATAGCTGATGCCTGCGTGCTACATTCCTGGCGATAATGTTGTTCCTAATCAATCTGCCCTTATTTACATTTGTAAGCACTGCTGGCTGTGCTATGCATTCCCTGTGTGTGCAACTGCTCCTCCACACCAAGGGCTTTTCCCATCTTCAGCAACTTGCAGGGATCCCACGGATTTCTTATCTCAGACTTGCTCTGCGGCGAAGGCCTGGCAAGGTGTCTCCTTGCTTAGAGTGGCTGCAGTGTGCAACCTTTTATACCCGGTCCTCCTGGTTCCTGGACAGCCAAAGCTGGCGTACAAGAATCTCAGGGCTTTGGTCATATGTAGCGGCTTCATTCTGTAATGCTCTGCCTCTTACTCAGGTCACCTTTGTGCTCATAACCCCAAATACGGCAGAGCTTCACACCTCCTCCAGCCAGATGAGGGATCAAATCCAACAGAGGTTAATGATGGGTAACAGGTATTTACACTGATCTTACTTTAACGCATTTTTCCAGGTTGCTTGTGGCCTGCGGACACAGCACCAGGAGCGTTGCGCTGCTGGAGCATCTGATTACCTTAATAAAGAAATGACGCAGAAATGAAGCGCTGGCACCTGGGCTTCCTTTCGTAGGGGCTACGGGAGAGAGCTGACCATGGCAGAAGAAGGACTTGAGGGAAAATAACCTGATTTTGTCTATTCCCTCAGATTTCTGCCTCTTGCACACGTTCTCATTGTGCCAGGGCCCAGGTCTGCCCGGGCCCCAAGCTCCACGTGCACGCCTGACGCTGGCTTTGACATCAGGGAAGGCCACGGGGCAGAGCCTTCGCCGGGCGCCGCCAGGCAGCCTGTGGCCAGGAGCCGCTGCGCAGGCCAGCACCGCCGCGCAGTGCCCACGCCTGGGGAAGAAGGCGGCAGCACGAAGCTGGCCCTCTCCCCCTCCTCAGCCCTGGAAGAAAGGGAACTGCTCGAGCCAACTTGTCAAAATAATGCGGCTAATTACCCCTGATCTCCTTTAATGGAAAGCTGCTCTGCACGCCACAAAGGAGCAAATGAGGGATCTACAGCACCAACCCAGGAGCGCTGGCATTTTCTTCCGTGGAGGGCTGCGGGGAAATGTGCCTCCAGAGGAGCCTCCGAGGTTGCTGGGCTCCTCTGGCGCAGCAGCAGACTCCCAGGGGAGGACCGGAGCGCCCGGGGAGCTGCGGGGGACAGCGGCGGGAGCAGCCACCCTCTCCCTCCAAAAGCTGGAGGACATCCCAGCCCTAGCAGACCTTGTCATACTCCGCGAGGGGCTTTAGCTCTATAAGCCCAAGTCGTCTTCAAAACAGATCCTTTTCCTGGCAAAATGCCCTGCCACTTGCAGGACTTTAATGTGCATAGAGGGGGGAAAGTTACACTGAACAGTTTTTAGCCAGTCCGGACAACACCGGGTCTGTGTAACCATATAGCTCAAGTCTTGCATTTGGCAGAAGGCAGGGCATTCATTTTCATGATCTCTGCCACCGGGTCTTGCAGAAAAAAAAGCTGAGCGACACGATCTCTTTGACCCACTGCTGGAGCAACAAATTTATTAGAGATATAGGCGTGAGAAATGAAAAGGAAGTAAAACAATTCAGGCTCATTGTATGTCTTTCTTTCATACTGCTAATCCGGTTTACACATCACGCCTACATGTCTCAATAGGGCTTTATACACTGTGGCAAAGGCAGAACAAAATAAAAGGTGTGTGTGTGTGTGAGTGTGTGTGAGTGTGTGCATGTGTGTGCATGTGTGTGTGAAATAAGGATGAAAACAGAGAAGCCCAAGACATTTTAATTCAGAGCGGGCTGCCAGTTTTATATCTACCGGCTCTTGAAAGCAAATAGATTTTAAAGTATTCCTCCTCCTCCCCCTCCCTCCTCAGCCCTCACATTTCTCAACAATACTACCTCCTGTCCAGATACAGTGTCGGATTATAATCCAGACACACAATGACCCTAATAGCCCTAACCAGAAATTAGATACACCTATCAGACTGGTGCCAAAACAATGTGAGAGACCCTCTAACCAGAACTGGTAAATGCCGGCTGGGCAAGATACCCACCTTGCCCCGACGTGTCTTTTAAAACCACCCGATGACACCAGACGTCTCCCCCATTCCCCTCCCCTCCCCCCCCCCCCCCCCCCCCCCGCCTCCGATCTACCTCCCGTACGCGGGCTAAGGCGAGGGCCCGGGCAGATGTGCCACTGGACATCCTCCGGCCGCTGGGAGCAGTGGCACAACACGCCCAAGACCGATGACAGCAGCGCTGTACCCGTCCCGATGGTGCCAGGTACCAACCACGGGGAGAGCCCGGTACTACAGCCGGAGGCTGAAGCCACCGTTCCACTTAACCTAAGGCGCACCACGTATCTCACTGCTGTAGTCGGGGAGTGACTGTCCCTCCTTTTCCGTACAGCCATCTGTTCGCAGCAGCTCCCACTGACTGCGGGCATTCCGCCTGAGTCGCAACGGGAGGGGAAGGGCTCCTCAGTGCACCTCGCTCTGTCGATGCAGCAGCCCTGTTTAGCTTCCCCGAGCAGAAAGAAGACGCGAACTGCATCCTCCCTGCGGCCTCGTCCCGCAGCGCCCGGCCCGGGCGGGGCCCCTGCTCCCCGCACGCCGCGTTGTTCGCGCCGCGGCTCACGCAGGTGCCGCGGTGCCGAGACGGGGGACCCGGCCGCAGTCCTCCGCGGGAGGGCAGGGAGCCACGGCGGCAGCGCCCTCCCGCCAGCGGCGGGCCCCCCCGCGCCCCCGCCCCGGCAGCGCCCGGCCCCAGCACCGCCGGGCCCGGGAGCCGGCCCGGCCGGGGGCAGAGCAGCGCCCGGCCCCGGGGGAGCGCCGCCGCCCCCCGGCCCCGCCGCCGGGGCCCGCACCGGCCCCCGCCCCGCCCTGCCCGCCCCGCTCGGGCTGGACCCGGCGGCCGGGACCCGCAGCCCCGGGCCCCGCTGCCCCGCCACGGCGGAGGCCCCGGGCCCCCGGCGGCTGGAGGGAGGCTCCCCCCGCCCCCTCCGCCAGCCCCGGCCCCGGCCGCCCGCGGCCCCGGCCAGGGCCCGCACAGCCCCTCCAGCACCGCCCCGGCCCCGGCCCCGGCCCCCGGCCCTGTCCGCTGGGTGCCGCGGCCCCCGGCCCCGCTGCCGCCGCGGCGGGGCCCCCCGGGGCTGCACCTACCATCGCTGCCCTTGCCGGAGCCGCTCCTGGGGAGCCGTGCTGGAGGGCTGGGTGCGCCCTCATCCACTGGCACTGGCGGCTTCAGGGGGACATCAGTGTCTTCTTCCTCTGCCCTTCTCCCTTTTATCTTCCTTTCTTTCCTCCTTCCTTCCTTTCTTTCCTCCTTTCTTTCTGTCCTTCCTTTCTTTCTTTCTTTCCGTCTTTCTGTCTTTTTTTCTTTCTGTCTTTTCTTTCTTTCTTTTTCTTTCTCTTTCTTTTAGTTCCTCTTTTCCTTCCTTCCTTCCTTCCTTCCTTCCTTCCTTCCTTCTTTTCTTCCTTCCTTCCTTCTTTCCTTCCTTCCTTCCTTCCTTCCTTCCCTCTCTTCTCCTTCTCCTCCTCTTCCTTCTTTTTTTTTTTTTCCCCCCAAAGGAACTGAAAGTGTAAAAAAATAACCCTCCTAGGTTGCAGGCATTCTGCAGAGTGCTGGAAAGCCTCACAATTACATGCCTGTTTCTATTAAGCAGCTCCATCGTCCTCCATGTGGGTGGTCTGGCTCTCAATAGGCAGGACCTGTCAGGGTCACGTGACGAAACCCGCAAACGTTACCCCTTTACAATAAACTTTAGGGGAAAAAAAAAGAAGCGAAGGAAGGGAGAGCCCCGCGCCGCCGCCCCGGCCCCGCCGCGCCCCGGCCCCGGCCCCGGCCCCGGCTCCGGCCCCGGCCCCGGCCCCGGCCCCGCCGCTCCCCCGCAGCACCGCGGAGCTCGCGGGTCTCCTTCAACCCCCGCCTTCGCTCCCTGCTCCCACCTTGGGTTTCAAGGGGAGGGGGAGCGTGAGAGGGGCCAGGTGGCGGACGGCGGTTTCCCCGTCAAAAGAAAGACATAGCTGGATGTGTAGGGAGAGGAGAGGGAAGCGGAGCTTTCTTCTGGCTGCTGGGCGCCCTGCGCTGCACCTGATTTAGTATGTTTGGTTCTGAAAGGTTTATGCCTGTCCTGCTCATTTTTGCTAGAGGTCACTAGAAAGTCAGCTTTCAGGTGGGGAAATAGCGCAAAGCAAGGAAGTTAGCTCCAGTGAATAATACCTGAATGTCACTGGGGAAGAGGACGGCGATTTTCTTTTTTAAAAGCAACATTTCCTTCAATAGTTACAAACAAGATATTAACACTGCAGAAATTTACTCCTACCTTTTCAGGATCTTGTGGTGGCTGAGTATCATTACTGCATCTGAGAGAAGTGATGTTAAGTGTTCCTCCCAGATTAGGGCACTTTGCAAGAAATAAATGGTGTGCGGTGGAAGATACGTTACTAATTGTTTATGGAAGATCCTTTTCCTCTAGTCAGTCACATTTGATTTGCTATCACATTTGGTATATCCACAACGTATTTTGAGAATAAAATATATTCCATATTGCCAAAGTCGTGTGTCCAAGTTGCCCAGATATTTCTGTTTGCGATACATTTAGAAAACATACTTCATGGTTGGCTTCAGTGATTTCACACAACTTTTTTGGATACCCTTTAGCCATGTTTTATCTATATCGCCCCTGTTAGAGAATTCCACTAATAGAAAATAATGTGCATTTTACAGTCCTATGTTCACTATCAAGAATATAAAAACATTATATAGGACATCTCATGATCAGATTGCATTAAACAGCCTAACTTCATACATACTCTTACCTAGAGTAAAACCAGGCTAGGCATCAAAACAATGAGAAAGAAGGATATTTTTCCTACAAAAAAGTTATGTTTTTTACATGACAGAGGGGCTTGTGTCAAGGATAAAGAGTTGGCAGACCATGGGAAAAGACATTTTACAGGATTTTTAAAGAGTACATGAAAAACATACATCACTTTTTATGGCCTCACTGATCAATCACAGGGTTAGATTACTGAAGCAAAAGACAGACAGCAAGGGTAGAGGGTGCATAAATGTTATGGTTGTGATGCTCCAGTCTGTCTTCCCACCCAACACATTCAATCTTAAATTTTCCAGAGAAACTCATCATAATTCCTGATAATAAGTTCCAGTGGTTTCGGGCTCCACATGTTGGACAGGATAGTGTCCACAGTGCCTAGCCTAACCATGCCATGTAGCCACAGTACTGTTATTTAAGCTGGTAGGAGGCAGAACAGCAGAATAGTCACATGAAGAATGAGCAATTATCCTTCTAGGGGAGAGAAGTGGGGTAAAGCAATGCAATATGTTAACTGTGCAGTTTTAGAAAGAGGTGTGCAGAACAGGCAAAGAATTAGAAACAACACAAGAATTGGGATGTTAGTGCAAGCTGGGAAGTATCAGAGAAAATAACCTGAGAAATATAAGACTCCTCACTTGTTCAACATCAAAAGTACATCAGTGGTAAATATCGTAGCTTTCATTGCCTCTTTCTTTTGCCAGTCTAATTCCTCCAGTTACTTCTGTACTACCCAGTAAACCTGAGTCTTCGGCACCCCATAGCACTAAAGTTCCTAATGTGTTCAGAAAAAATAGCATAATCAGACATGAACTGACCAGACATGTGGCACAAAGGAAATAAGAAAAGAGACATGTATGGGGATCACCAAGAATATTTCAGAACAGGAGGGCAGAGGTAACAGTGCCAGTTTCTTCATTCTCTAATGCAGCTATTTAATCAAAGATGTTACATATAGCTGAGAGATTAAACAAGGGAAAAATTACTTCATGACCATCCTGTTTTCTATACTATTTCCCTAAGCACCTCCTACTAGACTCTGTTGGAGGCAGCATGCTGGTCGGGCTGGGGCTTCACATGACACAGTGGTTTTATTTATGGTCTTATATAGCAAATAGTTCGGTATTTTGTCTGTAACTTCACTAAATTATTATTTGCTAACAGTAGCTATTACTAAATGGTAAGTAGCAATTTACATCTGTATATGTATACCTAATGGAACTCCTGGGGAAGAAAATAGATCAGTTACTGTGCAACCTATACTCTCAGCAGAAGTAATGATTACAGTCCATTGACAGGAACCTTTGAAAACAATGGGGAGTAAAATTCATAGCCTGGCAAACATGAACCATCATGCTGTCCTCAACAAGGAGAAATCACGGTGTGCGCTCCCATTCGCAGATTTAATTGTTAGGAAGTGGTTACTCAAGTGTGAAAGCTCAGAGGCTTCTGGTAGGTAGTTCCCCATGGCATCTCTCACACAGCTTCCTAGCACAGACAGGTAACCCTACAGTGGCCAGTGCTGCCACATTTACTCCACTGATAATTACAAATAATAATCTGGAAGTTCGTTCTGGTTCTGCTTGGATGTCAACGCTTCACAAGGGAAGGGAAAGTGAAAAAATTAAGTTAAAGCTGATTTTGCTGCTGAAAGCCAGACATCCTTTCTCTAAACAGGATCCTGCTGCAGTCCTACTGTCCCTTGTCCTATTTTATTTCCCTTTGGTCATATACTAGTAAAGCCCATATTTCAATCTCATTCTGTACTTTCCTTCTGAGGCCACTGTTGAGAGTCTCCAGTTCAAGCTATCTTGGTTGTAACTATAGGTGGTGCTGCCAAGAAAACCATTCTGAACACATGACAAGGCCACAACGTCAATGACCATGTGTCACACATCCATTGGAGACACAACTAAGGCAGAGAGCTAGCTAAGATTAAGAGAGTTGTCTCCTAGTCTTGCTGTGTTCAGGGCAGCCTCATGCCTGGATGAGTGAACCTGGTGCCCAGTACCTGCAGGTCTGATGCTAAAGTGAAGCATGTTTCCAACAATTTTTTTTTACGAAAAGACACGCTTATTACTTCAGTGCTGAACCTTATTATCAAGAAAATGTCCCATGGTTTTCAGGCCTGAGTGTGTTCATCTCTGGAGCAGAGAAAGGAGAAAGGAGAGAGGGAAAAGGAAGACACTGACTGCTTTGCTTTCATTTGTTATAGAGATGGGAAGAACAGCTGTGGATATAAGTCTGGTAGTGCTTTGCTACTTGTATCATGAGTATCTTGCAGGCAGTTGGTGATTTATGAAAGCCTAGGAGAAGAGATGTTCCTCATGATGATCCACAGCTGGTCCAAATAGTGTGGAATCAAGGCT